>NC_056047.1:17802775-18550388 GCF_004379255.2 Salvia splendens | reverse complement strand
ACATTACGGGAATAAGCCCAACCGTTTGCATGCATAGAAGTCATTTAGACGAGGGTATAATCCTAAGGTACAAACCAAGGCGACTCAAACCCTATTATGCAGATGTTTTTAGAAAAGACGTGGTTGAATGTTATATGCCGTTATGATATAATGCCTATATCCCGCAGTGAGTGTGGTGAGTCCTACTCAAAAGTGGTGTCTAAAAGGGGCACCACTGTGGTGAAGGGAAAAATGATGAGTTGAGATCTCTAGAGTGGTGTCCGGGTGGAGAGTTTGCATTGATATCGCGCTTTAATTTGGCCACTAGGAAAGATCACTTCCCCCTTCCATTTATTTAATCAAATGTTGGATAGGTTTAGCGGACATGAGTTTAGGTTTTTCTCATGTTATTCCGGGATTCTAACCAAATTTTGATAGCTCCCGATGATCACATAGAACGGCTTTTGTGTGTCCTTATTGTGTCTATGCATTTGAGAATTTCTTTTGTGCTTTTGTAATGCCCCCGGCTACTTTTTCAGAGATGTATGATGTCCTTTTTCATGATAGGTTGAGAATATTATGAGGTTTTCATGGATGACTTCTCTGTTTTTGGTATGACATTTGATAGTTGCTTGGATAATCTAACCAAAGTTTTGCAGAGATGTGAGGAGACCAATCTAGTACTCAATTGGGAGAAATGTCATTTTATGGTCCGTGATGGGATCGTGTTGGGACACAAAATTTCAGCCGGAGGACTTGAAGTGGATAGAGCCAAGATAGTTGCCATTGAGCAATTGCCACATCCTTGTAGTGAGAAGGCCGTGAGGAGCTTCCTAGGCCATGCGGGGTTCTATAGGCGTTTCATCAACGATTTTTTCACATATTGCTAGACCCCTTTGCCATTTACTAGCTAAAGATGTAAAATTTGATTTCACTCTTGAATGTGCGCAGGCATTTGAGAAGCTCAAGGCGGCGTTGGTGAGTGCCCCAATCTTGATCTCCCCCGATTGGTCTCAACCTTTCGAGATCATGTGTGATGCAAGTGATGTGGCGGTAGGCTCGGCTTTGGGACAAAAGAGAGACAAGATATTCCGGGTGATATATTATGCTAGTAGGACATTGGATTCGGCTCAAGCTAACTACACCACTACCGAGAAGGAAATGCTTGCGGTGGTCTACTCTTTTGACAAGTTCCGCCCTTACCTTATTGGGGCCAAAAACTATTGTCTTTACTGACCATGCCGCCATCCGCCATCTATTTGTTAAGCAAGATGCAAAACCAAGGCTTATAAGGTGGATCTTGCTCCTTCAAGAATTTGATTTGGAGATCCGAGATAGAAAAGGGTGTGAGAATGTGGTGGCGGATCATCTTTCAAGATTGGAGCATGCTAGTGAAGAGGAAAAATTGAAGTTGGTCATCAATGAAGAATTCCCGGATGAGCATTTGTTTTATGTGGCCAAGGGTCAAGTGGCATGGTATGCCAATATTGTGAACTATCTTGTTGCTAAGGTGATTCCCGAAGGACTTGAGGACTATCAAAAGAAGAAGTTCTTCCACGACGTGAAGTTCTATTTTTGGGACGAGCCTTGTCTTTTTAGAAGATGTGCCGACATGGTGATTAGAAGATGTGTCCCTCAAGAGGAGTGGGAGTCCGTTATTATGCATTGCCACACCGCACCTAGTGGGGGGCATTTTGGAGCTAACCGGACTGCTATGAAAGTGCTCCAAAGTGGTCTATTTTGGCCAACCATCACCAAAGACTGCCAGGACTACGTGAGAAGATGCAACGAGTGCCAGAGAATGGGGGGTGTTTCTAAGAAGAAGGAGATGCCATTGACGACAATTGTTGAAGTCGAGTTGTTTGATGTGTGGGGCATTGACTTCATGGGGCCCTTTCCTCCATCTAGTGGGTTCCAATACATTCTACTAGCCGTTGACTATGTATCAAGGTGGGTGGAAGCCATTCCTACCCAAACTAATGATTCAAAGGTGGTGATTAAATTCGTTCAAAAGAACATATTCACGCGATTCGGCGCACCTCGGGCTATCATAAGTGATGGAGGGTCTCATTTTCGCAATAGGTGGCTAGAGGCGGTCTTAGCAAGGCATGGAGTGAAGCATCGGGTGACAACTCCTTATCATCCACAAGCTAATGGTCAAACCGAGTTGGCCAATAGAGAGATCAAACAAATATTGCAAAAGAGTGTCAATGCTAACCGTAGAGATTGGGCTCTCAAGCTTGACGATGCTCTATGGGCGTATAGGACGGCTTACAAGACGCCAATCGGGATGTCACCTTATCAATTGGTCTTTGGGAAATCATGCCATCTCCCGGTTGAATTGAAGCACTCATCATATTGGGCGGTGAGGCAAATGAACATGGACTTCACCAAGGCCGGCAAGGAAAGGAAGCTTCACCTCAATTTACTTGATGAATTTAGGAATGAAGCTTATGCTAATTCCTCAATCTACAAGGAGAGAATGAAAACGTATCACGACAAGATGATTGAGAGGCGTGAATTCCACAAGGGGGATGCCGTGTTGCTTTTCAACCACAAGTTGAGACTCTTTCCGGGCAAGCTAAAATCTAAGTGGTCGGGACCCTTCACTATCAAGGAGGTCATGAGCAATGGCACAATGGAGCTCAAAGGACCCGATGGAAGCACGTTCAAGGCAAATGGTCAAAATCTCAAGAGGTTCTTTACCAAGGAGCAACAAGACGAGGTCTTTGTGGTTGCCTTGATTGAGTAGTGGAGCTTGCAAAGCGTCGGGCAAATGACGTTAAACAATTGCGCTATGGGGGAGGCAACCCCTAGTAGGTAAAATTTATAGCTTTTGTGTTTTTGGTGTGTTTTTTATTTTGTTCTTGTTTTTGGTGTGTTTTGTGTGTTTTAAGTGGAACAGGAGATAGGCTTTGATGGGTGAAAAGCGGACAAAAAAACTGGAGAAATGGCGAAATGGCGAAATGGCGAAATGGACTTGGAATCCAGAAAGTTCGCCCGACCGGGCGTTTTGCAAAGTGCAAATCGCCCGACCGGGCGTTTACAGAAATCGAGATTGTCCAGAAAGTTTGCCCGACCGGGCGTTTGCAAAGTGCAAATCGCCCGACCGGGCGTTTCCAGAAATCAAGATTGCCCGACCGGGCGATGTACAAAATACGAATCGCCCGACCGGGCGTTTGATGAAATCGGGATTGTCCAGAAAGTTCGCCCGACCGGGCGATTTTCAAAGTGCAAATCGCCCGACCGGGCGATTTCTTCGCGCGATTTAAAGACGCAAACCAGGTCAGTTTTTACACTTTCAAAACCCTACCCCCCATTTCTCTCTCGTTCCTCTCTACTCTCTCTCGCCCCTCCACCTTCAAATCTTCCACTTACACTGATTTCACACACATACCATCCTCCCAATCCATCTAATTCAAGGGTTGAACCGATTAATCGGTTGATTTACTCAAGAACAAGCAAAAAGGAGAGAAATCCGTTTTCTATCACTCTAAGCCCGAAAGGTATGATTTTTTTCATTCTTCTCTTACTTATGTCGGTGTTTAGATGATTATTGGTGAATCGAGGGTTGGAAACTAGCATGTCTTTCGTTTGTTTGGAGATTTCTTGACTAATTGCTAGTTAGAGGATGAATTTGGTTTGAATGGTTGCTTTGAGCATGAATTGTGCAATTTCCTTCATGGGTTTGTGGTTATTGAGTGTGGGGAACTAGCATGCTTTGATTTGTTGATGTCTACATAGATGCAATGTTAGATAAGTGATGCATGTTGGTGGAATGTTTGAGTTAAGCATGATTGAGGTTTATTGTTGTGGAAGAGACATTGTGTGACACAATGGGGGGTTGATTCTAGTCTCGATAAATGTATGAATGAGAAGTTCTTTTAGTATAGAGTATGTTTGGGGGAGAGTGTCTACATTAATGCATCTTTGTGGTTTCTTGTCGAATTGATCTAATACTCTCAATTTTTAGGTAGTGAACGATGGCGCCCAACCACTCTGGAGTTAATTTGAATGCCGAAGAGAAGAAGAAATGGGCCGAACTCTCACAACTACCCTACCGGGTAGCTAGATATCCATGCCCTATCACAATCCGACGGTTGGGCATTGAGCAGTGCTTCAATGAGCTATGTGAAGAGGGGCAACTAAATGGGCTCTTCATGGCACAGAGGAACCCCTCCTATCAGAGGCTTACACTGGAGTTCTTGTCTACCCTTGATGTAATCATGAACAGGAGGGAGATAGTTGCCATCAAGTTTCGTATGAGGAATGCTGAGTACACAGTGACGATGGCACAATTCAAGGAGATCTTTGGATTTTCAGGGGAGGTGTATAGAGAGCCGTTTAACTTCAGTCACAATGCGAATGACTTCTGGAAGGCCATCACTACCGTTGATGACAACTTCGCCGCCAACAGGGCAAAGGGTTCTCTCATTAGGAACCCAGCCTTGCGCTTACTCCAGAAGGCGTGTGTATGTTACCCCTTCGCTCGTCATGAGCATGGGAGTGTGCAGAGAGACGAGCTCTTCCTGTTATGGACTATTTTGCACAAGGAGGCTCCCTTGAATTTGGGCCACTTCATGATCAAACATCTTGAGAGGGCTTCGAAGAAGAAAACCGGCACACTCTGTGTCGGTGCGGTTGTGTCAGCTATTGCACTCCATCTGGGAGTGTCGACGAGGGGCTTGGTCGCCGACATTGGTGACAACTTGATGGACTTCGGCTTTCTGAGAAGAACAAGGCTGGTCGGAGTGGACCAACGAGGGCAGATATATTTGATACAGAGGGCAGCAGATCATTACCCCCTCCCGGACACCGTCAACACCTATGTGAACGGTCCTTTCCACAAGGAAAACTGGAAGATGAAGGCTGCGGTCCACGAACAAGTCACGGCGGTGAATCCGCGGAACTTGCAATTTAGGGATGTGAGCCCGAGCTCGAGTGTTGATGAAGCGCCCCACATGGGCTTTCCCGAGATCGAGATGGGGGACGAGCAGAATGAAGAAGAAAATGAGGAGGAAGGTGAGGATCAACCGACCTACCAAGGGGGAGATGAAGCCGGGACAAGCACGCAGAGGACACGAAGCCGACAAGAGCGACAAGAGGAGGACTACGGCTCGATCAATGAGAGGTTGACACGGATGGAGTTGCGTCAGCAGGAATATTGGGTCCAGAATGAAGCGCGATGGGACCAGTTCGAAACCAACTGGACCCAATTCACTGATTTCAACAATGCACAATGGGCCAACATCAATGCCCGATTCGATGAATTCCGTGGCCAGTGGCAGCATCCGCCTCCTCCTCCGCAGTGAAGGTCCATGGGAGATCCACTCTCTTTCAAACTTATCCTAGCTTTGCTTGGAATAAGTTTGGGGGGTGTCTAGTGGATTCCCTCTTTTACCTCTCTCCCTCTTTATTTGATGATGATACCCCGGCCTGTACCCCTATTCTTTTGATGATATTTGATGATGATATGTGGGCATGTAAACTTATGTGGTTTTGTTTCCTTGTTCCACTTGTGTTTGTGTCTTTGTTTTTCTTTTTAGGTTTGTTTTTCTTTTTAGGTTTGTTTTTCTTGTTTCCTTTTGTGTTGAATTATCTCCCTTGGCTAGGATGATAGTAGGGTTGAGAAAAATTAAAATTTGAACGAGTGTGAGACATGATGGAGGAGTTGCCAATGATGATTTTGTGCAAAAACTTTCGAAAACCTTGTTGATATGGCTGAAGAACATGTGATTTTTCATTTCAAATTGCCTAAAGTGAATTACATGGTGCCTTGTCTTTTGCCAAAATGACCTTGTGAGAATTGAGCCTATATTGTTCCTAAATGTGTGTTTTATCTCAAACATGTCGTATGTTTCTAGAACTTGCTCGCGATTTCTTTGAGTCTACATAGTGATCATAGAGATAAGGGAGGACGTTAGGCCATCCTTGTTAGCCAAATTCTACTTTTACCCGTTATCATGTTAATAATCTTTGTTAGCCCACTTTGAGCCAATAACCTTTCCTTTGACAAACCATGGGGTTGGATTTCTTGTGTTCTATTTTTGAAAAATCAAAAGGAAATGAAAGTTTGAAAGGGGGAATTAGCAAATGAAATAGAAGCTTATTGAGGTAGAAAAACAAAAGAAAAAGAAAGAAAGAATAGTGATGTTACCATGCAAAGCATGGAGAAAAAGAAAGAAAAGAAATAGAAAAAAAAAAAGAGAGAGAAAAGAAAAGAAAATTGAAAGTGAGAAATAGTTAATAATTGGCATTTATTGGAAAGGGTGTGTGAAGGTTGAAAAAGAGGTGAAGAACAAAAGTGGAATGTTGGTAGATGAGAAGAGTCTAGGGAAGCCTAGAACTAGCTAGATTGGGGAAGAAAGTTGGTGAAGTTGAGCAAGATATTGGGAATTAAAGTCACTTTAGCCGAAAATTGCCTCACCTATCCAAAGAGCCTACATTACAACCTTTTGAAAAGACCTTTCGGACCTTATATCTTTAATCACACCATAGTAGAGGAGAGTGTAAATTTCGAGCAAGCCTATGGTAAACTATGCATGTTTTGATGATTTGAGAGTTATGTCAAGAGTTTATATACTTTGAGAGTGAGTGAAATTTCTAAAATGCACATTGCATTTTCTCCTTGAGAGGGCAAATTGGCAAGGTTGAGTACATGATAGTAACTTGAAGCTATATTTCATAATACTTTACATGCATCCGAGGCCATTGATACTTGTCGTATTTTATTTCTATTGAGGCAATGATGACACTCCACATCCTTGCATGAGTTTGTATGTCTTGTTTCTTTCTTCTTGTTCGAGGACTAACAAATGTTTAAGTTTGGGGGAGTTGACAAACTCATAGTTTAGGATGTTTAGATGGGTGATTAACACATGTTGTTGAATCTTTTGAGGTATAAAGTATATGTTTCACCCACTTTTCAGCTATTTTTTAGAGTTAACAAGTTTGTCGGAGTTTTGATGCAAGAACAGGTCTAAAACGGGCAAAACGGAGCGAACGGGCTGACCACAGAATGTTCGCCCGACCGGGCGAATTTCATATAAAAAAACGCCCGGTCGGGCGCAAGCCGAAGAAAACAGAAAGTTCGCCCGACCGGGCGTTTTTCATCCAACAAAACGCCCGACCGGGCGTTTGAAGCCTCATCGCGATTTACCCAGATCGCCCGACCGGGCATATTCCGACTTACAGATCGCCCGACCGGGCGATTTGTCGCTGTTGCCAACTTTGCCTCTTTCTTACTCCGGATATAAAAGGGTTCTCACTCATTTCCAAACCCTAACTCCCACACCACGAATCTTAGCAAGAAAATAAGGTTTTGAGAGGATTTGAAGTCAAGGAGCTTCCCATTTCCAAGAGATTGGAGGAAGGAGACCCCCCACCATCAATTCCACCATAGGGAGTTCTAGTATCATTTCTATTATGTGTAGCTTTGTTTTCCTTGTTTTTGCTTTTATGTTAGCTTTGACTATGAGTAGCTAAGCTTTTAGTAGGGATTTGGTGAAGTTTGAATGGATTGTATGGATTGAATCTATGGTTGAATGCGTATCTATCTCTTTTGTTGGTTTTGTTGAACCTTGGTCTTTTAATATCTAATTGCTTAGCTACCAATTAGATAAATCTTGTACCTAATTGATGTTATTGAGAAATACAAGATTAGGATAGATGTGTAATCAACAACTCCGTGCATTATATGTAATCGAGAGATGCATAAGCTAGAGAGAGGGCTTGGGTCCGTTGTGCTTTGGAGTCAATCTCGAATTGTATGGACGAGACTCCTACACTAGAGATTGACCCACGTGTTAGATGCACCCGAGAGGGGGTCTAACCGATTATCCCGACTTTCCTAACCGCATTTGAGGCCCAATAGATGAGCATGACCCATAGATGAAATCCTTGATCCATTCTAACGGATCCATTTCCCTATACTTTCCCAATTTGTGTGAAAACCTATCTTTGTTTGTTTGTTTTTCTTAGTTAATTGTCTTACTAGCTTATTTGTTCTTTGATCTTAGTTAAGAAAACCAAAAACCCCTTTTATTAGTCTAGATAGTGTTCAAAGTTACATCATAGTATTCAAACCGGCTTTTAGTCTCCGTGGATCGATAATTTAGCTTACCACGTGCTACTTAACTCGTACACTTGCGGGTGACGCTTTTGAATACTAAATTAGCACGAGTCAACCGCGTTTCTAAATGGTGAACTAGACGATGAAATCTATATGCAACAACCCGAAGGGTTTGTAGTACCTGGACAAGAGAAAAAGGTATGCAAGCTCGTAAAGTCCCTATATGGATTGAAACAAGCGCCATTGCAATGGCACTTGAAGTTTGATAATGTGATGTTATCAAATGGGTTTAAAATCAACGAGTGCGACAAATGTGTCTACATCAAGAGCACTAATAACGGTCATGTTATAGTGTGTCTCTACGTTGATGATATGTTAATCTTGGGTAGCAACACCTAAGTAATTAACGATACAAAGGCCATGTTAAAGAGAAACTTTGACATGAAAGACATGGGTCTAGCCGATGTAATTCTTGGAATGAAGATTCTAAGAACGAATGATGGAATCATCTTAACACAATCACATTATGTTGAGAAGATATTGAATAAATTCAAAGCCTATGATGGCGCGCCGGTTAAGACTGCAATTGAACTCGACGTTCACTTGAGCAAAAACAAAGGCGAGCCCGTTGCACAAGAAGAGTATGCACGGGTCATCGGGTGCGTTATGTACTTGACTAATTGCACTCGACCTGACATTGCTTGTGCCGTGAACAAGTTAAGTCGTTACACGAGCAATCCAAGCAAAGAGCATTGGAGAGCTCTTGTGAGGGTTTTGAGATATTTAAAACACACTCAAAATCTTGGGCTACACTTCTTGAGATACCCCCCGGTACTTGAAGGGTACTGTGATGCCAATTGGATATCCGGTAATAGAGACTCACTTTCAACAAGTGGATATGTCTTTACTATTGGGGGTGGTGCTGTATCGTGGAAATCCACAAAACAGACCTGTATAGCCCGATCAACAATGGAATCGGAGTTCATTGCCTTGGATAAGGCTGGTGAGGAAGCCGAGTGGCTTAAGAACTTCCTTGAAGACATTTCATGTTGGTCTAAGCCAGTGCCACCAGTGCTGATCCACTGCGATAGCCAAGTAGCTATTGGAAGGGCAAACAATGGCTTCTATAACGGTAAGTCTCGACATATACGTCGACGACATAACACCGTGAGACATTTGATCACAACAGGGGTGATTACAATTGACTATGTGAAGTCAATAGATAATCTAGCGGATCCGCTAACCAAAGGGTTAAACCGTGATCAAATGAATAAGTTGCTAGAGGGAATGAGTTTGAAATCCACAAACTAAAGAACTATCATAGTGGTGACCCAACCATGATGACTGGAGATCCCAAGAACTTGGTTCAAAGGGACAACTAAGCTATGAGAGTTCATGAGAAACACTCAACTATATCTATTCCCTATAGAGCAATATAGTGTTGGAGAGCTTGCCGAGTGGTAAAGGCTAAGTCTATGACTTTTAATGGTTCTTAAGGATCTCAAAGAGATGGAATTCTCAAAGAGACCAAGTATGGCAAGGTACTTGACTAAGAATCACCTACGTAAGTGCGAAGTGTGGTCGCTTCATAAAAAATGCACTTATGAATCCAAAGTGGTGTCCAAGACCGCAATGGACACAAAACGTGAGAACGGATGAGGTTGAGGTGTTTAAGCGTTAACACCATTGTCTCGGTGCACGCCGTGGGGGATTAGTTCAAAGCATCGCGCTACTAAGCCGCCTGTGTATCCGATGGTGTCGACTATGGAGGGTTCAAAGTCAACAACTACCTATCCTTATGCTTATATACCTCTCGAGGGTTGAGCTTGAGTCTGCATGCATATGCATTCGGCTATTTCCACTCATGTGGGGGATTGTAGAAATCATGGTATTAAATATGCCCGGTCAATGGATTTTGACTAAATAATAAATGTGACGAGACATTTAATTTTGTGAAATTAAATGACATAGCGTCGATCTACATTTTACGTAGATAAATGTAGTATATTCACTTTCTCAAATCCGATTTCCGGTGAGTGAGAAATAGTGGATTAAAGTTGGGCATAATTAGCTTTTAATTAAAGCTTGGAGTTGGAGCTTAGGGAATAATTAACTAGTGTTAATTATCCCACATTGGAGGATTAACACATCTTTTAATGTGTATAAATTAAGTGACTTTATGTTATTTAATAATTATAGTGGACCAAGATGGGTGAAAGAGCCCACACGCGCGCACACGTGCGCGATCCCGAGCCCGAGCCCGATCCCGATCTCGATCTCGATCTCGATCTCGATCTCGATCTTGGGCTTGGACTTGGACTTGGACTTGGACTTGGACTTGGATCTTGGCAATTGGTCTTTGGGCTTGGGGCTTGGCCCAAACTATTCTTTTTGGACCACCGCCGAGTCAGCAATCCAAGTGGCTTGACACGTCGTCAAGCGAGGCACAGTCACGGCTGTCACGTGAGAAATCCACACGCTCCACATGCGAAAGGCACACGCCTGCCACACGCTCGTAACCGACGTCGGTTACGAATTTTATGATGAGCCTTCATGGCTCGGTTGACCCTGCATGGTGGCTTGGCCTATAAATAGGCTAGCTATACCACTGCATTAGGACACACAATTCCAAGCATTCTCTGCATCATAAGCTCTCTCCCTCTCTGCATTGTATTTCTGTCGAAGCTCTGCCCTCTCCTCCATCCAGTTCGCCGGAGCTCTACTGATTGCGGTGCTGCATCAAAAGAGACGTAGTCGTTTTACCTTTGGGGACGAAACGCCAAACCGAAGAGCACTACCGGGGCGTATCTCATCTTGCGGGAAGAGGCCTCCTCGACTCGGCTAAACATTCACGGTTTATTTGTTTCATTGTAATTCAGTTCAGTTTCGTTTCTTGTATTCAAATTGGCTCTGATACCAATTGCTGGGGTTTGGAGCCCCTTGCACAGCGGAAGACATGCATAAACAAATAAATCAGATCTACAGATCTATTTGACCGATTATGGGATTAATTGATTCACATGTTAAACAATCAATTGCATGCTAGAACGCACATTAATTTATGCTTAAGGAATTTAACCCTAATTCATGAATTCCTACGGTTTAGAATTACCGATCTGATTCTCCAAAGAATCGACAATTGCTTGCGCCTTCTCCACGTGATGTTCTTCATACTCAACCACGAACCTTCTAATCTGTATCCCGAACTCAGAATCTGACCTTTGGGTGGGCAAAGCTTGTCAGAATTGAAAGGACTTAACTAGGCAGAAGACTGAACTTCAGTTCCGTGAAACTGAAAATTTCGTCCACTCCCTGGAGAGAGGGAGCACGAATTTTTATCATTAAAATCAATTAATTTAGTCTTCTATCTAGTCTCCTTTATATAGAGTTATGATGGGCCAGATTAGGGATCCATGGAGGTTGGACTTGGGCCAAACCAGTTGGACTTTTACTAATTAAATTTAGCCCCAATTTAATACAAGTCCAATAAAATATTATTATCATCCACTATAGTATAATAATATTGACTGCCCGTCCAATCCCAAATTACGAGTAATCCGGGCTTTACCTCTTTAATTTATTATTTCCCGTGTTTAAGATATAAATATCCATTAATTAATTTAAGTTTGCTATTTGACTTTAATTAATTAATATCTTTTTCCAAGAGTTGTCTAGTTCAAAATCTTTATTTATTATTCTGGAATAAATTCCAACCGGCCGGGTTTCTGAATAATAAAACCTTTTTCGAACACCTCTTGGGGATATTATCAAACTGGACTCACCCAGCACACGATTCATTTCAATAACAATACTAGCACCTCTAGACATAGATCACCACTACCCAAAATATCAGGATTCATAGATTGCGAAAAATCCGCACCATTTGATAAATCAAAGTAGTGCATAATCAATATCGTATGCTCAATGTTATGTCAACAATGATTAAGAAATAACAATCACCGAGACCTCGTCTTTCAGTAAACAGCAAGAAAGACTTATCTCAACTGTTAGATCCTTCAGTGCTATACCACACCAGTGTCGTTTATTTCCTAAGGTAAGGAAACATGCGGACTGACACTGCAACCTTTCACGATAGGTAGCCAAAGCCTATCTAGGTTGTGAAATTCTATTTCTCATCTACAAAGAACTGACTGCGTCATCTTTTGTGAACGTCGTTCACGACCAGTCTACTATGCAGAAGAATTAGACTTATTTGCTTCTTATACATTTAAATGTTTGAGAAACATCTTATAAATGCATAAGCAAACACCAATGCGATAAAATTAATTCTTCTCGCCTTGGGTTAAAAGTGGATTGTAGAGTTTATTGTATACAAGCAATTCTATCCGTGCAACATGCTCGAAATATGCTTTTCAGTATACCAATCCTAACAGGACGATACGTCGTCTGCGCCCTACGCTTAGTCCACGGATGAAGCGCGGACGATAGAGCATCGTCCGCGCCATCGTCCGCCCACTGTGGGCGCCGCGGACGATGCGACGCGTTTTAGTTTTTTTTTTTTTTTTTAATTCGAAAATTTTGTTATATATATACCCCAGTTTCACCATTCATTTGTAACTTTTCGATTAACTTTTAAGCTCTCAAATTACGCTATAAAATGGATTCCGGTGGATACTCAAATCCTAGTAGCCCGATGTTTGGAGATGGCTCACGGTGGCCGGGTACACAACCTGGCGAATATCGGTCGTTCGACGCCAACACGCAGTACGATCCGGAGTTCTTCGCAGTACGATTCGTACGGTCTCTCCGACATGGAGCCGTCTCCAACTCGCCCTGCCGCCGCTTCCCGTCGCGCCGCCGCCACTGCCCCCGCCCCCGCCAGAAAGAAGCGGACCAAGCACCGGGCGCACAAGTTGCCACCTCCGACAACTTGTGAAGAGTACGCCCCCGGCCGTACGAACTACCAGCCGGATGAAACCCTCATCTTGGCGAGGTGTTGGGTGGATATATCGGAGGACCCGATATTCGCGAACAACCAAAGGCAGCTCGCGTACTGGGAGCGCATCGCCGAGCGCTACAATGAGGCGAAGCCGCCGAACGTGTACAAGCGCCAACGGGAGCAGTTCCGCAAACACTGGGATCAGGTGAAGAAGCAAGTCAACCTATTCGCGGCGGAGTACGAGAAGTGCTCGAGGGATCAAGGAAGCGGCGAGAGCTTGAGCGACATGCGCGATAGAGCGCTGTTGTCGTACCAGTCCATGTTCGGCGACTTCAAGCATTTCAACATCTGGGCGCTCTTGAGGGACAAGCAGAAGTTCAAAGACGGGATTATGCACATCGGTGCGGCGAAGAGGACGATGACCACCGACACTGGTGGTTACACGACCAGCGAAAGCGGAACTCGTCCGGTGGACCTCAACCAGACGTGCACGGAGGAAGATACTTCCGGCACACCGATGTCCTCCCGGCGGCGTCTCATAGGCGTCAAGGCTGCGAAGAACAAGGGGAAGGTGAAGGCGACATCCTCCTCGGCCGCCGCCCCCCATCGCCGATCCCGACCCCGGCGACACTTGCCTACGCGGATTTGGCAACGACCTCGATGGCACGGACGTTGTTGGATACGCACAACACCCTTATGAAGTGTACGGATCCGGCCAGAGCCGAATTCCTCCAGAGGTTGATCGATGAGTTGAGCCGGAAGTTGGGGCTTTTGTAAGATAGTCAATTTTTTTTTATTTCTAACCCGTGTAACTTTTTTTTATAATCAATGAAAACATTTAAATTAATTAACAAAATATAGTAAAATGCTTAGGGCGTCATATGGCGCCCCACTACAAGTGGAAGGGGAGGAGGATAAAATGCTGACGTGACGGTGCATAGGGCGGGCTTTAGGGCGCCCAACTGTGGATGCTCTTAAATGTGTTTCACGACTGCCACAAAATGATTATTTAATTTTTTAAAAATTTTTAGACCATTTTAAAAACTCATCAGAATCACTTTAAAGTTAGTGTTTTTTAAAACTAATTTCTTATTTATTTTGGATTCTTTCACTTGATGTATTTCTGTTTTCGTTTGCTAAATCTTTACACAGTTTTACACTACAATTTAATCATTCTATATAACTGTGCCAAAAATGAGTTTAGACCGGGTTGTTAGCACGAGTTTAGACAGGGTTTTTAGCAATGATGGATCCATATTTTAAAAGTCGTGGGATCGAATATAATGAATAGAGTATGTAATATCTATATAGGGATGGTAGTAATATTTAAATAATTAATATTAAAGAATATGACTCTCTTCCCCCTGATTTGAAATTCATTTTTCAGCTCCAATTTTAGGATATGTGAAATATTGAAAAAATAGTAGAAGCTAATTACCATTTTAAAATGAGTATTAATTAATAATAAAATATAAATTATTATACAATATAGTAAAATTTGAGGTCTATTTATTATTATTTTTAATTTTTAATAATAGTAAAATAAGACTCGTATTAGCACACATACATAAATGGTAAAATGATTTCTTATTTTCGGATGGAGATAGTAGAATTTCAGTGGTTTATCATTTGACTTAAATATGTATTTATAAAGGACATTATTTAAATATTTTTAAATAATCATTTGATGATTTATCATAAATTAGAAAAAAATAAAATATAATGGAACTATTGTGTATAAAATGAGATTATAAACTTAACTATCCTTAATTAATCTCTAATCAAATCTATTTAATTGAATGAATCTCATCACATTTTGATAGAGAAGCCTCCTCATTTTAATTCTTACTTATAGCCCATTTCATTAGAAGCAAAGAAGTAAAAACGTTTCTTCTTCCTCACTGAGAATCTGAATTCGGTTCAATCTTCCCAATGATTCGTCCTCTCTCCTTTTATTTTCCAGCAAACTCCACTGCCATAAAAAAAATCATCCAAAATTTTGTTGAATAAGTTACAGAGAGAAAAATGAAGCAAATGCAGATTGCCATTCGAATTAAGGCCTTTTATAAATGTGACAACAAGTCTACAAAGAAAATGGGCTTTTGTTCTCACATGTGTAGTTGGGCTTGGGTTTTCTCGGTGTTTGTGTTGCGAGCGCCGCCGTCGACGCTACCAAACCAACACCGCATCAAAATTTCACAATAATTTTAAATTTTCCAATATACGATAATTCTGCTTTTGAAATTTGGGTATGAAGTTTCACTCACAAGGTTCATTTCTTCCCTAACTCACTACCATCCTCTTTTCTTGCAATTTTGTTTGCAGATTTAATAAATTAACTGTGCATTGAATCCTCTCTCTGTTTGAATTTCAACAATTTGAATGCTAAATTTAAAGTCTTTCCTTTTGTTGCAGTTGATGTATATGTAATTCCACAATGAATGCCGCAAATTGAGTTAAAATTCGAGGAAAGAAATGCCAATGGGATTGCTCTCAAATCTCAATACTGCCTTTTGTTTTGGCCTCCCGAGAGCTGCAAGAGTAAAGCAATATCAGCCCCTGCATTTCATAGAAACCCTCTTCTTTCAGAATTGTTCCAACAGTAGCTTATCTTTTTGTACACAAAGCATGGCCACTTATTCCATAGCAGCTCCTGCGGATGTTGTGGTTGATACCTTAGTGTCTAGTTATGGTAGTTTATCGGGTGCTGTTAAGCCCGGTGGTGTGCATTTCGGTACTAGGAGTCATGAGCTACGTGGGAGAGCTAAATTGAGCTTGACAAATGTGGCAATTGGAAGAAAAAATGGTGGTGTTCAAGGATGGTTATTACCTGATTTTGAGCAGAGTAGCATCCGTACTTTCTCATCTTCATGTCACTCTGGAGAGCTTCCAATTGTTGCAGTTTCGGACAAGGAGTGCGTGTTTTTTTTGTTCTGGTTTATTTTGAATTGAACCTGCATTGGCTGATGTGTGTCATTTTAGTTTATTTTTTTGTGGAATTATGGAACAGAGTGATTTCACTGGCATGAGTATGCATATGGGATTTAGATAGTTGGTCACGTTCCTTCGAAGAAAAAGTGTGGCGTGCCCTTTTGCTTTTTTCTTTACTTTTTATGCTTTGTTTTGGCTTAGTTGTAGGGCTCAAGATAGGGTTGTGACATTTCATCTATGTCTTATCTTGATATGCCACACATTTCTCAATTAATTGGTAACTTTACAAGTTTGGGAAGAGGAATCCTGGGTTCTGTTCATGGGTTTGAATTGAAGTTAACCTTGCTGATGGGTTCCTGTTATGTTTTATTTGTGAAATTTAACATGAATGGAATGTAATGTGTTTGCGTAGTTTTTACTGCATGTTTTTTCCTTAACTCCTCAATGAGAACAAAGTTGTTCACCACTCATCCTTTGATCTTTTTACTTCCTAGCTGTTTTTGTGCGGTGCTTGTATAACTTCAATTGATTGGACATCGGCCTTTTTGTAAAAGTTGAACGTAGCATTATGAAATCTTAACATGTTGCTCCTTGGCTAATGAATGTGATACCTTTATCTTAATAAATAAATGATGCATCCTGTGATGCTTGAAGCCAATCATGAATTTTGATAGATGAGTGAATCAGTGAAGGTCTCACATGAGTGCTGAAATGCTATATGTTCTTTATAAGCGTTTTAAAGTTATAATTACTGGCAACTCTTAATTTTCAAGGAATATTCGCAGTTTTATTTCAGCATAAACATTTTTATGCTCTATATATTGATACTGATAATGCTCAATTTCTAAAGGACTTCAATCCATAGCACTCTCAAGCTTCTTTCTGGAGCGTGCTACCTGCCCCATCCAGCTAAAGAAGCTACAGGAGGAGAGGATGCTCATTTTATCTGTGTCGACGAGCAAGTAATCGGTGTTGCGGATGGTGTTGGTGGTTGGGCAGATGTTGGTGTTAATGCAGGAATATATGCACGTGAGCTTATGTCAAATGCGGTTGCAGCAATTAGTAAAGTTCCACATGACATTGATCCCCTTTCTGTGTTGGAAAAAGCTCATGCTGCAACTAATGCCATGGGTTCATCAACAGCCTGCATTATCGCCCTCAAAAACCAGGTTTGAACTTTTAATATAAAATCTATCATATCTTTTAACTCAACAATTACTCATTTTGGAAATGTTATAAAATTTTAACAATAGAGGGTTAATGGCACATTCATTTGGTACAGTTTGCCATATGAGCTACTTGAGTATGATACAGAAGCTTGCTGCCTTAGGATGTTATCAGAGATGTGTGAGCTTCTCTAAGTAGAAACTGTCATTGTCATGTTTTGGTTTTACCTATTTAGCAGATGATTTAATTTCTGCATAAGTACATAGAGAAAAAAGAGAACTAACGATGAAAAAAAGTTTATTTCTTATAAAGATTGAAATGACTACTTTGCTAACTGTTAGCCATTCATATCATCCATTACTATCCACCAGTCCGCAATTTTTTTGCATCAATAAATAAAAGCAAGAAATGACTTATATATACACACATTCGCACATAAAGAGCAAGAGAGAAGTATATATAATATCGATATTATGCATGTGTTCCCTGTTATACTTGCGTTTAGTTGTGGGTGAAAAATTGACGGAGGGAGGGGAATGTAGGTTGGGAAGGGGTGTTTGTTTTGGGATTGTAAAGGAAGGTGTGGAAAGAGAGAATGGAGATAACAAGGTCATGGTTATGGGAGGAGGATCATTGATGACCTACTCACCTTCTTTTGGGGGCACTCATCTATTAAGGGCTTTTTTCTTTATTTGTTTTTGGGGGAGCTGGGGTGAGCATTTTGTTGGTTTGGTTGACCAAATAACAGATTTTTTTTCTCAAAAATGCACCAAATTAACCAAAGTTTTGCTAAGGCCTTGATTGAACTAAAACTGAATTTTGAAGTTCCGCTTGGTTGTGTTTTGGAACCTGTGACTTGTGGCATGTTGTTTAAGTTTCTTTGATTATGAATTTTGATTGATTAATAGCAAATTGTTACAATAGGTTGAGCTAACTGATTGAAACTTTTAGTTAACAATTGGCTTCCGTTTTGATTTAATGAGAATTATGAGATGGGACCTATTGGGATAATTTCCTATCCTGAAATTTTTGTTTGTGACATTTAGAAGAGGAAAAGAACTCAAAAAAGTAGATGATCAGAGGAAAAACCTTGCAGCATTTAGAAGCTACTTTTGAGGAATTCAATTCCTGTTGCCCACCTGTTTGCCTCGATCTACACCGGATATTACATGCTTAAAACTAAATTATTTACAGCAACAGTTGCAGCAGGTTATGTATTCAGTAACAATAGCAGCAGGTTATTCGTTAGACTTTATAAAGATTTCAGAATTATAGACATTGCCCATTTTATTTCCATATGTCGAACTTTTGATATAGCCTGTGGAATGAAGCCTGTCATTTTTTTCCTATCATCATGAATAGTTCTTTTCATTTTCAACTGATCAACGTCTAGGATATATCTTGTTGTAGAAAGGTTAGGACGGGTTCTTAAAGTTTTTTTCTGTTCAAGCAGGATCTCCATGCCATTAATCTTGGAGACAGTGGATTTATAATTGTTAGGGATGGCGCCCTTCTATTCGAATCACCTGTGCAACAGCATGGTTTCAATTTCACCTATCAACTCGAACGAGGAACCCAGGGAGACCTACCAAGTTCTGGTCAGGTGAGTCCCAAAGGTGCCATAACCATAACAGCGTTTGCTTATAATAATTTAGTAATATCTGACATTATATTTATGAAAACGTCAGGTTTTCAAGATTCCGGTTGTGCCTGGGGACGTAGTTGTTGCAGGAAGCGATGGCCTGTTTGACAACTTGTATGCTAAAGAGGTAGCATCCATTGTGGCTGATGCAGTTAAAGTACAACTCAGCCCCAGCGATACAGCACAGAAGATTGCAGCTGTTGCACGCGCACGCGCACTAGACACGAAACATCAGACTCCATTTTCTTCTGCTGCTCAAGAAGCTGGGTATTCGTATTATGGTGGTAAACTTGACGATCTGACTGTTGTCGTCTCTTATGTCTCGTGAACATTTTGCTTAGCACTCTATATCATTTTGAGTTCTCGCTGTTGTATTTCGGCATAAGACATCGTATGAACTCGGATAAAGTTATGTCCCTATATCAGATAAATTTTCTTCAGCAAAAAAATAAAGTTATGTTCCTTAACAGACGAAATTTCTTAAGAAAAAAAAGGCATCAGTATTCCTGGCAATACAATCACAAGAAGTAAACAGTGAAGAGCAAGTAGGTTGGTTGAGCTTTGGTTGCAATATGTGAATGAGCATAAACATGTAGGGCTTGAAGAGTCAAAAGGCCCCATTTATTTGCACCTTCAACATTCACTTTTAAATGAAAACACTCTATTCAAGTTAGAATTTATTCCATAAAAAAACATGCACACATTTTATGGCCTCAGCCTTGCTCTTCTCATTCCTCTTTCTCCCTTCTTCTGTCTTCTTCTCTTCGTTCAGCTTCTTCCCTCCTCTCCTCCTCCGCTGCCTCTTCTTCTTCGCTCCATTGCTCTTCATGTTCGTGTTCCTCCGCTTCCTCCCTTCGCATTTGCTTTTCTTCCCTTCCCCTTTCTTCTTTTTCTTCCCGTCTGTCTCTCTTCTTCCTCCCTCCTTGCTATCTCTGCCTCCTCCCGCCTTTGCCTCTCTTCTTCCTCTCTCTTAGCTGCTGCTCGTTGTCTCCTCCTTTCTTCCTCTTCTTCCCGCCTTTGCCTCTCCTCCTCCTCCTCTTCCCGCCTTTTACGTTCTTCTTCCTCCCTCCTTGCTGCTTCCTCTTCCTCCTCCTCTTTTTCCCGTCTCTTCCTCTCTTCTTCCTGCCTCTTAGCCTCCTCTTCTTCCTCCCACCTTCTCCCTCTCTTCTTCCTGCCTCTTAGCCTCCTCTCTTCTTCCTCCCACCTTCTCCCTCTCTTCTTCCTGCCTCTTAGCCTCCTCTTCTTCCTCCCGCCTTCTCCGTTCTTCCTCCTCCCTCCTCGCCGCCTCTTCCCGTCTTTTCCTCTCTTCTTCCTGCCTTTTAGCCTCCTCTTCTTCCCTCTCCCTCTCTTCCTCCTCCTTTCTTTGCCTCTCTTCCTCCTTCTCCCTCGCCTCCTCTTCCTCCCTCTCTCTTGCTTCCTCTTCTTCCCTCTTCCTCTCCTCGTCCTCCCTCTCTTTTCCTTTCTCTCTCTCCTCCTCCAATATCCTCAACTCCTCCTCAGCACAAGAAACACAACCCAAGATGACCGACTCCTGCTGCGAATCCAACAGCCGATCCATTGTCATATTCCCCACATTAAACGACGTTGCCAACACATCCTTACTCAAGGTCCGTAGCACCGATGCCTGCCCTGCAAAAAACTGAGGATGATTCTTCTTCGCAGAGCTACTAAACCCCATGAACACGAACGTCTCGTTGTTGAAAGCCATCTGAGCCATTGGGTAAAACCTTGGCACGGCAAAGATGTCACCTTCTTCAACCTCGAACCTCATCTCACTGCACCCTGTCCCATTCAAAACACTCGGACACACCACACGTACCATTCCCCGCCCTTCCATGACCACAGCAACCTCAGTCGCCACAGGATTCCAGTGCGGCCCCATCATCGATCCCTGCCATCATCACCCAAGATTAAGGTCAGTAACATACATAAACAACGATATGTACCGATGGTGGACACAGTAAGGTGAGTTACCGCTGTCAAGTTCACCATGAATAGGCCAATGTTGGTGCCCTTCAATGCAGAGAGCTTCTTCCCTGTCACCGTGGTGCTCCAGCCGTTGCGATTCTGGAAATCTTTATCCTCTTTCAAGAGATTGAACAATTTTGTACTCGACTTTCCAATTTTCTTGCTCAGCTCGAATATGTCGCTACCGAGAAGGCTTCCTAGGAATTTTTGCTCCATCTCCCGTGCTCTTTTCTCACTTCTGGAAACTCCGTGGATTATGGGCGGCGGCTTCATTCCGCTCAATAACTCTTCTATTGCTTCATCGCATACATTAGAATCAAAGGTTTATACTTATACACATCTAGTCATGCTTACCAACAAAATAATATTGGCAATGGTGAAAAATAGTCATCTTCTTAATTAAAAGTAGTATACAAATATTCCCATTAGCTAAAGTTGAAAAATATATTTGTAATTCTAGTTCTTTTTGTTCAAATACACTATTTCAATCTCAATTTATTTTCAGATTTTATACTAAAAATATATAGTCCATTTTAGATAAGTAAGTAGAAATCCACCTTGAAAGCTGCTTGCAGGACTTTCTTGTCGAAGCGAAGAACCATATCGCGGATGCTCGAGTAAGGCTCACTTGGCAGCTCCTACATAATTCCAAAACATTTTAAATTATAAATACTTATTAAAAGAAAAGAATTAATAGATATTATTATACATGCATATCTATGTTTGAATTGGAGAAGATGGAATGAATCCTAAGCTTGCGGCGCTGAGTCTCTGTCTCCATATTGCAAAACAGCTCCGGCTTTAAGTCTGTAAACATCTCCGCTCCTTAAATCCGCCCTTTTAAGCTCACTTTCCTCCGTCCAGAACAACTTCCCATTCCCTAATAAAATCATAGTATACCTGTGTGGACATAGAAAACCATATCGGAATGGAGAATAACAGGAAGGAAGAGTGAATTGGGATCCATAGTGAAGAAATGAGGATTTTTTCTTATTTTGTTCTAGAGCGTCATTCCTTGAGTGTACTGAACTTTTTTTTTGTTCCGGGTTTGGGAGAGACGCATGACCCTCATGCGCGATGATTATGCGTCTTTCATAAAGACGCATGAGGGTCATGCGTCTCTCTTTTGTTTCGTTTTTTTAAAGACGCATGACCCTCATGCGTCTTTATGAAAGACGCATAATCATCGCGCATGAGGGTCATGCGTCTCTCCCAAACCCGGAACAAAAAAAAAGTTCAGTACACTCAAGGAATGATATCTCAGCTCTAGAACAAAATAAGAAAAAACCCGAAGAAATGAACAAGATAGGAAGAGCCCACACGTGCGCCAACAATCTCCCCATTCTCGGTCGACACCAAAACCCTCCTATTTTCCCTTCTAATCTCAAACCCTTCTTCTCCAGCTCCATTACCATTACAAAACCACACACCACACACAAAATGTTAGTATCAAAATTGGTCTCATTTTTTAAGAATTCAGTGAAAATTCTCTTGGCATGGGTTGAACTTGATTGAATAGAGTTGAGGATTTGTTTGGAAATTGGATGTAGGATGAGAGAGAGAGAGAGAGGTTGTCTTCTGCTTCGCTGTGCATGCCTGTATATTTCTACCCTATTGGGCCGAGCCGGCCCATCAGATCGCGATTTTTATAGGCTTTCGCCTTAGTTTATGTTGAATACTTTTCAATAAGGTGCCAGTACCACTACCGCCTATAAATTGAAAACGTATACAGGTAATTTGTTTTCCATTAATTTCTTTTTTTATTCTTTTTTCTTTAACTACTTTCTCCATTCTCGAATAATATAAATATTTAATTTGACATGAATTTTAATTCATAATAAAAAAAAAAAGTAAAAGAGAGATAGTAGAATGTAATATGAACATTTAGTTCGGTGTATTTCTTTCCGAATATGGCTGGATTTCTGTTAAGATTTTCTGTTCTACAATATTTTGCATTCACTGGAAATAAAAAAGATTAAAAGTGATATAAGGGAGCTGTTAAGACAAGAAATAAATTTTGATCGGATTCCCAAATAATTTTTTGCCTCATAATTTTCATTTTAGGCTTCTTTGATAACATAGAATTGTAAATGTGGAATTGGAGTTTTCAATTATACATTTAATATTTGATATTAAAAATTATTTTAATTTAAAATTAAATTATAATACTAAATTCTCTTTAATTTTTAAACAAATTCCCTGTATTTTAATTTCAGATCTTGACAATAAATTGAAAGATAAGATTTGGAAGGAAGCAAGATCGAATCATATAAACAGCTTCGAGAAAGCAATTGAATGTATTAAGGACATGAATGAAGGAGCATATAAGTAGTTGGTTGGTTGGAAATCAGAAGAAGGAGATATGGTGGAGCGATGGCAGTGGATTTTATAAATGATAATATTAAATTAATTAGGTTAATACGATTGATTAGATTGATAATTAACTAATCAATTTGGTCAAAAACTCAATTGATTTAAAAAAATGATTAGTTTTGAGATATAATCAATATTGTCAACGCGACTAGAAGAAAGATGAAAATGCTTAAACCCCAACATCAAGCTACAATTATTAGAAAATCGGCAAATCCCCAAATGCGTTGCCCTTACTGCTCCTCCGGGCAGGGGCGGTGCGCCACCAGCAGCTCAGGGCGGAGCATAACCGAGTGCGCATCGTGCAGCCGCGTGGTGGACGAGCGCCAGACTCAGCCGCAGCACCTCTTCCACCTCCGCGCTCACGACACCCCTCTCTGCCTCGTCACCTCCGACCTCCCCCTCCCCAAAGCCCCCTCCGGCGACGAAGACCCCTTCGAGCCCACCGGCTTCATCACCGCCTTCTCCACCTGGTCCCTCGAGCCCTACCCTGTCTTCGCCCTCTCCTCCCTCTCCTTCGCCGGCCACCTCGCCGAGCTTGAGCGGGTCCTCGAAACAACGTCGCAGGGCACCGCTTCGGGCCCCTCCGTTGTCGTCGATAATCTTAGGGCTTATTTGCAGATTGTCGATGTGGCTTCCATTCTCGGATTGGATTGTGATATATCGGACCACGCCTTTCAGCTGTTTAGGGATTGCTCCTCCGCCACTTGTTTGAGGAACCGTAGCGTTGAGGCGCTCGCCACCGCCGCGCTCGTGCAGGCCATCCGAGAAGCTCAGGAGCCGAGGACCTTGCAGGTAATCGGATTCTGTTCTTCTTCTTCTTCTTCTTCTTCGCAATTATTGTAATTTGTGGAATTTCAATTTTGTTTTGAGGTTTATGCATTTTTTTTATATTTTGTGAAACCTAGGACAATGGTGATGTTTGATTGTTATAGATAATCTAGAGTTGTGGAAAGTGGTAGAAGACATTGGAGATGCATTAATCAAGCTTTGTTTTGGGGGATTTTGCATAGTTTAGTTGAATAGAAATGAAAACAAACATATATTCAGTCTTATTAGTTTAGTTTTGCTTGTTTGTGTATGTGGCGAGATTGATGCTGAACTTCTCTTATTTAAACTATATAGTAGTAGATAATGAATTCTTGTTTTGGGAATTTTGTATGGTAAAAGATCGAAAAAAGTGGAATGGATATAAAAAACAACCGTAATCTCAACTTTTTTTTGTTTATGCAATGAGTTTGTTGCTAAACTTGCCTTATTTACAGTATTATAAAGAATGACTAGTAAAGATACACACCTCTGAGAATGGAAAGCACCTGCAATTCATGAACACAGGTTATAAGACTCCCTTCGTCTTAAAAGAGACTGCTCCATGGTAATGGATAATCTAGATACATACATTGATCACATAGATAGAAAGTGACCATTACAAATGAGCACATGGCTTGGTCTGATTGGTCAACCATATTCAGAACCAGTCCAAAGAGCCCATTGACTGTTTGACTCTCCGCTCGTTGGAGCCAAGAAAAGTAGATTGTCTCTTGTAAGCTCCAAAATTTGTTAATATCTGGGAAAACAGGCTATAGAGTATCTTAGACCACTGCAAGCAAGCAGGAGTTTTATTATATTGTATCCCCCGGGTTCCTAAATTGTCATCTTGAATTCATTTCCAGGAAATTTCAAGCGCTGCAAATCTACCACAGAAAGAGATAGGAAAGTACATCAAGATACTTGGAGAAGCTCTACAACTGAGTCAACCTATTAATAGCAATTCAATATCTGTACACATGCCGAGGTTTTGTATGCTTCTCCAACTCAACAAGTCTGCTCAGGTACTTGTTTTAATCTGCTTCTTAAAGATTCCGTATATTTTGTCTGATTGAAGCTAAGTAGTGCAAGCCCATAAGATTTCCTCAGGTACTTGTTTTAATCTGTTTCTTAAGGATTCCGTATATTTTGTCTGATTGAAGCTACTTTGTGCCCTCAGGTACTTGTTTTAATCTGTTTCTTAAGGATTCCGTATATTTTGTCTGATTGAAGCTACTTTGTGCATGCTCATAAGATTTCATACAGTTTTTGTATTAGAACTACTCTCAGTTGCTTGACAGCAAAGTGTGCTGTCATTTAGTACTGTCCAAGCTTGTTTCGTATGAAGCGAAAGGAAAATAAGAGGGGTTTTGGTGCTTCATTTCCTTTCATTTAACATCTTTTTCTCCACATTCGCAAGCATTGATTATCCAGAGACCACTCTGCATGACAATTATTGTTTATGGTTGTTTTGGTAATTGACATTACATTAGTATGATTGTATCTCTTCAGGCTTAATTTTTTTGTAGTTGATAATGCCCATATTGCCATATATATTTTCACATAATTGTTGCTCTTGAACATTAAAGGAGCTGGCAACACACATTGGTGAGGTTGTGATCAACAAGTGCTTCTGCACGCGCAGAAATCCAATAAGCATATCTGCAGCAGCTATCTATTTGGCCTGTCAGCTGGAAGATAAGTGCAAGACACAAGCTGAAATCTGCAAGGTGACGGGTCTTACAGAAGTCACTTTGCGGAAAGTATACAAAGAGCTATTGGAAAACTGGGACGATCTTCTCCCATCAAATTACAATCCGGTTGTTCCTCCAGAGAAAGCATTTCCAACGGCCACTATTTCTTCTGGGCGCTTATCATCATCTAGAGGTGATCTAGTTGAAGGAACTCCCCTTGAAAAGCACACAGGCATACAAAACCCACTGAAACGTTAGGCACATCCCTTCAGTCCAAAGGCAAAGAGAGTGCTGCTTCTGAAAGCAAAGAGAGTTTCCACAGAGCCTACAACCAAGCAATACTTGGGACACCATTCTGGAAGCCCCAGGTTCCTGTTGGAATTTCTTCTACTCAGAGACCCGATTCGACTCAAAATATGGACATTGATTTACAATGCAATATTGGGGAAGATAAAAGATTAGATACAGATGCAACGGCTGCTTCTAGCTCCCGGAGACACGTTCAGTTTCCTTCTCCCCCTGCTTTAGCTGCTGGTGTTGTGCCGTGGCCTTTTCGGCCTCCAACAACTGCAGCAATGCAGTTTATGCAACTTCACAAGGGAGGATCAGATATGGTAGATAAAGGGTTTATGCCACCAAATATAAATGATAAGTTCAATTAGTGTAGCTTATTGGCTTTTGTACTTATGTATGCTTCAAAATGATGTGTCCATTTGTATAATTGAATTGGGGGCTTTGGATCTGTATCCTAGGTACTTACCTGCTTGCAATTGAAACAAGGTTTATTTGTCTGTAAATTCTTTAAATTTTTGGCAAATTCTAATTTTCTATACCAACTTAAAAATCCATCTATTCTATCTAATCAATGACATGGTTGATGCCTTACTTACATGACACTATTAGATGTTAATCAAAATGAGGTCACGTTGTAGATTTGTAGGCAGTGTATTATGTTAAATTCTTTAATTTCATTTGTGGAATTAGTGGTCACATTAAAAAATAATGCGATGAGAGGGAGAAAATGAAAAAAATGAAATTATAACAAAACGCAATATCTCCAATTCTTCACATACCTATTTATTTCTTTTAGAAATGGGCTAAACAAGATAAAAGCCCAATTGTCAAAATAATAACAGACGAAAAGAGTACCGAATAAACAGATATGGGCCGCACAAGGAGAGATACCCCTGAAATCTAATATTTATATGCCATATGCTAGCAAGTTATAATTCAATCAAAATTGATTGAAAATTATCTTAGTGAAAACATATTGTATATCGAATTAAATGTAATTTTATAAGGATTCCAACTAAATCTTAATTACACATGATCATTGTAGATGATTTAATTTCTCTCTTTGACATGATCATTGTAGATGATTTAATTTCTCTCTTATCATACATTTCTTAACTGTTATAATGATAATGCACAACGAATGTTGATGATTGGCGAATTTTTTATGGTAATAAATGCAGGTAATAAATATAGATCACGACACAGAAAGTTACGTGGTTCGATTTACTGAGGTAAATCTACGTCCACGGGAAGAAAGGAGGGCAAATTTGTATTGCTTGATCTGGATTACAGCTTACAATACTGACTTGCTATATGAGATTCGATATCTAGAGAGCTTAACCCTTGTCTATCTGATCTAAGTTCTATTTATACATTTGAACCAAGATCGTGGCTTGCAGGTTGACAACTGCTTCATACCACTAGATAGATCGTGGGTGTAGTGGAGGTCGTGGAGGTCCTGCATGGGTCCACTATCTCCTTGTTCGGTCGAATACTGAGACCGAACTGCTGAACTTTGCCGATCAGCTTTTGCCGATCTGAGAGTAGAGCTTGATTGGTTCTTTTGCCGATCTGAGAGTAGAGCTTGATTGGTTGGCTTTTACCGAGCTGTAGGCTGCGACCGAACTCTTTGGTTGTGCCGAACCGAACTGAACTCTTTGGTCGTGCCGAACTGATACTCTTTCTTGGGTTTTGGGCTAATGGGCCGTCACTGCTATTGGGCTCGCCATTAGGGTTTAGTTGTTTAGTTCGTACCCCATCACTACCCCCCCGAAAAGCGAAGTGAATCACTTCGGCATTTTGGATGAGTGTAAGGGGGAGGCTGACGTCAGGGGACGTGCCATGCGCGTGTCTGCATTAAATGCGATAGCAAATCCGGCCGTTGAATCCAGAAAAAGGGGGATTTGAAACGGCGCTACGGATTTGAAATGCCTCTGTGAATCTGATAAATATTACCATTTTCCATCATTGGAACACTTTTGCTATTG
This sequence comes from Salvia splendens, assembly GCF_004379255.2. Taxonomy (NCBI): domain Eukaryota; kingdom Viridiplantae; phylum Streptophyta; class Magnoliopsida; order Lamiales; family Lamiaceae; genus Salvia; species Salvia splendens. The sequence goes on along the minus strand of NC_056047.1, from coordinate 18,522,577 downwards.
TTTCTTCTGCATTCTCTCTCTTTTGCGCAAAATTTCCTTCTGCTCCTTCAAGAATTTCTTCAGAACTTCTTCAGACTTTGAAAGAGTAAGAATCATGTCTTCTTCTTCTTCTTCTGAGTCAGGTAGCGGTAGGAAAGGGGGTAAGGGATCTTCTAGCCGGAAAGAGTCCGGGGAGAAGACCGTAGAATACTTTCACAACATCTTGAGTAAGGACACTGTGATATCCCTACACGGAAAATATCTTCTTCCCGGGGGGAAGGTGGTGATTCCCGACGACGATCATAGGGCTAACTCGCCGCCGGAGGGTTATGCCACCGTTTACGAAGCCTGCTTAGAATGCGGGCTTCGTTTCCCTCTTCCCCCACCTTTTGTAGAGCTTCTTGATTTTTTCCAACTCCCTTTAGGTCAGGTGACTCCGAATTCTTGGAGGCACTTATCGGCCTTTGCTGCCGAACTGCGTAGGCTAGATAAGGATCTGTCTCTGAGGGCAATCCTTAATTTCTTCCAGTTTAAGAGGAAGGGATCTTGGTTTTACTTGATCCCTTTACAGCCCTTTAGAGCCTTTTGTAAAACCAAATGGCCGAAATGGCAAAATCGTTTCTTTTTTTATAATAGGACTTCGGCTTCGGACTTTTCCTGGAGAGGGCCGAAGTCCGTTATTCCTCATCCTCGGGTAGAACCGTTGGACGAGCTCGAGGCCGAGCTCAATAAGATTCCCATGATTAGGAAGCAGTACTTGGAGTCTGAGCTCGTCAAGGGCGACTTCGTGTTCGACTCCTCGTCTTCGGACGACGAGACTGAGGGTGAGGATTTCTTTTTTATGCATTACTGCCTTGACGACGAAAACTAACCTTGTTTTCTTGCTTTTTGGCAGTGAACTTGCTAAACAAGCTCGGTCGCAAATCCTCCGAATCTAAGGAACCGGAGAGGCCGAAAACCACCAGCTCGGCGTCTGATGCCGAGAAGAATCCGAAGAGGCAAAAGACCTCTTCGGATCCAAAGAAGCCGGAGTCGACTTCGGCAAAGGGGAAGGCGAAGCTTCAGAAGCCTCCAAGAGCGCCAGAGAAAGACGTGGTCTTGGCGCCTCCTTCGGAACATATCTGTGAGCCCTTTTTATTGCCCACGGACTTCGCCGAGGTGAATTCTCTTCTTGATTTTCTGGCCTTGCTTTTTTCCTGTATTTTTTGTGGCCCCTCGGTTGACTTTTTCCTTTTTCCATTTTCAGAGGAACGATATGCTCAGCAAGCTCGTCGCAGTTGAACTCTCTAAAGCGTCCAGCGACTATGCTGAGATGCAGAGGAAGTTGACTGCTGCTCGTCACCAGGCCGAACAGGCTAGGGCAGACTTTGAGAAGGTAAGGGCTGCTAGGATCTCGGCTCAGGATGAGGCACAGCGGGCAAAAAACGAGCTCATTATCCAGAGAGAGCAGTCGAAACAGAGGGAGGCTGCTGCCGTGGTTGCCCAAAGGGAGGCTCTCCGTGCTTTCGCGGAGAAACTCTTTTTGAGCAATCAATTTTCGGCCTTTGTCGGTGATCTGCTGAAACTGATGACCGATAATGCTGAGCAGGGACCCGAAGTCGTCCTGCCGCTGTATGGCCGAGAAATTGCAGCTCGTCTCCAGAGTCTGCCGCTCCTTGACGAGCTCGCGTCTACCTCGGTCCTGCTTTCTGCTGACCGAGTCCGTAATTGCCGAGCTGACCGGGACGAGAACATGGAGGCCATCTTTGCCTCCTTGGGACCTGTTTCACCCGCTCCAATTTTCCAAGGAGAGGGTGAGCAGGAAAACGAGGCCGGCAAGGAGACCGAGCAGCCGGATCGGCAGGCCGGCGACGGGCAGGCCGAGCAGGAGGTGCAGCAGATCGGCTATGGGGGCGCCGAGCAGGCTGGGGGGAGTAGGGAGGCTGAGGCTGAAGCCGAGGTGGACAAGGAGGGAGAAGCTGAAACCCGGAGGGGAGCCGGAGATGAAACTGGCGGAGTATGATTTCATCTCCCTTCTCTTAGTTTAGTTTCTTTCTTCCTTCTTGTAAAATGGCCTTGAAGCCCTCCTTGTGTAAAATTTTTTTTTTCTTATGAATGAAAAAATTTTCTTTCTACACTCGTGTCTTCGTATGGCTTTTCTTGATCTCTTTTACTCCTGTTGTGGTTTACTGCCTGCTCGGTAAGCTGAAATGCCGAACTGACCTAGTTGCTTTGTATTCTTTAACTCTAAGGAGCTGGAGGTACCTCACTGGAAGCGGCTATACTTTTTGGCTTTAAACGAAGCTGAGAAAAAAGCCATAGAGGACCAGATGAAGTATGACGAACTCTTGGCTCGTTCAGTGGAGCTGGAGTCCGACAATAAGGACTTAGAGTCCATAAGGAAGGATCTGGAGGCCGAGCTGGATATTGTCGTCGCTGAGAGGACTGCATATGAGGATTTCATCTGCGGACGCGGGGGAATGAGCATATCTGAAGTTCAGAATCAAGTTGATGAACTGTGGGAGGAGCTTCATGTACTCCGGAGGAACAATGCGCTGGAGAGCTCGGCTTGCCAACAAGTTGTGAAATCATTGCGGCGCTGGGCTTCTCGGTACGACATCATTCTTTCCCGGCGTCCTTCAATCGAGAGATTCCTTAGGCATTTCCCGCCAACAGATGCTCACACTCCAGCTCAAACCTCTGATCCACTTGCTCAAAATCCTACTCCAAATCAGCAACGAACTCAGGAGCAACCGGAAACGTCAAGACGAGAACGGACTCAGGAGCAACCGGAAACGTCAAGACAAGGACGGACTGAAGTTCGTAGAGGAGCTCTGATTATGAGTGAGCAAGATCAACAAATGCTTCGTGAAGAGACTCTTCGCCGCCGAGGTGCCAGAACTTCCCGGACTCAGGGAAGAGGCGGTAGGTCGATCAGAGCATCTCGTCGACCTGCTTATTCTTCAGCTGCCCGGAACGCCCGAACTCGGCTTCACGAGGATTTTTTGAATAGGTGGCTCAACTTTAGCAACCGTGGACAGTAGAATAGTCCTTTGTAATAGCGTAACGCCTTCTCGTAGGGCAGCGGAGTTGTATGCCGAACAAGACTTAATAAATGAAATTTTTTTCATTTCACTTCTATCACTGCGTACTTACAGTTCAACGATTTTATTTCGCTTCTATCACTGCGTACTTACAGTTCAGCGATTTTTTATTTCATTTATTGTACTCGTCCTCGGTCTTATGAAGTAAACTTCTTTGACCGGACTCGTCCTCGGTCTTATGAAGTAAACTTCTTTGACCGGACTCGTCTTTGGTCTTATGAAGTGAACTTCTTTGACCGGACTCGTCCTTGGTCTTATGAAGTAAACTTCCTTGACCGGACTTAGTCCTCGGTCTTATGAAATAAACTTCTTTGACCGGACTTGGTTTGTGTCCTAATTTGGCGAGTTTTATCGCTCGGATCGGACTTTCCCTTTGTCCTAATTTGGCGAGTTTTATCGCTCGGATCAGACTTTCCCTTTTTGCAGTTCGTTTCAGACGAACGGCTTGTTTCTTAAGCTGAATTGTGGAGTCTTGTATCTTCCTGAGAAGCTTGGACTCACAATTGTCTTTAATACATGTTCTAAAAAGGGGATCAGCCTTTAAAGAACAAGATACCTCAGTAACATTTGTAAGAGACGACACGCACATAGAGAGACAACGCACATAAAGACAAATAAAAAAGACGAAAAAGGTTTTAAACTTTTATAAAACGACAAGCATGAAAAACAAGTAAAAAATAAAGAAAGCACATACCCCTAGGACCGAACTAGACACAAGACTGACTGACCGGACTGTCTCTTACAAATGGAACTTCTTGAGGTTGGAAATGTGCCATGTTCGGGGTACTTGTTCTCCTGACATGTGAGTCAATTTATAAGACCCTTTGCCGAGGACTTCTGACACCCGATATGGACCTTCCCATGTGGGTTCGAGTTTGCCCAGCTTTTCTGCTCGGCTTACTTCATTGTTTCTCAAGACGAGATCTCCCACTTGAAATTGCAGCTTTTTCACCCTTTGGTTATAATACCGGGCTACTTGCTCCTTGTACTTGGCTGCTTTTATGCAGGCCAATTCTCTTCTTTCTTCGGCAAGATCTAGTTCGGCTCTCAGTCCGTCCTCATTCAGTTCTGCTGAGAAATTAAGAGTTCGGGGACTGGGTATGCCGATCTCAACCGGAATCACGGCTTCAGTGCCGTACACCAGACTGTACGGAGTTTCACCGTTTGAGGTTTTTGGTGTAGTTCGGTAAGACCATAGGACTTGAGGAAGATTTTCTACCCATTGTCCTTTGGCTTGTTCTAACCGAGCTTTTAAACCTTTCACCAGAATACGGTTTGTTACTTCCGTTTGTCCGTTTGCTTGTGGGTGAGAGACCGAAGTGAACCGCTGTTGAATATTCAGCTCTTGGCACCAATTCTTGAATGTCTTGTCGGTGAACTGAGTCCCATTATCCGAAATGAGGATATGGGGTATGCCAAATCGGCAAACTATGTTCTTCCAGACAAAATCCAATGCCTTCGAGCTCGTTATCGTAGCTAATGGTTCAGCCTCCACCCACTTCGTGAAGTAATCCACGGCAACGATAAGGAATTTCATTTGCCGAGGAGCTTGTGGTAGTGGTCCTACTATGTCTATGCCCCATTGCATAAAAGGCCAAGGGCTTTGCATAGCACATAGATCGGTCTGCGGCATCCTTGGGATATTTGCATGGATTTGGCACTTCGTACATGTCTTGACGAGCTGCACTGCTTCTTGTACCAAAGTTGGCCAATAATATCCCCATCTCAGAACTTTTTTAGCTAAAGCTCTAGCTCCGATGTGGCTACCGCAAGATCCTTCATGAACTTCTCTAAGGATGTAGTCCGTCTCTTCTGGTCCTACACATCGCAATAACGGTTGAAGGTAGGACTTTCTGTATAGGACTCCTTCATGAAGTTCATACTGAAGTGCCCGGCATGTGATTTTCCGAGCTTCTCTCTTATCCTCGGGCAGTTGTCCTTGATCTAGATACTGTAAGATCGGCGTCATCCAGTTCGGCGAGCTGGTTACTGAATGTACCTCAGCTTCATCAATGCTTCGGTGTAGTAATTCCTCCACCTTTGAGCTCGGATATGAGGCCAACTTACTTAAAGTATCTGCTCGGCTGTTTTCCGCTCTGGGAATGCGGATTATCCGAAAATAAGAGAAACTTCGGCTAATGCTTTGCGCTTTGTCCAAGTATTTTTTCATCCTCTCATCTCGGGCTTCACTTGTACCCAGCATGTGATTCACTATGACTTGTGAATCACAATGGATTTTGAGAGATTTGACAAATAGACTTTGCGCTAATTGAAGTCCGGCAAGGAGGGCTTCGTATTCGGCTTCGTTATTAGTAGTTGGGAATAAGAACCGAAGTGAATAAGTTACCTCGTGTCCGTCGGGAGCAATAAGTAGAATACCAGCTCCACTTCCCGTCTTATTCGAAGCTCCATCTACGAATCCACTCCAGCAGTCCGGCGGCTCTACTTCGGATTCCTGGGGCTGTGTTAGTTCGTCATTGGCAGGATTTTTCTGTTCGGCAATAACAGGGATTGCTTGATCAAACTTTGCCTCTGCAAGAAAATCTGCCAAGGCTTGTCCCTTGATGGCTTTCCGAGGTAGATATTCTATTGAGTGTTCTCCCAGCTCTATGGCCCACTTGGCAATTCTGCCTGATGCTTCAGGCTTAGTCAAAACTTGCCGAAGTGGAAGATCGGTTAGGACGCATACCTTGTGAGCATAGAAATATGGCCGCAGTCTCCTTGCTGCATTTACTAATGCCAGAGCAATTTTTTCCAGAGGTTGATACCTTGTTTCTGGACCTCTTAATGCTCGGCTTGTAAAGTAGATGGGAAGCTGCTTTAGGCCTTCTTCTCGTACAAGCACCGCGCTAATGGTTTGATCTGATGCCGCTAAGTATAAGAATATCACTTCGGCATCTGTTGGAGCAGAGAGAATAGGAAGCTCGGCTAAATAACTTTTGAGCTCGTCAAAAGCCTTTTTCTGCTCGACTCCCCACTCAAACTTTGGTGCCTTCTTCAACACATTGAAGAACGGCATTTGCTTTTCGGCTGCTTGGGAAAGGAATCTATTCAGTGCGGCTAGACATCCAGTTAGCCTTTGCACATCATGTATGGACTTCGGCGTTGCCATGTTCTGAACAACTTGAACTTTTAGCGGATTTGCCTTGAGTCCTTCCTTTGAAACCCAACAACCTAGAAACTTTCCCGAATCTACCAAAAAGGTACATTTTTGGGGATTGAGTTTGAGGTTGGCTTTTCGGAGCACGTCGAGAGTGGACTTGAGATTGTCTTCGTACTCCGAAGTGCTTCTGCTTTCAACGACTATGTCGTCAACATACACTTCAACCTCTTTTCTGATTAGGTGCCGAAATAGCTTGTCAACCATCCTTTGATATGTGGCTCCGGCATTCTTTAAACCGAATGGCATCTTTTTGTAAGCAAAAATGCCGAAGTCAGTAATGAAAGCCGTTTTTGAAGCATCACTCTCATCCATTAAAACTTGGTGATATCCTTTGTATAAATCAAGAAAACAAAAAATTTCGAAGCCTATCAAAGCTTCTACTTTTTTATCTATGTTCGGAAGGGGATAGCAATCTTTAGGACAATGCTTGTTTAGATCGGTAAAATCTATGCACATCCGCCATCCTCCCTCTTTTTTCTTGATCATCACAGGGTTGGCCACCCAAGAAGGATATTTCACTTCAAATAACACATCCGCTTTCAGTAATTGGCGGACTTCGTCATGGATGACTTGACTTTTTTCTGCCGCAAAGAGTCTTTGCTTCTGTTTTATAGGCCGGACTGAAGGATCAATATTTAACCGATGTGTAATTACCTCGGGGGGCACTCCGGTCATGTCCAACGGCGACCACGCAAAGACGTCTTTGTACTCTTTGAGGAGTTGGATGGTCTTTTCCCGGAGTAGAGGTGTTCCCGCGAAACCGATCTTCACCGTTCTGGATGGATCATCTTCATATAACCGAACTTCCATCGAGTTCGGCTCCGGTGTGACTTCGGTCATTTCGCCTGCCTCTGACTCCGGCTGCTGTGATTGCTATGCTTGATGGTGCCGATCTGATTGCTCGGCACTTTTAAGCGCAATCTGCAAACACTCTTTTGCTCTCTTTTGATCACCTCGGATGACCGCTATCCCTCCTTTAGTGGGGATCTTGATGGTGAGGTGATAAGTAGAGCAAATGGCCCGAACTGTGTTGAGCCAGTCTCTTCCCAGTATAATGTTGTACGGGGACCGAGCTTTTACCACGAAGAACTCGATCATCGTACTGGAGCTTGTAGGCGCTCTTCCCACCGTAATCGGAAGGCTGATAATACCTTCAGGGCGGGTGTCCTCCTGGGCGAAACTTTTCAGAGGAAGCGGAGCCGGACTGAGCCGAGCTGGATCCACTTCCAGTTTATCGAAACATTCTTTAAAAAGAATGCTAACTGACGCTCCTGTATCCACGAACACTCTGTGGATCAGTTTGTTTGCCACTCCGGCTTGAATGACAATGGCGTCTTGATGAGGAGAGATGGCCGGGACGGGATCGGCATCTGAAAATGTAATCACTTCGTCCTGCTTCAGCCTTTTAGGCGTTGGCTCCTCTCGATTGAAGCCTCTGCGCTCTGACTTCAGGGACGATTTAGTCTTCCCGGCTGGGAGAGCGTCAATAGTCTGGATTACTCCATCATATTGCGGCTCGTCATCGTCTTCGGGATCCTGTTGCCTTTTCGGATCCTGAGGAGCGCAGTTCGCACCTCTCTGCTTCTTGTTCTTTTTCGGCTGCTTGCTTTGGTATTTTTTTAACGTCCCTGCTTTCACAAGAACATCAATACCTGCAGCCAAATGTCGGCACTCCTCGGTATCGTGACCGTGGTCTTGATGGAAGGAGCAATAATTATCCTGACTTCGGCGCGCGGCCGATTTCGTCATCCGCTTTGGCTTTTCGAACATATCGGAATGCAGTTCGAAAATTTCCGCTCTCGACTTGTTCAATGGTACGAACTGAGCGGGCGGTTTCTCAAGATCGAGACGTGGTCCCAATCTGCCTTGTACCGGTGCCCTTTGAATTCTTTCAAAAGGAGTTCGGCGAGGAAGCCTCTGATCGCTATGATCGGGCTTCTTTTTGTCTCCTCTAGATGAGCTGTCTAAAGACCGTTTTCGACGGTCTGCCTCATCGGCACGAGAAAACTGGTCCGCAATGTCCCACATCTCTTGAGCTGTTTGCGGACTGCATTCAACGAGCTTCCTGTAGAGAGCTCTTGGCAGTATTCCATTTTGGAATGCCGAAATGACAAGTAGATCATTGAGATCATCTACTTGTAGGCATTCCTTGTGGAACCTCGTCATGAAGTCGCTAATTTTTTCATCGCGACCTTGACGAATAGAAAGCAGTTGAGCCGAAGTGATTCGGGCTTCCGCTTTCTGGAAGAATCTCCTATGAAAAGCATCCATTAGATCTCTGTAAGATCTAATGCTGCCTTGAGGGAGGCTATCAAACCACCTCCTTGCGTTCCCGATGAGCAGCTCGGGAAACAGCTTACACATGTGAACCTCATTGAGACCTTGGTTCGCCATATTATACTGATAGCGTCCCAAGAAATCATGAGGATCCACTAACCCATCATAAGTCATTGACGGAGTTCGGTAATTCTGCGGCAACGGAGTTCGGGTGATATCATCCGAGAATGGAGTCTTCAGCGCTCCATACATGGCGAACCCGACATCTCTTCGGTATGGTGGAGATGGAGTTCTCCTGTGATTCCGGTAACGAGGAGGAAGAGGAACATGTCGGTGGTGAGGATTCTTTCTCCGGGGAGATGCGACACTACTGCGGTAGTGACTTTCATGTCTGGATGGAGAGGGAGAATCCGCCGTTTTCGTCTCCGGCTTTTGGCCTGTTTGCAGGAATGTTAAGAATTCATCCTGCTTCTCGGCCAAAAACAACTTGACAGCCTCGTTCAAATCGGGCTGCTGGGAAGACTCGGTGCGACGACTTCTGGAGTGGCTTGTTCCTTCACCGTGAGGACTGGAGACAGATTTCTCACGAGGCTGTTTTCCAGACCGACGGGCTGGACTAGCTTCCTCATGGTTATCACGGACGGAAGCACGGGTATTATGTGATCTGGTATGCATTTTTTTGGTGGAAGAGGATAAAAAACTCGCTTTTATCACAGATTTGGTTCTATGGTTCCCACAGACGGCGCCAGTGATGATTGGCGAATTTTTGATGGTAATAAATGCAGGTAATAAATATAGATCACGACACAGAAAGTTACGTGGTTCGATTTACTGAGGTAAATCTACGTCCACGGGAAGAAAGGAGGGCAAATTTGTATTGCTTGATCTGGATTACAGCTTACAATACTGACTTGCTATATGAGATTCGATATCTAGAGAGCTTAACCCTTGTCTATCTGATCTAAGTTCTATTTATACATTTGAACCAAGATCGTGGCTTGCAGGTTGACAACTGCTTCATACCACTAGATAGATCGTGGGTGTAGTGGAGGTCGTGGAGGTCCTGCATGGGTCCACTATCTCCTTGTTCGGTCGAATACTGAGACCGAACTGCTGAACTTTGCCGATCAGCTTTTGCCGATCTGAGAGTAGAGCTTGATTGGTTCTTTTGCCGATCTGAGAGTAGAGCTTGATTGGTTGGCTTTTACCGAGCTGTAGGCTGCGACCGAACTCTTTGGTTGTGCCGAACCGAACTGAACTCTTTGGTCGTGCCGAACTGATACTCTTTCTTGGGTTTTGGGCTAATGGGCCGTCACTGCTATTGGGCTCGCCATTAGGGTTTAGTTGTTTAGTTCGTACCCCATCAAATGTGATGACATTGTACAAGAGGTGTGCTTCGTAGTGTGGTGATTGTATAATTGGTGTGACGACATCGCAAACATGTAGTATAAATTATAACACCTCATAGTGTGAATACATGCAATTATGTATCATTAGGTCCCTCATAAAACTACATCATATTTAGTGAAAAATTATTAAAATTCATTTAAAATTCAAGAATAATTTTCATGAGAAAGAAAATATTTATCTTTAGTTTTTTACATAATTAACCGCCTAAATTTTGACCATATTAACCATGTGATGGCGTTCGACAAATGATATAATGAAATCGGTAACATTTAATTGTGGTCATCAAATTTCCAATCTTATGGGTAATAATAGATCTTTACTATTTTCAACTATCATCCTAACGTGATAATAGAGTAGTGATAATCTGTAAGCTTTATATATTGTACAAAATCCAAACTCTATCAACACATTATTAAATTTCAAAATTTGATGTCAATATATTATCAATCGGTTACATTGCGTTTGACATCTAAATTTTAAAATTTAACAATATGCTGGCATTGTGTCCAGAGTTTAAAGTTTATTTTGAATTTGCATTTAATTATATCTACGTGATCATAGTACTATAAAATATAGTAGTAGTAAAATATTTGGAAAAATGGTAGTGCTATGACAGCAGGATTCATTAATAATTGAAGTTGAAAGTATATAGAATTACTAATAATACTCCTACTACTACAAAGTCTCGATTTTACTAATAATTAATGATTTTGTAACACGAATTACTTGACTCATGACAGACCATTCAACATTTTATAGTTTTCCTATATCAATTACTTACTCCTTCCTACTTCTTACCGTAGTTAAGTCAAGTCGTATTTTTCTTATTTACTCTTTCTATATTTTCTATTACTTTATTCTTTTATCCACTTAACTTTTAAATATTTATTTTTTAATCTCAGTATTAAAAAGAAATACCCAATTAAGATAAGATGAAATGAGTGGAGTATATGTCAACCCAAAAACTACTAATTAACTGACAATTCTTTATTAAACGTTCAATATAAGAAAGAAATATGGTGTTACATTTAATAATCCTCTGAAACAATCATATATACAAATAGAATGACTTTAATTTCGAATGGATCCAAAATAAAGATGTGTAAAAATAGAGTAGAACAAAATGGTGACACGTTATAACCAAGCATCACCATCTATTTACCCCACTTTGTCCAATTCTATAGTATAATTCAGTTGATTCCAATAGTCCATTTTGGATCCAAAAATTCTGATTGGCTGAACCGTCCGTCCATGAATTAGAATACAGTGAAACTGCAATATTATTGAAGAACAATTAAAGAGAGGAATTAAGAAATGTGTAGACCAAATCTTTTGTGCATCTCAAAATAACAAATTTTGCAATTATCAAAGCACCTCGTGATCCATTGGTTTTACATTTATAAATGTATTCCCAAAAACAGAAAAAGTTAGTGTAAATAAGATTATCCTTATCCATGAAAATCTAATCTAAGCACTCAATAAACAATGGTGTTTAAGCTTATCCAAGCAACTTGAAATAGAAATAATCCTTGTTATAGAGACAGCCATGCCCATTTCGACACAGAATCATGCGATTTTAGGTAGCTAAGCTAGCTACGCATGTGTCAGGATTTATATTAGTAATGCTTTTCTTCTCTGTCATAAAGTGAAAACTATAATAACTAATGTTTGCATTGAAAAAACAAATACTCCCTTCATTTTGAATTAGGAGTCTTATTTAATTATTACATAAGTTTTAAAAAATATAATAAAAAAATGAGTTAAACAAATTAGTGGAATATAAGTCCCACTTATATAATTTAGTTTGATAATAAAATGTGAATGAAATAAATTAGGAATCTGATGTCTATTTATTATTTATTGGTAAAAGTGAAAGAAAACACTTTTATTATTAAAGGGATAAAAATAATAAAATACAGTATGATTTTATTGTGGGAGTGAGACTGCACATATCTCCAAACTCAAAGTGAGAAAGAAAAAAGAAAATGGTGTAACCAATCGAATCCAATCCCTTCTTACACAAAAAATAATGACGTGTGCGTATCGTTAATTAAGTCGTGGATAGGGGCTGGATTGAGTGCCCTTCTTAACTTCCTCCACGTGTCACCCTCTAAATCTCTTAACCCCTACCTCTTAAATTGACTACTAGCCTGTCCGTCAGTGAATAATAGTCGCATTTTTATATTTTAGTCCGCTTTATAAATAAGAGTTCCGACTAATAGGGTTTCGCACTCCACTAAATTATTACACTCGTATTTCATTTAAAACTATAATAATATATACAAGCGAGACTCATATTTCACTAACTTTTCTCCACTCACTTTTTAAACATTTTTTAAAACACGTGTAAAAAAATGAGACTTCTAATGGCGGACGGAGGAAGTACTTAGTATACCTCTAAATTGACTATTTACTCCATGCCCCACAAAAGTATGCACTATTAATTGGACACGTGTTTTAATGCAAAATCATTAGAATAAAGAGGAGGTATAAAGAAAAAAAAACTTAAAGTATTGTTAGTAGAGAATGAGTTAGGGGAATCCGACTGTTTAATTAAAACAAAGCATTGCGAAGGTTCATGCGGATGCTAACGCAATGTGATTTCTGCCTAGTGCTCTGAATGTCAAAGTGAAGAAGCAGTGTCCCACCTTATTAGAGAAAAAAAGTTTTCAAAATAGAAAATGCATACTCTTATAGGAAAGACTAAAAAAAGAAAAAATGCATATTCTTGTGGGACGAGTGGAATATTACCTAAATATGAATATTTGAGACTATATTGTCTATACATGAGTTTCAACGTATAAAAAATATAAAGTAATTAAATAATATTGAGTGGACAGTGAGACTCATTTATTAATAGTGTAATATGTGGTTATATTTTTTGAAAATAAAAAATAAACTAATTTTATAGGACATGCTACTAGAATGAGATTATTTTTTGGGAATGGATGCAGTATAAACTCAGTCTGCCTACCTTCGAGAAATTTTTGTTTAATTATTTAAATTGTTATAATTAATCCCTCCCTTCCGCATAGGGCTGGGTAAATATACCGAAAAACGGTATATCGATCGTATTGTATCGAAAAATATCGAATTTTCGGTACGATACAATATCGTATCGAAGTTTTCGATACGATAACAATATGAATTTTCTTATACCGCGGTATACCGTTTCATATCGAATATTCGATATATATCGATATTATCGGTATACCGAAATATATCGAAAATCAATACATATCGAATTATCGATACATACCGTTTATACCGATTATAACAATAATATAATTTATTTTTGTAAGTATTTTGTTCGAACTTGATTTGATTATGGTATTTTTTGGTGTTTTGTTGTGTTGGATTTTGATTATGGAGATGTGAACAAGGTTTATTTCATTGGGTTGAAATTATATTAATTTTGGTTTTATTTTTCAGTTTTGCAATTATATTTTTTGGTATTCGAAATGGTATAAAATTTCGGTATATCGTATGAAATTTTGGTATACCGTTTTCGGTACGATATATCGAAATTTCGATACAGTAACGATATAGTTTTTTTCCATACCGAAATTTCGGTATACCGAAACTTTCGATACGATAACGATATGAAATTCTTTCATATAGACATTTTTGATATGATAACGATACAAAGTTTTCGATACGGTATATCGTATCGACCCACCCCTATTTTCGCATGGGTGTTCACACTTTTCTTTGTCACAGTTATTTAGGAGAAACTTATCTATAGTATAATTTTAAAGTTATCACGTGATATCGAAACAAGCCATCCAAAGTGGAATGGAATACCATCAAATAGAAGTAATTAATAACACATGTATCATTCAGTTATTATTATAATCAAGGCTAATTAAGCTGTCCACAATAACTCAAGCTATTGTGTCAAAAAAATATCTCATAACATCAATAATATCCAAATATCACTCATGTTAGTGTCTGCTCTCTGCTTTTGTAGTTTGTCAATTTTGTACCAGCTTTTCATTCGCACTATGCAGTGATTGATACATGACAGTTTTATATTTGAACTAAAACTTTTGTACATGAAAAAAATCATTATCTATAAAATATGTACATGAAACAACTATTGCTTAGCTCAAGTCAATGATTTCAGTTTTGGGGTCTATTTAAAGGCCAAAACATGTTCCTATAAAAGTGTGAGCAGATTATATATGTGATTTTTTTTCATATGGTAATTTATTCATATCTTGTAAAAGTACTTCAGCATATTTGTATTGTGAGCAGATTATATATGTGATTTTTTTTCATATGGTAATTTATTCATATCTTCTAAAAGTACTTCAGCATATTTGTATTTTTCTTAGCATAGTTCTTGATTATACAGTACTAGCAGAGTGCTTTAATGCTTTAAGATGTAGATACTATTATTTTTTGTGAACGAGTTTGTATACTCATGTCGACGTAAGCTTTGAAAATTCTCTTTGTTCCGTATTGCGCTCGTGTGTCACATGAGCACATTGTGGGGGACATATACACCTTGGGGCATCAACAATTAGGCAGAATTTGAAGTGGCATCTTCAAACGATATATTATTTGCATCTAACGCGAAGCTTCACATTTAACCAATTACACCATTCATTTTGGTTGTCATCGCCATATATACTTGATTTTTGTGTGAGTAAAGAAGAAACGGAATTAAGAGACAAAAATGCTTTTTAATAGTATATATCTAAAACCTTCAAACTACACAAATGAACTCTTTCACGATCTAAGCATATAATCGATCATACTAACTCTTCCTAGTAACAAAATTATCTTCGGCCCAAAGTTAGCCCAACTCCCCTAAATATATCACGCCTAAACTATATTTAATTCAGGCCAACTACCCTAATCCCAACTTATAAAATAATCTGGAGATATTAAAATAGGGAGTAAAACAGAAAAATAAACTTAGTGGAAAACAATTTCAATCTTGAAGATCATGAAGATGAATGGATAGTGGAAGATTAAACTAATCAAGTATGATGGACCTACATTGAAATTTTTGACCATGACGTGCTCCTCTACGCTACTAATCCTATATAGATTTTTATTCTAAATTATTTTATCAATTAATCCTTTGCTATAGTTTTTTAATGTAATTTATTTTTTGTAAAAATTGATTATGCATGAATGAAGTTAGGGTAGGAGATAGGATATGGGGATGAGAGGAGATAGGATATGGGGATGAGTCTGAAGGTGGAAGGCATGGAAAGAGGAGAATACCACCTAATTGGACAACAAAGTTGCTACTCCTAATCCAGAGGCAAATTTTACTATTTCATTAATCATTTCGAGGTGGTCATTTGGGATCCCAATACCCACTACCTAACCTGGCTGATTAGAAATTAGAATTCAAAATTATAAAATAGAACCTCCCCATCAGGAAAGCCAATTCACACACTCCCCTCCTTGGTTCCTGCAATATTCTTAGTTGGAGGAAAAGAAAACAACAATTCATTTGACATTTTTGTATACATTCACACACTTTTTATTGTACAATCATCTACTCTCAACCTGCACTACAAATCATCTACTCTAACGAATTATACTCCCTCTATTCTATAGTAGTTGAGGCATAATTTTTTGACACATAGCTTAAGAAATGAATATTTAATATGTTAAGTAGAAAGATAAAAAAAGGTAAGAGAATAAAAGAGAATGCAGTAAAAGAGAGTAAAATAAAAGTGAGAAAAAATGTTAATTATTACTGGAAATGACTTGACTATGAAGAAACTTCCTAAAATGGAAAAATATAACTCAACTATAAGAGAACGAAGGGAGTCCTATAAAATATGATGAATTTAGAAGATGAAACTTTCACTATAATGGAGTTTGAATCCGAATTTATTCAACAAAGTGATGCATAATTAAATTTAATCTCCAATATTTAGGGATTGAGAATGATTTATTTATTTTATCCAATTGCATGCATGTTTAAAACATACTTATAAAGGTGACAAGAGAGATTTAATCACAATAATTAGGGATGGGTTACATCAAGAAGTGGAAGCTGATCCAAACATGAAAAAGGTCAAGATGAGTGAGGGTATGATGATGAGTAAATCACATTGTTCCAAAGATAAAAAAGAGGTGAGACTATATATAACTACATATGCATATTTAGACCATATCATATCTAATAAACAAGAAAAAAGTAAAATGAAATAGTATATAAAGATATGGATGCTTTCAATTTCAATGAACCCCTTTGATGGAGTCACGTTTCACCAAATGAAGATACAAGAATGGTAAAGCCACGCCACCGCATCCGTTTTCCTAATTTGTGAAAGACCTAATTTGCTTCTCTCTACAACAATTTGTTTTCAAATTAGAAAGGTTAATTTCATTCCATAATGTTGATATCATATCTTCTTATTTTTAAATTTTGTAAAGTTAATAATTGAATTTCGTAATGTTTGTGTATATCTTCTTATCCGTGCAATATGTGTTGCGATAATGGTCTCAATTTATATTAATTGGAAGTGTAATAACATGCAAACCACATCCGACAAATATAGACTATGCTTGAAAGATATGCTCCCTCCATCTCTAAAAATAAAATATTTTAAAACAATGTGAGTTTTAATGTAAAATTAGTAAAGTAAGAGAGATAGAAAGAAAAGCGTGTCTATAGAAAATGAGTCTCGTCTCATTGAAAAAAAAGAAATTTCTTTAAATAGAAGTTTCTATGTTTAGGAGGCGGGGTACTAAAAAGAAAAAAATTCTATTTTTAAAGGATGGACGGAGTATATTATAACAAATATTCACATGATCTGGAGTGAGTAACTTTTTCTCAAACATGATATAAATAATGAAAGGACTTGTTTCTTGTATTCCTTCC
The DNA here is from genome assembly GCF_004379255.2 of Salvia splendens. NCBI lineage: Eukaryota > Viridiplantae > Streptophyta > Magnoliopsida > Lamiales > Lamiaceae > Salvia > Salvia splendens. Next base: position 18,505,809 of record NC_056047.1, on the reverse strand, counting down.
GTCCACCAATAAACTTCTCATTTTAACATTTTTGTTCGTCTATCAATAAACTTTCCATTTATCTTTTTACTATTTTTGGTAATAAACTTCACATTCCACCAACTTTATCTCACTCACATTTTATTATAAAACTAATATATAAAAGTAGGATCCACTTTCCACTAACTTTTTTCAACCAACCTTCTACTTCTTTTCGTAGGATCAAAACTCTCCTTATATTGGTGGGATACGAGGGGTATGAAATAGCAACCAAAAAGAAGGTACACTAACTTTAGACACGTAAATTTAAAGAAACAAAGTAATACTACAAAACCAAAACCAAAACCAAAACCAATTACATGTAATAGTCTGGATTAATTACACCATGGCATTCTCGTAATTTGCTTGTCTAACAAGGGCTAATTGAATGCTTCAACTTTATAAATAAGGGATTCCCATTAATTCCGAAGACCTCCCAAGATAGCAGCAGCAGCAGCTTCATCTCTTCCTTCCCCTTCTCCACTCCAAATTTGCAAGTCAAAACATATCCTAACATCAGAGTTGTAGACAGATAGAGAAGATGAACTCTGAACATCATCTCATTTCTCACTACTATCCTGACTCCATTTACACCCACTTTGTACCCCAACACGGTCAGTAACTAGTGTCCTATTTTACTCACTTTATTTACATTTTTCACATGATCCAAAATTATTTATTTTACTTCCCAAAAATATTTTTCATGCACATATATATGCATCAAAGTTATACTACTATTTGTCTTAGTGGCAAGCAACTTAGACATTATTGTATGAGGTGCCGAGTTCAAGCCCGCTTGACATCAGTTGTAATTTCCTCCTTTCATTGGAGTTTTTTTTTAAAATGATTTCTATATGAAATGAGTATATGTTTTGGTCTGTGCAGAGGCGGCGTCAAAGCCAAAGGCGCGGAGGCGGAGGAGGAAGAGCAAAGGGTGCGAGGGGGGCGGGGAGGGAGATGGGGTGATGCGGAAGAGGAAGTTGAGTGAGGAGCAGGTGAAGATGCTGGAGGAGTGCTTCGGGAGCGAGCAGAAGCTCGAGTCGGAGAGGAAGGAGAGGCTGGCCGCGGAGCTCGGGCTTTACCCGCGCCAGGTGGCGGTCTGGTTCCAGAACAGGCGGGCCCGGTGGAAGAGCAACAAGCTCCAGGAGGAGTACTCGAAGCTCAAATCCATTCATGACAACGCTGTTCTTCACAAATGCCGCCTTGAGACCGAGGTACGAGTATATCCTGTGTCGTCTTATTGTTATTATGATCACAACGAAGCATAACTCAGTTGGTAATATACTTCCTTTATTCAGAATATGTAATATAGTGTAAAGAAAAAGTATCGTACCTACTGAGCTGAGCTGAATGATTGTCAAAATGTAAATATGTTAACCATAGCTTTTCTAATTATTTTAGTTTATTTTTGGTAATACTTGACAAGTGAAGTAAAATTTTACTCTTTTAAACTATTTTATCTATATCCAACCCATGATTGGCCATTTAAATTCCATTATTCACTTACACTAATAACTAAAAGTGTCATATATCATCAAGAAAAATACTCATTTATTTATTTCTGAGTTATACTACCTCCGACCATATGTCTACCTTTCCTTTTTAGTTTATCTCACTCAAGATGTCCACTTTCTATATTTATAAATAAATTCATCTCTTCTCAATAAAATATTCAACTATTTTTTTTCCCTATTAACTCCTTCTTACAACTACTTCTAAAATCTCGGACTACTCAAGAGTGTGGACCTCTTGAGTCATACGGAGGGAGTATCTGCCTAACAGCTCATGTATGTGTACGAGGAAGTGATTAAAAAGATGCCATATTTGTGTGGCTAGGTGTATTTTGGGGGGTGAGATAAAAGAAAAAAGTAATAAGAAGAGTTGGGTGCATGTGCATGGGTCAAGATGCATGCACCCTACCCTAGCTTTGCCTTGTAAAATCATTAATTTCCCATTTTATTTTTTGAGATACCAAAGAATTGTAGGGTTGGAAAATGTCCGTACCACGTGGTTTAAGGTGGATAATGCTAAGCCGTGGCTCGGTTTGATGCTGCTGCACATGCCTCTCCCTGCCACGTGTACGTGCAGGATCCACCCCCACCTCAACTAATTGTCAGATTATATTCTTCTTCTTTTTTTTTTTTTTTCCAATCTTAGTTAAATGGAATCTACTACTATAAGTCAAGCTCCCAATATTACGTTTCAATATCAGCTATTCACAATTAAAATAATTGTTATAAGTAATTATGGTATCATGGTACAGCTGCTGAAGCTGAAGGAACAACTCCAGGAAGCGGAGAAGGAAATACAGAGGTTGTCGGATGGGTTTTCAAGCAATAGTCCATGTTCATCCTTCTCAATGGAAGCACAACCTTTTCTTGGGGAATTTGGAATGGAAGGATTAGAGAATGTGTTTTACAATTCAGATCAGAACAATGGAATGGAGTGGGATAATCTCTACTATATGTAATTAGGACTAGTAGTAGCTAAGCAATTAGAATTGGGGTTATATATATTAGACAATTCAATATGTAAATATTATTAACTCTCATGTAAATTAAGCCCTAGTTTTATCCGTTTGCTTTATGGATAGGTGTTTCATTTTCAGTAAGTACTGGTCAGTTGCAACACAATTATTACTATTAATTAAATGTCACTACCATAACTTGCTTTTTTTGACTGCTAATGTTGCCACTTTGTCGCATCTCTTGCCATTATTCTGTTTTTCTCTCTCTTATATATCTATATGTATGAAGAGTATCACACAAAACTTTTCCCCAAAAATGACATGTTCTGATCCTTTGTCCTTAGTATTATTGATGCGTTTTACTATAAAAAAATACTGAATATAGAAAAATAATCGTCATAAAATATTAATGGTACGAAATCAGGGTGTCTCCGATGGTTGAAACGGTGACCGGGAACTACCAATATGGGAGAGAGAGGAAGGAGATATAATTTGCATGAATTCATTTCATAACAAACTCAACTAATTATTCATAGTTGATGCTCTGGCTTCTTCTTAGCTCACACAAGGAATTGAACTAATTCTAATTTGGTAGATAACTCCCTCTACTTCACGCACATGTTTGTTGCAGAGAGTTATTGTATATATAGAGAGAGCATAATTTCTAATTCAGACATAAAAGAAAGTTATTACTTGCAGAGAGTTCATTGTACCAGATCAATAACATAGATCTGCATGTCATCATTATTCATAGAGAGGCATTTAGATGAGGAATGCGATTCACGCTCGACACTCTTTTATAGGCAGCCATGGACCAAAATAACCTAATTTGTTGTCCTAGTTCCCAAGTGAAGAAACCACATTCTGAATTTTAAAATAATCTAATCAGCTACTCCAATTGAGCAGTTGCGCCTGTCATGACTAATTTCACAAGAGCGTAGATGATTAGATTCGCAATCATCCAGCTCTTGGGTATCAACCAAGAAACCAGGACACTTAACTAATTAGGCGAACACTTCACACAGTCCACATGCAGGTGCTTCCCAGTGAGTGATTTGGGTGTCTCAGTGAATTGAACGTGCTACAACAAATGATGCATCCACCTAACATGTTGTCACCTTTGTATTTAGTTGTTGCCGTTGCATGTGAACACAAGAGTCTCCACATCTTCCACATTCCTCATGTGGACTCTCTCTTCAAATACTTCATTGTATCAACCGGCTATGTTGTTGAGTATTCGTGCAAAAATCAACAAACACTTCCAATTCACATCTACGCATGCTATCAAACATTAATGACATACATACATATAGTACGTCTCCATATAATTCAATTTGTATGATCATACATGTTTATACCAATTCTATCACAAATTAAATCTACACGTTTATCATACGAAACACCACAATCAATCCGTTTGAAAATGGCAAATCCTATGCAATCACTGACGCCGAAATTATATACTACCCAATATAAATTCACACACCACCTCATAATACCTGGATTGACATAAAACAAATAAACATTTCTCTCTTATGTTACCAGATTCAACAATCACAAGTTTTTAACTTCTGAAAATTCATCTTTGAAAGCAACTACATCATTCCAATATTCTAATGCCAATAATAATTATTGAAACGATCTCGACTCAAGCACTAATCGGTTCAGTAGCTTTCTCCAGCCACTTCATCTCAGGAGTATTCAAATGTGGCGCGAGGATTTCCCTGCATTTGGTGTGGTAGCTGTTCAGCCATTCGACTTCTTCAGGCACGAGGAGGCTCGTATCGATCAACTTTGTTTGATATGGTGCCTGATTCAATAAGGTATCATTTGTCAGTATAGCCAACCAGGAACACAAGATTCAGCTAAGAATTTACCTAAAACAATTTTAGAAGATTAAATCTTCTCTATACTATGAGCGAAGTTGCTTTAGAATGAAATAGGCAAACTAGAGAAGGAGGCAAATAAGAACTACGTGTTAAGTACTGGGACTAGGATGGACTTGCTGAATAGTCAAGGTAGGCTACAACGATTGTTGTCCTATTGTTTTCTTATAGTATCTCCGTAAATAAATATATATTTAGTCTATTACCACGTTTTTCTTCAATCAACTAACTGCAACTTCTCTCATGCCTTCGCTATTTAGAATCAAGCACCAACATGAGGGATGGATTCTAATTGTTGTATGGACAAAACCTCTCTTAGCACTACATTCACCACATTCCTAGCTTTCATGAGTTCAAACAGAGTTCAAATGCATCGAAGTTTATCTGGTATATGTAGATGGAAACTTACCCATGTAATATGCTCAAACGACAAGTAACCCTTGTCACCGAAATTGAATTTTGTATCTGCTTCTTTTACTAGAAGAACATTTTCCAATCTTATGCCAAAGTTTCCATCCTCATAATACCCGGGTTCTGCAAAACCAAGTTAAAAGTCAACAAAGAAAAATGACCTTTTTAGATGCAGACATTTTTAGAAAAATTGATAAAGCTAGTTATCGAGAAAATACCATCTGTCACAGTCATTGAAGATTGTAATGGCACATGCCGAGCAGGTGGCCTGAAACTGATTTGATGAGGTCCTACATAAAGAAAATTTGGTGAATTAGGTTACACGATATAATCAAATCTTTATTTTAGTACTTCTAATACCAATTGATGCACAACTGTATTCTAATTAATTGCAGTGTAAGCAGATGTATAGGTTTGTGAGGTAACAACAGAAAAGTCTGACAGTTTCTTTGTCTACATTGTTCACAAAACAGGGGGAAACATTTCCAGAGTTGTCATATGAATAGTCCAATATCATCACATTACAAAATGCATATATTTTGCACACCTTAAGGTATGAGACATATAAGCGGTCGGTACGCAAGAGTAGTTATAGTTGAATAGAATTATGATGTGAGATAAAAGAATTATTAATATCTATGATGGATATTATAAGTACTATAATAGTACAACGTAGTAATGAAATGAAGAAACTGAATAAAATTATCTTTTAACCAAACCATCAGCCATGATATGTTACTCATTCCATCCACCAAAAGTACAGCACATTTGATTTGCACAGGTTATAAGAAAATGGTTGGTAGATGTAGTTTGAGTGGATAGAGAGTATTTCTAAGACCCTTCTTGGTATGATGGAACGGATGACGGAATGGAATGGTGATTCCTACTTCCATTCCTTTACTTGGTATAATGTTATGGAAAGCTCATGTGATGGAATGGAAATGCAAAGGACTTGTCATTTCAGTTATATCTTCATTCCATTCCATCATACCAAGAAGGATCTAAGATTCCTACTATGTAGAAAAAGTGTGGTTTTTTTGGTAATAAGAGTATATGGAACGTTAAAATATAAAATAAAGTGTAGTGTCATATTTTTAAATGGAAAGTGCTTTACTTTTGGGTGACACCAAATATAGTAATTTTCCTATGCTTTTGGGGAATAGAGGGAGTATTATATTTTGAAAACATAGTTATTCAATATGATAAAAAGTTTGCCCCATAAACACTTGAGAACAATGAGTCATCTAGTAACTATATTACTAACGATGAGCCAGTGAGACAAAATTTCCAGGAAGTGTATTCATATATTTTAGGTAGGTTTTATAAGTTACTGTACATTACACACTATCTCAATGATACGAAGTTATGGATCTTTAGTGGGACTGTGCATAACTTATTAAATGTACACTAGTTATAAGACTATTACATCTTCCAAAGACCCATATTTTATTAGAAAGAAGAAATATCGTCATTATATGCTTGTTGGTTTTTAAATGATTATAATTCTATCTACGAGACTACAACTGCACATTTGCTATGTGTGACATCCATTTTGAGAAAGTCATAAAGATGTAGGTTTGAGAGAGAATTTAGTATCTCTATTAAATGGGACATGATACAGATACTTGACCGTACCTTCATGAACATTTAGGTAAGAGCCTATCCCATGACCAGTGCCATGCCTGTAGTCAAGACCATACTTCCACAAAGGAACACGTGCAAGAACATCAAGTACATGACCTGGAAAAATAAAAGCGACATAAAGAGTTCTTGTCATAATTTCACCAAAGCCAAAAGCAACTCAAAGATTGAATTTTTATCTCATAACAGTTCATAATCAAGAATCCTAGTCCAATCCAAACATCCTGAAGCTCACAGGTAGTATTCAAAACAAGATAAACTACAAAAATCGATAGCCAATGAATACAATATTTACCAGTGGTTCCGCTTGGAAATCGAGCATTTCCCAGGCCAATGTGGCCCTTAAGAACCTACAATTATTAGAGAGCAGAAAATGAATTCAGATTAATACTATTTTTCAATATAATAGCAAAATTTCTGTATTTGTAATGCATTAAAAACTGAGCCAAAGCTATTATGGGTTGTGATTTTCCAATACCAATGACAATTGACAAAACATTGTGAACCTTCTCTTCTCCTCTTAAGTTTTAAGAACACATAGTATTCTAGAATTTCTAACTATATAGGCTCATGAATTTTCTAAGCAAGTACAGTTGTACCTCTTGTCATATTTGTTCAACTTCATGCAGATAATTTTAGCTCCCTAAAAATATTGCTCAAACCTTAACTTGCTTGCTTAACTCAACACATATGATTAACCAATCACTCATTTTCTTGTCACAAAGTACTGAACACAGAGGCAGTACATGTTTAGTCTGCATTCTGCAAGGAATATTATTACCTCATTCCACCACAAACATGTGAACACCAGGAAATCCAAATTAATTTGTTCTTAAAGTACATAAGTATTTATGAATGATCACACTGCATACCGCGGTATAACAGGCTTTCTCATGTGAAGTAGGCTTTCCAAAATGGACAGTCCGGGTAATGTCAGTTGTTCCATCTAGATACTTTAAATACGAATAAGATCAGTATTAGTATATGTATAAAAAGAGAGGAATTTTAGATATTAGTGTTAGTAAATAAAGATGCAGAAATGACTAAAAGAAAAGCATAAGATACTGAGAAGGCAGGTGATGCACCTGTGCTCCTGAATCACAAAGGTACATCTGATTGGGGTCGAGTTCGGCACATGTTTCTGGCTCTGGATTATAGTGGATGATTGCACCATTTGGGCCAACTGATGAGATAGTTGGAAAACTCAACCCCCTAAAATGCTGTCAATTAAATACAAATGCAGTTACTGAGGAAAGTTATTCAGATTCTCAACTTCTAGAAACTATTAAAATTGATATCAGGATAACTAATCGGTTTTTGACAAATTTTGCAAATAAGTAGTACTAAAATCCCATTTAGATATTTTGGACCCATATCTTTGTTTTTACAAGATACTATATCTAGATATTACTCCCACTGTATCCATCACTTCTTCATCTACTTTTCTTATATTCAAACAACTTACTAGTGAGAATCATATATATTCATGAGAATTGGGAATAATGCATAAATACAAGCTAAGCAAGCATACATAGGAGATATCAAATGAGTCCCTTTCTTTTTTATCATGAGTGTGAGTCCCATATTTATTAGTGCACCAAACAAATAGATTTACTGAATCAGATGTATAATTTGCTGAACTAAAGAAATAAAATTTACCTAGGTACCTAGGTTCGAATCCTGAGGTAACGATTTTAATTTGTTTTTCTAGTTCCGTAATTTATACAGCTGTTTTAGTAATTTTATATGTACGATGCAGTAGTAAAAAGGGACTCATGGACTCATGATAAGAATGAGACTCATAATAACCAACCCATGTATATACATTAATATACTCCCTCCGTCCACAAAAAATAGACTAGTTTTACCATTTCGGGTCGTCCTCCAAAATTAGACTAAGTCTAAATATGGAAAGTTTTTAACAAGTTACACACTACTAATAATGTAGACCCCACAATCCACTAACGCTACTTCCACTACCTTTTCTCTCTCTCTCTCTCTTACTTTTTCTCATCTCTCTCTCACTTTACCAATTGTGTCATTTACAAGTTTGTCTATTTTTTTAGGACGGAATGAGTACATTTAAATTATATAGTCACTTATCATTACATAACTTCATATCTTTGAATGCTAGTAGAGGTCCTATTTTGACCATAACCGTCAAAATAGGACCTCTAGTAGCATTCTATGATGTCGAGCAAAGAAACTATACTGAAAGATTCATTAATGATTCCTCTTAAAAGATAGTTAATCATACCTCTTTAGATGCACGGAATTCCTCAAGTTTATCACTTACAGACACCTCAGTGAGTTTCGTTGTTCTCCTTCATCAAGATAAAAACATAATTAAAAAGAATAGTTATTATGTTGAAAAATTAGTGTCTGTGCAGTTCTAAATGTACACATATTCCAAGAAAAAGTTAGTAGATCCTGAACCTGAGACGAAACTCTCATAATTCGGTTATATTCTGCTAAGAATGCAACGATTTTTGCAATAAAGATAACTTTTGATCAGATCTTTCATGTTGACTAGATGTTTTATAGACATATGCGGAAAAAAATATAATATTACTTAGTAATGTAAAAAAAACATGAGAACAATTTAAGCCCCATAATATAGATAATTTTATTTTGCATGATACGTGATAATTTAATCTTCTAATAAAATTCCTCTTTGTTTCCTTCTAACCAAGAACTCTTTCTATAGATGAGCATTACCAAGCTGTGTAGAGCATAACTCCATCCTGAGCTCACCACATTCAGCTAAAGGTAGTACTTGAGCTAATTCATTCCACTCAAGCTTTAGCTTGGGCTTAAAAAATGTGCTAGGATTCATTTCAGTTTAGTTATGCACTCCTAAGCTCCTATTGTAATACTCCATCCGTCCCCAAAGAATATGCACTTTGGGTTCGGCACGGGTTTTAATGCAAAATTGATAAAATAAGAGAGAGATAGTGCGAAAAAGTAAATATAGTATTGTTAGTGGAGAATGGGTCTCACCTCATTAGAGAGAAGAGGGTTTCCAAAATTAAAAAGTGCATATTCTTGTGAGACGACTAAAAAGGAAAGAGTGAATATTCTTGTGGGACGGAGTACAAATTAAGATTAACAGCTTCATGACTATTGAATAATGGGCATTAATAGGTCAGCCACAGAGAGTTTCCACAGGTGAACTTCGTGACACTCAGCAGTTTTTTGGAGTCAAATAAGGTTTGAGAAAAAGTACCTAGAATAACACTAATTACGAAAGAGATGACTTGAGGGAAACAATTTCAACAGTATAGTATATCAGGAGAGGAAGACCATATCATTTACCACGTGAGATATGCAAAGTTGCAAACAAATGTGACAAAATCCATTTTTTTATATTCACTAGGGAAATAAATAGTACGAATAAAACTTACAGTTGAACCTTATCGTTGACCTCGCTGCCGATAAAGTAACCAGATGCTCCATAAATTTCCTGCATCTAAGTGTAAAGAAAAGTAAAACTGATGTTTCCTGTCAAAACATAATTCTTAAAGATTCCAACCCATTAATTGAATAAAGGAGATATATATTCAAAGAAATTATTCTGATTTCTGACACAACTGACAACTCAATAAAGTATTCTAGTACCATTCCCAATTATGAAACTAGACACTTGGAAGGCGTTTAGCTAAAGTGAAACTAAAAAGTAGAATGAATCCAGCAAGAAATGAAATAGTCTTAGTATCCAACTTCAAGTAGGTAATTTTTTTACCTGTTTATCCAGCCAAATAAGATATTGTACCACAGCAGCCCCATCACGTATATGTGCATTCTTCAGTCCTTGTATCTCAACAGGATTCTGCATGTATAAGAATTGCAATAAGTAGATTCATGGGGCCAAAGCTTCATACAATAAAAAGTTCAGACTTTCAGAAACTTATTAAGGTGCACGGAATATAAAGAATCATTTCTTCGCACAACTAAACCTCAAGCTCTAAATGAGGCTTAACTACCACTAACCTATGAGTAAAGATAGGTCAAACAAGGTAAAATGCTATTCCAAGAAAAAAAATAGCAGGGAGAACAACTGAGTAACTGGGAAAGTAGATATCTAAAACCTGCAACATTGCATATCCCATCTTTTAAATTTATAATTGTGAACTGAACAGCTGAATGGTGGTTGGTGACAATCATTCAACTATTAATTGCAAGTATCTCAAATTGTGAACATATAATAATCAGCTTATACACATGGATAGTATATTCTTCAAAAATGACTCTAGGAGACGAAAGTATGATGAACGGTGAACAATGGAGCTAGATATATTACATGCATTCTGTAGAAAAGATAACACAGCATACCACATATCATGGTACTAATGGGAAAATTACTGGAAAGTAATAAAAGCTTGTGTATCTCAGAGAGAACAAAATACCTTAAGGGATTTCGCAAGGGCCAAAGGAGAGGATTGCAGGAAAACTTTATCCTGGTTCAGTTTTGAATACAAAGCAAAGCAACACGTCCCAGGATCAACCCATATGAGGTCATTGCTTTTCTCTTCTGCAGAATTATTGGTAGCATCAGAACCCGTCTCTGTGGCATCACTTACCATTTCTTTAGCTTTCTTGGCAGACATAAGCTGGTCAGATGCAAGTAACACTGCATCGGAGCTCACTTCACTGTAATCACGTAACTCAATACCATTTTTTTCCATATAAGACCCCACCTGCAGATCACAATTCTCTAGAACTTGAGGCCAAGAAAACTAAATATGAAGGGGACGAAGTATTACTCGAACTGTATGCATCCTAACCTCAGAAGACACCTTTCGTTTGTCAACGTAAAAGAAAGCTGCAGTTAACGTGACTATAGCAAATGCATGAACAACAGGAGAATAGGAAACATCAGAACCACGAACATTGAACAGCCATGCTACCTACATAGTCACAGGAAAATAAGAAACATAACATGATTCTAACAGTACATAGAATAAAAGTAAATGCTGAACACCCAATATGGCCAAACTGCATGAGCTTGCCTCATCCAATGCAGAAAGTACTATAGCACGGGCTTTTTCTTGCAGAAGCTCTTCCCTCAACTGCTTCAGCTTATCTTCAACAGAACAACCAGAAAACTTAATTGGGTGCACAACAACAGGATTTGCCTCAGGTGGGGGACGACTAGTCCAAACTTCATCTACCAAGTTAGTAGTCGTTTGGATCAATTTTTGTTGCTTCTTAGCAAAAACACTCTCCCACTTATGTGCAGTATCAACTGATATGCACCAAGGATCAATACCAATAGCAGCATCAGTTGGCAGATTCTAGTACAGCATATCAAGGTTCAGTTAGTTGGATCAATGAGGAGATTTGCAAACAAAAAAGGAGCAGAAAATGCAATAAAATATTTGTCACATGATCGACAGGAAATGGTCAATTAGTATAATGATCTATTACCAATTAAAAAGAAAAACAAAACATTACAAATTCAGTAAAACGGCCAAGAATGCAGTGTCCATATATTCTTCTTTTATGTATTACAAAATGGTTAAGATAAGATTATTCAGATTATTGTGCTACAAAATGTGCTTGCTTGATGGAGTCATATAGGGTGTGATTTCAACTCTCACGTCAAACATGGATATCATACTAAAACAAATTTATCAAATCCACAAATCACAGAGTCTCACATCAGCCATCCAGACATCAACAGCTGGGTCCTCTCCTGAACGCATGAGCTTCCACTCATTTGTAAGCTGCTGTTCTGCCTGCAAAAAATACCTTCCATCTGTCCAAAGTAAAGCCTCATTTGCTGTTATAAGTGCCAATCCTGTACACATCATTTTAAGAACAAATGTACTTCGTTAGAACTTAGAACCAAACAAACAATAATTATATGCAAATAAATACACAACTGGCATGTGCTACCAAATTATGGCACAAAATAATAGTACCATCTGCCGATATTCTCACCTAAATCAGCAATGCTCTAAAAAAAATCAATCCTGATTAGTAGTTCTAATCCAAGAAAGTACTTGTTCACATAATTGACGGAAATTGAGAACAATCACAGCGGATTAATAGCTTGTGTTGTATTTGGTGAAAAGCAATAATAATCAGTTTATTAATCAGATATGAAGAATCATCCTCATCAAACCAAATGCACAAGGTAGTTCACAAAATGTAGACATCCAAATTGAAAACAGAACTAAGTATTTCACTCCCGATCGAATCACAATAAAGGAAATAGAGCGAATTGAGAAAACTCAAGTCTCAAGGAGGCAATAACTGATAAGAACATATCCAAAACAGTAACATACCAGCGCTTCCGGTGAAACCAGACACGAATTCGCGCCGTTTGTCCCTCGCGGATACGTATTCGCTCTGCCAATCATGTAATACAGTCAACGTCGGAAATCGTATAGCGGAAAATTGATCATCCAGTTAATTGCGCATGATAAACAGAGAGATACATGAATCAATAGCAAAATCAGAGCGTAGAAGTGTGTGCGGTCAGAGAGAGAGAGAGACCTGGTGATAATCTTCGGAAGGAACGACCAGAGCGTCAAGTGGAGGGGAGTGAGAGAGCATGAGAGCGCGGAGAGCAGCCGCCATTTTCTGGAAAATTTTTGCTATTTTGAGGACTCAGTCTGACTGGGTAGAGAAAAATGAATCGGAGGAGAAAGGGTGGAAGAAGATGATACTGATTTTATCGATTACAGTTGCGTAATTAAACTGGACTTTATTATTTTATTTTATTTAATAAATCATTATTGTATTATAAAAATATATATATCCTCGTCTAAAGATGAACACTCACAAATTCACTCTATAGGAAATTATAAAAAAACGATTTAATGAAATATTTAAGATTTGAGGTGTACGTTAGTTATTTATTCTATATTTTTCGCTTATATATTCTACTCCATAATTAATAAGGCAAATTTCAATCAGTACTGATTGCAAATCAATTCGATGGAAATTTTATAATACTGAATACTGATGTTCAATTAGATAATAACACATGTGAAGGTAATTCCAACCACAAATTTTCAATTAGTCCATAAAAATGAATTTTATTTCATTTTTGTAGCATAGCCCATTGATTTGTCTCTATCTTTAAATCACATTACTTAATTTTGGAAAGTAAAATAAAGAGGGGAGATATGAAAAACTCATACTTATCATCACATTAAATATTTCACGTATTTGTAACTTTTTTTCATTTTCTTTTTCTTATTTATGATATTTTTATTATTAGATTAGTTAGTTACCGCACAACAATATGTCACTATTTTAAAGGATAGCAAATTATAAATTTATAATTCATGGTTACAAGGAGCATATAAAACTGCAACTTTGAAATATGGTGTTGGTGTATTTATTAATTTTATTTCATAAAAAATACTCAACTTTCATGTTGGACTTGTTGAGTGCATATAAGTTTGATATTGTGCATTTTGATTTTTGACAATAAAATGAATTTATTTTTGGGCCACTTCCAGGAGATTTTAAATTAACTGTAGTTGGATGTTATGGAAAGAGGTTTGAACCCAACATTTAATTTTAAATTAAGAGTTCTTCAATTTCCATTTACAGTTTATGCTCGTATCATAGAGCTTCTTCAATTCATCATTGATAGTTTATACTCGTATCAAAGAGTTGTTTTTTCTTCATTGAAAGTTTAGACTCGTTTCAAGGAGCTCTTCATTCATCATTGAAAGTTTAAACTCGTTTCAAGGAGTTCTTCAATTTTTCGTTGACGATTTTAACTCGTGTCAAGGAGCAAATTTAGACAGTTTTAACTCGTGTCAAGGAGCCAATCTAGACAGTTTTAACTCGTGTCAAGGAGCAAATTTAGACCGTTTTAACTCGTGTCCGGGAGCTTGTCTAAACAGTTTTTACTCATATTTAGGAGCTATCTTAGATAGTTTTAGCTCGTATCCAGGAGCCATCTTAGATAGTTTTAACTCATATCTAGGAGCCATTTTAGACAGTTTTGACTCTTGTCGAGGAGCTTATCTGACAGTTTTTGCTCGTATCTAGGAGCCATTTCAGACCATTCTCGGTCCATTCCAAACTCAAACTATGAGTCCATTATTTTCATTTCTTTTCTTTCTTGAGCCTAATAACCACATGGCCCAAATTTACTTCTCTAAAAATGAAGACGTGAAACCATCAGTCTCCTTTATGTTCCTTCATGGGTTTTTTCCCCCGGTGACATACTCTCAAACCATGCCACCTCCGCCGAGTTATTGCCGAACTCCGTGGTGAGAATACTTCTCTAACAATACTTTTGGTCGTCCATCCAAAGTCTGCTCTTTCTCGACGGTGAGAATTCTCCCGTCACTCCTTCAATCTGGTTTCTGATTCTTCGACGCTTCGCGGCCATTGTGCGTCCCCATCTATGTGTGGCGACACTATTGTCTCCCATTGTGCGTTCCTTTAAGAAGGCCTCATCTTTAGAAGGCCTCATCTTTAGAATGCCTCATCTTCTCTTATTGGCTTTGGCTTTTCCCGCGGTTGTTCCTTTAACATCATCTCATGGCAATGGGTTCTCAACGTCCTCTTAACGACATCTCATTCCCACCAACTCTTTACAGCGGTTGTGTGGCGGCGACATTAGCTCTCTCCCCCTCGTTGCGCAGACATTGGCGCCGCCTTCGTCCTCGGCAATTATCTCCTTGATTCGGAGATTGAATCGTTTGGTAGTGGCTGATATCTCCCCCTAGCCAAACGCTTCATCCATTATAACATGAGTTCGCAGCCTCTCACGGCTGCCACCTCTTGGGTAGTAGATTCTCCTTTCTCGGTTGCTTCTTCTTCTCCGGACCATTTCTGCCTGAAGCTATCTTCTCCTCTCTGGCATAGGCGCTACTCCAATCATCTCGAATAATTATCCGGTTGGGGCTAACCTCTCCCCCTCTGCCGGATAATTCTTTGACTGCTTTATCTTTCCGGGTTATCTTGCTACCAATCTTTCCTGGCTCCACCGACATATGGGCTGCGCCTTTGGGTCATCTTTGGCCTTCACGACTATTATAGATTTGGAGAGGAGTTGTTCGGTCGCATTCTTCCTCTCTCCCTCGGCCGGACAAACCGTGAACTTCTTTTTTCTTTTCTTAACTTGATCGAGGAGAGGTGTCGGGCATGCAGCCACCTTTCCCTTCTCCAACAGGGCCGATCTGGCCTCTTTGGTTTCACCTTCTTTCCAACTCCAATTACCTGCCTGTTCATCGGCATTCTGATGCGGATTCTCTTCCACTCTCAGATAACGATGGAGATCTCCTGCTTTTCTTTCCGGAGACAGATTTCCTACCCTTCCTCGACCTAGAATCATCGGATTCAGATGCAGAAACATCCGATTCAGATTGACTCTCTCTCTCGGTTTTTTAACTTTCGCTTTCAACACCTTACTATGTTTCTCATCTTCACCTCCAAAATCCTCTTCCGGATCTGCATCTGCATCCGAATTTTCATCTGGTCCCCTAGGGGGGCTCGGAGTGCAATTCCAAATACAATTTTTCAGCGACTTTCTCAATTTTTGATGCTTCAGCCGGTGGTACTCTTCGTAGGGGAGGCCTTTCAATTCCTCATCAGAATCAGATTCAACATGCTGTTCGTTTCTATTATCTCGATCTAGATGAGATGTTTTCCTATTATCATAGCTATAATTCCTTCCCTCGCCCGAATTTCTGGTGCCTTTGATACTAGGGTAAGAGTAATCCGGAGAAGAACGACGGTACCTGTTATGACCGTTTCCGGTGGGGCTCAGGCTCCGGCTGAAACGACGGCCGCTCGGACCTCCCCTGTGGATGGGGCTAGGGCTGCAGCTGCATCTTCGATTGCGCCAAGGATAGCTGCGGGAGTCTGGTGAATATCCACCATTGCGGCGGCGGCGATCGGGGATTTCTACGGCGGAGGAAATTCTTCCCATTGCGGATTTCAGAATGATACGAAATAGGGAATTAGGGGTTTCTTGCTTTAGAAAGGGAATTAGGGATTTGAGGGGGTTTTTTTGGATATTTTTTTTTGCTATAGAGGCAGCGATCGATCCTAGTGATCGAACCTGCTCTGATACCATGTTAGAAAATATAATGCGGAAAATAAAAGATTATTGCGGAAAGTAAAAGACGGGAAGAACTTTAAAGACTACATTGTGAATTACTTGAATTCTATTCTCTCCATAGTTATACAACTATATATAGACTCTAATTCTAGCTAAACATGGAAAATATATTCTAATTATACTAATATCCTTTTTATTTGATTTTCCATAATCTTCATTGATTTCCTTCTTTATTCTTGCCATATCTTCATCATTTGTCTTCTTGTTCTCCAATTAATTAATTTCCTTATTCCAACAACAAGAACAAATATTACTACTACAAATAAAACGTGCCATATTAAATATCTCAATTTTTAATAATTTTATTGTGCTACATTTTATTTATCTTAAAATATATGTAATATATAATTAATAACGATTATGAATAGGCTTAATCATCTATCTTGGACTCTAGTAGACGATAGGTGAGTTGGAGTGAGAATGGTTGTAACAAAAGTAATAAATTGGACTTGTGCGTGTCGGTTGAAGAATTGTGTATAAAATAAAATCCATTATTACAAATTTTTTTTGAAAATACATATAAATTTTTTTCTCACACAAAAACACGTTATTCCACATGCATATTTATCAGAATAATATCTCATAAACTCTCATCTATAGTATAAAAAAGAATAAATTTTAGAAATTTATACAATAAATAATTTTTAATGTGCACCGAGTGCAAAACTAGTTCATAAATTCATTTTAAAGCTACTAATAAAAAGACAAAACATAAAGAAAGTATATTCTCATATAGTAGTATGATTTATTTTAGCATGAGAGGAATATGAGCTTATAGAAGAAGACAAAAATCACAAAAAAAAAAACAAAAAAGATCATAGAAACCCTGAAAAGCACAAACTTGACATTCATCAAAACCTTTATAGAGAAAATTGAATGAGAAAGAGACCAATGATCCCATTTCTCACTGGAATTGTGGAGAAAGTCTTGTTGCCCAATGAATAAGACGAGAAAATTCACTGCGACGAAAATAAGCCTATATTATTATTAAAGTATCAAGAGGGCAAAATAATCTTGGTTGGCATCGATGCATTAAAACTTAAAACCATATTTGATCCAGCGACATGACCAGGAAATATTTGCTAGCTCAAGAGGAAAAAGTAATGATATGGGGTGTGATTTCAAAATTTTGTTTCAAATAAGTATTTGGGTACTTTAAATTATTTATAGGGATTTTTATACAATAATTTGTATTAAAATTGAATAAATTTTAAAAATTAATAAAAGAAAAAGGTTTTGAAAAAATAATTTTATTTACGGCTTTAGCTCCTCCCCACTTACACATGGGTCGGCCCTGACATGTGATATGGATATTTATCTACTTTGTATAAATCTAAAACATACTTTGACCAAAATAGTTGTTTAGTCATAGCATTATTACTCCTGAGAGTGCCATTTCCATGCTCTTGCCTAAGAGTAAAGACGTAGACGGACCTATTTTTATTTACTTTTTACTCCCTGCTCTTCCGCAAGAGCATGCTCAAGGGTCTCACCATTCTATTATTCAATTTAAATACTTTAATTACTAAAAAATTAAAATTATATATTTAAAATCCTAAAAAATAAAAATTACTCAATTAAAATCTTCAAAATTGAGATTGAGAGAGTTGTTTGGTGTAGTATGATTTTTTGTTTTGAAATGGAGGTATTTATAGATGAAAGTGTGAATTTTGGGGTAAAAATAATGAAAAAATAAATTAAAAGTGTGGAAAAAATGGATATACTTTATTGGGAAGTGGAAAAATATTTTTTTATTAAATCTGAACTTTTCAGATTTTTTCAAATTCAAAACAAAAAAAATGATAAACCATGGCCAACCAGAGCATGACACGTCGGCTGCTCGTGCTCTTATCGTCGGCACGGCAGTGCTCTTGCTATCGAGCAAGGTCGTGCCGTCGGCAAGAGCATGGCGGCGAGCACAGACGTGCTCTTGCCGACGTGGATGCTCTAATATGGCAAATATGCTATCCTAGTTAGGTAAGTCTTTGAGAGAACTTAGGTAAAATCGTGCGCAGTCCATTTGCAGCAGACCGATGCATAATTCCCAGCGGAATGCTGCCAATGTTCTGACTCTTATGTGCAATTTTCAGTGGATCGCTGCGCACGTCTCAACGGTTGTTGAGAGTGTTCTTCTTTAGGCACAATTTCCGAGGTTGACCATTGTAACTCAAGCGGTCTGTAGGGATCAGATCGATAGGGCTCACTAATTACCGGGACCTTTTTTCGGTTACACCGCTACTGAGATGTCTAATCTCAGAGAATACAAGCCGAAATACAAAAGATGGTTACACAAATCAGAACTACCACTAAGTACAAGATACAAGGATAACCCTATCTAAGTTCAGATCCTATCACCGGATTGAACTGATATATCTCCGAAGTATCACCTCCACACTCAAGTAGAGGAGTTAATAAACCAACAACCGATCCCGAAGGATCTAAAGTCAAGAAACAGAAAGACAAAGAAAACCGAGAGTTTGAAGGATATGGCTTAGGTCACAACAGTTACTGCACTAGGCCTCGGACCTCCCCAAATCTCAACTGATTGTCACAAAGAGAGCACAGTTGAACGGACTTGACCATCAAGGATCAGTAAACCCTAGGTCCAACCGACTACCGCTCACCACGGCCAACTCAACACACGGATCTCCACAAAACACTTGAATCTCAACCTCACAATACAAGATCTTTCAAGAACATCTCAGATCACAACCAGATCTAACCCTAAGGCCAGATCACACAACAGATCTGAGTAGGAAACCGAAGCAGTTACCTAACTCAAGATCTACACCGAAGAACCTCTCTAATATTGAGAATCATCGGAGAGAACAGAAGATCGGAGAAGATGACTGGCAGTAACCGTCGTGAGAAAGAGAGAGAGTGTAGAGAGAAGGCGGAGCAAATCGCAAGAGAGAGGGTATCAGCTGAATGAATGAGGGAAAGGAAGGGTCGAGAGACTTATCTCTCTCCAAACAAACACACAACACATCCAACGGTTCTAACTCACAATCCGCGTGGAGTGCACACGTGGCGACCATCGGTGGCATCAGGTAAGTGGATTAATGAAACAAGCCTCAATCTCACATTTGGCCTAATTAATTCAGTAGGCTTAAATATAACACCAACCCAATTCCAGGACATGGAGTCCAATATTCAACACGGTCGATGAGCTCCGGCGGCCACTGGCTGGCTCGAATACTCCAAACTTATGAATTCGACCTTTTGCTATCTTTTTAGTCTCTATTTTGCACATTTCTCACAAAACACGTCAAAATACTAAAATAGACAAAATGTATAAATAATGGATCTGTAATACAACTTTTACATTCAAAATAGACCAAATAAAGGCCTTAAAAAGTGCAAAATCCGAGCATATCACCGTCGCTAACCCGCCGCAGAGACCCAGACACTACATCCATCGTGATCAGGAGGAAGCCGATGCAAGGCTCATTCGTGATTATTTTTGCAACGAACCATAGTTACTGAAGGATTACCTCCGACGTTGTTTCTGCAAGCACAACCGTAAACACATTGGCGGCCCGTGGCAAATTCTTCAAAGAACGACCCGACGCAACCGGTCGGCAAGGTCTTACGCTGCAAAAGTGTACGTCAGCCATCTGACAACCTGCTACTGGAAAAGCGTCGGATATGTTCGACGAGTACTGGAATGTTGTGGAAATTACTAGAGGCGAATGCTTGAAAAAGTTTTGCAGGGGCATTCACGAAGCCTTCAATGCAGAATACCACATTGAGGATATTCTAACTTGTTATCAGATGAACATGTCAATTGATCTTTTAACTATATAGATATCCATATAGGAATAATAATGGTAAAGACTATTATAGACTTACTATTGAATGATGTAATTTGTTTTAAATTTAAACATTTTAAATTTGTACATATTTCTGAGTCCATCTTAAAGCTGATCCATTCTAAGTTAATTCAGATGTTTTATGAGATCGTAATTGAATTGGTACTCTTAGGTGGCGTTTGGTTAACATGACTAATATCATGAGACTATCCATCTAGGATTAAGTTGTAAGATTGTTTTAGTTGGAGGGGGAGACTATGATTAATTATCATGAGACAATCCATCTAGTATAAAGTTGAAGGGTTCAATCTTATGGACTAAACATGATACATATTTAATCATGAGATTTAATCTTGGCAACCGAACACTCCCTTAACAGATTAAGAAATACAGAAAGAAATATTGACATTCTAAATTCAGTTAATTTCGATCTGTTGAGTAAGTAGAACTGAAGTTAAGAAGATTCTTTGCTTCTTGATAAGATAATGGCAACACTGGACCAAAATATACATATACAGATTTGGAGTGTAAACGAATCCAAAGCGAATTTATACCAATGTGCAATTTGAGTAATGTACTTGATATATATTTGAACATCTTCCGAATAGTAAGTCTAATTCATATTGTCTCAATTGATATTTTCTTGGAGTAATATTACAAACAATATTATTCGATTTTCTTAAATGCTTTGTCTTACTAATTTAGAGCTTCCGATTCAATTCCAAAATTTATGGAGTACAAGGCCTGCAAAATACTCCATATTTTAAATAAGTGAGATTATATCCGATACATTAAAATTCACATGCACAACGCTACAATAGATAACATAATAGTAGTAAGTAAGTATGATTTTTTGTAAGATTATTAAATCGAATATCATAATTTGTACTAAAACACTCATAGAATACATGAACATTTATATTCGGATTTGAATCATAATACTTCGATTTAATTTTGATTGCGAAGGTTGAATTGAATCGATCAATTTTTTGTTCTTGTTTTTGTCTTTCATGATTGTTTGATTATCGACAAGGGCATCCACTCGAATATGGCATGATAGTCAATCATTATAGCATATAACTATTAAGTTACATGATCATAGTAATTAGGAGATAACAAATCCCGTTTTGCCAAAAATGCGACACAAATGAGGCATTACGCGATTACTAATTATGTCGGCCTAAAAGGGTATTAAGGTACACACATGAATCTCATTTTATGTGGTAATGGATTGAAAGTATTCTGGAAGAACACCAAAAAGTGATTAAATTGGTCTCCACTAAGAATGCAATGATATTGAAAGCCACCCTCAAAGAGTAGCTTGCTTCTTACACCTTAATATGTGTATGCCCATGAGAGAACGCATGTGTTCATTCAACAAATTAGTTCAATTGTGATAAAAAAAGACGATGAAAAGTACTTTTTTTAATAATCCAATAATCTCATATCATTAGATAGTGGTGAGGTAGAGTACAAAACAACAACAAAAGAGTAAAAATAGACCACCCAAAACAAGAAGACGAACAAAGAAACAACGTCTACACAAAAGAGCTAAGTTGACCCCAAAAGAAGAAGGAACCAAATGAAATGTACTCATTTACATTAGTTATTCTCTTTTTTACTGTACTTTCTTCCCACTTTAACGATTTAGTATCATTTTTATAAAATACATGCAAAAATGAAACGTCTCGCTTAAACTGGGACGAAGGAAGTAGTAATATAGTTGGTAAAATTCTTTCTTCCAACTAATAGATTGGAGGTTCAACTTATTTTAAATATGTAAATGATAAATCATTATACACTCGTTTCATATGATATTTTAATTTTCTTTAAAAAAATGAACTCATAGAAAGCAATTGATTAGGAGAGGGTGGTGACATTTATCGCGATTTATCTATTAAACAACAATCATATGAAACATACATCAAATTTCGAACTAACTTCGAATTATAATAAGGTGTGTTATTTCCACTGGAGGATGTGATTGTTTGGAGGAAAGTCAATGTTAAAAAATTTTAACTGTGAATTTAATCACCCATCATCACACCCATTTAACGAGAAATGATATGCTACGTATATTATGTGAGCTCCTTACGTGAGCACCACTCTCGTTTGACACACGTTTAGCGTTGTTCGGTTCGATTTATATATTTAGTTTGATTCTTATAGGTTAAAAGGTGTTATTGAAAATTTTAATTTCACAAAAATTATAAAAATCAAAGCTCGATTTGCTCGTTTTTTTATAATTTTAAATAAATTAATAAAATAACAAATCAAGCTTTGATTTTTATGAATATTGTGAAATTAAAAAGTTCAATAACAGTTTTTAATATATTAAAATCAAACTTAATATATAAATCGAAACGAACAACGCTAAACATGCGCCAAACGGGATCGGTGCTCACATAAGGAGCTCATATAAGGTATGTAGCATATTATTCCTTCACATTTAACTATATAAAGTGTAACGTTGAGACACTATAAAATTCTCCTTATTAGACCTTTTTCGTTCCAATCCTACTTGTAATCTGAATTAGTGTTTAGTTACTAAACTCACATATTTTTTTTGAAATATTCTATTCTAAATGATAAGTACATTTCTAAAATAGAAATATTACCATTTCCATTTTATTATTTCTCTTAGTATTTTATTTTCTTTCTATTAAACTCATAAAACAAAACCGTATAAAATCTAGTTCCAAATAAATCTTCTTTATGATTTAGGTTTAAATTCCATTCTTTTTTTTACTTTCTTGTTGTTTTTTCTTTTTTTTTATTTATTCTCATAGTAACTATTTCTTCATTTTTTTAGAAGCCTTCAAATTCAATTTTAGAGTATTTCCGATCATATATGTTAAACTCAAATTTATTTTAATATAATTGTCATACTATTACATGACAAATTTACTACAACTATTTGAATCAAATTAAAATTTTAAAGAATATTTTCTATTCAATACCTTTTACACTCACAAAATCTCAAAAAAAGATTTGAATTTATTACCGTGAAAATTGAAAAATAGATATATCTTAATCAAGAATCTAAAATAAACTAATAATTTCATTTTGGAGTACAATTGAAATATTTTTCTACTCTATTTCAGGTTAGTATCATTTAAAATTGATCTCAGTGACCCCTTCTATACTTAAACATGTTTATGTTATACGTATATTTTGAAGCAGGATTTATAATATTAGTAGAAAGAAAAAAATATATAAATAATATACGCTCTGCACAAATATTTCAGTCTAAATTCCATGGCATTGCCGCCGCCATCATTGCCCTCCACCGCCTCGATTTACACCCAAAAATATCAGTCTCGGTGAACTAGCCAAACATTAGATAATGAATCGCAATTCAATTCATCTACTAAGACGCTTCCTCACTAATTAATAGGTTGGGGGTTTGAGTCATGGACGAGAGGAACCTCGAATATTCATAGAAAAGCTGAAAAAAATGAAATGAAATATATAATTATAATAAATTAATAATGACAACAGTAATAATTATAATATACTCCATTAACAATTTTATTAAAAATGAAAATAAAACCTTGAATATTCATAGATAGAAGTTGCAGAAATGTTTGCTTACACTTGGTTGATTTTTAAAACTCCTATTTAGGTCTAAGTAAAATTTCATTCAAGAAAAAAAAATTAATAAAAAAGTCTTATTTTCTTTTGAGATACTCCTAATTTGATTTTATTAAAATTAAATTTACGTTTAAGTAATGAATCATAAGAATTTTATTTATTTTACAGAAAAATATAATTGACATTTCTACAAAATCCTATTTATGAATAAATACAAGGTTTTATTTAAAATTATAAGAAGTTTCTTGCTTTTAAGAATTTTTTTATTTTATGAAAATTCCTATTTGTGTTTAAGTATAATTTCAATTATAAATAAAAAATCTTAAGTTTTACTTTAAAGATAATACTTTCTTCTTCTCTCATTTATAGTCTCATTTTGACGCGGTACGAATATTAAAAAATTATTTGACTTTGTGAAGAAAAATGGAAACTGGGCTAGTAAAATATGGACTTCATTTTTATATAATAGAATGTGAGTGTAATGGGTTAGTTGAACGGTGGGTCCACCTACCTAAAGTGGAAAAAAACAAATGGAACTCTAAATCCTCGAGGATATTTATTTACTTCCTCCATCTGCTATTAAGAGTCTTATTTCTTGACTGCACGGATTTTAAGAAATGTTAAGAAAAGTGTGTGGAAAAAAGTTAGTGGAATAAGAGTCCTACTTGTATATAGTTGAATGAATTAGTGAAAGGTGGGACTCTATTACCATCTATAGTAAAAATGAATCGTTACTTCTATTTACAGACGGGTTAAAATGAAAAAATGAGACCCCGATTCACGAACGGGTAATATTTGTTTTTCTTTTGTTTGGGTAGTTGGTTTAGTCCAATCTTTCAACTCCCTTCTACGTAAAGCACACAATTGGCGCACCCAATAAGTGGATGACAGGTGGCGTTTAATTAGGAGCTTCTCTGACTTGGGTGCGTATGCCTTTCTTCCTCGAAATACTTGTCGACGAAATTATTTCATACTCTATAAGACTATACCCTTTAATGTCAAATGTTTTAATGTAATATAATCAGGCTTAAGCTAGCTTATTCATATTATTATGTCCTAACCGTAGCCTTTTGTTGAACAAGTGTTCAATTAATCATATCTTCATAGGATGCAGGTAATAACCAATATATAAACGTAACACTTTTTACTTGTCTCAATTCGATTCAATATTGTTATAAGTTAATCATAATTAACATTCAATACTTAAACTAAAATTTTAAAATATGAATATAATTATACATATTATTTGGATCCACAGTCAAACATTGTAAAATAAGATTAAATCATATACTAGCATATTATAATTAAAACGAACATGAAAACAATTTTCAGTTCTTTTCTTTTTCGCATTAATATAACTTATGACTTTTAATTAATTTTGTTTTTTTCATTTCAAGAAGGGATGTTTTCTATATTAATGATTTTATGTAGTTTCATAATTATGTTCTTTTTCTAACTTACGTCAATGCATAGAACATTGACATAATTAAAAACATACATATATTAACCAAAAAAGCAACTAACAATGTAGCTTGAGCCAAATATTTTACAAGAGAAATATCAACACGATCAGCGTTATATTGGGACAATGTGCTTGAGACGCTAATACATATGAACTGTTGAGTGATACCTTTGGTCCCATATAAGGGTGTGGCAACTTTAGTTCAATAAATTTTTTCTTGAATATAACTACTCCTACTTAAGACATTTCATTAGTAACATTAAGTAAAATAATTAGTGGTAACTCTAGTCTTGTAGAATTTCACAATGTAAGTAATTTTACCTTTTCAGTTACAACTGATCACGAATTCGCTTCCATCTATATGTTGAACAACATCTTTTAGTTACAGGGGAAGCGTCGGTCTAAAATACGAAAAAAAAATTTAAGAAGCTAAAAGTGGGCACAAACCTATATATCATGCATATATACATGGTGTCAAGCATTCATAGGATCAAACATGCAATTAATTAAGGGTTAACATAGACATTCATAAAAGATGTTTTGAAACCGCGTAGCTTAGCCTCACAAGATCAATCCAATAATCAAACAACAAATGGTGAAAAACATGAGTAAAAGAAGAGGAAGAGAGGGTCTCTCTAGTAAGAAAGAGAGTGACATCAAGAATTTGGGACATCCATCAAAACCATGCGCAATTGAGCGGTCCCTCATGCCATCTCTCTCACCTATTCCCTTTTTATTCACTCCCTTCTCTTCACTTCTTCCCTCACATTAACATACCATTTTTTTTTATCATATCCTCGTCTTCTTCTTCCTTCTCGTCCTCATCTACTCTTCTCCACGGTAACCATAGCTTGCGCGCCAGTGCAGGTGAGCCCTAAATGGAACCCTAATGGAACTATATCAATGGAAAATCCAAATTTGAAATCTCTCTAGTCTTGGCAATATGTTAAGTGAAGCTAATGTGTTTTTATTTCTTTCCTTGCCTTGTTTAGTGAAATATATGTATTTCTTTACTCACTCGAATATGTGTTCACTATCTCCGTTGCGCATTGGATAAATCTGGTTCGTTCGTGTATGAATCCCTATCGCGGTGGTAAACCCCGTGTCTTTTGATGAAGGAAATTCCTAACAATTCTTGGTTGATTATGAAGATGAAGATGAAGATGATAGGTAGGGTTAAAGAGGGAGGAGACAAGTAGACAAATAAGTCAGAGTGTTATCTCAAAAATGGACACATTAACCTGAAAAATGCCTTCAGAATGTTCCTTTAGGGCTTTTGAAGCCTGCACTCTCACTTATCTCCTTTTCCTTCATTAACCTTTTTTCCTTTTCAACTTTCTTCCATAACAAGCGCGTGCTCACATTCAATTCACGTCATCAAACTTTGTCCCTTTTGTTTTCCCACTAAACTAATTAACACCATTTCAACATATTCTTTATTTCTTCTTCCAAAGTTAATGAATGGTGCCTGCTGTCATGTTTTGTTTCCCAATTTAGAAAAAGGATCATATGGGAAATGTAATTTCAGTTGATGTCATTCTTGTCATATTAAACTATATGATTGGAATAATAATTTGAGATGAGGAAATGATATTGTGATTTTGGTTTAAAATAAAAAAGATAGGAACCATTTCAATATTTAGATCGTGAAGATCTACTATAGATTTATGGCTTTATTGAATGAAATATTGTGATTTTGGATTTTCGAATCCAATAGAGATGAAAATTCTAATTTTTATATTCACACATATATATATATATATATATATATATATATATATATATATTAATTTTCACTGTAGATTCATACAAAATTTATGGTTGTAAAAGATGTTTATTGCTTGTGCTTTACATTAAAGAATACATATAATCCACATTGTCCGTTAAATAAGGGCAATATTTGATATGTGTGTGATCAATTGCTAACTTTCTTAAGTTGCTAACTCATCAATGCATTGTATTAAAAATATCAACACGATGACATTAATATGTCAACACATAATTTTGTTGACATTTCAATATATTGTGTTGACATTTTAATGTCATCGTGTTGACATTTTTAATACACTGCGTTGATGAGTTAGCAGAGTTAGCAACTTAAATGTTAGCAATATAACACACCACATGCCAAAGGACTGGCATATACTCCTTCCGTCTCACTCAAGATGTCCATCTTTCCTTTTTAGTTTATCTCACTCAAGATGTCCACTTTCTATATTGGAAAATAAATCCTTCTCTCTTCTTTTCTTATTAAAATATTCAACTACTTTTTTCTCTTTACTTATTCCATCTAACGATTCCTTCTAAAATCACATGCCATTCAAGAATGTGGAGGACATAAAGAGTTCTAATTATTTGTCAGATCTATTAAAATCACTAAATATATAGTGTTAAGTGAGTCATTTAATATAATCAAATTAGCAAAAATATTTTACCCCCTAGAGATACATTGGAGTGTGAAATGAATTAGTAATTAATTAAACCTAGGTATGTGGTGGCCACAATATACACAAGACAACATAATTACTTGTTTGGTCTGTCTTGGTTTTGAGCAGGAAGGCCTCATCATTATTTGAGGTGTTTTCTCATCAATGTTTTCCCAAAAACAAAATAGAAAACCATTTCCCATAGACCACGCGTTGATTACCTTTTTAGAGATAAAATGTCACCAGCAAATGAGCTGATCATTATACCTTACTACCACTTGTCACCTTTTTATATGTACTCCTCATTATCATCTCTGTACACACATACATACATGCCTCTTCTTCTTGGCCCTTTATCTCAATTCATCGAGCTATGTATGATGATGATGATTCAGAGATAATTGAGAATAGTTGACTTATATAGTTACCTACATATATATAAGTGGTGGTGAATTCTATGCAGAATGATGGATGCGGCCGCAGAATGTTGCGTTCCGCCGGGCTTCCGCTTCCACCCGACCGATGAGGAGCTCGTCGGCTACTACCTCAGGAAGAAGGTCGCGTCGCAGAAGATCGATCTCGATGTTATAAGAGATATTGATCTTTATAGAATCGAGCCATGGGATCTTCAAGGTATGTGTGTTTTAGGGTTTTTAGTGGTTTATTAGTTCAGTTCAAAATTCGAATCCGAATACACACTACAAAATTATTGTCTATATCAAGATATAGTGTCACAAATTTTGCTAGATCTTTTGTGTAACAAAATCTAATTACATCTGTTAGGAGATGGTTCCTTTCAGAACTATCTTAAGATCACGAGAACTTGAAAACTTCTCAGTTGGTTGTACAGAATATATCAATTGATCAGTTGCTCCAACTGATATGTTTTGTGCTGTCAACTGATATCAGTTAGCAACTGGAGTAATATGGTTTATGTCATCAACTGATATATTTTGTTCTTGATAAGTTCTCAAGTTCGTTCTCAATTCAACCACTCTCTACATCTACATATGCATTTATATACATTTGTTAGTATTACAAAATACTACTAAAATTTTATTTAGTAACAATTCTTCAAAAGTTACAGTACTATGAATCATTTTAATATAATACAATCATGAACAAAATTTGGTTACATTACATATCCATATTTATGTTTTTGCTATATATATAAAATTGTATTATTTTTGTGACAATTTTTTGGGTGACACTTGAACAAAAATTGTGTATCTCCCGGAATATTTTGTTGCCGTGATAGTATAAACAAGTATTTCTCTCAAATTTTAATTAATCCAACTAGAGTAAATGTTGGAAAAAATTGAATGACATGATTTATAATTGTGGACAGAAAAATGTGGGATCGGATATGAAGAGCAGAAGGAGTGGTACTTCTTCAGTCACAAAGATAAGAAGTACCCAAGCGGGACGAGGACGAACCGGGCTACAATGGCCGGGTTTTGGAAGGCGACTGGGCGGGATAAGGCGGTATACGACCGGTCAAAGCTCATCGGAATGAGAAAAACCCTTGTTTTTTACAAGGGAAGAGCACCTAATGGCCAGAAAACCGATTGGATCATGCACGAGTATAGGCTTGACTCTGACATCAATTCGCCTCCTCAGGCATATTTCTTTCCCTCATCCCTTCATCTCTTTTTTTATATAAATAAATTAAGTTTAGTTAAAATAAAAATTTCTTAAATTACATGCACGCAGAATATGGGTTTACATTTGTGAAATCATGTTCGTTCCTTGCCATCATTAGGTGATCTAAACACTTAAAAAAACGGTTAAGGACATTTTTAATGCAATTAAGGATGTTGATTTGTGTTTTTAATTATGCCACAAAAGCTTCAAAAAACGTCTTTATTGTTGGTGTCTCAACTAAAATTAGAGGACGCAAATGAAAGCGGCCTAAAAGAGCAAAATACTAAGTTAATTTATCCTTAATTTAAGAACGCACTTTTGCGTTCTAAATTGTTGTCATTTTCTAAAAAATTTCAATGCAAGTGATTGCGTTTCAGTTTTTGTATCTTTAAAAGATAGTAGGAGTAAATGTTTTTTAGTGAAATGGTGCACCAAATTTTAGTATATTCAACTTAAAATTATGTTGTTGTTTTGATTTTCTGATTCATGTGTCCCATTAGTTAATTAAAGGTTTGACTATCCCTATAGTAAAATAGGGCCCAGTTTTATTCAAAGGCATGCAAACCTTTTTACCCATTTCCTCTACATGCAATCCCTTTCACTATTCATGCTTAAGCCCCTAAAGTCACAAAACCCATAACTTTCAATACAATGAATGTGTCCTCCATTACACCTACTTTTGGTTCCATTTGTTCAACATTAATTATATTCTACAAACATAGAGTGCCAATCTATTATTCACACTATGAAGGGTTCAGCGATACATACTCAAACTCCATATTAATATAATATTACTCGTTTTGAACTAAGCGCACCCAGTTTTACTTTTCTGGGATACTCTAAAAATCTTCGTACTAATAGAGTAAGGGTTGCAGGAAGAAGGATGGGTGGTATGTCGTGCATTCAAAAAGCGGACGACCGGCCAATCCAAGAGCAGCAACGAAGGGTGGGACCCGGCAGCATACTACTACGATGAAGCAAAATTTGTGCCCCAAAACTTGTTGTGTAAACAGGAGACAGAAAGCCTCCAGTTTGCGCAACTCCCGCAACTAAAGAGCAGCAATAATATTATCGAAGACGAAGATCGATGTTCGAAAAAAGTAACGGACTGGAGAGATCTCGACAAATTTGTGGCGTCGCAGCTAAGCCACGGGGATGAATACCACGGTGATTCACAAATGGAACTGCTTCTGCGGAGAGAAGAAGAGACACCTCCAAACTTGCTCTCAGCTTCTGATCATTCTGATATTGGGATTTGCATATTTAATAAATAAACCTACCCTCTCAACTTCCCTGGGATTTATACAATTCTTGTGAACAAATATGGAGTATTATATTTGTTGGCTATATAAAATATATATGAGCTTTCATTTCTTGCCTATTTTAGCTACTAATGTTTGGTTTTGGCCGAGGACAATTACATGTATATATTTGGAAATTCAAGTATTTAACCCAAATTTTAATTTGTTTCTGTTTAACCAATTTTACAGTTGTACAACGGTCTAATTTGCTATTAATGGTACTCCTAATATTGTGTGTACCACTTAGTATTAATTTGGATTTTAAATAAAATAGATTAAAATTTGGATAAAATCTAAACATTAATGACTCTTTATAGCCGGTTGAAAATGGGGGAACATTTAGGTGTGAAAGAAGGATTATTTATTCATACATTACAAAACTTATAGTGAACTTTGATTTTCCATATCAATTTGATAATATGCATGTTAATTATCTATTTTCTGTTTTGGTTTGATTTTGCAACCAACTAAGTTTCATACTCCCTCCGTCAACCAATATAAAGTCATGTTTGAGTTGGCACGGATTTTAAGAAATACAGTGAAAAATAAATTAAAAGAGTTAGTAGAATATGAGATCTACTTTTATATATTTATTTTATAGTGAAATGTGAGTAAATTTCATTTTTGTGGTCCATACCAAAAATAGTAAAAAAGCAAATGAATGAACGGACGAAAATGGCAAAATGAGACGTTTATTGGTGGATTACTAATGTTAGTACTCACATGACTTGTTGGATAACTGTTGTGATATTAATGGGCTCCGTCCGTTTGTATATAGTAGAAACATTTTTCTGAGTATGGAATTTAAGAAGATTGTATTAAATGATGGGAGAATAAAATGGAGATGGAGATAGAATAAAGTATTACTCCTATAAGACATGAGATATATTATTTTTTATCAAAAAAATAACTCATTACAATAAAAAAAATTCAAAACAAATAATACTATAACTCAACTATAATGAAACAGGAGTATTATGTTATAAAGAGTAATAAAACTATCAATTAATCAGCAAGTCAACCCTCATACTCGTCGACATGATCTTAGTTACAAAATTAGTTTAAATTGAAAATTCAGTGGGTAACACATAAAACAAATTAGATATGCGAAAACATAATTTTACAAAAGTTTGGGAATGGAATTTAGAGACTAAGGCCATCCACAACGCAGTCACTAAACCGTCCCTTAAATTACTATTCGCGGGCCCCACTGTACTTTTTTACTCCATCTCTTAACTAAGGGACAGAACCTGCAACCCTCCATCCCTTAACTGTCCCTTAAATTACTATTCATTCAATTTCATTTTTTATTTTTATTTCCAACCAAATTCAATTAAAAAAACACACTTCATTAAAAATAAAATAAAATTACAACATAAAATAAAAATACAACTTAAAATTCAAAAAAATAGAAAAGACATAATTAAAATCCTAAAAAAATAAAAATGACATAATTTAAAATACAGTTTTATAGAAAATAAAAAAAACTACTCCGCCAGCGAATCATCCCCCGAAGGTGGTGGAGGTGCACTGAAGCCGTGAGGAGGCAGAATGCCAAGTTGTGCTGCCATAAACGTAATTCTGTTAAGCCAGGCTTGGTATTGGGCGGGCGTCATGCGGGAAGTGTCCGCCATTGTGGCGGTCATGTACATGGCCATAAGGGAGTTGGGGGGTCCCCCCGAGCCCAAGCCCGCCTGGCTTGATTCGGCTCGGCCCCTCCTCCCTCTAGCCGCCTTCGCCGCATTTCTCCCTTGCGGCCGACGGCCCCCACGGGAGGACCCCCCTGCATCGTCTGCCGGGATCTCAGCCTCCTGCGAGGCAAACTCTTGTGGCCCGCTGCCCGAACCGCCCTCACCAGACGAGTATTGGCCACTCGCCGTGTGCTTCGTGCGCTTCGAGGTCGAGCCCGAGCTGAACCGGACACCGCCGGCCCACCTTTCCTCGTCCTTGACGAGCTCCCAAACATCGACATATTTGAATTGTTTGCCGGTGTCGTCGAAGTAGAACCGCAAAGCCAACCTCAGAATGTCGGCTCCCGTGGCTCCGCTTTGGTAATGAGCCGCTTCATTCTTGTGGATGGCACATAATCGTTTGACCTCTCTGTCGACTCGGTCAAAGTGAGCGCGAAGCATCTTATATGTGAGGCAACGGGTCTTTTTCGGCTTAATCTCGTGGTAGGTGTGACATCCCTAACCCGAAACGTACATCATTTTGCATCATTGCATATTTTATTCCGTATTTCAAAATAAATAATGAATATATTATGTATAATATAAATTTGTTTAGTATATTAAATCATTGAATTAAAGTAGTTGTATATAATATATATAAATAAGTATGTGTACAATATGAATGTGTGTATATGGCTACGTATAGCCATGCACAACTAATTATAGTTATAAATTAGTATGTGTAATACTAATGCGTATGTATGTTTAATAGTATGTGTAATATTATGGGAGTGGGTGTGCATGGGACACGTAGGTGTTGTTGTGCATGGGACACAACACATATTTAGAGAAATAATTAGTCTTGTGCAAGGAAAATAGGTACTACACGTGTAAGTAGGAAAGGAATTGCATGACCTTTATGCTTATGTGTTTGCTTAAAAACAAAAAGGGGTGACTAATGGCTAAGCCGACTTCTTTTCGACACAAAAAGGGGGAAATAACATAAAACAAAGTAGGAAGAGAACGCTCACCACCACAAGTACGGGAGAATTATTTAAGCTCTTTTGAGGTTTTTAATCATAGGATCGAGTGTTGTAGGCCGGGAAGCAGGAACATGTGCACGGTTAGATTACTTGTCGTGATAAGGTGGGTATAAATCACACTTCTAATTTTACATGTTTTATTTGCTTCTTTGCTAGGTGTTAAATAAAATGAATGATTTGATTATATGATGTGATCCAATATAGTATAATTATGTGTTATTTGATATAGATGGTGGAATATGATATAGATATGTGATTGGTGCAATGGATATGATGTTGTAAATGAATTATATGATAGAAATATGAAATTGATGTTTTACATATGGTATTGAAAGTACATGAATCATGTGATTAAAGAGGATCTGTGACAGCCTTGTACAGGATCTGAAATTTTAGAGGGACCTATGAGTCCAAATACAGAGGGACCTTCGGGTCAAATACAGAGGGACCTATGAGTTCAATTACAGAGAGACCTTCGGGTCATAGAGGAATCCCGGGCAGATACCAGGCTTGACTGTTACAGAATAATAAACTGAATAGAGTGGCATATGCATATGAATATGAACTGGTTTGTTTTAAATTATGTTATATATTTGTTTCTGATTATATGTATTGATAAAAGAATATGCTTGATGTTTGTATCATGTGAGATTAAAGGTGGAAATTTATATATATTGAGTTGTGGCTCATATAAACCACTAAATTTTTCAGGAATAAGATAGCAGTAAAGTTTTGACTGACATGGGTCATAGGAACTCCACGTGTTATTAGGTTCGGCGGCTGACGCATATTGGCAACCTTCTCCGTCTCATCTTTTTGCATGTAGATAAATGTATAGTATATAGAGTGGTGAGAGGGTTCCACTACTTTATAGGATATTTTAAAATATGTAGCGGATAAGTGTTGGTTTGAACTTATATAATATGGATGTTCTATAAATTATACACGTGTATTGATTGCTTTTATGATAAGGGATTTATTTATTATAAGAGTATACGTCAGAGGGATTGAGGTGTGACAGTTGGCCTCGGTGACCTTTTCTCATAAGCACTTCCAGGGTTGTTGATTCTCGACGATGGGATCGTACGAGACGCTGATCTAGGCGTTGTACACCGCCAGCGTTTCTTTGGGGCCGTACGGATGCCGGCCTAGATCCTCCCCCTCCTCCTCCTCGTCCGCCTCCGCCTCCGCCTCCGCCCTGGAGCTTCCCCCGCCTCGGCCTTCTTCCGGAGTGGGTTGAACCGGATAATCCTCCCGAATCTGGGATAATCCCTGCGAATACCGCGGGGCGGAGGGACGGGGGTATGCATCAACATCAAAATTGGGTGGTTGGTACCCCCCGGCGTCGACGAACCCTGGGTGCCCGGCGTCGACGAACCGGAACCACCCAATGTGTTGTACATGCTCCCCCAGTCGCCGAACGTGTTGAGATTCCACCCGCCGGAGCCGCCACCGTCAGAGTTTCCATCGCCGGACATTTTGTGACGAGATGTTAGATGAAAATTGGAGAGGAAATGGAGATGATTTGGGAAGAATAGATGTGTAGCTGTGTGTGAAATGAGGATGAATTAGAAGTATTTATATAGTAAAAAAATAAAAATAAATAAATAAAGGGAAAACGGCTATTAACGGTAATATTACCGTTTCATATTTTTTATTTATTTTTTTTATTTAATTCACTTTTTTTTAAAAAAAAATGAATTATTGCGTTAGCGTGACGATGCCCACTCGCGAGACGGCGAGTGGGTGTCACGCATGGCCTGGGAGCGCGCCACGTCGCCTCGGCGCGTGGCGAGCCGTCTCGTGTTTCGTCAAGGCGGAACGGGACAGGTGACGGGCTGGGGACGAGACAGGGCGCGGCAACGCGTCACGCCGCCGTCCCGTCCCTGATTGACGGGATACGGGCCACCCGCGTGACTCGTTGCGGGTGGCCTAAGGGCATCATTAACCCCGGTCCGGTTTCAGGCCCCAAGTCCCCTCCAAGTCATCATTCCCCCAAATTTAAGTCACAGGCCCCAACTGCTATAACCATGCAGTCCACAACCCGGACCGCAACTAATAATTGACACTATTCACAACTTCAACCTATTTGACTCGTAAAAGCAATACGTTGAACAATTCAAACCGGGAAAATAATTGTTCATTCGAAAAATGAAATTACAAATCCTAGAAAAAAAATACAAATGCAAAAAAACTAAAAATTATAACATAAAAAATGCAAAAAATGCCAAAAAAAACTAAAAATTATATTCGCCGACCCTCTTCTTCCTCTCCCTCTCCCTCTTTTTTTTTACACACACACATACATCGGAGTTCGTGATACATTTGGCAAGCTAACTAGCCCTTCCCAACCCTCGTGGCTCGTGAACTAGCCTCCCTCCCGCCGGATTCGGTCTCGTGAACTAGCCTTGGTCAGGCTCGTAGACCAGCCACCCTCCAACGGGTTCCGCCCGTAGACCAGCGCTGTCCCGGACGGGTCAAGGCTCATCAGCTTGCCAAGCCCCAAGGCAACAAGCCTTGTAAAGGCCCATAAGGGAAATTAATCCCAGGTTGCACCATCCAGGATTCGAACTCAAGACCTCATGGATGAGCAGTATCCTTGCCTCCCTTCTCAACCAGTTGAGCTAGGAGTCATGGATCTCCCCCTCCCTCTTCTTCATCTTTCAAATGCAAAAGAAATCAGAAAATTGGGCTCCGTCACCCATCTCACTCTCCCTCTTCTTCCTCTTCTTTCTCTTCTTTCTCTTCTAATTTTTGGCAAAAATTGCAGCTCCGTCACGGCCCCGAACCATCCAACGTGAGCCCGGGCCGGACCCCGGGACCATCCTGAGGCTGCAACTGCGGCCCCAGGCCGCAAATCCTCCCCCTCCAACGCGCGTCTCGGGCCGGGACTCGCGATTTGCGGCCCGGCCCCTTGCATTAATGATGCTCTAATGTAATTTTTATGTAAGGTTTAAGGTTTAGTAATATTTTAATTAAAAAGGTACGTTTACCACTATTGGATATTCTTCCTTTCCTTTTGAGGATTTTGCACCACCACGTTATGTCTCTCTAAGCATTCTCTCTATTGGGCTATACCTGCATTTGCTTTTTTTTTAATCAAAGACGCCCTTTGTGGGAGGGGTTTAGGCAGACCCTCAACCCGTAAATAAGATCAAAATGTAATGTTCTAAAAACATGATCTTAGCCCAAAAGTGACTAAGATCTAAACAAGAACATGAAGGTGCAAAGTAGTGGTCCCCCAAGTCGGGATCCTCCATTATATCAAGTGGAAAAAAAATGACTAAATACACTAAAGGGAGAAAAGAAAAAAAGACCAAAACCAACCACCAGAAGAGCTAGATAAATCCACATCTCTACGTCGGAAACGAAAGTTAGGATATTTCAGCTGGTCCATCCTAACTAGCGCCTTTAGATACCGAGGCGCAGAGATTGGATCAAAATATATAAGGGCAGGGGTCTGGACCCCCCTACCCGCCAGAAAATCAGCAGCTCGGTTTCCTTCTCTGTAAATGTGTGAGAATCGAACATGCCGCTGAGTTGTCATGCTCCGGATCAAAGCCATATAGTGTCTAAAATCTGCGGAGCCAAAGTGTCTAGATGACAACAAACTAACCAGAGCCGCTGAGTTCAGCTCTATCCAAATGTGAGTAAAAAGCTCCATAGCCATCTCCAAGCATTTGCTTTCTTCATCATTTATTGTTATCTTGTCTATTTCTTACTGTATTTCTTACATAAATTCATCATTTTTTTGTCTATTTCTTACTGTATTTCTTACATAAATTATAATTTCAGTTTAAATTAAGTTTTTCTTATTTAATTTAACATACAAAATTCAAAAAAATTACATTAAATTCTATTCAACTCAAAAGGAAATTTTTTAATCTATGGTAGTCAAAAGTCGGAAGAACGATCCGATACATACTATTGTGAAAAAGCGTCTCTTATCATTTGGAAGATCCATAACCTTTATAAAGCAATTCTGCAATTCAATTCAATATGGATCAAGGTATATTTCCGCTTTACCATTTATGTTCCTTTTTTCAATATTTTAGGTCAATAATTATTCTAACAGTTCACCACCACATGAATAAGTATAACTTTAATTGGTACAAAATTTTGTAAGCTAACACTTGTATAGGTTTCATGTTAGATGTTCACATTTACATAAATAAGTACTCCATCTGTAGTAATTAAGATATCACACTTTATTTTTTAGTTTGTCCCATCCAAAATGATATATTTATATACTCCCTTCGTCCCACCTCATTAAAGAGAAAATACTTTCCAAAATTAGAAAATGTATATTCTTGTGGAACAAACTAAAAAGAAAAGAGTGCATATTCTTGATGGACAGATGGAGTATTTGATAACTTTTTCTTTCCAATTAACACACTCAATTACTTTTTTTATCTTTTCAATTAAATATTAAACTTTCTTTCTTTCTCTATTTAATATATCCACTTTCTCTCCAATTAATAAACAACAATTCTGAAAATTCGGGAAACATGTCATCTCAACTCTCGCATCTGACATCACTGTTTCTATTCCCAATTCTCAAATTTACCTAAGAGCATCTCTAGTGGTTCTGGACATGCAATAGCCCTCCCATAGCATTGTCACTGCCACATCATCAGCACTAAAATCCACCTGCCACATCATCTGGATATGCAACTGGACATGCAATAGCCCAGCCACATCACTCAATTATGAAAAACAAACAATTAACAATCACACAAAATACGAAATTAAATATACGACACATATACGCGAAAATATACTATTTTCATTTAAATTAAAAAGTACATTTAAAAAAATTACATAATTTTAAATAAAAACTAACGCCTTGCAATCCTCTGCGCCCACAGCTCTTCAATTAAATCCTTTTGGAGTCGAACATGAGCATCCGTATGAAGCATGTCGGCATGTGCTTGGAGGAGGGCTTCTTCATCGTGAGGTACCCCACCTCGTACGTTGGCGGCGGCGACGCCGTGGCTTGGACCTGCTTCATTATCGTCGTTGGCCCAATTAGTCAGTTGTACACCTTCATCTTCGACAATCATGTTGTGCATGATAATACAGGCGTACATTATATCAGCAATGCAGTCTACATTTCACAAACGCGTTGGTCCCTTAACTGCAGCCCATCGAGCCTGAAGCACACCAAATGCGCTCTCCACGTCCTTTCGCGCCGACTCCTGTCGCGTCGCAAAGTAGGCCTTCTTCGCATCTGATGTGCATCGGATCGTCTTCACAAAGACAGGCCACCTAGGGTATATCCCATCCGCCAAGTAGTAGCCCAAATCATGCTGGTTGCCGTTGGCGACAAAACTGATGGCCGGACCGACGCCCTGGCGCTGCTCGTTGAAAAGGGGCGACGAGTTGAGGACGTTTAGGTCGTTGTTCGAACCGGCTATCCCAAAATACGCATGCCAAATCCACAGCCGGTAATCAGCTACGGCCTCGAGGATCATCGTGGGATTCTTTCCCTTGTAGCCGGTCGTGTAGAACCCCTTCCAAGCAGCGGGACAGTTCTTCCACTCCCAATGCATACAATCTATGCTGCCTAACATTCCCGAGAACCCATGCTGATCCCCGTGCATCCGCAGCAGATCTCGAAAATCTTCGGGGTAGGCTTTCGGAGATACTGATCACCGAATACTTCAATCACGCCCTGACAGAAATACTTCATACATTCAATGGCAGTCGTCTCACCGATGTGGAGGTATTCGTCCCACGTGTCTGCCGAAGTCCCGTAGGCCAACTTCCTGATTGCCGCAGTGCACTTTTGAATAGGGGTGTGGCCAGGTCTGCCAGCCGCATCGTGCCTGAAGCGGAAATACAGATATCGATGCTCCAAAGCGTTAACAATACGCATAAACAAGTCCCTCCTCATCCTAAAACGACGCCTGAAATGGTTGGCGTTAAAACGCGGCTCCTCTGCGAAGTAATCTATGAACAGGCGCTGATGTGCAGCTACATGATCACGATCAACCACTTCTCGACGGTGGATAACTGGTCGTGGGCGAGGTACCGCCGGCTGCATATAACACTGCAGCCATCGATCAACCTCACGGCACGTATAGGTATCTAGCTCTTCGTTCATCATACGCTCGTACTCATCAGCATCCCCACCACGGCCACCACCACTACCACCGGCATTACTCATTTCTCGTTGTTGATCTTGTACAGAAATTAAGATAGAGAGAGTACTCGTTAAAACAAGTGGTGCGAATGAAAATGACGTCCAAAGCGCGTATGTATAGTGTTTCGAAAAATTAAAAAAAAAATAAAAATATGACGCCGGTATGACGCCGATCTGGGGCCTACAATGGCGCCGTGCGGATCGGCGTGAGAATCGGCATCAGCCCAAGAATCTGCGTGGGCACGCCGATTTTGACGCCGATTTCGCCGACGCCGGCTGCAATGGTTCGGCGTCAGCACCGGCGTCCGCGAAAAATCGGCGTGCCGGTGCCGACGCCGCCCTTGGAGATGCTCTAAAGACTGGAATATTGTTTAGTAAACATCTCAAATTCAAAACTAATAAATTCGCATTTTAAATACTATGTCACATTTAATTTTACAGGATTATAGGGAGTAGTAGTAATTTAGACCCGATTCGATTGTAGTATTCCCTCCCGTTTGGTTTTTGAATCAGCACTAGCTAAAATCCATTCAAAACAAAAACAAAAACAAAATAAAAACAAAAACAAAAATTTTACAGGTGCTATTACTTTCTTTCCCTTTTTCTTTCTCTCTCTCTCCACCAGCAAGTGCAAATCTGAATGAGCAGCAGCAGCACATGATCCCCAAAGAAACGTCAACACCATAATCCAGCTCCACTTCGAGAAAACCCTAGAGAAAAAGCGTGTCGTCGATCTCTAAAAGAAGGAGCTCTGGAAGCTCTTCCACCTCTTCTCACTCTTTCTTTATGGAGTCGATTGTGTCTGTTGTTGGGTTCGGATCGCTTGGATCCGGAGTGGATTAAGCACCCGACGTAAATCTGAACAAGATTTATTTAATCTTATGCCTAGTTTACGTGTCTTCATTTCATTTCGCCTAGTTTACGTAGATCTGATGTATTTCCGGTTCATAGCAAGTTTCCGGCATCCCAATTTCTATATTCTGTTCGAATCTAGATATATGCTCTGTTTTCTCCATTTGCGTGCTTGAATCGGTTAGGAAATTGCATGTCGTTGTTAGCTGGAGCATGAGTTTGTTATTTGCAGCTTTAGTCGTACTTGCTATATTTGGAGCCATGGTCCCCACTGTTTTATTTTCCATGTCTAGTCTTAGTTAGTTAGTCGTTTACTTAATCTAGGAAGTAAAATGTGTCTCTCAGTGTTGAAGTCTGATTTTATTACATTTTCTGTGTCTTAGGTCTAGCATTTACATTTCGTGCCTAGATCTAGAGGTAGTTAAAATTCTCAACCCTTTTGCGTGGCAGCAACCGCTTGTTTT
This sequence comes from Salvia splendens, assembly GCF_004379255.2. Classification (NCBI taxonomy): domain Eukaryota; kingdom Viridiplantae; phylum Streptophyta; class Magnoliopsida; order Lamiales; family Lamiaceae; genus Salvia; species Salvia splendens. Next base: position 18,464,874 of record NC_056047.1, on the reverse strand, counting down.
CAGAGTCTCTAAGCACTACTTCACGAATCCATCTTCGTGGGATCGACCCCGCTTCCCTATGCTAATTTATAGTATTCGGGTTGAGGGATTTATTTTTGTAGGGGAGTCGAGTGTGTCCAACGACAAAAACACTCTGTGTTCTCTTGAGTTCCTGGACCTGGTGATCCTGTGGATTTAAGGAGCGTGGAGTCTTGACCAAGCACTTGCATTAGTTTTCTCTGTGCACACTTGCTTACTCCGTGTGAAACCACGCTACTACCAGATCGTAGTTAGACCGTCCAAATGGCGCCGTTGCTGGGGATGGATGGCGTGCTTTGTGTTAGTGTTCAGAGTCTGTGGTGTAAATAGTTTTGATTTATTTTCTTTTTTTTATTATTTGTAGTTTATGAGCAAAGACTCAAGATCTGCCCACTGGAGCAACTCATCTGGGTGGAAGCACGGCTGGTTTAATTGGCATGTTAAGGATACAGTCTTTACTGTGACCACCAGATCAGGGTTCACCACGGGAGATCCGTTTCCGAGTGAATTTACTAGCAACGAATCTTGGACGTCGTCACGACGCGAAGATCCAGAGTCATCACCCGAATCAGAAACAGAGTCAGAAACAGGGGAAGCAGAGGAAGTAGTCATGACGCACGTGGTAGATCCAGATCCAGATATAAGGTCGCTTACAGCTCATTTAGATGGAGAGCCGGCCCAAGCCATAGTAATGAACCAGCGCTAGAGGACTATTGAGATCAAGACAAACGTACTCGGCATCTTGCCAACGTTCTCTGGGCGCAGAAATGAGTGTCCGTATGAGTTCTTAAATGAATTCAGTAAGTTGTGTGGTATTCAGAAGAGGCCGAATGAAGCAACAGAGGAGGATTATCGCCTACGGGCAATTTCGTTTACCTTGAAGGGGGAAGCTAATACGTGGTTATTGAGGTTGCCCCCGGATTCTATCCGCACATGGAGGGACTTCAAGGTGGAATTCTTAGATTATTTCTTCCCATCTAACAAGACGAATGCACTGAAAAAAGAAATACTAGAGTGTAAGCAGGATTACGATGAATCCTTGAGTCAGTATTGGTCGAGATTCAAGGGATTGTTGGATGCATGCCCGAATCACCTAATGATAGAGGCAGAGACCTACTCTTTGTTTTACGAAGGGGCAACTCCTGAGTCAAAGGACTTAATGAACTCCTTGAGTGGGGGAAATTTCACAAGGAAGAGGGGAAGTGAGGCAAGAGAAATCCTGGGGAAGTTGATCGACGCTAAGAAGGCGTACGATAACCCTAGAAATGTAGTGAGGACAAGATCGGTGCATGCTGTGAGAGAGCAAGAAGATGATAAGGTAGAAGCAAGGATTGACAGGCTCGAGAAAGCTCTATTGAACGCAATTGAAAAAACAAATCCACCAGTTTCACAAGGGAAGGAGAAATCCCCTGGTCTAGGAGATAATCAAATTCAGCTATATTATGGGGCCCAGGAAGGAGGTTATCAGGCCCAGGTCAATGCAATGGGAAGTTGGAATCCCGATGGGAGCTGGAATCCAGGGAGACAGAGAGATGCGCCCTGGAGAAACCATCCAAATTTCAGATGGACCGACAATGAGCAGAATCAGCCAGCACCACAACAAAGTCAGCAGTTTGCACCTCAGCCCGAAAGACAAGGTAACTGGTCAGGAAGGAATCAAGATGGGCAGGGCAGCTGGATCAATCGGAACCAAAGAGACCACTCGAGCTGGGGAAACAGAAATCAGAACAACCAAGGGAACTCTTATGTACCGCCGCACCAAAGGAATTTTCAGAACAATTACTAGGGTCAAGGAAATCAATACAACAACTCTTCAGGGGGTCAAGGAAACGCTCATCAGAATCAGATGAGTGGACCGACTCTAAATATAGGGCCAGGGCCCAGTCAGCCACCAAAGCCACAAAAGAGTATCGATGATATGGTGCACGATCTCGTCCGTTCTCAGCAACATATGCAAAAACAACCTGCAATCAAACAGTGACGTAGTGCACAAGCTTCAAGATTATCAACATGAGCAAAAGGCGGCCATGGATATGCTGGCCAAGCAATTATCGCAGATAGCCACTTCTTTGAGTGATATGAGGGGAAATGAAGGAAAGATTCCCGCCTCAGTAAGGCCACCGGATAGAGCGAATATAAGTCAGATTACCTTGAGATCCGGGAGGGGATATGAAGGGCCAGTGGTAAGAACGAAGGAAGCGACAAGTTCCAAGGAAGACAAGAAGTACGAGGATACAATTCCTAGATCCAGGAACTTGGAGGGAGAAAATTCCTTGGTCAAGGTTGACCTTGAAACAGGAGATTTGGAGAAACCCCTGCCTAAGTCAACTGAACCATTTTTCCTCGATCCAGAGCCGGAGTTGGAGAACGAGGCAATAAGGGAGGAAACTGGAGAATTCTCAGCTGAAAGCTCTATCGGAGCAGGGAAGCGACTGAAGCCTTTCCCAAGCCGGGGGGAAGCTAAGAAGAAGAAGGAAGAGCCGGTGGATTTCATGGATATTATTGGGAAATTGGAGATTAATCTACCATTCTTACAAGCTTTGAAATTGCCGGTGTTTAGCAAGTTCATCAAGGAATTTATAGCTGGGAAGGCTAGACCCAGTGGGAAAATTTTGATCGGTGAGAACATCTCTGCAGTGATTCAAAAGCGGAGGATGCCTTCGAAATGCAATGATCCAGGTATGTTTACCTTACCCATCTCAATTGGTGATGTGAAAATCGAGCATGCTATGTGTGATTTAGGTGCATCCATAAATGTGTTACCACTTTCTATATACAGGAAGTTAGTAGGGGTAGGCATGGTGGACACCAAAGTTGTGATCCAATTGGCAGACAGGTCATGCATTTGTCCTGAAGGAGTGCTTGAGAACGTGATAGTAAAGGTACATTGCTTCTTGTACCCAACAGATTTCCATGTGATTAGAATGAGTGATAATGAATCTGCAGAGTTTGGTGGAGTACTTTTAGGGAGACCTTTCCTGTGTACCGCTAAGACTATCATTGGTGTTTTTGATGGTACCATCTATCTTGATTATAATGGGGAGAAATATACATTCAGCATAGATGAGGCAATGAAAAAACCTCTTGACATTGAAAATTTGCATGCTATAGATGTTATTAACCCCTTAGTCTAAGAATATCTTGAGACAGAGTTAATACAGTAACAGATCGAGAATTCCGAAATAAGTCATGACATTGATAGAGAAGTAGCTAGTTGGTGTCAAGCAATGAACACGAGTGAGTTATCAGATGATGAGCTAGCTGAAGCGATTCTGGAGTTCTGTACGAACCCGGAGCTAGCCAGATCAAGGAAGGCACCTTATGTGGCGAGCGTGGACAGTTCTACTGAGTCTAAGAAGGGAATAACAACTGAGTCGACAGAGAAGAATCCCTTGCCCCAGGAAAAAGATGTCCCCAAGAAAGAGCTGAAAACGCTTCCACCTGGGCTCAAGTATGCGTATCTGGAGGAGAATGAAAATTTCCCGGTGATTATTAACAGCAGCTTGACTGAGGGACAAGAAGAGGAATCGCTAAATGTAATCAAGAGAAACAAGAAGGCTATTGGGTGGACACTCTCTGACTTGGTTGGGATCAGTCCAGATCTGTGCATTCATCACATTCGCCTAGAAGAATGAGCAAAAGCCTGTAGGGACCCACAACGCAAGTTGAATCCGAACATGAGGGAAGAAGTGCTGAAGGAAGTATTGAAGTTGCTATCCCTAGGAATCATATATTCCATACCAGACAGTGAATGGGTTAGTCCAGTACATATGGTACCAAAGAAGTCAGGAATATATGTGGTTAAGAATGATAAAAGTGAGTTGGTCCCTGCTCGACTTGTTACTGGGTGGAGGATGTGTATTGACTACCGGAAGCTGAACGAGGCTACCAAGAAGGATCACTTCCCAGATGTTGGAAGGTTGGCGAGCAAGCAATATTTTTGTTTCCTGGATGGATATAGTGGGTATTTTCAAATCTATGTGGATCCCGAGGATCAGGAGAAGACAACTTTCACGTGTCCCTTTGGAACGTATACTTACAGAAGGATGCCGTTTGGCCTGTGCAATGCGCCAGGTACTTTTCAGCGGTGTATGATGAGTATCTTCTCGGATCTCCTGGAAGATTGGATATAGTGCTGAGGAGGTGCCAGGAGAAGCATTTGGTTTTGAATTTCGAGAAATGCCACTTTATGGTCCCTGAGGGAATTGTCCTAGGGCATGTGGTGTCAGAAAGAGGCATACAAGTAGATCAAGCAAAAATTGATGTTATCTCAAAACTGCCTTACCCAACGAATCAGAAAGAGGTGAGAGGATTCCTAGGGCACGCAGGATTTTTATAGGAGGTTTATAAAGGATTTCGCAAGGATCGCTCAACCACTCACTCACTTATTGCATAACGATGTGGAGTTTGCTTTCGATGAGGAGTGCAAAAAAGCTTTTCAGTTATTGAAGGATAGGTTAGTTTCTGCTCCCATTATTAGAGCGCCCGACTGGAATCTACCTTTTGAAATCATGTGTGACGCAAGCGACTATGCCGTGGGAGAGGTGCTAGGTCAAAGAGTTGATGGGAAAAGCTACGTGATTTTTTATGCATCCAAGATGCTAAATCAAGCCCAAAAGAACTATGACACCACCGAAAAAGAAATGCTGGCGGTGGTATATTCATTTGAGAAATTTCACCCGTACTTACTGGGGTCGAAGGTGATCGTTTTCACCGACCACGCGGCCATTAAGTACCTGCTGGCGAAGAAGGAGTCTAAACCAAGATTGATCCGTTGGGTGTTACTTTTACAAGAATTTGATTGGGAGGTTAAGGATAAGAAATGAACTGAGAACAAGGTGGCTGACCACCTTAGTCGTATTTTTCAAGGGGAGACCGAGGAAGCAATACCAGATGCATTCCCCGAGGAACATTTGTATTATTTAGGGGAATTTCCTAGACCTATCAATTGGAAAAAAATCATGGCGTTAACAGGTCCATGAGATTCTGAGAAAGGTAAATGTCATCTAAACAATGAGCCATGGTTCGCAGACCTGGCAAATTACTTGGTCACTGGAGAGGTGCCTAGTTCGCAGGAAATCTCCCCGGCCCAGAGAATGAAGCTCAAAAGCGAAGCCAAGTATTATTTCTGGGATGATCCATATTTGTGGAGAATGGGAGCTGACCAAGTAATCCGGAGGTGTATCCCGGAGTGGGAACAGAGGGAAGTACTAAATCATTGCCATGCCCTAGCTTGTGGAGGTCACTCTAGGAAGACCGCAAGGAAGGTGTTAGATAGCGGTTTTTACTGGCCTACATTGCATAAAGATGCTTTCGAGTTTTGTCAGAACTGTGAGAGGTGTCAACAGACCGGGGGAATCTCCAGGAGGGACGAAATGCCACAAGTTCCAGTGATTGTGTGTGAGATCTTCGATGTCTGGGGAATGGACTTCATGGGTCCATTTCCGTCTTCATACGGGAACGCATACATACTTATGGCAGTTGATTATGTTTCAAAGTGGATAGAGGCCAAAGCGACCACATCTTGTGAAGCCAAAGAGGTAGCGAAATTCCTTAGGGCTAACATTTTTAACATGTACGGAGTGCCCAGAGCTATAATATCTGACAATGGGACGCATTTCCGTAATCGGACTATTGAAGCTCTAATGAGAAAGTATGAAGTTCACCATCGCCTTTCCACACCATACCACCCTCAATCAAATGGGCAAGCAGAGATCTCCAACAGGGAAATAAAGGCGATACTGGAGAAGACGGTTAATCCGTCTAGGAAGGACTGGAGTAAGAGGCTTGGAGATGCACTATGGGCTTACAGGACAACGTACAAGACGCCTATTGGGATGTCACCTTATAGACTTGTGTTCGGAAAAATATGTCACTTGCCCGTGGGATTAGAACACCGAGCATATTGGGCGGTCAAGGAGATTAACATGAGACCCGAGTCCTGTGAGGAAGAGAGAAAATTGCAGCTGCAAGAGTTGGAGGAGTTAAGGCTGGAGTCATATGAATCGGCAATGTGGTACAAAGAGAAAACAAGACTCTGGCATGACAAGAACCTACGGGTCAAAGAATTGAGAGTAGGTCAAAAAGTTCTCCTATTCCAATCCCGCCTAAAGTTGATGCCTGGTAAGCTGAAGTCCAAATGGACTGGACCATACACTATTGTGAGTCTTCGTGCAAATGGAGCAGTAGAGATCCAGGGAAGTACTTCAAACTCGACTTCTTTTCTTGTCAACGGTCATCATGTGAAAGTATTTAGGGATAACTCGGAGATGTGTGTAGTGGACGAAATGCCACTACGCGCACTCACTGATATCGTCTAATCGGTCTGGGAAGTGAGTGTTCTTAGAGATTTCCTAGGTCCAGCATCCAAGAAGTTTTACCATGACATGACCTAGGGAATCTTGAGAACACTTGAACACAATTTGTAAATATTTAATTGTCTTCTTTAATTAAAGGAAAAAAAATCCAAACAAATTAAAAAAAAACAATCTTCCAAAAATATTTTCGGAAAACCAGACTCCTTAGGCATAATTTTGATACTGTCATACCCAAGACCCGGGGAGTCTGGCGTTTCATTTTTTTAGTTTGATGTTAAGTGTGACTTTGCAGGAAGTATCTACTAGGGCAGGGAATTGAGGAGTAAATATTGGAGGGAGTTGGCACCGGTTCGGATTTCAAAAGCCACTTTTATGGGGAGGCGTACGGTCGCTAGCGTCATGCCTGCAAAACCGTCCTCTTCCATACCTATCAGCTAATAACCGTGTGATGCTTTTTATTTTTCATTACTCACTCTCTCTCTACATTCGAAATTCTCCAAATTTCTCTCAAGGTTTTCTTTCTCTAACCCTAATCAAAGAAAATTCCATCCGAATTTCTATGAAAATTTTGCAGAATTCTTCATGGACAACAAACAGAGTACCGGAAGCACTTCAAGATCCGCCGATTCTAACGCGGCAGCGTTCATGGCTGACTTACTACAAAAACTTGGGGGGCCGGAAAAAGCGATGGAGGCGTTTGCCATGTCGCATCTGCGATGGGGGAACCGTACCGGCTGTTTCAACATCTGTCGTACCACCACCACCGGAAACTTCAGGGGTTTCAACACCCCAACCAGAGTCCGTTGCATAACCCACCACTGTCGTCCCGGAGACAACCGCCGCAGAAAAACACGAAGAAGAAGCAGATCTGGCGGCAGGGCTGGAACTATTAGCTGAAAGTGAACCCAGGTTTGATTCTGTCGTTGAGGGGGAACCCCCTGTTTTAAATGATGAAGTAGTTGGAATCTCTGAGGGGGTGAATCATGTGTTTGCCACTGTGGATTTTGTTGAGTGAGAAACCCTACCTGAACCTGTGGGTGTGGATCTTTCTGCTGTTGCTGATAGCCGTACTGAGGGGAAAACCCTTGTTTTGGAGAAGTTTGGAGAGGGGGAAACCCCTGGTGTTTGTGAGACTGTTTTGAAGGGCAATGAAGCCCAAGAAAATGTTAGTGAGGGGGTGACCCCTGTAAAAGCAGTGGGTGCTACAACCCACGATGAGGAAGGTTCGGTTGGGGTAGAAACCCCTATTTACATCGTGGGGGCAATGGACGGGATTAATTTGATGGTAGATCTGACTGATGTCCCCAACGGGACCGATTCACCGGTTGACGCAAGGGACGTAAGGAGGCAAGCTCGTCGAAGTTTATGTGATGACATCGAGGAACACGTCCCGCAGATAGAAGAAGGGTCGCTGGGTCTAGAGACCGCAGCCCCTGAGCAGGTGATCTCTCCTGACCTAGCGATGGGGAGAGCGACGAGGAGGAGCGCCGCCACGCGGTCGAGAGGAAGAGGAAAGGAAAACAGATTGCTCCTTCCTCGACCAAGAAAGCAAAAGGGAAGTCCCTCTCTCCCTCCGCCTGCTAAGGTACCGTACGCTGCTGATTCCGGAAGCCTTGATGGGTCCAGCGACGCTGAAAAGGAACAACAAGAAGAGCTCAACTTCGAGCTGACGGAAATCTGGATCTCCAAGGAGCTGCTGGACAAGATGAGGAAGTTCACAGACCCAAAACGCACAGCTATATACAAGGAAAAGAGTGTCGTGGGGAAGTATGCTAAATTCGGGAAAATGTACGATTCGGCCGAGCTTAAGGAGATCTCGAGCAACGATGAATTCCGAGCGTATATCGACGCAATCGGTTTTGACTGGTTGCTTAAGCACAGCACCTCCGAAGTTCCAATAGATTTGGCACGGGAATTCTTTTCGACCTTCCGTTTCAAGTCCACCACTGACTTGGATGCCGAGTCCATCAAATTCCGCCTCTTCAATGAAGAGCATGTGATGACCATCCATGAATGGACTCTACGGGTGGATCTGCTGACGCGAATAGAGGACGGCGAAGGTTTATGGAACGAGAGAATGGTTGGTCCGCCGAAGTTCACGCCAGGTTTCAAGACACAGAGTGCATGGGAGTTCGTGACTCATCCAAGGGTGGGTCAGTTCAAGACCAGCTTTTCGAAAGCCCACCATATCGAGAACAGGATCCTGAGGTTTGCCCAGACATTCATCAGCTACAGTCTGATGGGCACCGCCAACAACGCCTTGACAACCCCCGACTTGTACTTTACTTGGCGTATGGCCACGGGAGTGTGTGTCCACTTGGGCTACTGGTTAGCCCAAGCTTGCCACCAAGTAACTGCCAACCCTTCCTGGCACCTATACACATGCCATCGTCTGGGGGCTTATTTGCAGCGCAATGTGATCATGAGGATCCACAAGTCTTGCCGGGAAGTGAAGATGTGTCTACCCCCGGAGGTCTTCAACATGGATAACTTCTTCAACAAGGGGCTGTTAATCACGCAGGGGAAGGAGGTCTGTTTTTACGAAGTTGGCAAGTCAGATGTGCAGGTGAAACAGAAAGCAGCGAGTGTGGAAGCAGGTAGCGGGATTGAAGTGGAAGAAATGAGAACTGAGGTTGGATGGATGAGATCCGAAATTAAAATGGTGAGAGAAGAGATAGTGGCCCTACGGGGTAAAGTAAAGGACAATGTTGAGATTGAGAGAGTACGGAAAGAGGTCGTCGGAATGAGAACGGAGTTCGTGGCCTTAAAGGGGCGCATCACTGATCTGGTGGCAGCGTCGTCGAGGCACGCTGATAGAATGGAAGAGGTCGTCTCTTTAATGATGACAATGATGAAGTGGTTGCGCGAGAGATTCCCGGACGCGCCTGATAGAGGGAAAAGATGAGACTATGACTCTGTATGTGTGTCAACTGGCCAGGAGGGTACCTAGACCTAGCTGTGTCGTTGGGTCTGTGTCTATCTTCCCTATCAACAAAAAAAATACCTCAACCCACTTCTACTGGCTAGTATAGTGGAGTAAGGGTTGAATCCCACAGAGATGGATGTAGGCGAGATACACTTGCGATGACATTCTGGGAGCGGTTGGTTAGCTACCACGCTTTTTTGGGGTTAAGTTTTACCTAGTCGGAAAATGAAATGGAACCTATACCCCTCCTGACCAGTAGGCCAGGGTGGGCTCTAAATTGCTGCATGCTAAAAGAAATTAAAATACGTGTGTAAACTAGGGTGCGAGTGTGCATGTGAGAAGCTACTAGACGAAACTTACTAAAAATGGCTAGACAAAAGGTAAATGGAATCAAAGGACATGCTGGCAGACTGTCTACTGGGTGTGCAGAAAAGCAGAAAAAGTGCAAGTACAAAAGCATAAAGCAACAAAAGCAATACAAGTGGTCCCATTCTTTGATTGTGACATTTTCTTCTTCACCAAGCTAAACTAACAAGATCTGACAAACTCCATTGATGAATGCTCAAGTTTGAAAATTCGTGAATGCAATATTTAACTTGAAATCAAGAACGAAAGCTAAGAAAACTGAGATTTACGCAAACTGGTCAGCGGGACAGGGTGACAGAAACAAGCAGAAACGAATTCCATGCATTTTTTAGAAACTTAAATCGATTAAAACTTGTAAGCACTTGAGGAAAAACTAGATCTAACTAAGCAAAGCAGATTCAAGCACTTAAACAACAGAAATCAATGTAAAACTATCAGATCTAGCTACTAGGCAGAAAGAGATAATAAGCAAGCTGAAACACAAAATAAAACCACAATAAACTTCATTGCATTCAAGATTATCACCCAAAAGATGTTCCAACTAAGTAGCTACTGGAATCCAAGTCAAAGGCAAGCAAAAACAAGTACTTAAACTAAGAAATCTTAAAAAAAACAAAGCAAGTAAAAGATTGTTTGGCTCATCGGAAACTGAAACTGGAGGAATTTCTAGAACTACGGAGGCTGGAATGAATCAGGCATGATGCTTCTCGCCGGCAGGTAGCCGGAATCTTCAAGTCAGGCTGCTAGATTTAGATGGAACTAAGAGCTAGTGGAGCTATTCTCCTCAAAAGTGATGTAGTAGTGATGATAAGTCCTAAGTGAAGTGGTGTCAAAATTCCTCCCCTTTTCTTTATGTTCAGCTCCTATTTATAGGGTGGCTTGCCCTAATTTCTAGGGCTTTCTCTTCATGTGGAATGACAATTTTGCCCTTCTTTAGATAGGGGATTATTCCAAGCAAGTCCTTCCTTCTCGTGTCCAGTTCTGTAGCATCCATCCTGACCAGTTTGCTTATTTTCGGCTCATACTAACCAGTTTGCACACTTTTCGTAGCTTTTTCACTCGAATTCCTTCTGAATCTTTCCTCCTGATTTATTACTTCAACCTGCACACTTTAACAACTATTTTGCAGATATTATCCAATAAAGCACCTTATACTGATCAGTAATCAAGGCCGAGAACGAGACTCATCAAACTGCTCACACTTAACACATACTTGTCCTCAAGCATGAAGAAACAAGCTAAATAAAAATAATGAGTTGAGTTCGCAAGCCTGGTTACCTCCCTTCACCGACCTAAGACTCTAAAACTTAAAAGACTCTTCAACACATAGATGACTCACAGAAAACAAAAAATAAGAAAACGGACAAAAGAAAAAAAAACTCATAAATACATTACACAGGCTATATTTTCAATCAATCCTCCCCCTTGGGTTGAATTAATCCGGCTGTAAACAACTTCGAAATTCTACCACCCTCCCCTTCACTGGCTAGTCTATCCGCTTGTCAAGATCGCCACTCTTATAAGCCAAAAGCTAGGTTCGCTCAGTCACTTATTCCTCACCAGAAATGTTAGGACTATTCTCTCAAATTGCTGAACCACAGATGTTTCGGACTCAGGTCTCACGTGCGGCTCCTGAAGGGCTTTAAGGCTTGTAATGAGGCTATTGGTTTGTAGTGTTTAGGGTGGGTGTTCCTAAGGCTCTAAGGTTCAAAAACTACTACTTTATTTTGATGTGGGGGAAATGTGTGTATCTGGGCTTTTGGCTGTTGCTTCTCTTTGGCTGGGCGTTTCCTGATATTGACCTCCAACTGGTCAGTAGCTTCTTTGTGGCTTCGCCACCCTTATTCCTTCTTCCTTCTTTTTGTGGTCAAGTGTTTTCGACCATTTTCTTCAACATTTTTTTAATGTGGCTTTGCCACACTTATTCCTTCTTTTTTTTTAGACCCGTAATTTTTCCTGGTCGATTTTCTCCTTACCTCTCGATTTCTTTCTCCAGTTGATTTTTCTTGTACGTCCTCCTGGCCAGTCGCCTTCTTGCCTTATGCCTCGCACACACACAGTCCCAGTGGCTAATGGGTTATATCTGGGTATAGATTTGGCTAGAAAGTGGGGTTCTAACGGTGGTTTTTTTTTTGCATGGGAGGTTTCCTAATGCCTTCAGGACTTGCTACACGCGGTCACCTTACCCTAGGCATCATATGGCAGCCACTCTTTTCTTTTCTTTTTTTTAAATGTTTAGCGGAAAGTGGTTCCACTTTAGGCTTTTAACTCACCATTTTAAGAGGGCTTTCACAATTGGCTTCTAATCGGGTTCTTCTTTCATACTTGCATCCTCTAGACTAGCCTGGATCTAAGAAAGGTGGTTTCTACTCTTGGTGTGTTTTATTTCCATCGATCATCTCGCCTTAAGATTGGATCAGTTGAGTTTTTAGCCCGTGTTTTAACACATGTCCTAAAAAAACAAAACTTAACCTAAACTGACTCACTAGGGACTGACTCGACACATGACAACACATATATACAATTATACTTGCCATTATCTCCTCCTCTCACTTCATCCTTGCTTGCCTTCACGCATATTTAGTGAAGTGGAAAACATGATGACCAGTATCTAACACATAGAAGCACAGAAAACTAGAAAACACATAACACATGGAAAACATATTATATATGAAACTTCTCTCACTTAGACTATGCAATAGGCTAAGTGGGAGAAGAATAACAAACACAGAGAACACATAGACAATGTGGAACAAGAACTAATATGCAAAACATACTATGTCAACAAAAAATTCTCACACTTAGACTATGCAATAGGCTAAGTGGGAGAAGGTATAGGACTCACATAAAAAAAACACAAAACAAAGACAACTTCTAAACATCCTAAACGCATATAACGTTGTAAACCCTCGTCTTCTCACACTTAGACTATGGAATAGACTAAGTGTTATGAATGAGGGTATACGCATGCTAAAACATGTACAAAAAATAGAAACAACACAACTAGAAAAAAAAGAAAAAAAACTCAAGTTTACTGAAAATAAAAAGAAAGCTAACTGGTCAGTTGGTAGGGTCGGTCATCTTCTCCTCTGGATCCTCTTTGGTCAGGAGCCTTGTGCAGTTTCCTTCTCGGGTTCCTTTGTTGGTACAGATCAGGGGTGTCACTCTTTTTCTTATGATTCTTGAAAGTCCCATTGATTTTCCTCTTTTCCATGGGCCGCAGATGATGGTTGCTGGGGACCTTGCTCCCGATCAGTTTGGGCACTTGTCCCAGCTTCTTGATGATAATGGCCGATAGGACCACCCTAGGCTTCTTGGTCTCTTTCTTTTACTTTGCTGCCCCATTGCCTTTCCTCTTTCTTTCTTGGTTGCATTTTCCTTCTTTGTCTTGATTTTCCTGTAAGTCGGTTTCTGGTACTGGTGTCTCTTTCTGGGCAGCAAGGATGACAAGTGGATTGTCGATGTTAGCCTCCTGTACTGGTTGGGCGAAAGCTGCAGTCGGGTTCTCCGGTTGTACCATGTTTTGGATCCTCCCCAGGTTTTGTAGGAGGTCCACTATCTTCCTGGCCAGTATCAGTGTCCTTGCTCTTCTTTTTGTTGCAAGGAGTCTTGTCCTCCTCGCTTGAGATCTCTACAAGATCAGGAACCTTGTTGGGCCCCTTCTTTTTCTCAATCCTACGCCCAATGATTCGCCTCGATGCGCGCTTCGGCCCTTGTTTTCTCTCTGCCTTCTTCTCGGCCAGTTGGTGAGCCCCCGTGGCTCTAGCGAATCTTGACTTCTGACAAATAGTCTCTTCAATATCCTCTTCATCAGGTTCTTTAGTGGTTTCCCTTGAACTCTCTTCCGGACCTTGATTGATTTGAGGTTCAGCAACTGGCTCAGTTTCATCAGGACCACTCTTCTTGGTCAGTATGCCCCCCTTATCCTTCGTCTTGCTTGATTCCCCAAATGACTCCTTCCGTTCAGGCTCCTTGTAGGATGTTCCTGACCACAATGTCACCTTCCTCACATTAGCCTTGTCAGGTATGTGCACCGGAACTGGGAGCCTTTCCGCATTCCCATAAATCTCGTTCATCGAACTGGTCAGGTAGGACAGTTGCTTATTCAGCATGTCCATATTTTCCTTATGCTCTTTCTGGGCATTTTGTATGCCTTGCACCACTTCATTATTTGACTGAAATTCACTCATCATGGTTTGCTGGTAAGCAAGCATCTCTCCCATCATCTCTTCCATAGATCTTCCTGACTTGTTTTGGTGTAGGAAATGGTTAGGATTTTGCTGATGGTGGGGATTATACTGGGTGTTAGGGTATGGGTGGTAGGTATAGTTTGGCTGATTTTGATTAGAGGGGTACTGGCCGAATTGGTTAGAGTTATAGGGTTGACTGTGATTGGGATTCAGGTGGTGTATGTAGGGATTTTGCTGGTGATGGGAGTTATACTGGCCGTTGGGATGCGACTGGTAGATGGGATGGTTTTGATTGTAAGGGTAGTTTGGCTGATTTTGGTGTGAAAGGTACTGACTGAACTGGTTGGGATGGTGATGCTGGTTAGGGTTAGGGCATGGGTGATTTTGGCAATGTTGGGGTGAGTGAGAAGGGTAATTCTGGTTTCCCATTTGATATTGTGGCACATAAGTGGTATTTTTATATGTATTTAGTGGGTGCAGATTATGCTGGTTTTTTACTGACCAGTTCGGCTGTGAATCTTGGGCTGGGGGTCCATCGTATACATTCTGAGGTGGGTTGGGCTGGTTAGAGTTTCTTTCTCCCCATCTAAAGTCCAGGTGTTCTCTCCAAGGCGTGTCCTCCCGCCTTTCAGGATTCCAGTTTCTATTTGAATTCCAAAGCCCAGTCGTATTTGGATAGTGATCCTCTTGGGCAGTTACCATGGTGGCATTAACTGGAGGAACTTGCAGTTTACTCTTCTCAATTGCTGACAAAAGTGCCCCCTCGATCTTGTCAATCCGACTCTCTAATTGATCATTATTTCCTACTGCTGCAGCATTCGCCATGCCTCTTCTGGACGGGAGAGTACGTGGATTGTCATAGGCTCTTTTCGCGTAGAGAAGTCTTTCCATGATTCTCTTGGCCTCACTAACTCGTAGTTTGGAAAAACTTCTTCCACTTGATGAGTTCACTAAGTCCTTGCTCTCCGCATTCATCCTCTCATAGAAAATCGAGTAAATTTCTACTTCCAACATATGGTGGTTTTGGCATGCGTCCAACAGACCCATGTATCTTGACCAGTACTGACTCAGGGTCTCATCATAACCTTGTGTAACTCCTCGGATTTTATCTCTTAGTGCACTTGTCCTGGCCGCTGGGAAGAACTGATCCAAGAACATCATCTTGAAGTCAGACCAGGTTCTGATACAATTTGGTGGCAGCCTCTTGAACCAAGTATTCGCCTCCCCTTTAAGGGCAAAGGGAAGGGCCCTCAGTCTGTAGTCGTCTTCGCTCGACCCCGCTGGCCGCTTTAGAGCCTTGCAGATTTTGCAAAATTCATGCAAGAACTCGTATGGGCTATCACAACTCCTTCCCAAGAACACAGGCAAGATGGCCATAATGTGGGGCTCCACGTAGATTGCTTCTTGTCCTAGGGTCGTGACGATTGCTTGCGGTGGTTCGCCATCCAAGTGAGCGTACAACGAGCTTATCTCCGGATCATTTTCCTGGTCAGCCATGTTGGCTTTCTCCTCTTCAGTTGCGGATATTGATTCCGGTTCACTCTTGATGGTTGTGCTGCGATCCTCCTCACCGCTCGCATCCAAGTCAACAAGCAAGGCAGTGGTTAATTCTGAATGAGTGGTGACTGGATTTACCCCTTCTTCCCTTGGCCAGTTGGACTCAGTTTCATTTAACTGCGGAACACAAAAAATAAAGAAAAGTTTATCTACAATATTCACACCAAAATTCTTAACAAAACTCCTCATAAACTAAGAAACAAAAGAAAAGAAAAACAATTAACTATATGTACACCAAAGTGTCATGCAACAAATGTATGCAAAAACGCCATCCATCCCCGGCAACGGCGCCATTTGATAGAGGGAAAAGATGAGACTATGACTCTGTATGTGTGTCAACTGGCCAGGAGGGTACCTAGACCTAGCTGTGTCGTTGGGTCTGTGTCTATCTTCCCTATCAACAAAAAAAATACCTCAACCCACTTCTACTGGCTAGTATAGTGGAGTAAGGGTCGAATCCCACGGAGATGGATGTAGGCGAGATACACTTGCGATGACATTCTGGGAGCGGTTGGTTAGCTACCACGCTTTTTTGGGGTTGAGTTTTACCTAGTCGGAAAATGAAATGGAACCTATACCCCTCCTGACCAGTAGGCCAGGGTGGGCTCTAAATTGCTGCATGCTAAAAGAAATTAAAATACGTGTGTAAACTAGGGTGCGAGTGTGCATGTGAGAAGCTACTAGACGAAACTTACTAAAAATGGCTAGACAAAAGGTAAATGGAATCAAAGGATATGCTGGCAGACTGTCTGCTGGGTGTGTAGAAAAGCAGAAAAAGTGCAAGTACAAAAGCATAAAGCAACAAAAGCAACACAAGTGGTCCCATTCTTTGATTGTGACATTTTCTTCTTCACCAAGCTAAACTAACAAGATCTGGCAAACTCCATTGATGAATGCTCAAGCTTGAAAATTCGTGAATGCAATATTTAACTTGAAATCAAGAACGAAAGCTAAGAAAACTGAGATTTATGCAAACTGGTCAGCGGGACAGGGTGACAGAAACAAGCAGAAACGAATTCCATGCATTTTTTAGAAACTTAAATCGATTAAAACTTGTAAGCACTTGAGGAAAAACTAGATCTAACTAAGCAAAGCAGATTCAAGCACTTAAACAACAGAAATCAATGTAAAACTATCAGATCTAGCTACTAGGCAGAAAGAGATAATAAGCAAGCTGAAACACAAAATAAAACCACAATAAACTTCATTGCATTCAAGATTATCACCCAAAAGATGTTCCAACTAAGTAGCTACTGGAATCCAAGTCAAAGGCAAGCAAAAACAAGTACTTAAACTAAGAAATCTTAAAAAAAAACAAAGCAAGTAAAAGATTGTTTGGCTCATCGGAAACTGAAACTAGAGGAATTTCTGGAACTACGGCGGCTGGAATGAATCAGGCATGATGCTTCTCGCTGGCAAGTAGCCGGAATCTTCAAGTCAGGCTGCTAGATTTAGATGGAACTAAGAGCTAGTGGAGCTATTCTCCTCAAAAGTGATGTAGTAGTGATGATAAGTCCTATGTGAAGTGGTGTCAAAATTCATCCCATTTTCTTTATGTTCAGCTCCTATTTATAGGGTGGCTTGCCCTAATTTCTAGGGCTTTCTCTTCATGTGGAATGACAATTTTGCCCTTCTTTAGATAGGTGATTATTCCAAGCAAGTCCTTCCTTCTCGTGTCCAGTTCTGTAGCATCCATCTTGACCAGTTTGCGTATTTTCGGCTCATACTAACCAGTTTGCACACTTTTCGTAGCTTTTTCACTCGAATTCCTTCTGAATCTTTCCTCCTGATTTAGTACTTCAACCTGCACACTTTAACAACTATTTTGCAGATATTATCCAATAAAGCACCTTATACTGATCAGTAACCAAGGCCGAGAACGAGACTCATCAGCGCCAAAGTCACTTCCTGCACCTAGTGGCGGATCCAAGGCGCTAGGTCCAGGAAACCTATCTATCCAGAAGCCGCCACAAGCCACCAAGCCTCTAACCACCCCGTCTTTCACTAGACCCGTGACCTTGAAGAAGACCGTACCCAGATAGACAGAAGAGATGACAGAGAAGCCGGAGTCGCCGGCAAGAAAGAAAGCTAAAGTAACCCAACAGGCCGTGCCGCCCAAGTCTGGCTCCCGAGGGGGCCAGACCCCGAATTGATCCCCTCCAACCCAAGTAACTTTTACTTTTCACCTTTTATTGCTTTCTGTTTATGATTATCTGTGCCAGCATGCTTCGTTCTGTATCTATGTGTTGCACCTTCCCACACTCAGCCCACTCTTTGGTCTAAGTGTGAGAAGGGGTTGTGCTATTTTTGCATGTTTGGTTTTGGTTGTTGAACTTCCTCCCACTTAGCCCGGTGTACGGTCTAAGTGTGAGAAGTTTGTTTTGTTTTTAGAATGTTGTTTGTTTGTTTTGTGATCTGTTTTGTGTTGTTTATACTTCCCTATTTCCCCCCTTCACTAGGATAGCTTGGGGACAAGCTTGAGTGAAGTGGGAGGGGGAGGGAATAGGTGCAAGTATTTGTGTTGTTTTGTTTTTCTTTTTCTGTGAATGAGAGTCTTAGAGTCTTCAGTTTTTTTATTTCTGTGTGTTGCGTGATGCATGAGCTAGTGGATACAATAAGGCAAAAATTCCCTTAGTAAGAGCAATTGAAGAAAGGATGCACGTCAACTTTGATGCCTTTTTCCTTAATAAACTAAAAGCGGTCTGAATGAAGTAAGGACGATGAAAAATGCCTTAGATAACCTAGCTGTGCAGCCCTACTATAAAAGTGAGTTATAAGCCTAAATGCTTTGAGCTAACATGTGAAAAATGAGCAACCACTTGATGCTTAGGGAGTAGAGTATAAAGGAGAAAAAAATGGGTTATGGAGGTATAAGCTGGACGAAGTCCAGGAACTGGTGGTATAAGCTGGACGAAGTCCAGGGGAGAAATAAAATGAAATTCGGAGGTATAAGCTGGACGAAGTCCAGGGGGAAATTGGGAAAAAGAAAAGAAAAAGATGGTTAACTACCTAAGGGCAGGAAGTAAAAAAAATTACCTGACCCAGGAATAAAAAAAGGATAGGGAAAAAGGAGATGATAGAAAGGAGAAACTCTCATAACCCAACGCATCAGTGGTGTAACTTTAACTTTGGAGCGTTTTGATCCTAACATCCCTGGTAAGGAATGAGTGGTTGAGCGAACATAACCGCTAGGAAATCCATAGGTTTCTTGACAAACTGACGGACCGTTTAGGTCGACGAAGGAAGAAGGAGGATTTGAAGACTGTAGACGATCAGAGATAACTTAAGCTTGTGGGGACAGTCGCCTAAAAGTTGAAACTAGTGCATGCTTATTTGTTGTGTTTTGTGTTCTTTGTGTGTTCTTTTCTTTTCTGAGTCTGTAGTTGTCTAGGTTTAGGAGTCTGTTTTTGTGTTAGTACCTTGTTTGTAGAGTCGTACTTGGGAACCGTGCATAGAAATTCGCCTTACTTCTTTTTCTTATCTATCATACTTGAGGACAAGCATGGTTTAAGTGTTAGCAGTTTGATAAGGCTAATTTCATGCATAGGTCTAGGGTTTTAATTCGTAAAATTTCTGAGTCTAACGCACGTTTTAAGCCAGGTGTGTGAAGATTTTCGCCAGGTCCAGGAAAGGAGGAAGACAGTTGCGTGGACCTAGGAAATAGGCGAATGAGTGGACATTATGCGGAAAATTGCTTGACGGAGGAAGCCTCGGAGTTGAAGGGTAGAATAGAGATTTCTACGAAGACTCTAGAAGGCTATGTCCGCGTCTATAAAAGGCAGAAGCATGCACGCTGGAGAGATCTTCTCGGTTGGAGACCTTGCTAACAGCCGGTAGCTTAGTTCACTTTTCACACACTAGGGTTCTTTTCGTGGGGAGATTCAGGGGGGTCATGCACTGGGGTTTACTTGAGCTTACATATATTTTCGATTGGGTTGTAACACCGTCCTTCAGTGGGGGCGAAGAAACAATTTAATTTCCGCTTTCATACTTTGCTGTTTTGCCGAGCTTCGATGTTCGAAGCTCAGACCTCTGTTTGCTTTTGCCGAATATTCTCTTATTTTAATGCAAGTTTGATTTTCTGTTACGTCTGTCATGTTGATTTCCGGAATTTTGTAGTTGGATTGTTCGAACTGGGTGCGTTTCGCAGTTGTTTTCTGAATTTATGCAGGTTTGTGGTTGGATCTGGGTGATCGGAGTCTGTTTGTGGATGAATCGGAGGGTTGAGTTCGCTGGAGTTGTGGAGTTGTATGTGATTGTTTGAATACGGAGTTGATCGGAGCAGATCTGTGAAAACCGGAGTTATGGAGTCAATTTTGTCTGTTGTTGGGTTCGGATCGCTTGGATCCGGAGTGGATTAAGCACCCGACGTGAATCTGAACAAGATTTATTTAATCTTATGCCTAGTTTACGTGTCTTCATTTCATTTCGCCTAGTTTACGTAGATCTGATGTATTTCCGATTCATAGCAAGTTTCCGGCATCCCAATTTCTATATTCTGTTCGAATCTAGATATATGCTCTGTTTTCTCCATTTGCGTGCTTGAATCGGTTAGGAAATTGCATGTCGTTGTTAGCTGGAGCATGAGTTTGTTATTTGCAGCTTTAGTCGTACTTGCTATATTTGGAGCCATGGTCCCCACTGTTTTATTTTCCCTGTCTAGTCTTAGTTAGTTAGTCGTTTACTTAATCTAGGAAGTAAAATGTGTCTCTCAGTGTTGAAGTCTGATTTTATTACATTTTCTGTGTCTTAGGTCTAGCATTTACATTTCGTGCCTAGATCTAGAGGTAGTTAAAATTCTCAACCCTTTTGCGTGGCAGCAACCGCTTGTTTTCAGAGTCTCTAAGCACTACTTCACGAATCCATCTTCGTGGGATCGACCCCGCTTCCCTATGCTAATTTATAGTATTCGGGTTAAGGAATTTATTTTTGAAGGGGAGTCGAGTGTGTCCAACGATAAAAACACTTTGTGTTCTCTTGAGTTCCTGGACCTGTTGATCCAGTGGATTTAAGGAGCGTGGAGTCTTGGCCAAGCACTTGCATTAGTTTTCTCTGTGCACACTTGCTTACTCCGTGTGAAACCACGCTACTACCAGATCGTAGTTAGACCCTCCACAGTCCAAAACAAATTACTTCATCTTAGGATATAATTTCTTCATCTGTTTATGAAATGACTTCATCTTATAATGTAATTAATTCACGGTATATAGTTAAAATAAACCATCAAACAAATCGAAACTCAAATCTTGAAAATCAACTCACCACATGAAGTGATTGCATACTTTAATTTCTAATTTCGATTCATTTTTAGTGTATTTTGTGGTAAGTTGATTTTCAAGATTTGAGTTTCGATTTGTTTGATGGTTCATTTTAACTATATACCGTGAATTAATTACATTATAAGATGAAGTCATTTCTTAAAAAGATGAAGAAATTATATCATAAGATGAAGTTATTTGTTTTGGACTATTAAAATTTGGTTCATTTAACCGACATGTTTCCATTTCTAGGACGAAGTTATTTCATTATAAGATGAAGTACAGTAATTATAAGATGAAGTGATTGAACGACGACATTATAGCAGCGGCGGCGGTGGCACAATACATTGGGGCCGAGTTGCGGGTGAATTTTAACCCGGGACTGACCTCGAGACGGTGCCTGAAGAATCCATACAACCAAATCAAAGTATAACAAATAAAAAGAACAAGTAGAGACGATAGTTGAAGATTGTGATTGAATGCAATTGATTGAAGATTGAGATTGAGTATATTAACAGATTCAATTCCAAAAAAATCGTGAATCACAAAAAAAAAGATGCTGATATATTTTCCATGATTAAGTTGCATGAATTAAGGTAACCAAATAACCGCTACAATTTTGGAGTTCCTAAACAACCCTTTTGCAAGTTTAATTAAATAAAAAAATTAGATTTAATTGATAATGAAATAACCGTTAGATTAAAATAAGGGGTGGATGAGATTTGTTTTCTAGTTCGGTCTTTAAAATTAGTTCGACATTGAATACAATCCTATATACTCCCTCCGTCCCACATAATTTGACCCAGTTTTCCATTTTGGGCCGTCCCACATAATTTGACCCATTTCACTTTTACCATTTTTGGTAGTGGACCCCACATTCTACTAACTCCTTCCTACTCACATTTAATTTTAAAACTAATATATAAAAGTAGGACCCACATTCCACTAACTTTTTCAACTCACTTTTCATTTTATTTCTTAAAACCCGTGCCCGGTCAAAGTGTCTCAAATTATGTGGGATGGAGGGAGTATATAATAGTGATATAGGGCAAGTGCCCACTAACTACATAACTAGAGAACAAATTATAGCCACAAGATTAAGAAAATCAAGGGCTAATATTAATACATGTAATTTTAGAATTTAAAGGAGAAATTAGTTCCCTCTCTCACAAATTTACTCCACACTAACAAAGCGGGGGTATAATGGTCATTGACAGCTAAAATATTAGGTTACGTCATTGCAAATTCAATTCTCAGCAGAAACTTGGCTTTCTCTCAATCTCTGCAACCTCCATCGCTTGTTCGCTTACACAAATCTTCAACCCTAGTTCGATTCTCTTCCCTCCCTTCATCTTACACGAAACGCTCTCTGATTCCCAAACCAGAGCTCTCTACGACAGAGACTTGGCTTTCGGCGCTGCCTTTTCTTTCTCTCCCAAGTACACCTCTGTCAATTATTATCTCAAATATACATATTTTTTCTTGCTTAATTTAGTACTATAATTCAAAATGAGTGTATTTTGTTTGGTTAGGGAATGGAGGAAAAAGAGGAGTGGAGGAGCAGTTGGGAGTCACAATTGGACCAACTGCAGCAACGCAATTGTAGGGAGAGATCGTCGTGAGGAGCTCGAATGCGAAACTCTACTAATTAGTGGACTACAAATTAATTTATGTAGATTAAAATAATTGTAGATGAATGAATCTAACTATCAAGTATAGTATGAATGTATATGCAAGCTAAGTTGCACCGTCGCGAATTATATGAGCTGTTTTTTTTGTTGCTTTTTGAAAAAAAGTTCCCTCAATTAATTTTCTTTATTTATTTTTACTTCGATGTGTATAGCTTAATATGGACTATCGCAAATTAAAGCACATAGCACTATGCAATATGATTGTAATTTCATGCTAATAGTGATGTGTTTTGTTAATAAGAGTGAAGTAAAATTATGTTAATAGTGATGTGTTTTGTTAACAAGAGTGAAGTAAATCATGCTAATAGTGATGTGTTTTGTTAACAACAATGAAGTAAAATTATGCTAATATGTGTTTTATTAACAACAGTGAAGTAAAATCATGCATGAGGTGATCCCTTCCGCATTTTCACACCTTTTAATAAGTGTTTATATTTCAAATAATTTTTTCATGAATATACATAAATAAAAAATAAATAACAGAAAAGGAAAATGCATATAGTTTAATCGGATGAGTGGTGGCAAAGGTAGAACTGGCGTATGAAGTTGGTGGCATTTCCACAACTCTCCCTCCCTCTGCCCAAATCCGCCTTCATCCCACCACCAATTTCCCCTGCTTACCGCCGATCTTATCCCCTTAAATACAGTCGGCAGATGGCGGCGACAGCCACCGGCGATAGCGAGGCGCCTTCTTCATCTCCGGCGGAGATTAGGCAGCAACCAATCGAAGCAACGCCGGAGAGCTTCCGCGAATTCGGTTAGGTGATCGAGGCGTCTCCGGACGGCGATGAGTTCGGCCCCCTCGACGCGCAGCTCGACCTGTCCCGTGGCATCCCTAGGTCTCCCCAAAGTGCTCCACCAGCATCGGCTCCGCAACCGATCTCATGCATTTCGCCACATCCTCCCCGCCGCAGCTGCCGCAGCAGTCGACCCATCTGATCTCCGAGGTGTCGAGGCGGCTGATGGCAAAAGAGCCCTCCACCTCCGTCGGTGATGGCATGTATTGAGGGATGTTGAATGAATGGAGCTTCTCTTCATCGATGGCTCCCTCTAACACCATTTCCTTAAATCCATGATTTCCTAAAATACCCCTATGCAATTTTTATTAACTAAAAATATTTACTTATTTTAGTCATTGGATTAAGATAATGTGTGGCTGAGATTTATTCTCTAGTTATACACTTAATATTAGTTATGTTTTGATCATCTCCCTATATATATATATATATATAATTTTGATCCAAACAAGAATCCATTTAAATAAAGAAATACAGATCAAACTTTAACCTTAGGATTAGACGGTTTTTTCATCTTAGGATTAGATCTGATGGCTATTTTAATTTGATTTCTCATCCATTTTAAATTAAAAAAACGTTGAAGGCTAATTTTGGTACATCATTATTCCTCTTGTTATGGTAATTCCTACAACCATGCAATATTCTTATTTCAATTAAGATTTCTTTCTCCCACTCCATATCTTCGTGAAAAATTATTAACCAAGATTCATTTTCTTCACCAGAATCAATTTTATCGAATAAATTAGTCGATTTTATCATCTTCATCTTTAAATCACGGTTAACTCTAACCTAGACTTCACTTTTGCGAATTTTTCATCATCATCGTACGACTATTTCTACAACCGTCTACAAGTTTTTATTTCATCCTCAATATGAATTAATCGTGTATATATTATGTACCAGATTGCCATGCGACTTCTTCTCCTTCATCACTCCATTGATGATTTGTCTATTCACCTGTAATCTTAGTAATTGATTTTTCTCAGAATTTATTAGTGATTTTGCATATTTATTTCTTTCGAGACCTTCTGAAATGGAAATAGTATCACTCCCAGTACCCGCATGGTAACAATGATGAAAGTGTAGATAATACGATTTATGGAGGTCAATTTTATTGATTGGTTTTCATTTAAATGTTATAAATTAGTTATTCAATAAATATTATATTTTATGTTACTTTTATGACTCAATCATCTCGTTGTTATGTTCTTCATTGTGTGTCATCCATCATCATTGTTTAAATCTTCAACTATATTTTTTGCATATATTTGTAGCATAGAATGGTGATCAATCTCGAAACCAATCTTAAAGACCGAATTGTTGAACCTGTCATTGTTATCTTGTTATAGGTCATTGTAAGACATTTTTAGTTTGTTTTAGGTCATATGATAAAATCCGGATTTGAAAAATGCGGATGTCATTTTTAGATCATTTTAGGTCATGTTTACTATCATGACCTAAAACCGACTAAGAATGACCTCCATATTGTCTAAAAATGACATATGGGTGTGGTTCTGTGGTTATGTTGTGATAGAATATTTTATGACTCGTATATACCTTTTTTATGTTCTATTATGACTCCCTTTTACCGTTGCTATGTTTTTTTTCCTCCGGACATACATATTTAGGAGTTCGAGATACATTCGGCAAGCTAACCAACCCTTCCCCAGCCCCTTGTGGTTCGTAGACAGGCCGCCAACCAGCCCCTTGTGGTTCGTAGACAGGCCGCCAACCAGCCGGGCACCTCCGGCGAGTCTACGCCCGTGAACAGCCACCATCTGAGACGGCGCCACCCGAGACGGGTCTACGCCCGTGAACAGCCGCCACCCGAGACGGGTTCCAGGCCCATCAGCTTGCCAAGCCCCAAGACAACCAGCCTTGTAAAGGCCCACAGGGAAAATTAATCTCAAGTTGCGCCATCCAGGATTCGAACTCAAGACCTCCTGGATGGTGCGGTATCCTTGCCACCCTCCTCAACCACTTGAGCTAGGGGGCTTGGATTTTTACCGTTGCTATGTTGTGATAGATGATATGACATGAATATGTCATTATTATGCTATATAATTTATAAAAGAATGACTTGTATTTCAGTTTTTCAAGCCCCAGACATTTTCATATAACAATGACCCTTATAGATACAATTAATTTGTCACATTAATAACTAAAGCAAACTCACAATATCAAGATGCAATGAAGTTTTACTGAGGAATCAAACCATGTTCTCTTAAATTACATATAATAAAATGTCAAACATAAAATCCAATGACATATCTAAACTACAAAAAACAAGGTGATGAATGAAAAATTCTAAAGTCCCTTATTTCAATTGGTGAATAAAATAACCAATGTAACCGGCCATGAATATCTGCAGTGTCCGATGCTAGACCCTTTTCTGACAACGTCTTTTCTGTTGGCCCTAAAATCACAAAGTGACCATCAAATCAATTTAGAGCATGGCAATACCTTGAATGAGTCATTTACTTACCGAACGTCAAAATACATCATAATAGTATCTAGATAATAATATGTAAAGTAATTCCAAAACATTTCATTTCCAATTCCTACATTTCACATTTTCTACTGTATACTTGCTCCCAACATTAGTAGTTTCAGTTGCTGCACACTTTGTTGATCCCTCCTTTTCTAGTGGCCATGATAGCACAAATAGGATACACATAACAACATATAAAGTACAATGAATACATACTTCCAGCATAATCCGTAATAAAAGCATAGTAATATCTGAACAATTATATTAGAAAATAAATATGTCATATTTACATGCCTATTACGTCATTTAATATCAAAATTCAGGTCATTTCTGTATAAACTCGGTTACAACAACAAAACAATTTATTAACCTGATAAATATGTCATTTATTAGCAACATAGGTCATGGTTTTACTGACCATAGGAAATCAACATATTTACTGTACAGAAATGTGATTGTTCACAAAAAATCATTTAGAAAGCCCACAGTCACATAAAATTAAAAGTAATTTCATTAGATGTTCCTCAACCCTTCTTCTAAACCTGTTTATGTTCGAATTTCGAATTTCCAACTTATTCCAAACTAAGAATGACCGACGATGTCAACAAAAAAATTGTTCTCCGACAGCCCCAAAACCATATTCGTTGTATAATTGTTTGTATTCGCAATCGATTAAATGTGAAGATTTCTAGAGAGAATTCTTCCTAAAAAAATACAGTTGACCACATAATACCTTTTGGAGGGTCCTTTTTGGGTTCGTTTTTCTTCTTTCCAAGGCACGCGTTCATAAACTCCTAAAAAATATGAGAAACGAACTTCAGTTCACGCAGATTATAGCAAATCACAAAAATGCGCAACAAGAAAAACCCTTAACCTTTCCTTCTTTGCTCTCGGTTTCAGACCCCCCGAATTTCCACCATTGTTGTAGACGCCGTGAAATAGAAATCAGTGGAGAGTAATTGTTGAAAGAACAGGGTTTCAGAGCAGGGGTTAAATCATTCTCTTCCATTTCACTCCCACACGTATTAAGTTTTGATGATATATCTTTGTTGAATCCCATAAAATTCGCATAATAAATAAATTTAATCACTCCCATTAAATCTGCCCACTAAAAACGGAAACGACGGTTCCACTTATTTGCACTCCCGCAAATACCCTCATGTGACCTAATCCGAACTTGTTATGACACAAAAGAAACAACTTTTACGACAAATCGTAGCCCTTAAATAATAAATCGAACGGTTGATAATTGAGTTGTATTTTGGTACTTATGGGCCTCTTTTGATAGATTAAAACCCTATATAAAATTAGTAAAATAAAAATAATATAAAAAGAATAATTCTAAGTTTTTCTTAGTAAAAAAGTAGTCTTGCTCTACTAAAGGTAGAAATTTATCATAAATGTAGAAATGAAGAACAAAATTATTTTTTACTATGATGGATGTGATATGAATAGACAAGCATGCCTATTATAAATGAAAAATATAAATAAATAAAGGTTGATTGGTTGCTTAAATAAAAGTATTAACTACTCCAACCAGACTGAATCCTTCTGGTCCGGCAAAAGTAAGTGTGTTTTAGTGTTAATATTTTTAACATGATCCTTGATTTTTAAATATGATGCTTTCATAGGTACCAAAAATTCACTCAAGAGGTAGTAAAAAACCGAATTATTTCATCTTTTATTGCGACAAAATTACTCATTACCATATTACAAACCAACTCACATATAACTACACGGTTTAACAAGAGATGAATTCTCATGTTTACATGGCAAAAACTCAGCAAGTTCCCAGATTTGTTCATCAGAAAACTTCCCAATCACCCCAGAGTGGTCACCGAGCACAGATTGTTGGCAACAATCTGATAACTGTCACCGCTCTCTGCATCGTCTTCTTGATCTTGGTGGCTGATGTCGTCGTATTCCCCAAGCAACGGATCTGACCCATGCTGCTGCTGCGGCGGCTGTTGGCCCATCATCTGCATCAAGATTTGCTCGGGCTTCAAGTTGTTCAAATTATGTTGCGATTTCTTTGACTTTTTGGCATACAGGGAATCCAGCATACTAAAATAAGGGCATGTTTTCGAATCCTCCGGCCTCCTCTTGTTGCTCTCTTTCACTCTCTTATAGTACTTGTTTATATTCTCCCATTTCTCTTTACACCTCTTTGCGTTTCTGTCGTGGCCCATCTTCTTCATGCAAGCCGAGATCTCCTCCCACAGTGGCCCTTTCGGCCCACTGTCTTGGTACTTCAAGTCAAGGTCAGTTTTGAGCAATATCAGAGCTTCAACTTCCGCCTTCGGCCACCTTGAGGAGCTCGCTTGAACGGTGTTCTCGCCTCCGCTGTGATCATGCTTGTCCGTATGAGTGGAAGTCTCACCTCCATCATTCTCTAGTAAGTAGCTAACCTTCTCCAACTCGCTCTCTTGTTTACCGGAAGATTTCTCAAACAACGGACTGAGGATTTCTGGGACGTGCAGTGAAGGCATCTGCTGAGCGATCTTCTGCAAGAAGGCAAGCACAGCTGCATCCTTAGCTGCTGCAATTGCTCTTTCTTGAGCCAGAAACTCCTGCTCCCTCTTTATCCTGGCTGTTTCTTGCGCCTTCCATGCTTCCTCCCTAGCTATCCGATCCTTCTCGCATTTCTCAATAGCTTCGACGAACTTGTTGAGCAAATCCTCTTGCTTCTGCAAGACATCCTTCATCAACCGCTCCAAGTAGTCTGCCAGCTTCCTACTCCTCTTCACACTCCCCTCGGAGTCTTTCCCACACGAGGATGCAGTGGACGTGGAGGCCGACAGGAACTCAGCATCAGGGTCTTGGCTTGAACAGGGCAATGTGGAGAAGTCCTGACTGAAAGTGACGCCGCCCTTGGCCATTGCAGCCGTGGCATCGACTGCGTAGGAAGGAATCGGGTTCAACGGAGTGGATGGCATAGAGAATTGGGAGTCGAGAAACTCTAATTGCTCGAAGAATCTATAGTTTTTGCCGTTGTGCCGACTGGATCGGCCATCTTTGGTCCTTCTGTGATATTTATAGATGTTTTCAAACTTCTCTTTGCATTTCTTGGCGCTTCGATTGTATCCAAGCTCACCTAATTTCCTGATAGCAACATAAATCATAAACTCCAAAGCCCTACAAATTCGCCTAATTCCATAAACCATAAACTCCAAAACCCTAAAAATTCGCCTAATTCCATAAACCAGCAATTAATCATACAAAAACAGTTCACACATCCATTTCAATGCTCGATAAAGGGCAAAAATACAGATTGAATCAATCAATCAGCAAAGATTCAATCCAGACACCATAAACTTGCAGAAAAAACATAAATTGATTCAATTCGGTGAAGAAACAGAGATAGAGTAAGGAACTACTAAAATGGAAACGAGAGCAACCCACCTGGAAACTTCATCCCAAAGAGGACCTTTAAGCGCGGAGTCACGAAATGCTGTGTCCATTTCAGACCTTATTTTGAGCAATGACAATGTCTCCTCGCGCGGCCACCGTGGTCCGCCTGAGCTCCGCTCGCCATCACCGTCTTCGTCATTAATCCTGGCGGCAGCTGGAGCTGAGCCGCCATTGTTTTCGACGAAAATAGAGCTCTCCAACATGCTTTCCTCCAACTGATAAACCCCAAATTTGAGACCAGCTTTTTTAATCGGGTGAATTATTGCTTGAGCAGTTAAGGTAAAAATTGCACGATCTTGTTTGAAATTTGAGGGAAATTATTATCTCTTCTCAGATTTACTGGAGTCAATTATTATCTTTTCTGGCAATTTTTCAAATTTAAGTACAAAAAAAGGGGTGGTGAAGAAGTAGGGTTTTCTTTCTTTCATCGGCGTTGTGGTACGGAGTCGTAGTCAATATGTCGGAATTTCATTGGTTTTAAAAAGTGAAATTCTACAATTTTTCAAATGTATTTGACTTTTTCGATATGTACTATTGTTTCAAAAAGAATAATTCATACTCCCTCCGTCCCATGCTACTCGCACTTTTCATTTTAGGCCGTAAATTTGGGATTGATTTTTTTATGTAATTAAAAAAGAATTTTAGGTGTAATGAGACATCACTTAATAAAAGAGCTCTTAACTTAAACTAACATATTAATTAAATGCATTAATTCTAACTTAAATTATAAATAGTGTAAGGACTTTGTGACGAGCCGAAAAGCAAACGTGCGAGTAGCACGGGACGGAGGGAGTATTTACATACAGCACATATACATGGAATTTAATATAAAACCAGAAAAAACCACTTGCACTATCACCTATAATAATCATTTAATACATGAAATGGACATGTGAACATTATTAAAAAATATATTAACTGAATTACACTCCAGTCTCCAGCGTTTCCAATTTATGAATATTCTGCCCTTTCAATTTAAATTTGATCAATAATGGTCACATATGAATCTTTTATTTTTTATTAAATAAACCACAAATTGTCATTTAAATTAGTTGTACTTTTATTATGTTCTAGCCAATCTTATAACCTTCAGAATATTAAATTAAACTTGTATCTTTTGCAAATTTTCATATACTACAATTTAAATTTTGATGAAAATAAGAGATAATGTTATTGATAAGACTCTTATCTATATTATTCTCTTTCTTATTTTATTTTTTTCTCTACTTTAACTATTTATTACTATTTATTCAAAATGAGTGAAAAAATAAAATGACTCCGCTATTATAAAACGGATCAAGTATTTGATGTTGTACTATATTATGATAGTTGATTTTTAGATGATTATTATTAAGTACGCTGTAAAAATATAATGACAAAAGGTATAAAAATCACAATAAATTTGTGACTGAACTACAAAGATAGATTTTGGACTTTGTCATTTGCAAGTTTTGTCATTTGCAAGTATGCAGCCCTAAAATTTAAAAATATTATTTGTGGTTCATAGACTTTGATGTGATTTTAGTCATACTATGTAAGATATTTGTATAATTTCATTAATCCAAACTATCGGAAATTAATAACAAATTCCAAACCAAGCACCCAAACTATAAAAAATTATAAATTAAGTATATGTACCACACTTTGCATTTTTATGAATATATGAATGCATCTTATAATTTCAAGTTCAATTCTATACTATTCCCCTTTTTTCTAAAAGTATAAATTATTTTATTTTGATCTGTTTTCTAAAAATAAAAATTTTCCATTTTAGAAAACTTCATTATCTCTATGAGGTGAAACTCATTTTTCACTAACACACGTTTTTTTCCATTTTTCTTATTTTACCAATTTTGTAATCCCTCCGCCCATAAAAAAGTAGTCTTATTTATGGACGATACGAGTTTTAATTAGGAATTGGTAAAGTGAGAGAGAATGAGAAAAAATAGGTAAAGTAAGAAAAATAAGGACAAAGAGTGGATAAAGTATGAAAGAGATGAGAAAAAATGGGTAAAATATGAGAAAGAAACTTTTCATTTTTGGAAATGAGACAATATTTTGTGCACATTCCAAAATGGTAAAATATGACTATTTTTCGTGGATAGAGGAAGTAATAAAACCCTTGCTATTTCAAAAGTTCCTATTTTCAGGAAATGGAGAGAGTAAGGCCACCCGCAACGCTTCACGCGGGTGGCCCGTATTCCGTCACGAAGGGACGGGACGGCGGCGTGGCGCGTTGCAGCGCCCCGTCTCGTCCCTAGCCCGTTCCGCGTTCCGTCACGCCGTGATGGTTGGCGAGACGTCTCGCCACGCGCCGAGGCGACGTGGCGCGCTCCGGCGCCATGCTTGACGCCCACTCGCCGGCCCGCGAGTGGGCATCGTCACGCTGACGCAATAATTCATTTTTAAAAAAATCAAATTAAATAAAATAAAAAATGAAAAATGAAAAACGGTAATATTACCGTTATATTACCGTTTTTTCAAAAAAAAATTTAACTCTATAAATACTCATAATTCATCCTCATTTCACACACAAATACATATCTATTCTTCTCAAATCATCTCCATTTCCTCTTCAGTTTTCATCTAACCTCTCATCACAAAATGTCCGGCGACGGAAACTTTGGCGGTGGCGGCTCCGGCGGGTTCGACATCAACGCGTTTGGCGATTGGGACGCCGGGCACTCAGGGTTCGTCGACGCCGGGGGGTACCAACCACCCAATTTGATGTGGATGCATACGCCCGTCCCTCCGCCCCGAGGTATTCGCAGGGATTATCCCAGATTCGGGAGGATTATTCTGTTGATCCCACTCCGAAAGAAGGCCGAGGCGGTGGAAGCTCTAGGGCGGAGGCGGAGGAGGAGGATCTAGGCCGGCATCCGTACGGCCCCAAAGAAACGCTGGCGGTGTACAACGCCTAGATCAGCGTCTCGTACGATCCCATCGTCAGGAATCAACAACCCCGGAAGTGCTTCTGGGAAAAGGTCACCGAGGCCTACCACGAGATTAAGCCGAAGGGGTCCCGCCGCCGCACATATAAGATGTTCCGCGCTCACTTTGACCAAGTCGACAGAGAGGTTAAACGATTCTGCGCCATCCACAAGAATGAAGAGGCTCATTACCAAAGCAGAGCCACGGGAGCCGACATTTTGAGGTCGGCTTTGCGGGTCTACTTCGACGACACCGGCAAACAATTCAAATATGTCGATGTTTGGAAGGTCGTCAAGGACGAGGAAAGGTGGGCTGGCGGTGTCCGGTCCAGCTCGGGCTCGACCTCGAAGCGTACGAAGCACACGGCAGGTGGCCAATACTCGTCTGGTGAGGGCGGTTCGGGCAGCGGGCCACAAGAGTTTGCCTCGCAGGAGGTTGAGGCCCCGACAGACGATACCGGTGGGTCCTTCCGTGGGCGCCGTCGGCCGCAAGGGAGAAATGCGGCGAAGGCGGCTATAGGGAGGAGGAGCCGAGCCGAATCAAGCCAGGCGGGCTCGGCCTCGGCCTCGGGGGGACCCTCGAACTCCCTTATGTCCATGTACATGACCGCCACAACGGCGGACACTTCCCGCATGACGCCTCCACAATACCAAGCCTATCTTAACGAAATTGTGTTTATGGCGGCACAACTTGGCATTCCGCCTCCTCACGGCTTCAGTGCACCTCCACCGCCTCCGGGGGATGATTCGCCGACGGAGCAGTTTTTTATTTTCTATAAAATTGTATTTTAAAGTATGTCATTTTTATTTTTTTTAGGATTTTAATTATGTTTTTTTTATATTTTTTTGAATTTTAGGTTGTATTTTTATTTTATGTTTTAATTTTATTTTATTTTTAATGAAGTGTGTTTTTTTTAATTGAATTTGGTTGAAAATAAAAATAAAAAATGAAATTGAATGAATAGTAATTTAAGGGACGGAGGGTTGCAGGTTCCGTCCCTTAGTTAAGAGATGGAGTAAAAAAGTATAGTGGGGCCCATGAATAGTAATTTAAGGGATGCTAAAGTGACAACGTTGCGGATGGCCTAATCATTATATTAAAAAATATTCCAAGTTTCACCATGTAATTGTGATTACGTCATATATAAGTGAACGCACACTCTTTATCTATGCTATTAACTACATTAACCAACAACTCCTAAAATCATGTGCCGATTAGGAATGTGTCACTTTAGCCGGAATGGAGGGATTGGTGGTAGTATTTAATTTTGCCATTCAAAAAATTTAGAATTGAATTCATAAATTTCATAAAATTCTGATTATAATCTAATTTTATGGTACCAAACGGATCTAAGAGACATTGAAAATTTTGTTAACTTTTATAAAATGATGGTACTAAAAGTTGTAGAAATAGCCGAGTGATCTAGTTGAAACAATCCCCAAAAAAACGTTGTATTGTTGTACAATGCCATGCACACTCAATGACCCAATTCATAAAAACTAACATGCATTGCTAACATGCACCATCAAAGTTACAAGGGTGAACATTCGTTTTTTAATTTGTTTTTTTGCTAAAATCAAACAAAAATGAGTTCGCAATTTTATCTTTAAAGAGATCTAAATCAAAACCAACAGTTATAAAATCGACATAAAATTTTGTAACATTAGAAATAATAAATAAAACTGGACCGAATTGTTTGTAAAAAAATCCAAAAAATTAAAACCTAATTATTTTTAGAGTTAACTACAAAAATTGTCCTTAAACTATGGATTTATCTCATCCATAGTCTCTAGACTTTAAAAATATCTTTAGACAACCCTGAATTAAGACAACCCTGGATTAAGAGTTTATATCAAAAATTATCTATTTGCATTTTTTTTATATGAAAATACCCTTTTGAGGGTTTAGACATTTTGGTGTATACACCATTTCAACTTTTTCTCAGCATCACCATTCACCATGATTTGCATGTGCAGTTATATAGTATCTAATTAATGATTTTGCAGAAAGAGAGAGAGTCGGGATGAGGTGTATAAATATAATGTATATATATATGTATTTTGACTTTCACTTTGGATCGCAAAATTAATTTCCATTTTTCAGAATCAAATTATAAGTTTACCATAAATTCGACTGTCATAATGAGAATTTAAGCCAGTAAAATAAATGTAATTTATACCTTTTGGTTTGCATATTGTTTTTCCTTTCATATAATCGTTTTATTAAGTTTTTCGTTAGTAAATCTGGATCATTTTTCAGACAGACACAAATGCACACGACCATATCTCTCTATCTTCATTACACATCATTATCTGAATAAAATAACAAAAGGTGAGAACATTGAGTAGAAATAGAAATAGCAATAGCAATGCAGAGAGAGAAACTAGAGAAAGAGAGATCGTAAGTCGGAGCACTCAAAAAGGGGTTTTCTTTTGAGAAGAAGAAGAGAGAGATATAGATAGAAATTAGAAAGTTGTGGTTTCGTAGATACATATAGAGAGAGAGAGGTGTGTGAAAGGGCAGCAATTAAAGGCAAAACTGCAGCATTTGGTCTGCCTAATCCTCAACATCCCTCTCCTCACCAAATCCCCCTCCACCGTGCCAATTTGCACAAAATAGCTCTTTGCCGACTTATACATTTTTCGTATTCAAATCTAAGCCACCTACAACCATTCCCTCCTCCTTCCGCCGAATACTTCGCTAACAACTAAGACATGAACAAAAATAATCAACAAATCGGAGCTTTGAAGAGGGCAGCGGGAGGAAGAATAAGACGTGTGTTGCTGCCTCTATTTTAAAGGAAACAAGAGAGAGATACTCTATATAAAAGGACAAACAAATGACATCCTCGAAATCATTAATGATGCTGATGACATCTTCAAAAAGTTAAAATTGTGTATAGACTAAAATGCATAAACTCTCAAAATGGTATTTTTATATAAAAAAAAAAAGGCAAAATGACCATTTTTTATATAAACCCTTAGTCCAGGGTTGTCTGGCAATATTTTTAAAGTCCAGGGACTCTGAACGAGATAAACCGATAGCTCACGGACCATTTTTATAGTTCACTCTTATTTTTATTATACTACATAGACATATCCAAAAAAACGAATCTTGAAAGAGAGAGAACTCTATTCCGAACCAAAATCCGAGAAAACCAATCTAAATTCAATATTTAGGTCGTTTATGAATTTCAAAATAATAATAATAATAAAAACACCAAAAAATGCATTCACACACATACATTCCTGCTTGACAGCGACGATAGAAAACAAAAATGGAAGGGGTAGTTAAAATTTTGACACTAGGATTTTGAAAATTTGAACAGAAAAATTAGTCAGCAGTAGCACACATGCCAAATTATTCTAGTATAACAGAATGCAGAGGAAATCTAGTACTATAAGAAATAAGAATAGCTTGATATACTTGAACAAGCTCAAGCTAGAAATGCCAATATTAAGCCAAATTATTCTTAAGCAACAGTAGTTCTCATATGGCATTAACAGGATACCAACGCTCTTATGTTAGCGTTCTTCTGTTACAAAGCCATGAAATGGATAGACGAGAGTAAGTTTGGTATATTTCCAGCTAGACATGCTACTAGTATAATAGGTTTACCCGCATATTTCAGGCATCTTGTTGAGACTTTTTGGCCTCCTGCACTTTCCATTGATCAGGGGTCACAGCCTTTGTTATGGAGAGAGCGTGAATGTGTTTCATCTCTTCCGCCAATGCAGCATTCACCAGCCGGTGCCTCTCCAGCAGTCTTTTTCCTTCAAATTCTTGTGATACAATCTCAATGCTGTAACTAGCACCACAACTAGCAACCAATGTTATCAAATAGCGGATATGGCGGCGCCATGGCGCTATGGCATGGCGTTCGGTGGTGGAAACGCCATAGCACCATGTCGCTGCCATAGCACCGCCATATCCGACATTTGACAACATTGCGTGTGTACTGCATTTAGGAATAGGGCATTATGCAAGAAACATGGTTGTTAGAGTGGTATATTATGCTTTATTAATTGTTTAAAGTGTTTTAGATGTTATATTTTTAATATTTTTTAATTTTTGAATTATATATAAATATATAAGTATTATTTTATATATTTAATTTTTGACCGCCATATCCGCCATACTAATACGCCATATCCCTGTGGCGGTTTTTAGGCAAACCGCCATAAGCCGCCATACGAGATTGATAACATTGCTAGCAACAAACATAAAGTTGGGTAAAGACATTGATAATTACACTACAAATCAATATAGAAAGTTCAGTTGTATTTGCGTGTGTGCTTACCCCCCCGATGTGTCGATAACATCCTGAAATTAGAACAGATGAAAACAAGAAAAGGTAAGAATTCCAAGGAAGATAATAACGTCAATGAAATAAAATGAATTTTGAAAGCACAAAAAATAGCAATGGTTTCAAAAGGTAACAGCCTAGCATGGTTGTCCTCCACCCTCCCCCCCCCCCCCCCCCGACTACAAGTTTAAGTAAAGTTCGACCCCGGACACGTATACAAACACAACGTCTTGCCTCGGACTCAATAGAAATATAGAATCCAATTCATAGTTTTGATGACATCTCCCCGCATATGTAAGTCACTTACAAAATTTGAAGACATTGTTACACTCCTGCTCGACATAACTCGTTGATGAGGAAGCTTTGAGAAGATACAAGTACAATTATACATATCAATGAAATACCTCACAACCCCCTCCCCTCATAGCCAAAGCTTGATAGAAATATCCCCTTGTAAATTCTACCTTTATGATTGCATAATAGGTGACATGATCCCTAATGTGCAGTAAGACACACATATAGTAGGGTATATAGATCAAATGAGCTATCTCTTAATATTTCGAGACGAGTTCTCATGTTTGGCATGTAAAAAGGGCTACCTGCTACTAGAAACTATTGAGCACTAAGCACATATACAGCTGAATGATTTCATGGTTGTGAAAACATTGAGTGATTTTAGCTAATGCTACATCAAACCATATTTAATCCTCAATCAGGTTGTGGAATGACTCTCAATATTTGTTCACAGGCTCAACAGCAATGAATTCAAAATAGAGAACCTAGAGACTAGTCTATGGATATGTAACTCAATCAATACAAATACTCCTAGTGACAGGTTCATTGATCAAAGGGAAGATCAAATTCAAATCTAAAACTGTAAAATTCGTAATCTTTATCCCCAAAATAGAAACGAGATTTGACCAACTGAAACCTGCTACCGTCGTTATTCCCCCAAAATTCAGAGAATCACACATTAACGAGCAATATTCCAGAAACTAATCATTCAGCAGTAATAAAAAGGATGGTAAAGGCAAAGAGAAGAGTGATAAACAAATATAGAAATTACAAGATGAGAAGGATTGAGCTTCGACTTTAAGGTTGATTCAACTTGCTCCTTGCTCACCGCCATCTCTGAGTCTGAGTTTCCCTGCGTTTCTGTGCGTGGGTTTTAAGCTTCAACTTTCTTCAAAAGAAAAGATTCTCTTTTGAAATAGAGAGAAGTCAAATGGGCTTGGATTTGGGCTTCAAATGGGCTCTGCATACATTTTGCTGCCTTTTTTTATTTGAAATATTTAAAAATAAAAAGATTAAAGTATTCAAAACTGGCAGAAGAGAGGAAAGG
The DNA here is from genome assembly GCF_004379255.2 of Salvia splendens. Classification (NCBI taxonomy): domain Eukaryota; kingdom Viridiplantae; phylum Streptophyta; class Magnoliopsida; order Lamiales; family Lamiaceae; genus Salvia; species Salvia splendens. The sequence continues at coordinate 18,427,273 of NC_056047.1, read as the reverse complement.
CAGAGGAAAAATGGGGGAGGAATTTGAGATTTTAGGAGATTACATTTTGAGGGAGAAAATCGGAGAGAGTTTGGTGTCGAAGGTGTGGAAGGCGAACCACAGAAGCAGCGGTGACGCGGTTGCTCTGAAGCAAATTGCGGCCACCAAGCTGACGTCACACTTAAGGAATTGCCTCGACTGCGAGCTGGCCTTCTTGTCCTCCGTTAACCACCCCAACATAATCCGCCTCCGACATTTCTTCAAAGTAACATCTCTTCACTTTTGTTGCTTACAAATTTGTCAAATTTGCTTTCAATTTTTGTAATTAATTCACCTATTTTGAACTTTGTATGCAGCTTCATATTTTATGTAGTAGTTTCTGTATTTAACTTGAGAATGATCAGATAGGCTCAAGCTCACCTTATTAATTTGTCATAATTTGAAGAGCAGATTTTGATTTAGAGAGTTGTACAAATCTGGCTTCCTAGGCTTTCAGTTCTAAAACCTAAAATAGGAAAGGTAATTAGCTCCAATAGTGCTCCAAAACCAACTCCATTTGGTTTTTGAGTGAAAAATGACTATTTTTAGGTTTACACTAAACCTAAACCAATTTTTTTTCAAATTTTGTGAGTAAAAAAGGCATAATATAAAGAATATTCTTTTACGCTTGGGTTTAGTGTAAATGGTTGGAGTAAAATCATATTTGATGTGACATTTACACTAAAATGGGTTTGAGTTTTGTGGAAATGGTTGTAGATGCTCTAAGCGTTTTGAATTTGTGAGCTCCAAGGGTTTTACTTTTTACTTCATTTATTGTATAGTCCCTGATAAGGTAACACAAAACCATGCTCAGTATCAGGATTATGTTATCCTTGTCATGGAGTTTTGCGAGGGGGGGAATTTAGCTTCTTTCATCCGACACCACGGCAGAGTTCAAGAGTGTCTAGCCAAAAGATTCATGCAGCAGCTAGGTAAAATTTCGTTCAAACACTAAACGGAAGGATATATATTACTTATTTGATATAAACTTAAGAGTATCAGGTAATGGCATCCAAGTGTTGAAACAGAATCATATTGTTCACCGTGATCTCAAGCCTGAGGTGTGTCCCTATTTCAAGGTCATCTGTTATTATTTGCCCATCGTGTTCAGACAACTCAACAACGTGCCTCTTCCCTGCAACCATCGCAGAATATACTCTTGTCTGGCTCTGAGTATGACCCGGTTCTAAAAATTGCTGATTTTGGACTATCAAGGTAATACTGCTAAAAGATCTAGACTAAAATATGCTTATTATTATTACATTGTAAGAGTCCATCTATTATCAGTTTAACTTGGTTTTTTTCCGTTTGGGGCTCAGGATACTACTACCTGATGATTCTGCACAGACAGTGTGTGGATCTGTATTTTACATGGCTCCAGAAATTCTACAGTTCCAGAAATACAATCACAAGGTTCGTTATATTTCTTGACTAGATTATAGTATTATCAAAGACTAATGATCTAAGCTTCTTGATAGGTCGATATGTGGAGTGTTGGTGCAATTCTTTTCGAACTTCTTAATGGTTTCCCCCCTTTTCATGGCAGGAGTAGGGTTCAGGTAGCATGTGAAATCATTTCAACTGGCAGACTTCAGCTCTCTCTAATATAGACTAACACTTTTGAGATTGTGCCCATTTTAATAGTATTTCATTTTTTCTTAAACATAGCTTCTCTCTTAAGTAAAGTGTTATCCAGCTTCTGCAGAATATCAAGAAGTCTACCTCTCTTCCATTCGCTCCTTTAATTCTTCAACAGTTGCATCCTGATTGTGTTGACTTGTGTTCGCGGTTGCTATCCATCAGTCCAGGTCTAAGCTCTATACGAATGACTAGGCTTCATTTTATCATACACGTCAAACTGAAACAGTTTGAGTATAGCGAGTCATAGTATGAGCTTTCTTTGCAGATGGTCGTCTATCCTTTGAGGAATTTTATCAACACAACTTCTTAAATCATTGAAGTTGGAGTCGTTTCCCACTGATGAAGTAAGTATTATCTTATTAGGAATCTCTATTTGTCTGTCATACATATGTTGATGAGCTTGATAATCATCAGGTACCGTTGTAATCTACTTCCATTGCCATGATCATAGCATGTTCAGCCTCTGATTGCTTCTTTTATAATCACATTCACTTATTTCAAGCATACAAGTAAAAGCTGCACCAGCCTAAAAAGTACCCCGGCTTATTGATATCAATTATCAAGAACGCACATCTGCTAGAGCTACCTGTGACACCTTTTCCAGTTGACCTTTGCGACATACTGAAGATACGTTATGGGCTAAGGTGTCACTGTGATGATAATGATAATGCCACCACACGAAGAGGGACGATGTTGCATGAAAGTGACTCTCTTGGTGTTTGTACCTGAACAACGGAACCATGATTTCTGCTTGTTCACTCCACTGGTGATATTAATCTCATCTGAGCTCCAATATGACCATATCAGAAGGTATCACAGGCTCAGGCTGAGGGCAGCTTGCAACTGGGTTGCTGGAGAACGGAATGTTATCAACTCGTCGAGGCCATGTACTATTATTGTCCCTTTTGTAAAATATTCAGTTCATTTGTACCTTCAACATCCCCAACTAGTAATAATTGGAGATTAGTGAAGAGTCATGGATTAAGGCTTCCTGTTTATCTGCACAGTTTTGTCTTTAGAGAGTAATTCGGTCGGCCTTCTATCGTATGAGAATAAGACATGGAGACCCCAAATGAAACACAGTGGAAACTATAAATAGCATTTTGGGTGACACAGAAAACTCCAACCCAAAGTTGAAGATTAATGGGGTGCTATTTCCTGCTTAGATTTCATCTATCAAGCAAATGAAATATCACCATCTTCTCATAGCAACATTCTTCTCAACTGCAATTATACAACTCTATATACACAACTTTATATACATAACTTAACCAACCTTTACAATAAGTTTTATACCCAACTTTGTAGTTAGATCAGACGCCAAATCTGGCCTCACTGTCAAAATCATATGTACACAGAAAATGGACGATTTCACCAAGATCTTGAAACAAAATCATTCGAACCATGGCAAACACATTCTGTACAGATAGATCTTTACTATAGGGATGACCTTAACTTATACTCGCATGAACTCGCTTAGCAGAGCTGAGACCTCAGGATTTACTTCAATTTAAGAAACGAATCTTTCATTTTTCGGTAGCCATGGAGCTCCTCCAGAGCATTAGCTGTAGTCTTGGATGTCACGAGTCCAAGCCCAGATGACACAATGTTTGAAGCAGAAGACTGCTGGACTCTTGGCTCTTCAGATATTTCAGTAGTGTCCTTGATACTGTTGGTCGGTGTCTGAAGCGTGGAGCCCTGTAGATCTTGGTGAAGAGGAGGTGCTTTCTTCAGCATACGAACAAGAGCCCCGACAGCAGCATCTTGTGATCTTTTAACAAATAAAGTACCCCCAGGCTCATTCGGATGTCCTGGCAGCTCAAACAAACCTGACCTGTCAGAACCATCCAGGACTGGTTAGTTCAAGTTTATTCCAAGCAGCCAATTAAGTACATCCTATTTCAGGTCATGAAGAGATCAAACTTGAACTTAGAATAAGGCACAAATTAATTGTCTTGGTGCAGACTCTGATTATATCTGGCTAGTTTGTTCACATTAGTAGAAAGGGTAAAACAACAACCTCAAAATGGGATCGACATCCAAGCCAACAAAACTCAGCACATAATATTTGAACAGTTTGGGCTAAAGCATGGCCCAGTAATTAGTAATCAGCTTTACTACAGTAAACAAAAGACTGAACTTCACCTTGTCTATTAATATTAAAAACAGTAGTTGTGACCGGATCAAACATTTTTTCTCCAGGTCAGTAGCATATGCGAGCGCATAAAAAGAGAAGGATCAACCATCAAAGCATGTTATCTTTCTCACATTTCCAGATATGGAATTGACGGCCAGTGATTAATGGCCTATCATTATTCAATTGATATTGAAGAAGTTTGAATGGATATAGTCATTAGGACGCTACAATCTTGAATGATTTGAACTGATTTTTTTTTCATTAACATGCTGAAAAAGGCTGCACTATATAATGTACATTTCATGGAGATTGTGCTTGTGCATTGGTACTACCATATGTGAGAAATTTGAGGACTAGTTAAAACTTTAAAGTTAGCTGAAAATCCTGTTAGTATATGTTATAGATTTTCAATTGATCTTATGATTTGGAGTACAGTTAATAACCTTTATATTGTCCACAACAGTATGCAACTATGATGTGAATGTGTATAACATGAACCCTTACAAAATGCAAATCATGAACTGAAGATTAACACATTGCGTCTATGAAACTGCAATTCCTGAAATGATTGGGTTGTAGGAGGCATGTCAGATGGTGTTCTACAAACATTATGGTGGTGGTAGCTCAGAAAAAAAGTTTTCTAAGTTCTAACATACAGGTCCAACAGTAGGCCACATTGTTTTATTAAATACCAAGTTCTCATTGTGGTCGCCTTTAATAATAAGTATGAACCCTTTATGCTATCAATGAACCAATCAATACAGTGCAGAGGCGGTTAATTGCACGTAATCTTTGGTTGATATATAATGACTGGATATTTTAAGTTCCACTTTAGAATTCGGAAATCAGAAATATATTACTAAAACAACCAGAAGAGTGTCTATGCTGAGAACAGTTGAGGAAACATGTAAGGTTTTGATGAGAGCAAGCAAACTTATGGCAACATGAGTTATACAAACACTAGTTAATGCTTCATCTTTTGCAGAATTATGAATAATGAACATCAAAGACCAATCCTGGTGATGAAAACAAAACAATAGCTTTATCAATTTTCTTTCAAAGAATGCCATGAGAAGCTCACAAAGCAACATCTAGGACCAAATAATTTGGCAGATCTAGTAGAGTGTGGTGTACAATATTTCTGAAAGAACCCATGTAGGAACTTTACTAGAAAACTTAATTTCTGTCTCCCTAACCAGAACTTTCCAATAGGATGAGAATAGATTAGAGTACTTTAAAATAATTCACATATGCAGCTTTTGAAAAAGAAAATTCTTCAGAATCTTAAGTTTGCTAGAAATAATTACTATTCCTAATCCCTAAGAGGTGCTAATCCTAGGCACAAATATATCTTCCCCCTTCAAGGAACTCCAGGTTGCTGATGCATTCAGTAGGCTAATCACACATATCTCAGATGTATAACACCAAAATATCTAAACATGAAGAAGCATGTTCTATTTGTGCAATTGGGAACATTGAAGTACTGTACAAGGTTGCACAATTACCTGGAACTTGGATAGAGTATTTCATCATCCTCGACAACAAATGGTCCATCATCATAATCATCCTGAAATGATAACCTACTGGAAAATGATTTAGATGGTGAGCTATTCACAGATGGTCTTGCCCCAGATATCTGGTGTGGTTTATCCTTGCTGAACGAGAGTAACTGCAGCATGAAGCACTACTTAGTAAAGGATTTATCACAAACTAAAAAATTCTAATCTACACGATAATCAAATTACATGCCTTGTCAGCTGTTGAGGTTGGCCTCACATGTGCAATGTTCTCAGCAGCTGTTAGCAGAGTAGCTTTCAGGGGAGGTGAAGGCGGCATCAGTTGTTTGTTTGGCAGTGAAGGCATGCTAGAAAGTTTTGTCACAGGTATGCTAACAGGAGCACTTTCACACCGCAAAAGAGCTTTAGATGTATGACTATTGGGAACATAGGTGGGTGGCGATGGAGATGGAGATGGTGAAAACACAGGGGAAGGCCAATACTCATCATAACTTGGAGTCTTCATATAAGCGATAAGTGTTTCATCAGGTAAATGATGAGGCAAGGATGGTGGTGGGAGACGACGGCAGCGCTGTTTTGCTAAAGAGGCATGGGAATCGGAGTACGTTGGCGAAGGTGAAGGCGAGGGGTTAGCTGAAGGTTGTGATGCTCGATACAAGTCATAACTCCAACTATGCCTCCTTCCAAATGGAGACGAAGATGGGGAGCTCTGTGATACAAAACCAGAAGGAAACCTTTTCAGTGGTTCCGCCATGGGACTCCCAACATATTCCGGAATGAACTGCGGTGATAGAGGAGTTGAAGGATCCGAACCCATATCCACTACAGACGACCGATACAAGACTGAGAGGCAAAGCCTGCCACAAGAAGCGTCAACCGGAGTAAACACAAATCGCTGCATATCCGCCTCTTCTCTGCGGGTGAACGGCTCAACAAAAGACAAAACCCGATGAGCGAGATTATACATCCTAATATGAGCCGATGAAGTGAGATCCCGGAACAGCTTATAAGCGGGCAAAAGCCTAACTGTGGCATACAGAGACCTCAACAACAGTATAGACTTCTTGTACAAAGCATGAGAGCTCGTACAATTCGACCTCTTCTTACTCCCAGTCGACCCACCATTCTTCTTACTCTCATATTGCAAAACCCATCGCTCAATAATCCTCTCATTCCTCCCTTCACACCCAAACTCCTCATTATCCGAGCCATAGTAGTGCCTCTCCTTCCCCGACACAAACCCCGTTTTCGGGGAGAAATTCAAAGGATCCCAATCAATAGGCCTCTGCATTAGTATAACATCAACAATCATAGGTTCAAGGTTGCTCTGGCGCCAAAAGTCTATGTTCTCTAAGGCAGCAGGGCAATCCCTAAGCGCTAAATTAAACCACTTATCCCGAGGCCTAAAACTGGAAGAAGACGAGGAAGAAGAGGAGGGAGACAGCGAGGACAAAACCTGCTCCCCGCTGTAATTGCGAGACGAGACGTAAGGGCAGCGCGATTCGAGTATTATGTGAAGGCTTTTGGCGAAAAACTCAGTGATAATCTGTTCCATTTTGGCTCGCTCCGAATGAGTGTTGCCGTGATAAGACGCCATTGATTTTTTAACAGAAAATCCCCAATAGAACCTAACCAAAACTTCGCGAAATCGAATACTAATATCGAGACAGAGATAACGGAAACAGAGATGAACCGTGACGGCGGGCGAGGAGTGATCGTGGACTGATTCAATGGGGATTGCTTGAGAGAAACTCAAAAAAAAAGGAGATTGAGGGTATTTCCGTCCGTTGAAGTCGCTGTGTGCGTTAGAGTTCAGATGAGAGAGAGACGATGAAGAAGAGGTTTATCTTTTGGGAGTGAGAGAGTCAAGTGTGTTTATTTTTTGAACTTGTTAAAAAATTATTAAATTGCTTTGTTGTCTAATTATTTGATATATATATTGATTTGTTGGTTTGTTCTATAACAATTAAATTATGGTGAGGTTAGAGGTGTTACCAAATGTAACTTCAATAAATGATGCAGTGAACTAGTAGAAATTAGGTGTCCTGACTTTTGTCAATTTCCAACAAATTTTAATAACGCGAATGGGCGTCGTCACGGATGACGTAATAATTCATTTTTAAAAAAAAATTAAATTTTAATATAAAAAAAAATATTTTTCAAACGGTAATGTTACCGTTAATTTTTTATTTCTTTTTTTATTTTTTTTTATTTACTCTATAAATAATCTTATTTCATACTCATTTCACACACAAACACACATATATTCCTCTCAAATCCTCTCTATAACCACTCCAATTTCATCTTAAATCAACTCAAACAAATGGATCCTTTTGAGCAAATGCATCAACTCATGGAACAATCACTTGAAGAAGATCGCCGCCGAGAGACGGAGGAAGCCGCGCTGCCTCCACGACGCTCCCGGACATACATCCATCGCAACCGGGAGGAAGCCGCCGCAAGGTTAGTACGCGACTACTTCTGCGATAACCCGATTTGGGGAGCGCATCCGTCAATACAAGAACGGTTGTCTATTCGGGCAAGGACACGCGACTCTAGCGCCCACGCCCAACTCCAAGAGGATCTAATTGAGCACATTTGGGAAAACTTTGGCGGAGAAAATTAAATTATGTCATTTTTATTTTTTTTAGGATTTTAATTATGTCCATTTTCTATTTTTTTGAATTTTAATAAAGTGTGTTTGTTTTAATTGAATTGGGTTGGAAAAAAAATAAAAAATGAAATTGAATGAATAGTAATTTAAGGGACGGAGCGTTACAGATTCCGTCCCTTAGTTAAGAGATGGAAGAATAAAGTATAGTGGGGCCCTGAAATAGTAGTTTAAGGGACGGTGGGGGACAACGTAGTGGATGCTCTAAGCTAAGGAGAGTAGTTGGGGAAGGAGTTGGCAAATTTAAAGAAATAAAACATGACAAAAATGATGGCGGTGGGGTCCAGTGATTTGGTGTTAAGATTTGCACCGAGACATGGGTTTCATTTCATCCTATGCTGCTGCTAGTGTTTGCCAAATAAGCTTCATTATCCATTTGACAGAAAAGTGGCTTCGTGACCGTTATTGCTGTCATTGTATTAGACCTTGATAAACAATTTCACGAACTACCATTCCATAAAATGTTTTGAGGCTATTTCTACCCATTAATTAATGTATGACCGAACATCGTGTTGGAGTTAATATTTATGAGAGAACACCCAATAATTAACAAGGAACTCGCAGCCTAGAAACCAAAACCAACGTCATTGGACAACATTGCAACAGAACATCGCCAGTTTCTGAAATTGGATAACTTCAAATGTTTCGACTTCTTCTTAAAGCTGCTAGATCACAAGGGAGGGTTTACGACGAATTATTTCATATGGTTTGATAGATTACATTGATCAAGAATAGCTAACTTAAAATAATTAAATATGGTTCTAACACTGGGCTACTCAATCGCCGAGAAATAAAAACACATTGTTAGGTTTCAGTCATACAACTCAACCAAAGCCAAAACCTTCGTGACAAACTAGGAAAATACTAATATGCATAGCTTGATAAAGATGAGCAAATAACTTGAAACTTGACAGCAGTTTTACTTTTGTTATGATAAAGCAAGAAGTTCTCACATCTTTAGTGTCAATAATTTGACAAGTCTTTTAAAGATGATTTGAGATATATATGACGAGTTATATGTTTGGTACTATTTCAATCGAAGGAATTTTCAATCGCTTTGACACTTGTAAGAATCAATCATATAGCATATTTATAAGATAATAGTACCACTTAAATTAAAGTAATATACTTTTCAAAAAAACAATCATTTCATTATGATTTTATTAGTATTATTGTATTACTGTCACTGCATGTCCTCTTATAGAAATTTACAACAGAATAAAGAACACATCGTTGAGATTTATCTGAATATCCACATTGTATTTTACTGCAAAAATATAAATCTGTGGACATTTGAAGATGTGAATTTTTGTGGTTTTGGGTTTGTTTAATTGTTTAGAGTAAATATTCCGAAAGGTGAAATTATATCACAATGAAACAAACCTATACATAACACGTACAATAAACATATTATGTATATGCAATTTTATACCTTAAACCAAGTAACAATATAGCCCAAAATCTTGAGAAAAAACTCTGCATATAGTTTCAACTGATAGGCTTAGGGGAAACACGAAAAACCTATCAGATCTTCATTCAGAAGATCGAGCTCAATTTCCATTGCACCTAAGCTATCAACGAGCAAAAATGCGTTGCCCACTCTACCTACCCTCAGTCTTCTTCTTCCGATGCCTCCTTGAGCCACTGCATCAAATAAGTGCATTAGAATGTGCAGACATTTGGTGCAAGCTTTAGCGGTTGTCCAAAATTCATGATTATCAGATAGTAGGTATGGTTACCAACCTGTAAAAATTTCTCTGCCTTCTTCACGAAAACCTTATCCGACTCATCAGCCTGTTCCTTTTCCGATTCCCAGCGTAGTATACCATCTTCTTGCAAAATGTCTTTGTCGTAGAGAAGATGCAAAATCTAAAGATAGACCCAGATTACACAAAAATATGAAAGTAATGAATTAGTACAGGATTCTCAGATCAAGACATTGGCCACTAAAATATTAATTTATTATAGAAAGATTAATACTTGAAAGTTGTTCTGTTAAGTTTGAAGCTTATGTAATGTTCATTTCTAATTGTCTCTTAGTCACATACTACTTACTAGTAGAAAATGTGAGATGTCAAGACTATAGCATGTCAATACTAGTATATCGTTATTTGCTAGTAGAAAGTGCGAGATGACAAGACTTATAGCATGAAATAAGAAGAGGCAAGGCAATCAAATCTCAGAAGTGAAACTATAATTTGTACAAAAAATTCCAACAGAAACGAGTTACCTGGGAAAATAGATTTGCATATTCTTTTGTAGACTCTAAACACATTTCTTCAAATTTCAGTATCACCTCAATCTGCAAGGAATGCAATGTATCAAAAGATATTCATAATTGAAGAGAATTTGACACAAAGGACGTTTTAAGTTTTCTTAACTCATCAATCAAAAAATATGAATATGCTGATAAAGATACCCACTGCTCCCCTAACCCCAACTTAAGAAAAATTTGTTGATAAATCTACTGATGAAAGCACTATGTTTAACTTAACACCAAGAGAAATACCAAAAATTGTGCACGACCTGAAGAATAGAATTATCTACTTCAACATGAACTTGATGATTTTGCTCTAAAGTAGTTATGAACAAAGACATTCGTGTGATTAAGAATTATACATCGCTCAATAAGACTGAGAGAATCATTTCCAGGATATAGTAGCAAATCAACATGAGGAAACAAAGTATGCAGGGGAGCACATGATGATAGAAGATGATAGATCGGGGTAACTGTTACTGATTTAAGGCTGCCAAACATGGTTTTAGAGTTCAAAATTGTGGAATACCAGTCCCCACATAAAATCATGTGGCCGAAATAGGCCAAAGCAGACTGATAAAGTAGCTTATAACAATAAGTAAGAAGTCAAAAGATTTTAATGTACCAACCTCTTCATCTAAGCTTGGCAGATAATACTTCAAAAGCTTTTCCCATTTTCCAATCACACCATTAGTAATTTTAAGTAGTTCTCCTGCAAAAAAACAGTTGAGTTTTCCATGCACACCAAAGAATAAGAACTGAATAGCTCTGTTCCACAATGCCAAAAACTAAAGCATACAATAGGTATTTATAAATAGTTAAATAGTAAGGAGTGTAAATGATTAATGATCAGCACAAAAAGATTGTCCAATTTGACTAACTACATTTCACTAGTGTGAATCATAACATAGATTAGGCAGTTAAGCTTGACAACTTCTAGCACTTGACCTCTTTGTAAACTATAGATTTTAAACTGTTATGATTCACCGTGCTTAAACTATTAAGCAGTAACATGATTATTGTTCCATGAATAAACACTATGGATTTTGAAGATCCACCCTGTCCATCATATTGTGCATGAATTTATTAACTACTATTATCTGGCCCACCTATAGGCTGCCAAATCAATAATGCTTACGACAATAAATATCAAATCTCCAAATAAACACCAACAATGCAGGTGACATGGGTCGTGCGAAGTTTTTGAGGTTGACTAAAGAACTTCTAATATTATACCCAGGTTGAGCTAATAAGTTCTTTAGAATTAATTGGATCATTCGTAAAGTAAGAATGTGGATAATTGAATCCGGGCTTGTTTAATGGTCCACATAAAAGCTGCCAAATCAGCAACCACCTGAAGTTTCTGCAGCAGGATCAGTTAATATAAAATCTCCAAATAAACACCATCAATGCTGGAGACAGCAAAAGGCTCATGTGAAGTTACTTTAAGGTTGATCACAAAACTTCTAATATTTTTCCAGCAATGAGCTATCTAGTTCTCAAGAACTTATTTGATTCAGTTCCCAAAGCGCATATGCAGGCTCGGATAAACCTTAATTCTCCATCTGCACGCAGGCGCCACTGTTTTACAAATATTTCGTGAATAGATCAACCCAGTTTGATTACATTTTATATGTCCAAAAGCACCCAGTTCACCTTCACAGACTTGGGACAGAAAAACTTAGTGAGGGAGAATTCTAAAGATTAGTTACTTCGTCATTTTCAATTAGCTAGTCCTGTAAATTGGTTCACAACATTGTAAGTAGTAACAAGTGTCTGTGTCTCTTCACCTTTACTCAACAAATCCTGCCCAAGCATATCTTCACATATGAATTTTCATAATATTTCAACTATTTGTTCTGAAAGCCATCTTTCAAAGATTTATAGTCTTATACTGACTGTGAAGAATAAATACAGTAAAAATACAATTGTTTTCCTTAAAACAGTGTGAAGTGAATGACGACATACCAAAACTACTTGTGTGGAAAGAAGAAAGTTTCATAAACACACAGATCAAATACATATGAATATATTCTTACTAAACAATGATATATGCATGCTTACTATTCGGCATCCAGCACATATGATTCCAGTCACATACTTTATTTGAAAAGTATAATCAATGAGGATTGATGGTAAGAAACTATTAGAGGGAAGAAAAAGCATGTGCAATGAATACATGCATTCAAGCTAGTGCATTGACTGTATAAGAAATCTACCTTAACATTGGCTACATTTTGAAGATGTGATTGTGAATACATATCCTAAGATCACTCTATATCACATATGTTATCATGGTTTAAACTGGAACCCATGAAATAACTTTTATGCATGTATGTAAACCAGCATTTTGGTAAAATGGTATAATCAATACTTACCATCAAAGTACATGATTCACAGATTATATAATTCCATCCACTGAAACGAGAAATTACCTGCAGAATCATGTGGAGTGTCCACGGCATACTTCATCATAGCATAGAACAAAGCGCCAGCACAATCAGTAGAAGCCATATTGTATGAAAGCCTGAGACAGAAAAAGTTACAAAGACAAAATTTGTTACAAGTGCCACAGAGAATGGCTCAATTAGATAAGTTCTACCTCGTATATCTATTGTTGCAAGATAGAACTGAAATTACAGGACCCACATAATGAATGTAGATTTGCACAGAATGAATTCATCCAATACCAGTAATGATAATATTAAAGTGCTTCGATGGAAAGAGAGGATCGCATCAAGCAACAACAATTACTACTGACCTGTAACAGATTCCAATTGGTGGATATGCAGACTAAACATTTACTATGTCAGCCTTCCAATACTATTATTTTTCAGATCAATGCATTTTTTAGATTTAAAAAAGGTAATTTTACCAGTATGAAACCACGAATGAAAGTTTTTCGACTAAAAGATAATAAAAAGGTAGAGAAAGGCTGCATCATACCTCAGCGAGTTAACTTCAATTATTATATGATCTTCTTCTACATTTTCATGTATAGCCCTTAGAAAAGTTGCTTCAACCTGCAATGAGCAAACAGAGAAAACATTAGAATTTCAAACACCATACAAGTACGACAAGAATCATTGTCAGCAGGTACCTCTTTTTCGAAATGAGCATGATCATCTCTACCATCATCAGATTCATTATCAGAATCAATTCCCAGTTCTCCTGAAGGTGGAAGAATGTTGCTTTCTTCGTTCGATGTATCCAGCTCATCGGTCGCAGATTTGATTATTTCAAGAAGTCGATCTGCAGAAATCGGCGCCACTGAATGCCTCCATTCTTCTTCAAGGCCTTTCTCACCAACTGACCAGATAAAACCAGCCCCACCAACCTTGTCGCATAGTATTAGTTAGAAAGCTTACATGCAGCAATCTAGCTATACAGACTCACATCATGATACCAGTTAAATATTTATCATCACATGGGATAGTCTTGATCTTAAAGCACAAAGCCCTAACAAACAATTTGTTTTCCAAAAAACAAATACATTTTGTGTCCCTCTAAACGAGTTAATATAATGCATGTAGTTTGTAACATTTAATGAAGATCAGTCTTTGACATATGCAAGCACTCCATTCTTAATAACAAATTAACAACAATATCTGCAAGGATGTATGAGTAATGAACATAATATAATTTGATTTAGGCAGTTCTTGGATGCATACTTTGTATGATGGCAGCTCATAATGCTCCTAGATATTACTGGCTTGCGAAAGCATCATACTCTGTATTTCTAAGTTTACCTCTTGTATCGGGTATTGACTGGGTATTAATGGTTCTCTCAGAAAACCAAGTAAAAGTGGTGCTAAAACATAATTCTAGAAAGCCGCAAAAACTCTAAAGCTTTCAAAATCACAGCAAGTCATGTATATCATAAAATGACAAGAGAGTTACCCTAAGTTCATGGGAAATAATATGCTAGTAATTGACTGGTCAAGTGAATCTTCAGTGCAACAATACTTCGTTGTCTATTCATCCAGGACATCAATATGCTAAATTCAACTCAATTTCCGATTGGTTTCCTAGAAATCTTCCTCTTTTACTTTACATGTTTTAAATGGTTCTATATGTTCAGATGGAATGCAGAAAACCTTAAGGGAAAATATCAAGAATAAAGGAAAGAAAATGAATTTAGAGCCATCAAGCTTTTTCTTAAAGCAATAAGTTGCTTACCACTTTAGCTACTTTAAAACTAGAAATTAGAAAGAAGAAAAATTAACAGCAAAGAAAATTTGGACCTCAGATGCAGCCTGAATTCGCAAATCAGATACCTCGGTATTCAACTCCTCCAACACATCAGTAGTATTAGGTACTGCTGCATATAGAAAATATCCATCGTTAAAGTAGATGCACCAGCCTATCAATATGATGCTATATGTGCACAAATGCATTTCTTACTATTATATTACAGCTCAAACTTGCCAAATGCACTAAGTTTTACGAAATAATAGAGGTTAAAATACATAATTGCTGATAACAGGAATGATTTCTAAACATACATTATGTAACAACTGAGTAAAATAGCTTCTAAAATCTGTTGGGTTTTAAATTATAATGATGACAGATAATAAAAGGGTTCCAGAAGTTACATGTGATTTCTATGTTCCCACTACTATTATCAGCATATTCCAGCTCTTCATCACTGTCTTGTCTGACAGGCTGTTGGAGTAGAGAAACCTTAGAGTAAGCAGGCACAACAAAATTTTGCCCAATTATGACCTACACAGCCCAAGTGCGTTAGATGATCAGGCTAGTCTGAAACAAAGAAATACGAACAAATATTTGGGGACAGATTTTATCAAATCTAGTATTGTTTGTATTATGAGTGGAGAAAGATCCCATTTTAGTGTTTATATTGTGGGTGGAAAAAGAGTCCCTCTTAGGGGTATTGTTGTGTAAAGTGATAGTAAATAAATGTAATAGTAAGGGTACTATTGTAACAACTTGTGGTCGGGAGGTGTACAAAAAAGAAAAGAAAGAATTGTTCATGTTTTTCGGGAATGAACGAAAAAGGAAAGCGTGCATGTTTTTATGGGACGGGGGGAGTACATCTTAAGATTGAATCAATCATATTCTTCATGCTAGGTGTTTCTGCAAGCACAATTTTAACAATACTCGTCCCTCATATGATTCCTCCCATAAATTGGTAGTAGGTTTGACAGGAAACATATAGATGAATGCCGCAACCTAAAATAACCTCAAGCACATTTAATCTAATTACATCACATGGTTCTGATGCTTCTGCATATCAAAACAAATAAAAGCGACTCCAAAACTATGACTGTTGCAGATAATGCAATGCATGTACCTTTCACTCTTCAGAAGTGGAGTAAAAGTGTTTTGCCACTTTTGACAGGAAAGCAGAAATGAGTTCTTAATGGTTTTGGATACAATCAACAGAGATATTCCTTCACAAGTCATTTTAGAGTTTCTATAGAAGGCTTCTCGATTCTGATCCGATGCAATTAGGATCCCATTAAAATGAGTAACTTCAACACGAAGAAACTAAGGACTTCTCACTAGATGTCTTTGTGAAACAAATGTTTTGTTCGTGAAACTTATCCAGCGTTGACTCTTAACACTAAGTCACCAATAGTCACAACTTAAACTTCTATGCAAGATTTCAAGTTTAAAGTCAGAGGTAAAAAATGCAACAAACAATGAATGGAGGCTCCAGAAAGGTTAGGCACTTCAAAGTGTACCTTGAAAGATAATACGACACCAGCTTCAAGGACCGCTCCAGACTTCATGGTCACCCCATCACACACTATTGCATGCTTTAATCTACAGCCATCCTCAATGTTCACCTTATTCCAAATGTAACATCCATCAATTGAAACATTTGATCCAATTACACAGTCTTCACCAATGACAGAATTGGAAACTTCTGAGTGCTTTCCAATAGTGGTGCGACTTCCAATAACAGTAAAGGGGCCCATTTTGGCAGAGCGTGAGAGACCTACATCTGTAAAATTAATGTTCATCATGTGGAAAGTCAAGAGAAATCACGAAAGGGGTCGCCAAGAGTTTCTCAGCAAGTCTACGTTACAAACTTATATTCATAATTCATAAAGAGCAGATAAGATGAACATTTAAATAATTGCTATATAGCCAAATACTATTATTTCAAACCCAGTGTTGTGTTTGTGTACAAAACATGAAGGCAAGATATGCTATAATTATCAGAAAAAATAATGCTTACTGTTCAGCTGACAAAAGAGCATGCCACTTAGACTTCATTATACAAGTCCAGTGAAAGTTACTTATAGGTACAGTGCACTTCTCACATTCTCACAAATTCATGGTTTTGGAGAACTTATATACATTATTCAATTTTTTCATGATTTTTGTCAAATGACTCTGTCATGTATGCATGATCATAGAAGCAAAAATCTTCTTATGTTATTCAAACAAGTTCCTTGGTCACAGAAAAGTGCTAGGTTAGTCCAAATTGGTTGTGTCAAATTTGCATACCAGTGACATGAAATTCTGCAGACTCAGATTCTTACAACATTGAGAACTATTCAACAGATAAAACGCTATAACAAATAAAGTAATTATGGCACAGTTAGAATTTGATCACACAGAAAATAAGTGTGTGCTAATCTGCTAATGTGGTACTGTTTTCAAGGAAAAGAATCTATTCGTCCCACACTCAACCATTGCATCTTCAGAATTTGAAATTGGAGGTAAAAGAATAAGAAGAAACCAATTTACCAAGCATAATTGGAAAATTAAAAGGTCCGGTTCTTAACGAATGCATACCAATGGGGCCCTATTAAGGTGTTGAGTATTTACCTAAACCTAGAACAAACTTATTTGCAATGGATGGTTATAATTCTGGAGAAAAAGAATTTTTACAATTGACACAACTACAGGAAATAAGAAGTGAATTTCAGGATTTATTTTACCTGAAGCTCGATAAGTTCCACGTCTTTCCAGTTTTGTCAGACTATTCTGAAGAAACTGAATGTCAGGAACCAAAGGATAAGTCCACCTCTGTATTATATCTTTACTAATAGTGTCATAGCTCCTGTAGTTCTCCACCCTTGCTGCATAACTTGAATGAATTTCATGGGTGAAAATTTTGTAACCCATAAGCTGAGCAAAAAGAAAAGAAAAATTAGAAAAAATATGAAGAAATGTTAAAGGCTAAAGGCCTTCTACCATTATTTCATAAAGCTGACTATAATGCAATTCAGTTCGGCCTCAGGGAAATGCCAAAAAGGGTAAAAAAGAAAAGAAAGCCTAACTGCCACTATGCGGCTATGCCACAAGATGCAGCATGACATTGGCTTGAAGCCTTGAAGGTTTATAAAGACACAGAGAAAAAAAGCTTAATAATATATCAGTCAAGGGTGCATATAAAGAGATTAGTATACAAATAGATTACAAGGATGATAAAACTATCATAATACATCAACCATAAACAATGAACAAACTACTCTTAAATTACCATGGACCAACCCCAGGCACCAAAATGAATTTCACTTATGCAGCTCACACACATTTGAGCTGCTGGTGACCAAAATTACTACTCCCTCCGTCCCACCGTAAGTGTGGCAATTTCCTTTTATTGCAAAAAAGCAACACTCTATCTCTCTCTCTCTTACTTTATCCTCTCTCCTACTTTTTCTCTCTACTTTTTTCTCACTCCTACTTTATTCTCTCTTCATTTAACCACTAAACACCACTACCTAAAAACATGTGCCCAAAAGAAATGTGACATAAAATGGGACAGAGAAAGTATAAGATAGCTGATAGCCAACACGTCAAGAACCAATAACTGAAATAGCCCAATGAAACAACCAAGACAAGATAGCTAATGTGTAGTATATGACAACTATAAAATTATGATACAAGGAAATTAACTGCCAAAATAACTAAAGCTGAGGCATTAATGCTAAACCCATTATATGCCAATTCCATCAACACTCCATTCCATAAGCTAAGGGAAAAGGACCGGCATAAAAATAACTAAACAAAACATGAACTGGGTCCTGAGATTGAATCCTGGCATTCTAGTTAGGTGAAAGGGGGTGCATCAGAAACAACTTTACAACACATCGCATCTGAGAAGCTTATTAAGCACAAACAACCATGAGAAGACATGAACATATCTAGGCCAGGAACCTTATGAAAGGGAAGCAATTCATAGGGATTAGGGAAGAATGAAAAAAAGAGTAGATTTGTTACAGAACTTTCCCACTGAATCCAAAACCTATCACCTACTTCATCTTGACCATCTATGAGATGAACTCCTTCCTGTTGCTAGCAACATTAAGAAATCACTTATACTTCTTAAGAGCTCCATATTGTAGGAAACAGAAGAAAAGACTCGTTGAAAAGAAACACACTAATCAATGAGTATACGCCACTTCACATTCTAAAATATCACAATGTCTGATTATAACACCTTGGCACACTGATCTTTTCTTCACATCATTTTGTATTTTTTATTTGTGATAAAAACATAAAAAATACAATAATCAGTATTGTTGGGAACATGCCCAAACAATTAAAAGCCACAATCTGTGCATATCATATATACATACACATGTGCCTTTGTTAATCAGGGTAGATTAAAGCTTACTTCATACTGGAGTTTTGAGTGTCAAGTTAAATATTAAGTGAGGACTTCCCCCGCAAGAACAAAATTGTGTTCTTCATGTATTAATACTTACATCATCAACAAGTAACCCCTTGACAAAATGACGGCGTAAATGCTGGTAGTCAAAATTGTCAGTGAAAAGACTCAGAACCTCTGGAGAACATATGTCAATATAGCAATCCTGCAAAGAAAATTAACTGACAACAGTTAAACTCGAATATCTGCATATTTCTTCTTAAACATCTTGAAAGGGTTTTAGTAAAGAGTTTGACAGAAAACACAACTAAGCAAACATTAAGTCCTAGTGTTCTAGCTACCAAAAACCTTTCATGCAATTTATAACATATAATAGTATTGAAAAGTTCATAGCAATATAGCATGCATGTCACTACAATCCTTTCATTTAATTTGATAATTTTGATTTAATCTCATTATAGATTGATATCATTCATTACTTGATGATTTAAACTTAAGTTATCTTTTAATTCCCTAATTCATTTGGAATCGCCAAAATAAATTCTATAACATATTACAGTAGAAAATGTAGAATATGGCCTTAGCCTATCCTTTTCTCTTTAGTTGACCTCTTCTTTGATCACTCATTGCCTAATTTAGTGAATATATTCACAGACTCCCCATAATTGGCATTGAATCCCAATCAATGCTTGGTTCAACATATTGGAGCTCACCCCTGGAAAGGAAATGCCTATAAACTTTCTTTATTGCACCAATTTTCGACGTATTTCACTTAATATTTAATTAGAAACTCTCACCAATTAGACTTAGATGGGTAGCACCGATATTACCCTAAGAAGAGAATTAAAATAAAATGACTTGCAATTTGTAAACACGGAAATCCAGTGATATTGTGCTTAAGAGCATCTATATATCCTAAATTGCAGGTGATGTAAACAAAGACAAAATCCAAGAGAAATAGCACAACTATGTCTCCGGTCAGTTGACAAACTTTGTAAGTGACCGTCCGAATGTGCTCCAATATAGTAATAATTATAAGCATCAGTGATTGACTAGTCATGGAGATAGGTGTGGTTATTATAAGCATCAGTAAGGATGTGCAGGAAATTGAAAACAGTAGAGAACTAGAGATAGTAATAAATATCTCTAAGACAGAGCTTATTGTTTATTTACTAGTCCTTTATTCTAATACATAGAATAAACATCCTTTCATACCTTTCTTTTAGTTATTTTTAGGTTCTGCAGTAAATAAGGTTTAAAGCAGAAACAAACAGTTGTTTAAGGAAAGATATGAACCTGCTTATCATTGTGAAGAGATATTGAAGAACGATCGAGCAACATAGTCCTGTCCAGAGTGAGAGTCCCTTTTGAAGTATCAGCCTTATCCTCATAATATAAGAGCTCTTTCGTTTTGGGGTCAATTGCCATAAACAGCTCCTCTGTTCCAAGACGAGATTGATGTGTTATTGGAGACGGCTTTGACTGTTTGATTATCATAGTCATTACTGCATTGCTATCTCTTTTCTTTCTCTCTTTGTGTTCTTTAAGTGCCTGGGTTAGTGGCATGTTGCTCACAGTATCCCCAGTTACAAGAATAAAATCTCCATGTACCTTCAAAGAGAACCAAACATAATAAACTAGATTATTTGAAACTTAAAAGACAGAAATACACTACAAAAAATTGAAGCAACCTTTACCTATTTAAATAAGGCTGATGCATAGCAGCATAGATATAAAAGTGAGCCATGTTAGAGTTAGACTACACTAACTTTGTTACCTTGGGGATTTAGACCCTTGATAAGGAAGTGAGACTTAGACTTCAGAAAAGCATTTCAAATATCTCCATTTTAGACAGGTTCCAAACCAAGTAAAATACATTTGCATCATAAATGAAAATACATTTCTGTCCATTCACAAGCTATTAATAGAGCCAGATATGAAGCAATCACTAAAGTTTACAAGTAGTAAGCACAACATACCACATTCTTCTCATATATCAACCTTAGAGCATCTCCAGCACTCATGGCATTGTAAGACTCTATAGTAGAAACCGAAAACTTCGGCTGATTGAGCCAGTTGGAGTTTTCCAAATATTCAATCACTTGCTTGGAATGAGCACAGCAAAACACAAAAACCTCCTCAACTCCAGCCGATTCAAGCCACGCCAAGGTGTATTCAATCATAGGCGCATTCACCAGTGGTAGCAGTACCTTAGAACATACATTAAAAATAAATAAAACAAAGAAATAAGCAAAGGCAAATCAAGTACTATTATCCTACCCCAACACAACTAGCAACTGTCATAACTCCTAGTGCTCACAGACAATATCTCACATTACGAGTTAGTAAAACAGATTCATGTCTTGTATCCTCAAAAGTAACTGAAACGTAGACCCTAGCGGTGGCAACACGAATTCAAACCAAACAATGTCTTCCATCTCAAACCCTATGCACGGTAACTTTTCAATTGAGGTATGCTCTGGTACGAATCGCGGAAAATCAATAATCAAAGTGTAGAAGAGGCTATTGATAAGATTGGGGGATTACCTTAGGGCGTTCGAGAGTAATAGGGCGGAAGAGAGTGGCGAAGCTGTCGGCCAAGAGGATGGCCTGCAGGGGGTCGCGCGACAGCTCCTCACCTGCATCTTCGCCTGCCGCTCCTCCCCTGCTCCCTTTCTTCGCCACCATTGCGCAGTCACGAAGCAGCGCAGTAGAAGGGGACCAAATTTTATGCAGCAAAACCACAATTGTTTCGCTTGCACTATTTTAATTATTTAAAGTGGAAATGAGTGTCACTGTCAAAGGCGAGGGTTTAGGGTACTGTGCTCAAGCGCTAATCTCATTATTTATTTAGGTGGTATATCAAATTAATTTATTTTAAAATGATAATTAATTTTTTACGGATTAATATTTTGTCGAGATTTCATGTCAAAAAAAATTAACTTATTAGTATGTCTTTTCAATCTTGTATTTCCGTATCATAATTTCTTCATATATTAGTGATTTTTCAATGAATTCATATGAGTTGGAGGATGTGATGTATATTGCTTAAACTCCCTCTGAACAGTTTCCATTTTCTAAGGAGAGAAAGAAATAAAAAAGAAAATAACAAAAACAAAAGTGGATAGAATATTTTGATGTTATCAATAATGCAATATATACTCCGACATTAGAAAATTGAATTTTGAGGCTTTTCCATTTTCATGGCTAAACCTGCTAGTATTATAAAACTCTTTTTTTTTTATGAATGAATGGATAGAATATAAAGATGAAAAGAAAAGTACAAGCAAGACACGGGCATACCCGAGGGATACATGTCTAAGAGCCGAAGTAAGTAGGCCGATGGGAGGGAAGTAGACTCCGGGGAAAAGGTACCCATAGAGTCGGTATTACAATCCATAAAACATACATAACAGTACACAAGTAAGATCAAACTAATAACTTCACATCGGTTAGAGTCTTGACGGTGTGGTCCACTCGAAATGCTCCGGTACTTCCTTCCATCAATGTGTGCTTGTACTCGTTGCTATCGTCCACGTTACCCCAATGGAGGTAGGGGTAGGGCCTCGTTAAAACCTCCAAGAGATAAAACCCAGTGGGAAAAAATCTCTAGGATGAAAAAGAGTACCCCGTGGCCGAGAGCGACGCTAAACTCCCAAGTGCTCGGTCATTCGTTCATGCAGGTAAAGGGAGTATAATACTTAGTATGTTACCTTCTCCTCAAACACTAAGTGCTTGGGTTCAAATGCTAATCCGCCAAATATCATGGCATTTCTACCTTGCCACATCAGGCTGACCAGTGCGATGAGGGCTAGTCTTCTAGCCTTGCAGATGATTGTCGCGCTGCTTCGTTCCTTGATCATCCACTTGATGGCGCTCGGTATGGTGGTGATGTTCCGCCGCATCCCCAACCAAGCTTTGATCTCCTTCCAAACTGCCCAAGTCTTGTGGCATTTACGATACCAAAGAGGTGCACTGTACACAATAATTCAACTCACATCTCATACTCCATTAAGTAGAATAAAATAAGAAATAGAAAAAAATAATAAAAAATTAAAAAAAAGTAAAGTAAAAAGAAAAATGAAGATAATAAAGTAAAAGAAACGATAAAATAAAAACAATAAGAGGATAAAGTATGAAAGAAAAGTGAGATAATTATTGATAAAAAAGAAAACATCTCAGAGACATACTAAAAAGGAATACGTTTCACTTAAGCTAGGATGGAGGAGGTATTATTTAGCTACTTATAAATAGCGTAACAATTAAAAAAAATATTCAATATGAATAAATAACTAGAAAAAAAATAATAGTTGAATCTTGAAGTCTATAGATTCCTCTTGCCTTGATCTAACTTAGGTGATGAAATGAAGATGATAATATGAAATATGGTTTGTTGTGATTTTTAAAGTGTAATTTAGGTTAAAAAAACAAGTAGTCAAAAATATACTGCTACTACTATCCGTATATAAGAAGACAAATATGGAAAACATATATCCTCCACATGAGTCTTAACTCATAAGAAAAATCACAATCACATGGGAGTCCCTCAACAGAGTTAACAACAAATTTGAGATTACAGACAAAGAAATTTGTAGGTATTAAGAAAATTAAATAGGAAAATACGAGAGTTAGAGACTGGTTTCTAGTATTTTAAATCCAATTTGGGGCGACAAAAAGTGTGTGTTGGATTGTTATCGGACCAACATGGTTATAATCCAATCCAATAAGCCTTAATCCAAGCTCCACCCGTTGAAGAAATTTTCAATCCGAATATGAACTTGACCTGCCAACTTCAACCCTGAGTACGATCCGCACAGACACAATATAATATTGGTTGGAACGGAACGGTAACGATCTGAACATGATTTACACGATTAAATCAAATTTACACAAATATAAAGAATAAAACTAAAATATATTTTGTTTATAAAAAGAATAAACGTAATAGTACTCCTTATGTCAACCAAAAAAAAAGAGTTTCTTCTTTCCATATTCGCCCGTCGACCAAAATTAATCACATATTAAAAATGAAAATCACCCTCAATTTATTACTCACTTTTTATCAATATTTTCTAACTTTATTCACATTTTCTTTTTGTCACTTATATTTTACCTATTTTATCTCATTCGCTCTCATACTTCACAATTTTTCCATTAAAAACAGTGTCGTTTACAAATGAAACTATTTTTAATGGATAGACAGACCATTATTTTTGAATGAGTTACTCAAACCTAACCCAAAATTATATGATTCCAAACGACTCAACCTGACAAGGATATGAATTCAATAAAATTTGACCAAAACCTATTAAATTTGTGCTTGTTCAAGATGGGTTTTCGCGTCGTGTCAAATTATAAACCCTCACTCCAATCAACGAACCGTAATAAATACATGTGCGCACACACACATTTTTAATTAACTCTTTTATCTTTTACTCCCTTCGTACCAAAATAATAGTCTTTTATTAGTTTGTCCTACAAAATTAGTCTACTTTTATGTTTAGCAATTTTTTCTCTCCAACTAGGCTTTTCCACTAACAACATTTCAACGTTTTTCTTTCTATTTGTTTTTATATTTTATCAATGTTGTATTAAAATCAATCTCCAAAGTTTATACTCTCTCTGTCTCTGAAATATATGAACATTTGGTTTGACACGTGTTTTAATGTATAACTAGTAAAACAAAAGAGAAATAAATGGTAGTGTAAGTAGTGTTAGTGTAGGAAGAGCTCCATAACATTAATATTGTGTTGTGATTGTAAAGTTGTAAATAAAATGATATATATGTAGGGGTAATATGTTATTTAACTATTTCAAAATTAGAAAGTTCATACTATTTTTTAATTAATGAACTAATAAAAATAGTTCATAGTTTTTCGGAACAAGGAGAATAGTATATATAGGTGGTGCTCGATTTTATAAATAAAATAATGTCAAGATATAATCTAAGATTAATTACGAGATTACTTTAGTTAAACAAAGTTGAATGACTAAGAGCATCTCCAATAACCGGCGTCACCACCGCGACGCCGATTTTTCGCCGACGCCGGTTTGACGCCGAACCATTGGAACCGGCGTCGGCGAAATCGGCGTCAAAATCGGCGTCGCCATGCCGATTCCCGCGCTGACGCCGGTTCCGACGCCGATCCTCACCGGCGCCATTGTGCGTCCCGGATCTGCGCCAAACCGGCGTCGGATTTAATTTTTTTTTTCTTTTTTCGAAAACACTATATATACGCGCGTTGAACCTCATTTTCATTCGCACCACTTGTTTTAACGAGTATTCTCTCTACCTTACTTTCTGTTCAAGATCAATTTAAGAAATGAGTAATGCCGGTGGTAGTGGTGGGGATGCGGATGAGTACGCGTGTATGATGAACGAAGAGCTATATGCCTATACGAGCCGTGAGGTTGATCGATGGATGCAGAGTTATATGCAGCCGGCGGCACCTCGCCCACGACCAGTTGTCCACCGTCGACAAGTGGTGCATCGTGATCATGAAGCTGCACATCAGCGCCTGTTCACAGATTACTTCGCAGAGGAGCCGCGTTTTGACGCCAACCATTTCAGGCGTCGTTTTAGGATGAGGCGGGACTTATTTATGCGTATTGTTAACGCATTGGAGCAGCGATATCTGTATTTCCGCTTTAGGCACGATGCGCGCATTTGGTGTGCTTCAAGCTCGATGGGCTGCAGTTAAGGGACCAACGCGTTTGTGGCATGTCGACTGCATTGCTGATATAATGTATGCATGTATTATCATGCACAACATGATCGTCGAAGATGAAGGTGTACAACTGACTGATTGGGCCACCGACGATAATGAAGCAGGTCAAAGCCACGGCGTCACCACCGCCAACGTACGAGGTGGGGTACCGCACGATGAAGAAGCCCTCCTCCAAGCACATGCCGACATGCGTCAGACGGAGGCTCATATTCGACTGCAAAAGGATTTAGTTGAAGAGTTGTGGGCGCGGAGGATTGCAAGACGTTAGTTTTTATGCAAATTTATGTAATTTTTTAAATGTAATTTTTTTAATTATTGTACTTTTTTTTAAAAATTAATGTACTTTTTAAATTTTAATATTATTATTCGAATTTTCCGTATTTGTCTCGTAAATTAAATTCCGTATGTTGATACGAGTGTAAATTAAATTATATAATTGTTATTAGTGATGTGGATAGGTAGTGTGAAGGCTATGTGAGGGCTATTTGATGTCCAGTTGATGTGGCAAGCTGATGTGGCATGAGAATTGTAGTGCTGATGATGTGGCAGTGTGAAGGCTATTTGAAGGCTATTCGACGTCCTAACGTATTGGAGATGCTCTAATTATCATATTCATTTATTTTGTGAGTTTGGCCGACCGGCACAGTTGGATTCGTCCAATTCCAAGTTTCCAACCTCCAAACCCCAATTACTACCGCAGAAACAAAAATCTCAAATAAAAAACACTGAAATGGAAAAAGAGTTGGCGGGAAAGTTTCACTTGATAAAAACAATTGCACAATGCTACTACCAAATACTCCTCCTCTCTCTCTAGAATAAAATCCGCCGCCCGAATTGGCAATCAGAAGACAAGTCATTGATCACGATTCTCCAGCAAAATGCGTCGAAAAGAGGAGTCGAGCCAGCAGCAGCAGCTGATCGCAGCGAAGCGGGCCTACAAGGCGGCGGAGGCGGAGGGGAATCGCCAGGAGGAGGCGCGTTGGGCGAACTTCATCGGCGACTTGCACAAGAATCGCGGCGAGTACGTGGAGGCTCTCCGGTGGCTGCGCAAGGATTACGAGGTCTCCATTAGGTACCTGCCCCATAAGCAGCTGCTCGCCACGTGTCAGTCCCTCGGCGAGCTCCACCTCCGTCTCGGCGATTACGAAGAAGCCCTAAAATTTCAGGTTGATCAAGAGTGATGCGAAATTCCTTTTTTTCCCTGTTTAATTTTGCTGAGTTTGGTTGTTGTTGAATGGTGTTTTATACGAGTGATGGTTTGCTTGTGTATCTCGCTTTTGATGTTGGGCATTTTCTATACGCGGATTAATGTTAATCTGTTATTTGACATTAGAATTAGGTGATTGTATAATTTTGGTTTTCTTCTAACTATTTTTGCAGAAAAAGCATTTCGATCTTGCCAAGGATGAAGATGACCTCATTGAGCAACAAAGAGCAAGCACGCAGCTCGGACGAACTTACCATGAAATGTTTTTGAAGTCCGACGATGACCACTTGTCTATTCGGAATGCCAAGAAGTATTTTGAACTTTCCATGAAACTTGCAAAAACTATAAAGGAGAAGTCGCATTCCGAGAAAGTTTCTTTTGTAAAGGAGTACATTGATGCCCATAATAACCTTGGCATGCTTGAAATTGATCTTGACAACTTGAATGCAGCAGAGAAGATTCTTATAGAAGGATTGGAGATATGTCAGGAAGAAGAAGTCCCCGAGGGTGATGCTACACGCAGTAGGCTCCACCACAACCTCGGAAATGTGTACATGGAGCTGAGGAAATGGGAAAAAGCACGTGATCACATTAAAAAGGATATTGTTATCTGCAAGCGAATTGGACATTGTCAAGGGGAAGCGAAAGGTTATATTAATCATGGGGAGCTGCATTACAGAAATCAAAGATATGAAGAAGCCATTGCATCTTATAAAAAGGCCCTTGAACTGGCAAGGACATTGGAAGATGAGGTTGCGCTGACTGAACAAATACATCAAAATATCAGAACTGTAAGAGAAGCAATGCGAGTGATGAGTGAAGTAAAAACTGAAGAGTTGAACCTTAAGAAGCTCGAAAGGAATACAGAAATGGCCAGAGGAACAGAGGGAGAACTGAAATTTCTACTGAAACAGAATTCTTCCCTTGATTGCCTTGTCGAGAAATCCAGGATGATCTTTGCTTGGCTAAAAGTATGTTGCTATGGTTACTCTTAATTCACTGTCATCATTTATGCATCAAATGTTTTCATTAACGAAAAAAGAAAAAAAGAAGAGTATGATCACCTTGTAGTCCTGATTGTGTTACAAATTGTAGCCTACTTGAAAACAGAAGCTTTTTCGGAGCGTGAGAAAAAGTACCTGGATTGAAATGATTAGTGAAAGGAATATTGCCTTTACTTCTCAATTTTTCATCATAGCAATAATCCTTAATGTATAGTTTTCTGTCTTTAATATTTAAATGTTTAATTGTTCTTAGCTTGGTGAATATGGTAAAAGGAAGAAGAGGATAGCAAATGACCTTTGTGACAAGGAGAAACTTAGTGATTCATTTCTGGTTGTTGGAGAGTCATACCAGAAGCTCCGGCGATTCAGTAAAGCTCTTAAATGGTATAAAAAAGGCTGGGAATCTTACCGTTTGATTGGAAACTTGGAGGTAATTTGATTTGTGATGCCTATGAATATCTTCATTTTTCCAGTCTGCAAACTAAACTTGCAATTTTTCCATTCTTTTCAGTTATTGCACAATGATTGCAGAATGTGAATTAGGTTTTGATTCTAATGATTAGTACATGAATGAAGCTTTTATTGAATCTGAATAACTAGAGCAACCTAATTGAAATGTCTTTTGGCACTTGTTCTCAAAACAATATTGCCATCAGGGGCAAGCACTGGCAAAGATAAACATCGGGGATGTTTTGGACTGCACTGGGGATTACTCAGGTGCTTTGGACGCATGTAGAGAGGGTTACAGGTAATTATCTTAAAGAAAAATTCCCTATTGCCTTTGAAGATATCTAGTTGTGAGGTGTTACCTATTAATCTACTGGTTTAAGCTGCTAACAATTGTAGCCTCACCAAAGCAATCAGTTACTTGCAGTTGCTTCGCTCTCCTTTGGCAGCTAGCCTTATTTTTCTCATTTTTCGCTGGCGTGTTTTTATATATCGGAACTAGATGTCCTTGACATGTTTAGCAGGCTGAACAGAATATTCGAAATATCTTGGTTACAATCTTTGCACCTAACAATGAAAGATTGTAACTAAAGGTAAATCTTTCATTTCTGCTGAAGATTGTTATTCTTTATGACAGGATTGCTGTTAAAGGAAACTTATCTTCATTGCAGCTGTCTGCCCTAGAAAATATGCACTACAGCCACATGATTCGCTTTGACGATGCTGACGAGGCAAGGTAAATTGTACTGCTACCTATTTTGCAACTTTGTACACAAGTCCAAGTCAGCGTAAGAAAAACCTTCTCTGGGAATATGCTATGCCTTGATGTGTATTTAAGATTGCCTATTGCAAATGCAACCTTCCCTTCATCTAATACGTGAGTGTTCAATAATCTGTGGCTTGTTTCCAGGATGACAAAAATTTTAATTGACAAATTAAAGCAATCCAAAGATGCTGAGATTCAGCCAGGAGGTTCTCTACGTGATTTCTGTTCAGAGACTCAAACAGAGTTGGATAACCTATCAGCAGATGATAAGTCTGATGGTAGCTTTTCACCAAAAGAACATAAAGCCAATGCTCATGGAGTAAAATCTTATGACACTTGTGATGAATCGGAGGAAGATATTACTTTGATGTCCCTACTTAGATCTAGAAAAGGAAAGAGAAAGAAAATACCCACTTGTGGAACTACACCTGTTGCTTCTTCCATTCCATGTGGATCTCCTGCAAGGAGCTTATCCAGATCCTCTGGTAGTCTTACAGTTAACCGAAAGCGTGTACGCATCATTCTATCTGACGATGAAGGAGAAAATGATGATAACATTTGCTCAGATAGAATAGGTAGCAGGTGTCTCATGGAAGGCATTGCAACTTCTGATGAACGTAAGCCTCGTGGAGTGGTCATGTTTATTTTAATCTTAAGTCATCTATTATAGGAAAAAGTATTTATCTTGTCCCTTCGGTTGCAGTGAACAAAAAGGATGCTCCCTCTCTTCAAGTCCAGGTAATAAACTCTTACAACTGAATCAATATGTTCTCTCAGTTGATCAAACCTCAAATATTAGTTCTGGTGTTCTATAGGATGTTTTACCTGTTGCTTCAAGATGTACAGTTGATGCATCTAGTCCTGCCAATCTTCAGCATAGCACCTCCTCACACAAATCCAATGGTTCTAAATCCAACCACGCCAATGATTCTAGAGTAACTGGATCCTGTGCTGATGTGGGCGATTCAAAAACTCACAGAAACATAAACAGCTTCTCCATTGGCTGCTCCAACTTATTGCAAAATGAAATCTCCAAGGGTCTACATGTTTGTTCTGATGAATCTTGTGTGAGTATAATAAGGAATATGAAATGTGCTTTTTTTCCTTTTTTTCCTATACCCACTCCATGTTTTTTGGCTATAAATTTGTGATATTGAAACAGTTACATCTTTTTACGTTTTCAAACTTCAATGTTTTGAATTATGGACCTAGACTGAATTTCAGAATTTCAGATTCTCTTAGCAAATGGCGTTTATATCTCATGAGAGGACCTTTAATAAATGTACATAGAATGAGTAATTGGTGAATGTTATGTCTAGAGGGTTAGGCTGTTGATTATAACAATGAGCTGCTCTTAGAGTGTTACAAATGCATCCTTCTAACTACTTTGTCACTTGGATACTGTGTTGCAGCAGCATATCATGTTTAAAATTGATCAAGAATTGGTATACATGGACCCAAACATGTATCTAATTGATGGTAAACTCAACATAGAGCAGATGAAGGTTGATTTGGCATGCTTTTATTATTTACAGCTCTCACAACAGAAGAGGTCAAGAGGTACAGCAAAATCTTAGTTTGATTTTAGTTTAATTTCTTAAATTTTCTGTATGACCATATTTTATAATGTTGGGTCTATGGTAAGCGAAAGCCTGCCTTTTGATTTTGCTTTATGTTAGTAACTTCTTAATATGTAATCCAGTCAGACGCCCAGCTTGTTCGATAAATGTAGTACTTATTATCTGAAATATTTTGTGTTTGAAAAATTTATGCCAATTATCCAGAAAGATGAAGGTTCTAATTGTCGGAAAGGACAACACAATAAGTCTGTGCATGAGAACCTAATACGGGTAACAACTGGAGAGTTTATAGGCGTGGAGAGAGAAGGGCAGTTTGGCCGGCAGAGAGAAAGAAGGAAGCAGCTGGGGAAGTTTGAGAGAGAGAAAGATGTTTCCTATTTTAGTGCATTTCAAATTCAAATAAGCTAGCAATTCCTACTTTTGTGTTGTAACCCTAGCGGCTTAGGAAGCTATAAATAGATGTAAACCAAGAAGGAGAACGGCATCTTTTTGGGAGGATCAATTTGTGGACGACGCAGTCGTTAGGCCTCTTCGTGAGGAGTGTTACTTATTCATTTCCTTCAATAAACACTTTGAGTTTCCCCTTTCCTAAAACACTAGCCTTTACTCTTTAACAAATTGGTGCGGTGACGATGGTTAATTCTAGGACGGATACGCGACTGGAAGGGTTGGAGAAGGCTACCGACGAATTCAACGCTCGGTTACAACAATCGGATGAGCGGGCGATAGCGTTGAACGCAAAGGTCGACGCCTTGGTGGCAGAAATCCGAGCAGGGTTCACGGCGATCAACAACAAATCCGGTACGGGTACGGGCGAGAACGACCCTCTGGAGACCTCGGAGTCGAACTCAGCACTCACAGGAGGCAAGACGACATCACCAATGCCGACTTTTGAGGGTACTGATGCCCTGGCATGGCTTGCACGGGCAGAACAATACCTTTTGATTACGGAGACGACCCCCGAGAATAGAGTGGGCATCGCGATGGTAGCGCTGGCAGGCCCAGCCCTGCCGTGGTACCAGCTATTGCGTAAACGGATCCCAAATCTCTCTTGGGCTCGGTTTGCACGCGAACTGATGAAGCGTTTCGGCGGTAATGGGGCGCTGGACGAGTATGAGGCGTTCGCCGTGGTGCGACACACCGGATCTCTTGTCGACTACGTGGCGGCATTTGAGGCGCGTCTTGCTCAGGTGCCAGATATTGCCAGCCACCAGTATCTAGGGTTTTTTATGGCGGCCCTCCATCCCGAGGTTCGTCTCCAAATGAAGGCAACAAAAGTCACAACCTACGAGGATGCAGTCGAATTGGCATTAGATATCGACTCGCTCACAGCCACCCACGCCCCGGGGTCAAAGTTAGGGCAGTCGCTCACGCCGGTCAATTCACATTCCAGGCCGCCGGCGGGGTCTTTCTCGAAGGGATATTCCCACACCTCACCGGCCTTTTCGTTCGACTCGTCTCGACCTGGACCGAAACGTTTCCGGAACATGTCCACGGAGGAGTATCAAAGACACATCGCTGCGGGAACTTGTTTCAAATGCGGATTGAAATTTGGGCCGACTCATAGGTGTCCCCCCAAGACCATGAATGTTCTCGTCTGGGACAAAGACGATGATACCTCAGACGACACACCGATTGACGAGCAGGAGACTGCAGACCTGGACCTAGAACTGCAATTGTCGGAGTTGTCCCGGTATGGGATCGACACTTCGCAAACCATGAAGCTTTTCGGTGCTATCGGGCAGCAGCAGGTCAAGGTGATGGTGGACAGTGGCGCCAGCCATTGCTTCATTTCGGAGCAGCTTGCCAGCACGTTGAGGCTACCGATTACCTCGACTTCGCCTTACTCCGTCCTACTGGGAGACGGGTCGAAATGGCGCGCCAACGGCATTTGCCATCAGGTGCCATTGACGATGGCGTCGGAAACGTTCTCCCTATCATGTTACATTTTTCCCCTCCGCAACATCGACGTAATACTGGGGTTTTCTTGGCTTGCCTCTTTGGGCGATGTCCTAGCTAACTGGCTACACTCGTCAATGGAATTTTCGGTCGACGGCAGGCTGGTGACCATTCAAGGAGACCCCACCCTTATGCGCCGCACATGCTCCTCCCAGGACCTCCGCTGCCTCGACGCCGAGGACTG
Source organism: Salvia splendens (assembly GCF_004379255.2). NCBI lineage: Eukaryota > Viridiplantae > Streptophyta > Magnoliopsida > Lamiales > Lamiaceae > Salvia > Salvia splendens. The sequence continues at coordinate 18,394,564 of NC_056047.1, read as the reverse complement.
CTGTTGGGTGCTCCGGTCAGTGGAGAAGGAGACTGGACCAGACGGGTTCGGGATCAGTAGCTCGCTGCCCGCTCCCAGCTACTGCAACTAGTGGAGGCATTCCCTTCACTCACACGCCCCGATCCGGGGCTGCCGCTACCCCGTTACACGGACCACCAGATTCCTCTGTTACCCGGGTCAGAACCCGTCTCAGTCCGACCATACAGGTACAACCATTTGCAGAAGGACGAAATGGAGAAGTTGGTGGTGGAAATGTTGGCGTCAGGAGTAATCCAGCCGAGTACCAGCCCATACTCGAGCCCGGTTCTTCTAGTCCGCAAAAAAGACGGCTCGTGGAGGTTCTGCGTCGACTATAGGGAGTTAAACAAGACGACAGTGCCGGACAAATACCCAATCCCGGTCATCCAGGAACTCCTCGATGAATTGCATGGGGCTAGATAGTTTAGCAAGATCGACCTTAAGGCCGGCTATCATCAAATTAGGGTGGCGCAAGACTACGTGCATAAAACCGCGTTCCGCACCCACTCAGGGCACTATGAGTTTTTGGTCATGCCGTTTGGTCTCACCAATGCACCGGCAACCTTCCAGAGTTTGATGAATGATATATTTCGCCCGGCACTGCGGAAATTCGTCCTGGTTTTCTTTGACGACATCATAGTGTATAGCGACTCTTGGGAGGCCCACATGAGTCACCTACGGCTGGTGTTCGACTCCCTACACGCCCACTCACTGGTAGTTAATCCGAAGAAGTGCCTTTTGGGACGTGACAGCGTGGAATACCTCGGGCATATCGTATCCTATGACGGTGTAAGGATGGATCCCGCCAAGGTCTCGGCGGTACTACGTTGGCTGACCCCCACATCTCTAAAAGGCACCTGGGGATTTCTCGGCCTCATCGGATACTATCGTCGTTTCATCAGAAATTATGGCAAAATTGCTGCTCCCTGACCGCCCTCTTAAAGAAGCCGCAGCCCCCCTTAACCAAACCACGTTGGATCTGGCCGTCTGATGCAGCGGCGGCGTTTGACGCCTTGAAGGCAGCTCTAACCTCGGCACCTCTCTTGCGTACGCCAGATTTCTCCAAGGAATTCACTATCGAATGCGACGCGTCGGGCCTGGGCCTGGGCGCGGTCCTAATGCAGGAGCGCCAACCCGTAGCTTACTTCAGCAAGACGTTGGCGACTCGTTGGTTAGCAAAATCAGCTTATGAGAAGGAACTTATGGCCCTCGTCCTCACCATCCACCATTGGCGCCCGTACTTACTTGGCCGCCGTTTTATCGTGCACACGGATCAGCGGAGTCTTCGCCAACTGCTGGCACACCCCTTGTGACCCCGGCGCAACAAAATTGGACTGCCAAGCTATTGGGATATGACTTTGCTATCGTCTATAAGGAGGGGAGGTTGAATAGAGCCGCCGATGCCCTTTCACGACGGGATGAGGCCTCGATAGAACTATCGGCGATCTCTAGACCGATTTGGCCGGAATGGGCAGCCGTTCAGTCTTCGATATCAGCTGACCCGGCATTAGCCAAGATCAGGTCGGAATTAGAGGCAGGGCTTCCGTCGATGGCCCACTATGAGCTGATCCACGACGCTTTATTCTATAAAGGCCGACCAGTCATTCCGCCGCATTCACCGTGGATCCAGAAGTTGCTGGCCGAGTTCCACACCACGCCAGGTGGCGGCCACTCCGGTGCCTATCGGACCTATCGCCGCATTGCATCTAACGTCTATTGGCCGGGAATGATGAAGCAAGTCACTAACTTCGTCGCAGCCTGCGCAACTTGTCAAAAGAATAAATCAGACACCAAATCCCCGACTGGTCTCCTGCAGCCCCTTCCGATCCCGGGCAGAATTTGGGAAGATATAAGCATGGACTTTATCTCCGGTCTACCCAAAGCAGGCGGTATCGACTGCATCTTGGTCGTCGTTGACCGATTATCGAAGTATGCTCACTTCATCGGCCTGCGTCACCCGTTCTCGGCCCGACAGGTGGCGGACGCCTTCACCAGCGAGGTCATCCTGCTCCATGGCATTCCCCGATCGATCGTGTCCGATCGAGACCCCATCTTCCTAAGCTCGTTTTGGCGAGAGCGTTTTCGCGCCACCGGAACTAAACTAAAAATGAGCTCGGCATATCATCCGGAGACGGATGGGCAGACGAAGGTGTTGAACAGATGCGTGCAAACATACCTGCGCTGCTTTTCGTCGGAGAGGCCTAAGCACTGGTATAAATGGCTCGCATGGGCGGAATATTGCTACAACACAAGCTCGCACTCGGCGGCGGGTACAACTCCCTTCGAGGCAGTTTATGGTGGCCCCCCACCGACGATCCATGCGTTCCTACCGGGCGAGATTCGGGCCCAAGCCACCATCGACTGCCTGCGCTCTCGCGACGAGGCCTTGGAACTTCTACGGCACCACCTCCATCGGGCTCAGCACCGGATGACTGTATCGGCAAACAAACACCGTCGAGATGTGGAATACGACGTAGGTGACCTGGTTTACTTAAGGTTTAGACTGCATAGGCAGGCTACCTTATTCTCCGCCCGAAATCGGAAGCTGGCTCCTCGCTAATTCGGTCCCTTCCGGATCGAGGCTCGGATCGGCAGCACAGCTTACCGCCTGCAACTCCCGATTTCCTCTTGCATCCACCCGGTTTTCCACGTTTCCCTTCTCAAAAGAGCCATCGGTGAGGAGGTGGCTGATCCGACGTTACCAGACTGGGTGGTCGAGCATGAACCCCCATTCCTTCCTGAGGCAGTGTTAGACCGTCGCTCCGTGGACCGAGAGGGGGACTCGGTAGACCAGATTTTGGTCAAGTGGGGCGACTTGGATGAAGAGGAAGCCACTTGGATGGATGTGGCGGATGTTCGAGGCCAATTTCCTTTCTTCAGCCTTGCGGACAAGGCTGTTTTGACCGGCGAGGCAGTTAATACGGGTAACAGCTGGAGAGTTTATAGGCGTGGAGAGAGAAGGGCAGTTTGGCCGGCAAAGAGAAAGAAGGAAGCAGCTGGGGAAAAGTTTGAGAGAGAGAAAGATGGTTCCTATTTTAGTGCATTTCAAATTCAAATAAGCTAGCAGTTCCTACTTTTGTGTTGTAACCCTAGCGGCTTAGGAAGCTATAAATAGATGTAAACCAAGAAGGAGAACGGCATCTTTTTGGGAGGATCAATTTGTGGACGACGCAGTCGTTAGGCCTCTTCGTGAGGAGTGTTACTTATTCATTTCCTTCAATAAACACTTTGAGTTTCCCCTTTCCTTAAACACTAGCCTTTACTCTTTAACAGAACCATTTTACTACTCGCAGAACCAACTTTTCTGCGTAATAATTGCTATATCACTGTTTTTGTTCCATAGGCTGAGGATATACTTAAATAGGCTGCTTATATCCTGTTTGGTTTCATATCAGCAGGACTGGTGCCAGTCATTCAACATATGCAGTGTGGTGAGAAAATTCTTGGATCAATGGAAACATTATACAACTTTAACAACCTTGCTCCAGAGAAGACCTGGATCGAGGTTTCTGTTGGTGGTAAATCTTTAGGCTCAAAGAACTGCTTCCTGCATTTTGTCTGGTTCCTTTTCATTTCATTCATCTATTGCCCTCGCATATTCCTTGTCTGGATCATATGTTGCTATGTATTGCAAGCCTAATCAAATTGGAAAGAGTTTAAACAAATTATACATCTTAGAGCATGACCATTACTCATAGATACATATCTGCCATTATGCCTATGGTCCAATAATCAGATGACAATCTGTGTCCTTATTAATAGGCAAAGGTATATGTGTTACCTAATACACCTCATTTACTCACCTAATATGGGTTGAAAGTTCATCCTGACCTTGATAAGGGCGAGTTTGTTCTACTTCAGAACGCCTAACAGATTCTATCTAATTGTAAATATCATAGTGCAATTGGTGCTAGTATCTTGTGACTCGAATAAATCATTTGAGTGCTTTTGCATGGTCTAATAATGTGCACAGAACAGTTTTAAACTGAAAGGTCTCATCCTTTTGTAATTGTTTTACTGCTATAACAAGTGTCTGATCTTTTATGTCCCATCCCTTTTTAATCAGTTATGGTGCCAAAAATTGTGATGAAACTGTACATAGACTGCTGTGAGGAACTATCTGAACAGCCTAATCTGGAAGTGGTGCGGAGATTGTACAACTTAGAGGTGACCTTTACATTCATTTTCTTTTAAATAAAGGGGGGCAGGTTGATGAAATAAGCATTTGATTTTTCTGATCTAGATTAAATTAAACAAATAAGCCAATATTACCAGTTTCTTTGTTAACACTTTATTAGGTGTCGGAGGATGAAATTTTAGTGTCTGATTGCCAATTGCGAGATGTATCAGTAGCACCGTTGTTGAATGCTCTGCAAATGCACAAAACACTTGCAGGCTTGGACCTGTCTCATAATCTATTAGGTAAATGAGATCTGTGCTTGATTCTATAATCATTGGACATTTCCAAAACAATACCTGATCTTCATATTCATAAATAAAGTGGCAAAAAAGTGCTATGAAACACGTTGTTGGGCACTGAAAATATTCTTGTTAAAAACTTACTGTAATTGGAAATATACCTTTGCAGGAAATCTCACTGTTGAGAACCTCAGACAAGTGTTCATGTCATCAGGACAAAATTATGGTGGTCTTATATTGAATCTGCACAACAATTGTCTTGGTCCAGCTGCTTTGTTTCAGGTCTTGAATTTCTTACTATCAAACAATTATCTGTTTGCTGTTCAGGATTTTTTACTTATTTCAGATGGTGTAGCGAACACATCTGTATGCTCATGCACCAAAACCTGTCACCTTTCTTTAAAAAGCTGCCTCCTACCCATTTAAACGAAAAGGGAAAGTCATTTCAGAATGCTTATACTTCAAAATTCCTAGACATTGTTATGGGTTACTGTTAGAAGCACTTGATTTGATGTAATCATCTTAGAGCAATTGATCATGATCCTCGTTAGGAGACTAGGAACGTAGCCCAAGGATCTTCCTCATGACAGGTTGGGTGAACAAAGAAAGCTGATTTGCGAGGTTTAAAACCCACATATACAAACTTGAATTCGATTGAACACTCGATGGGCGTGTTCTATCTACGAACAGTCAGCTGGCGTAACGGAATGTGGGATGGAACCTTCTGCACTCAGACAGGATCACAGGAAATGCTGAACAGATAACTCGACGTCTTGGAGCTTCGGATGGCAATGACTTACAGTGGAACAAGGGGGAAAACGGTGGTGGCTAGCAATGAAACAATGGAACTATTGACGCTACAAATGAATGTGAAAGTTCGTTTTAAGTTGATAGAATTATTACGAATTGAACACTTTGCTACAAGAATTATAATAAAGAAAATTCAAGGGTAACACTCAAGAATTTGCATAAAATATTATAAAAAATAAAAGACTTATATAATTCAAAAATGACTAAAGTCCATTTTTGATCCTCAACATATGACAAAGTCCATTTTTGATCCTCAACATATGACCTTTTTTGATTTGTGCCCTAAACAGTTTGTTTGCGGATGTTTTAGGCGGTGCACGAGACCACCAATGAGTAAAGTCCACTTTTGCTCCTAAACATATGTGTATTTTGGTTATGGTCCTTAACTATGAGGGCATTAAAATTTTAATTGCCCTGTCTAACAATGACCTAACATGACCCGAATCATATTGTACAGGACCCGAACAATGATAACACATTGTTTAGGACTTAAAAAACCGGCCATGTAGAGGGCTCGAAATGGACTTTACTCTTCAAAAATTACCTAGGCCTATTTATGGACAAAAATAAGTCTCAATCTGATTTTTAAATAAACTCCTAAAACTCTAATATCTTAAGGAGATATGTCCTACTTATACTCATCTGTTACAAACTTACAAAAGCTATAATTAAACAACTAAAGAAACCAAAACAAGATAAGACTCCAAAGCTTCTAAACTTTTCAGTCATGTCTCTCAGCAAACACATACTCCTTTGCCCTGCGCACTTCATCCATTCCAGATTTCTCCAAACCGAACGTCTGCACCTGTTCATTCCTCCGAGAATATCTCACCTTCATACCGCTGCGACTTCAGCCTTCAGGTAGCCAATAAGTTTGACCATCATCCAAATCTTGAAGGTCTTCTTGCGCCATGATCTCGTCTTGAGCCGAGTCCGTGTGCTGTCCTTTTGGCTGCCAAATAACCGAAGCTAGGATCCTATCAGCTATGTTACTGCTAAACCTTACCAGAAAACTATTCTGCATGGAATTGTTTTGTTGAAATCTAGTTTTTGCATGTTGTTGGCAGGCTATTTCATCAGTTCTATGTGTTTCCCTTAAAACTATTGCCCATTTCCTTCGCAGATTTGTGAATGCCCCGTGCTCTATGCACGACTGGAAGTTCTCAATGTATCTGGAAACCATTTGACTGATGCTTGTGCTTCTTACATCTCAACCATCCTCCGAAACTGCAAAGGTGAAATCTCAATATTATAGTAAGATCGTCTTTGTACTGGGGTTTTCATGTTTTGAGAAGAACCAACCTGAGTTTTGATGTCTCAGATAAACATATCTTGAACCTGAATGCTTAAGATTTTGCCTGATTTGTAGAGATTCTTATATCCTCCATTAAGTCACGTGAATTCTGTTTTTGCAGCTCTTTATAGTTTGAACATAGAGAACTGTTCTGTTACATCGAGAACAATTCAAAAAGTTGCTGAATCTTTGGATTCTGAATCAGCACTTACGCATCTGTTTATAGGTAGGTTCTATATACAAAATTGATGGCTTCATTACAACTTCATGATTTATTTAACTGAACAAAAACTTGAAAACTCTAAATTGTTCAACAGGACACAATCACCCTGTATCTGGCAATGCAGTAATTAATCTTCTGAAAAAACTCAGTGCCACCAACTGGTACGTTGCTTATCTACTCATTCCCACTTTTTTGTATTTTATAAATTGTCTGATGTAGATAATAAACGATATGGTATTTTTAGGTTTCAAGTGCTCAGTCTAAATGGGATAAAGCTCAGCAAGCCAGTAGTTGATAGTCTTTGCCAACTAGCCAGGGATTGTTGCTTCTCTGGGTTGCTACTGGGACATACTAACATTGGAACTGTGAGTTACTCATCCATTTTATGTGTCAGGTTACAGGAACTGTCATTCATTAATTATATAATTCCCTTGTTTTCTTTTCATGCTTCACGATTAATGCATCTTTATAAATTTATGGAACTGCTCTTTGTAATAATAGTTATAAGAAATCTATCTGACCTTTTATCTTTGCGACCAAACTCTATAATCCTTCCCTAGCTCATTTGTTTTACCTCGTCATCAATGAAGTTTGGCTAGGTTTAATTTGCTAGACTAAAACTTCTGCAGGACATAATAGTACTCCATAATTTGTTATGGGTGTTTCACTGTGATACTGACCTTTATGTAATCTAATAATTTGAGGATGCTTTTCAGAAAGGTGCATTACAGTTGATCAAACCATTATCCAAGGATACCCAGGAACTTGTCAGGCTAGATCTATCAAATTGTGCACTTACTTGTGACTACATTGTTAGTCTCAAAGATGAAGCATCCTTGGTTTGTGGTATTCTCGAATTGAATCTTGGTGGAAATCCAATCATGAAAGAGGTATCCTTTCAGTTGAGTTATTGGATTGGGTTTATTTCGGAATGCCCCTTGATGTTTAATAGCTGATTACATAATGACATAATCATCATGAAAAGAGGTATAGTCACTGAATTTTCTCTGTGAATAAAGTAATCTTGGACAAATTAACAGCTAATATCATTGTTGCACCTCATTGTCTCTTGTCAAATTTGAATAGAACTTAGTGATTATCGGATTCGTAACTTTCATTCAACATGAACTTACATCTGTAAGTATTTTATTTCTGACTTGGCCATCTGCCTGTCTTCTTTGATGTTGGTGGATACCTTACATGCTTAGGTTTTAAAACATTGCTACAAATTCCCCACAAAGTCCTAGGAAAGTGCTCTTATGATCTCGATAGCTTGCCCCTGGCCTTTTTCCCAGTTCAAATTTTTGTAGCTTGACTTAGTGTATCTTAGAGCTAGTTTTGATAAAACTCACTGTTAACGCAAAGCTCCTAAGATGTTTTGATGCAATTGTTCTATGCTATATTTATTTGTAATCATTTGTAGTAATATTTTTCTGAAGTTATAAAGCAGTTTTGTATGTAAATCTACAAGGAATGAAAATTAGCTTCGTGTATATTCTGTAGCATCTGTAAATGGATTCACTATTATATGGTTGTAGCATTCATACAATAGTATGTTTTTCTTAGTAGTTGGGTTACTTCTCTTGTATTAACGATTCTAGAGTGAATGACCAACACAGGGAAGCAATGAATTGTCATCCTTACTCCGCAATCCGCAGTCTTGTTTAAGGGTTCTGGTGGTCTGCAAATGCGAACTAGGTCTTGAAGGTGTCATTCACATGCTTCAAGCTCTATCCGAGAATCGCACTCTTGAAGAACTCAACCTGGCTGACAATATCAATCCAAATGAAGCTGAAGCTCTAACAAGCAACTGCAGACCGCCAGAGAAAGGGTATAACTCTTCCCCAGCAGCCAAAAACGATCCCGACCCGTTGAAAGTTGCTTCACCGGAGCTAGTTGATCCTCTACCTCAAGATATGTGTGCCTTAGACCCAAGCGAAAACCAGCTCGAAGTTGCAGACAGTGAAGATGAGCGAGAAGAGCCGCGAGCTACATCAACTGGTCCTGGAGAATGTAGCAAGCACGCATCCCCGAACAGGATTCTTCATCAAGAAAGTCGGCCCATGCAGCAGCTTTCTTCTTCCATTGAAATGGCAAGATCGTTAAAAGTATTGGATCTTAGTGGTAACGGTTTCTCTCAGGAAGTCAGCGATGTTTTATTTTCAGCATGGTCCTCAGGAGCTAGAGCTGGTTTGAGTCGGAGACATGTTGATGGAAAGACGGTCCATTACTCGGTTCAGGGAAGCACGTGCTGCGGCATTAAGCCTTGCTGCAGAAAGATTTGAGATGGGCAGACCTCTATCACATTCATATATGTATGAGAATATTCAATTGAGAGACAATTTTTCTAAGTTTGCCTCCACGAAAGTGTATGTAATTCCAATGCATGATCTTTGATCTTATATTTATACGGTTATGAGTTTAGGCAAAGTTACTTGTTTGATAGGGTAAATAGAAAAAAGAAAAATGTGTCATCTACGATTACTTGAAGTCACAATGGAGAAGCAGCGGAAACGAGACAAATGTTCTTCGAGAGGCGATGGCCACCTATTAGAGTGAGAACAATAAGCCTTTCTAGTAGGCTATGACTTTCGGAAAATGTTTCTCAAATGTCAGATACAGAGTAATTCAAGAGGAAGTGTCAACGGGCCAGGAGGAGTGACTCGTCTAGGTAATGAAAGCGGTTGGAGGGAGGGGTAGAGGGTTGGACCCGATCAGGTGAGTCGCACCCGACCGGGTGGGTCTTGTTCTATTATTTACCCGAACGGGTGGCGCGCTTGCTGAGTAATTTTGTCACAATTTGATGACTTCTTCGAGTTTCAATTAAATTCTAATTATTTGTCTGGTTAAGCTGAATAGATATTTATTGAAGCACGTATGCTGTCGCCAACTCTACTCATCCAAGTCATAATACATACTCCTATTACTCAATGGGGATGTTCAGTTTGCAAGATTGTATACTGAGATTAAATTTATAGTGTGTTTGGTTCATGAGATTCGATCTCACAACTCAATCCTAGATGAATAATCATGGGATAATTATGCATAGTTAATCCCTATGACTAAAATAATCTTACAACTCAATTAATCATAGATTTTATCTTGGTATTATTTCATCTTGTAAACCGAACACCACCAACTAGTACTATTACACTTAATTCAAATAACTTACGGTAATTAAACTAGAGTGATGCTAATTGAAACCTTATGTTAGAGTTTCACCAGATGCTGAACCATAACCGGCCCGATAAGCTATGTTATGGTTGCCGGTTCCAATTTTGGAAACGTTGGTTAATTCAAACCCAATTGGCATTTCAAGAAGAAAATAATTTCCTGGTGCCTTAGAAATTAGATGAGGGGATGATGCTCAGAGTTTCCCTTCTCGTCATGTAGATAATGGAAAATTACAATTATACTCCATATATCAGAACGTGGGTAAGGACTAGGAGTTATGGTTTAAAATATGTGACGATCTATTAGCTATCATATTTTTTGGCAACTTATAAAGAATAATGATAATTCGCTCCAAAATTGCTTATTATACTTCAGGTCCTCTTATATTGCTTATAGTATCAAAATCCAAAATTAAGGTAAAATCCACACTCTTAGATTTTAAAATGAGTGGATGAGATTAAACTTTACGAATTTCAATAAATAGCAGACAAAATATCATCAAAGGGGTAAGATTGTCATTCTGTTATCATATCATAATTTTTTCGTGTTTTTTACATCAACATAATGGATTACAAATATCAACACAATTACATGAGTATTTCAATACAAGTACACAAAATTATCAACACATTATTGAGATTTTACATGCATTATATTGAAATTTTTTTGATGTATTTATTGATAAAAAAATCTACTTATCAACATATACGAAAACTGAAATAAAATTTATCAAATTTCATCATTCGAATGTCGTCGGAACATATGCAATTGAGATCTCGTTAGAACCCTTATAAAATTATCTTTAATTTGATATATTTTTTGCTAAACAATAATTTAAATTGAGAAAGTTATGTAAATTTAAAATTTTAGAATGATTTTAATAAATGAGAATTGACATTAATATCATTTAATTTTATTTAATAATTATTTAAATTTAAAATATAATCCAATTACATTATATCAACCACTAAATCTTCTAATCTAATACTCCCTCCGTCCCGCACTACTTGCACTTATTTCCTTTCTGGGCGTCCCAAGTTATTTGCACTCTTTCCATTTTTAGTAACAATTTATACCTACAGCCGTAATTGTTGACTTTGTCTATCACTCATTCCTTAATCTCTGTGCCCAAAAGTAAAGGTGCGAGTAGTGCGGGACGGAGGGAGTAGTACTTACTAGTTAAGAATTGATCCTAATTTTAAATTATTAATTAATTAATAATTGATCACATGTACTTCAAACTTTGATATGAATGTTTATCTTATTAAAGATTTAATCAATACATAGAAATATTAATTTATCAGGTCACATCAATATTAAATTGTGAATCCTCCCCGACTCACTAAGGCCATCCACAATAGGAATAGCCCAGCAATAGCCCAGTCATAGCCCAGTCATAGCCTAGCCACAAACTACTCCTGCCACATCATCAACACTAAAAATCCTCCTGCCACATCATCAAAACAAACAAATAGCCCAGCCATAGCCTAGCCATAGCCTCGCCACATCACACAAAATAAATAATTAACAATCACACAAAATACGGAATTAAATTTACCTCACACATACGGGAAAATTCAATAATAACATTAAAATTTTAAAAAGTACATTAATTAAAAAAACACACTTCATTAAAATTAAAATAACATTACAACATCCTCATTAATGAGTTTGTCCCACATCGAAAGTGGAATATAAAACATTCAAGAATGTCTCTATAAAAGAGAAACAACCAAGAATGAGTTTGTACCACATCGAAATTGGAACATAAAACATTCAAGGATGTCTCTATAAAAGAGAAACAACCAAGAATGAGTTTGTCCCACATCGGAAGTGGAACATAAAACATTCAAGGATGTCTCTATAAAAGAGAAACAACCAAGAATGAGTTTGTCCCACATCGAAAGTGGAACATAAAACATTCAAGGATGTCTCTATAAAAGAGAAACAACCAAGAATGAGTTTGTCCCACATCGAAAGTGGAACATAAAACATTCAAGGGTGTCTCTATAAAAGAGAAACAACCAAGAATGAGTTTGTCCCACATCGAAAGTGGAACATAAAACATTCAAGTGTGTCTCTATAAAAGAGAAACAACCAAGAATGAGTTTCAAAAAAAAAAAATATTAAATAAAAAAAATTAAAAAATCCGCTGGGCGATGCGCTAGGCGATCCGGAGCGCTGCAATAGCGCCGAGCGGATCGCCCAGCGCACCGCCTAGCGCTACGGAACCGCCGAGCGCTAGGCGGTTTTTAAATCCGGAAATGGCTGGGCGGTTGCAATAGACCGCCTTGCGCCAGCGCTCGGCTAGGCGGTGCGCTAGGCGCTATTGTGGATGCTCTAAGGAAAAATTGATATTTCCAACTTTGCTATAAATGTGACATTAGTCTACAGTCGAATGCAATGTAGCGATATCACCATGCATTTTTATTTGATACAGAATAATGAAGCTAGAGGGTAGAGTAGGTGTTAGGTGGGGTGGGGAGTGGGGGCTGTTTTTATGTTGAAAAATCCAAGGGGTGAGGGTGGTCTAGAGGCTTATAAGACTAGGTGTTAGGTATTAGGCCATTACCCTTGGTGGCAAGGTTGTTTTTCTATTTTATCTGATGTTGGAGACAAGTAATTTGGTTGTTCTATAGTTTTCTAATTTAAAAAGTCATGTAATCAATGGATCAAGAAAATTTTCTACTAAAAGAACATGTATTTTAGAGCATCCACTTAGGCGGCCTTCCCCAAAGCCCCGTCCCCTTTTTTTGTCCACGGCCCTATTTTTTTATCCATAGCCCTAATTTTTTCCTCCACTGCCTCACTATAGACAGACACTTCCAATAGCCTCAAAATTTTATAACCAATTTTTATTTTAATTTTTTCATTTCGATTTTAAATCAGCTGAATTGAAATAATTATAAAATGAGGTAATGGAGACCGAATATTCGTTGTATTGGCAAAGGTAAAATTATACAACGAACGTAAAAAAATACAAATAAAAACGCCGCCACCGTCTAATCGGTGGCGTCGTCCGATTCCTCTTCCTCGTCTTCGTCGCCTTCTCCGTCGCCTTCTCCATCGCCTTCAACGTCTCCCTCGCTGCTGCCGGCCGCCGCTGCCCCAGGACCCTCATCAGCCAAGCGCAGACGGCGCTGGATCCGACGTATGAGGTCGGAGTATATATTCTTGATGTACGGGTCGGTTGTCGCCTCGTATTTGCTACAGGCATCATTCAATTCGTGCGCCAGCTGCGCATATACGTTATCCCTCAAGACCTCGCTGGCAAAAGGGGCCCTTGAAGCCGGTATAGGCGCGGGCTGCATTCAATTCGATCCAGAAGCCGCCGACGATCGTCGGGAGGAACCGCCGGCTTCTCTAGCGCGTCGGATAGAGGCACGTTGTCCCGGAGGGCGGGCGCGCCTAGAGTGTGTAGCGGAGGGCTCTGCGGCTTGCTCTTCGTTCATGTCGAACGATTGCGAGCCGGTGCCGCTGCTGTAGTCCCCGGAAATGTTGTGTCTTGTCCGCTTCGTCGCCGGACCCTGCTCTTGGGCACAGATGGCCTTAAATTTCGGGCAGTCCTGGAGAACTTGAAACTCCTCCCACATTGTGAACTTCGGATGGCCGAGCGTGTGGTATTGCTCCATCGAAAGTTCTTTCACGTCAGCCTCACTTTGGCCACTCTCCGCATGGAGCAGGTTGTTCTGGTATATGCCCGCGAACCGCCGGGTACCAGGCAGAATCCTAGACCACTTCTTGCGGAGCTGTTCCCCGTCACGCGAGAGGGCGTCGCGAGGTTTGAACTCGTTGTACGCCTGCACGACGCGCTTCCAAAAGCTAAACTCGGTGTGATCGGTGCCCACTACGGGGTCTGATGTGGTGGCATCCCACGCCCTCGCCACAGCAACAGACTCCGCTTTGGTGTAGTGGATGGGCTTTTTTTCCGACTTGAAATGAGCCGCTGGGAAGGATTGCCGCCATATCCCGACGGCTGGGAAGGATTGCCGCCATATCCCGATTCGTGTGAGCCGGGGGATTCGTCGTCTCCACCGTGCATTTTTTTAGAGTGAAAGTGTAGATAGTGAATGCGGGGAAAGTGTGTGAAAATGAAGTGTGTGAAAGTGTGTAAAAATGGATGGTGGAGGAGGAGTATTTATAGATGTAATTTTCGAATTTTTTTTAAAAAAATAAAAAACTCAAACGGGGCGGACGTCCATAGCCCGTCGCCCCACTATAGATCGCCCCCCAATCGCCCCGGATCGCCCCGCCGCCACCACCATCGCCCCGTCCTCACCCCGTAGGAGGCGAAGCCTCTACCGCCCCACCCTCGCCCCATTTTTCTTGTCCACCCCTGGGCGGACGTCCGATCCACTATAGACCGCCCCACCCTCGCCCCAGATTTTCGTCCGCCCCCTTTCCTCCTATAGTGGATGCTCTTATATATTTGTTTTGACAGAAATGTTAAATGGTAAGACAACTTATTGAACAATTGTGATCAATCATGGTCTAAAACTGTGAGGGAGCAACATTGACTGATTGAGGAAGATATTAACGTCATATTAAGAAGCTGGTTTATTTATTTCATAATATGCATTGCACACATGAGAATATCTCAAAGATGTTCTTGCGGTAACGTAGTCTTGTGGAGGAGCAAGTAGCAGAAGATATGTGACTCTTTCAAGTATTGAAACTGAATGCAATAATGTCTAAGCTCCTTGCCTCTAGGACAAATGCTCTGTACATCGGATCTTGTTACTTAACTTGATGGGAAGTGCTGAAAAATAAAAAATAAACAGATCAATCAGAATAGCAATAAGAAAGAAATCAATTAAATGCAATTAAGGCCATCCACTACGCTATCTCTATACCGTCCCTTAAATACTATTTGACCACTATTTGAGGGCTCCACTGTCCTTTTTTACTCCATCCCTTAACTAAGGGATGGAACCTGCAACGCTCCGTCCCTTAACCGTCCCTTAATTACTATTCATTCAATTTCATTTTTTTATTTTTTTTCCAACAAATTCAATTAAAAAAACAAACTTCATTAAAAATAAAATAACATTACAACATAAAAAAAACAACTTAAAATCCTAAAAAAATAAAAATGACATAATTTAAAATACAATTTTATAGAGACATAAACATTCAAGGATGTCTCTATAAAAGAGAGACAACCAAGAATGAGTTTGTCCCACATCGAAAGTGGAACATAAACATTCAAGGATGTCTCTATAAAAAAGAGACAACCAAGAATGAGTTTGTCCCACATCGAAAGTGGAACAAAAAACATTCAAGGATGTCTCTATAAAAGAGAGATAACCAAGAATGAGTTTGTCCCACATCGAAAGTGGAACAAAAAACATTCAAGGATGTCTCTATAAAAGAGAGACAACCAAGAATGAGTTTGTCCCACATCGAAAGTGGAACATAAAACATTCAAGGATCTCTCTATAATAGAGAGACAACCAAGAATGAGTTTGTCCCACATCAAAAGTGGAACATAAACATTCAAGGATGTCTCTATAAAAGAGAGACAACCAAGAATGAGTTTGTCCTACATCGAAAGTGGAACATAAAACATTCAAGGATCTCTCTATAATAGAGAGACAACCAAGAATGAGTTTGTCCCACATCGAAAGTGAAACATAAAACATTCAAGGATCTCTCTATAAAAGAGAGACAACCAAGAATGAGTTTCATAAATTCGCAAGCCCATCAAATATATATGGGCTATTACGAATTTCTTGTATTTATTTATTTATAAAAATTGTTTTTAAATATAAAAATAATTTTTATAAATAAAAAATATTTTTTAAAAAATTCGATTTTTTTTAAAAAAAATTGAATTATTGCGTCAGCGTGACGACGCCCACTTGCTGGCCAGCGAGTGGGCGTCACGCATGCATCGGGCGTGCGACACGTCGCCCAGGCGCGTGTCGGGACGGCGCGTCCCGTGTCTCGCGTGTACGGGCTACGGGACGGGCTGGCGCGCGGCTCGGGACGGGACGATCGTTGCAACGCGTCCCGCGGAGGACCCGTCCCTCCGGGACGAAACGCGAGCCCGGCGCGGGACGCGTAGTGGATGGTCTAAGTTAGCTTCCATTTACATTACTTTTATAGTTTTACTAATCTTTGTAATAATGTATATGAAAATATATTATAGGATCATGTTATCTCTAAAATATGCCTATTATTAGAGACTAAGACCGGCCACATGTTACTTAACACTTAATCACTAGGAAAAATGAAACTTTATTATTTTCCCATCTAATTAAAAAAATGACAATGCAGAGACGTACACATCCTAGAAATTAAAATAGGGGGAGTTGGTCATGAATGCAAAGATGGCTACATACTATGATGCATATTTTTATGAAAGTGACGATTTTGTTTATGGTTGCATAGATTGTGAATTTCTTCCAATAAATCATAAGAAAGGAAAGGAAAGTTGTGGTTGTGGCATGGGCAGGGGAGAGTGCTGTAGCAGTACTTTAATAGTAGTATATAAAAATTGTACGTTTATTGACCATCACCCTATACTCTATAAACATATGCACTCACTATTCATTATACTCCATATTTAATGCTTTCAAAATATAAAACTTTATAACAATGTTTTTAAAGCCAAACCAACAAGAATCTGACCATTGATTCGGACAAAATAACGTGTACTCCATATGATATACTCCATTCATACTTTCTAAGTCTACAATTAATAGTCTCGTTTTAAGAATAGAGTATTAAAATGAAGGATCTCAGGGTCCTCAATCCTCGTAGTTTGAGAGAATTGAAGGTGCATGCTTGTGAAAAGTGGTCGGACAACAAGGCAATCAAAGAGCACATCCAGCAGAGGATCGAGCGGTCTGAGTGAGACACAGAAAATAAAGATAATGGAAACGCAAATACGTTAATCCAATAATAATGGATTACTACCGATCTAGTTCACCTCCATGTGTAGATGTGTGTCTGCGAGGACGAGGAAAAATTTGAGACTGTAACAATGTAATTTTCATTTTTAGAAAAATTTATACATGGAATAATTAAATTTAACTAAATACAGTAATAAAAATATACTATGAATAATGGAGTAAGTAGTAGGAGTATTTAATGGCCATTCTGAACAACTATGTTGAAGCAATCAAGAATTGTACTACATGTCCAAAGCAATATTCTATTCTTATAATAATAAAAGAGGATCACTCTGGATCATGTCTATTCATATAGATTATGAAATAAAGAAAAACAATATAAATAGTTAGAAAAGTGGTAAGAGAGGAAAAAAAGGGAGACATGCTTCCCTATTATAGGGACCTAAATCAACAGTGACCAATACCTTGGTTGGCCATTAAATATAACTGGGACCATAAACACAACACACCCCTAAATACCTAACCACACACACACACACACACACACTCCCTTTCTTTATTTGACAAAGAAAATTAAAAAGACCTTTTCAAATTCATATTTTCCATTTCTCTCAATCATTTCATTCATGCCCCTATTTCCTCCATGTACTAATCTAATCAGCCAGTTAGACTCATTCAAAAAGCCAATCTCATTGCATTGCATTGCATCTTTTCTCCAACTCTCCCCATCTTTTACCACAAACAAGGACTCCTTTTTTTCCCATTTATTCAAACCTCAAACCATAGATTGAGCCACAAACAATCCATGTTTGTTAAATAGAAAACTCCCAATTATCAAAATGAAGAGGTGGAAGAGGGTGCTAGTGTTGTTGATCTTGGCACTTGGCCATTGCAACGCATCATCGAGATCAGTCCACGCATTCAAAGTGAAGCCGAGTTCAAGCGGCCATTTCTTGAATTTCATGCCAAAGAGATGGATCCCTGCCTCTGCTCCTTCAAGAAAGCACAATGATCTTGGCTTGCAAAGCTGGAGATCTCCCTAAATTAATGTACATGCTTCCTTTTTTTAATTTTAACTTTTTTTTGGGCTTTGGTTACAATACACTACAAGGGTTTTCTTAGGGTTTATTTTATATATGTTGAAGTAATGGTATTATTTTGAGCCTCTTTGTTTGGATCCAAAGCAAGCCGATGGTTAATTGGTTAATTTATTCGGTAGCATTAATTTTGAGTGATGATCCAAATTTTTGTTTCTATGTATGTACATATTTTGTATACTCAGTGTATGTGGACAAGGCATTAATTTTTATATACATGCAATTAAACTACTCTTTTTTTTTTGAGTTGATCCTCTTTAAAAAAATAAATAAAATAAAGTAGGAGTACTATTTTTTATTACCACTACTTTTATTTATCATGTCTCTTTCTTATGATGATTTACTGTGGCAATATGGCATGATCAATCATTTGGGATTTTTTGTACAGTTTTGATTTCCATCATATATATTCATAGGACAGTTTCCAGCAATTTATTGCAGGTAAGGTGGCAATCTTGTTTTGCAGTGTGTGCACGTAATGCCTTTTTCTCATACTCCTTTTTTTTAAGAAAAAAGTATTGGTTGGAATTTATTCTAGAAAAAGGAATTGTGTTTGTGTTTGTTCATTTTTTCGTTTGTAAAATTTGAGAAAATAAAAGGGTAAAGATATTATAGGTATAATCAATATTTGTATGAATATACTAATTTAGTTATACACAATCAAAATTTTGTCCGATAAAGTTTTGTATAAAAGGTAGTAATACATAAAGATTTGGAATGCAAAATTTCTTAAATTTCCCAGACTGAAGTATTGAAAATGGAAATAACGAAATCCAGGCAATAAAATGTCAATAGTATTTTTTTCTTTTTTTGGTAATAAAATACTTGATATTTTTTCTTATGTTCATTTACTAACAAAATCAGAATTAGGTGAACAGAACAGAATCACGGAAATTGAACTGTAGCATAGTACTACTTTAAAAAAGAGAGTTGAAAATAAAAAATTAAATAACTCATTGATATTACTGCTACTAACTACTAACAATAACAAAGCCAGATTTTTTATGAGGAGTTAATAACACTTTTTGCAGATGAAAACTTATCATGTCATGTCGTAATTCTATATTACTTCGATTTTTTAAATCAATTTCATTTTTATTTTAGATAATTATTGAGGTTCCATGAATAAAGATCCATTAACAGATCAAGATGAAACTTTGATAAAATTGGAATATTTCTTAAAACGGTTCATTTATCTATATAATACTAATATTACCTCATAAAGTGAAAACTTTTGAAATGATGCAAGTTTTAGTGTATAATTAGTAAAGTTAAAAAAAATTAAACTATTAATAGTATATTATTAGTCAAGGATGAATATGAATTACAAAAATATTTCTACAAACTTTTTAAATTGATTGGCCGTGGCCCGAAGTCATAAAAATTATACTACTAAGAAGTAGGAGTAATAATTTATGAACATTATCAGATAATGAGCGACAAATTATCGAAACAATTAATTATTTTTGGTACGCTAATTGTCTAATAGTACTCATAATCAACTCATGTATTCCGTGCTATATGAATATCTGATAATTATTTAATTGATCATATCTTTGAATGATTTCACATAATATGGAGTATTATACATGAACAAAGTTTACGAATTTTGAGTATTCATAATAATAATAATAATCTGAGTGTGAATGATTTCACATAATATGGGAATCTTATTTATTGTTCACGATTTATAGTACATAATCATATTATCATAATCATAAATCGAGAAAAAGCAAAAAGAGACACTTATTAATATGGTAGTGGGAGCTCTTCACCTTTAACTCTTTTAAGAGAGGTGATAATTTTCCCCCTTTCTTCTTTTCCTTTTTGTTTTTGACTGTCGTCTCCAATAATTTTCATAGGAAAGCACACCGTCATATTTACATGAATAAATTGAATCAAGTATTATATATAAACACCAACGATTTGAAATTTTTTTAGGAAAAAATGGATACACGATTTTAGAAGAGCATATTTGACTATCAATAATCTTAATAATGAGCAATATGAGTATTGAAAGAAAAAATAATAAATTAAAAGATAGGAAAAAACGATTGAATTAATATTGGCAAAAAGTGAATAAATAGGATAGAGTAAAAAGATAAGAAAGAAAATGAGAAAAAATAATGGCTCATATTATCAGAGATAGAAGAACGACTGATTTTTATGGTTAGGTCAAATTGAAAAAAATATGATTATTAGTTGTAAATGAATGTGTCATAAATATTGAAGAATGTAATATATCAGAATATATTAAATACTACATTTTCTGTCCCTGAAATGTATGAACTATTTTTTTATTAGTCTATCTCTAAAAAGTATATATGAATTTTAAAATTTTTGCATAGTTAAATAATACATTATTCCTACACATTTTATTTGCACTTATACCATTACACTGTACTACTAATGATGTGGAACACATTCTCCATTAACACTATTTATACTACCATTTATCTCATCTATCTTACTTTACCAACTATATATTAAAACATGTACCGAACCAAATATTCATTCTTTTAAGAAACGAAGGGAGTAGTATTATCTCAATATATTAGCTCGAAGGTTTCACCACTAGTCAAGCTTAAAACCCGTGCTGAGCTAAATATTCATATTTCAAAAAGCTGAGAAAACTATGTTTGACTTTGTATATTCTCTATAATAAAGTTATGATTTTTGTACCCAAATTCTCGATAATAGAGAAATACATAGGACACGAGCCAGTAAGTTTAGTTTCTTTTCTTTGATTTAAGTAATTTATAGTCTAATTATAATTTATTTTTTATTTCTTATGTGAAGAAAATGTATACTTTGAGTTGATATGAATAAAAAAAAATTCACATTATGAAGAACATGGATAAAAAAAAAATTCACATTATGAAGAAAATGGATAAAAAAGTTAGTGGAATGTGTATTCTATTTTGTAGTAGTATATATTAATTTTATACTAAAATGTGGGTGTAATGAGTTCGTGAAATGTGATTCCACTTAGAGCATCCACAACAGGCGAAAAAAAAACTCATTGGTTCATCATAGCGAGACGAGATGGGGGAGACGCGTTGCGAGCGTCTCCTCCCAGCGGGTGTCGCATGGCGAGGAGGAAGGGCTGAGCCAGTGAGATACACACCTCCCCCACCCCCGACACGTGTCATTGTTTTACTGGGCGGCCTCGGGCCTCGTGCCCCTAACTTTTGAGCTAGGACTCCCAAACTTAGTAGAAAGCGAACATTGGTTAGATAACTCATTTTGTACTCTCTTTGCGGAATATGAAGCTCGGTATAATAGTTTTCACCAAGTATAGTCTTGACTCTTGTGCTCTCATGTATTGGATTCGACACATATTATAACTATTTGGTGGATCTAGATGTAACAAAATAATTACAAGATCTATACAACAGTACTACTAAAAGTCTAAAACTAAAGCTACTAGTGAATTAGATATGTATTAGAATCGCACTCTATTTTCTAAGATGTAGGTCTTCCTAACCAACAAATCAATGTCTTTCACTGGTGGCCAACGCATGAGAAAGAGTATCCCATACTCGCAACAATGGCCAATGAGATTTTAACGTTCCCACTTCCACTGTCGATGTTGAGAAATAACATTGATTGTTGTGTCTTAGACAACAAAAGGAGCTGGCTCTCTGTAGAAAACATGGAAGTACTATGTGGGCTTCACACATGCCAATAATTTATTTTTCCTTATTTTCTATTGTTAAATTTTTTGAAAATTTCAATATACAATCTTCAACCCTTCCTAAATGAATACTATGGAAATATTTATGTTTTAACAAATTTTAATATTTAATGTATTATATATTAAGCATGAAAATATAAAAGAAATTATGGTGGATTGAATGTTAGAATTTTGTGATTTAAGTTTCATATGTTTGGGTTAGGGTTTGTAATGCTAGGATTGGAGTTTGATGCGTTCAGGTTGGATAATTTAAAGTTTGTCTTAAGTAATATTTACAACGCTATCGTAAGACAATTTTGATTTAATTAATTGAAATTTTAATATTTCGTCTACTATATTTTTCGTATGTATATTACTAAAAAATAATTCCCTTCATTCATGATTTATTATTTTATGTATCTTACTTTAACTTTTATTTGGCTTTGAAAAACTGTTAATTTTAAGTCATATTATTATATATTAATTTTAATAAAATGTAATAAGGGTCGTTAGTGGAATATAGAGTTTAATTATTAAAAATAATAAAAGAGGGTAAATGATACAATTTTCCTTAGACAAGCGAAAAAGGATATACAGAGTACGAAACAATTATTTGAAGATGGAAGAAGTATATAATGCAGTCCCTGCCATAAATTTTTTCTGCGTCCGCCATTGTACTCGATTATTGGGACACTCGTGTAGAGAATGACGGCAGAGAGTTCACCGATGATTAGATAGGACCCGATGACGATGGCCACGACACACAATGACGGTGAGGCAGTTGTCGACGAGCACATTTGATTCGAATATATAAGTTAGGTAAGAGAATTTCATTGGTTTTGATTCCTCAATTAAATTGTGGATAGATACCCAACTCAACTTATATTTGAATAGTCTAACTTTAAAGGTTAAAAGTTGACCTCAAACACTTTTTAATTTTTTTCCCCATTTTGTATTTTTTTTAAAACCACTTAGTCAACACTTGTAAATTGTACATTGTACAACTCTAATTAAATAAAGTTGCAAATTTTCTTTGTTATTGACTTGCTTTTAATTTAATTTGAATCTTGTCTTGTTCAAATATATTTTACTATAAGTTATAATTACTATTTAAAACCTGCAAAATCATTTTAAAAAACATTAAGAAACCCCACCAAAACTGGCGGTTACGAACCAAGACCGAAACCGTCAAATACATGACCGGTTACGGATCTCTCTTCATCAGAATTGGAACTAGCGATTCCTAAACAATGGACAATTCTCTCTTCTTCGGATAGTTCCGATTCACAACTCCCTCCACAAATGACTATTTACTTTAAATAAAATGAAAGCTTTTTAACTGAGTCATCGTGGGTCGAGTTGATCCTTGGTTAGGAGGGGTCTATAACAGATTGGGTCGGTCTCATGCATATTGTGCGTTAAAAAAAGCCTAATCGTAGTGTACTACAAATACATTAACCTAAACCAATCCAACTAAACCTTGCCCCTTAATTTTCCCATCGGCTGGTCATGAGCAAACCCATTCGACACCTTTCACTCTTCACATCATTATCTAACTCATTCACTATCCTTCTTCAGAGATAATAACTGTATTCATATAAAATATCTTATTATTATCATTATTTCATGTTAATACAAAATTGTATAATAATAATAATAATAATACAAGAAGTTTCATTCACTTTTCTAATAATTCTTTGTCAATTTTATTTAAATAATATTATTAGATTTTGCTCAAATTAGATACAAAATGTTTCAACATTTTTAATTGGCATTAAAAATGTCATTATTATTTCATATTTGGTACACCAATAGGCAAAAAGCTGTCAACGTTTAGATATATATGACAAAATATATTAAATGTAAATGAAACTATAACTATTTATTCAAACTTCAAAATTTTTATACCAATATAAAATACGAGATTTTGGTCCTTAAAATAATTAACTTTCTATAAAATATGTTATTTTCCATGAATTATATAAATGGTACAAAAAACCATAAACTTTAGCATTGGTTGACTTTTCCTCTGACGGGTCATAAGAGCATGACATCGGTGCTCTTGCCGTCGGCAAGAGCACGTCCATGCTCGCCGCTGTGGGGTGTTGTGCTCTTGCCGACGGCACGGGCCTGCTCGATAGCAAGCCTACGTGGCGGCTCCTGATTGACTCATTTTTATTTCGTTATTTTTTAAAATTCATAAAAAATTGAAAATAATCCGGAAAAAAGAAAAAAAATATTTTCGGATTCCCAAAAATATAGCCGTTTTTTTTACCATTTTTCAATTATTTTTTATTTTTTATAATTTTTTAATCCCAACTATAAATACCCACGTTCATCAATTCATCCATTCTTTACATCAAATTATCTCTCATTTATACTTCAATTTTTTTATTAAGAATTTAATTAATTTTTAGGATTTTAACTATGTAATTTTTAATTTTTTATAATTTGTAATAGTATTTCTAGTATTTTTAATGCATTTTAATATTGTAGAAATGTTTTTAGTAATTGAAATATTTAAATTGAATAATAGAATGGTGAGACCCTTGAGAATGCTCTTGCGGAATAAAAGTGGGTCCGGACTACATCCATGCTCTTTGGTATCCATGCTCTTACCAAAGAGCATGGATGTGGACGCTCCAAGGTGGATCTGATTGGATTACTAGTCACAAAAAATCTGTTATTAGATGTATGTTATCGCTACTTGTTGGCGCATAATCCGTACAAGTTAAACATATATTTTGTGTAATTTTTTTTGTCATTATAAATTAAGTAATACTCTATTTATCTCATAAAATTAGTCTTTTTTTTATATTTTTGGTAAGTTTTTCTCTCAGTAAATTTAATTCTCTACTAATAATATTGCAATTTGTTATTTTCATATATTTTCTACATAATTAATTTTGCATTAAAATTCATACATTCCATGAACATATTTTATATTATGAATTATATAACTATACGATCATATGATTCAAATCTATTTCCTTGTCAACAAATCTATTTTTCAACAACAACAATAATAATAATAATTATATAAAAAAAGAAAACCATCCGTCAAAATGGCATAATATGCGTAGTCTTTGTATCATACCAGGAAATACCAGAAGTCTTTGACCCGCACCGCAAAACCCTAAGCAAATCGGCGCACATCCTTCTCACCGCCGGCGAGCAACCGCTCTGCATCACCACCAGCACCTTCCCCATTCCGTTCCCCTCCACCACCGCCGCCGCCGCCCTCTTGTCCCCGTGCAGACAGCACAGGCTCCACAGCACCGCCACCGCGTGCTCCGTCGCCGCCCCCGACACCTTCAGCAGCTTCTTCACCACCTCCGCCACGCAATTCCCGATCTCATTCCGCCCTTCCTTGCTCCCCGCCAGCACCTCCAGAAGCCTCAGCGCCTTCTCAATCGACGCCGCGCTCATCTCCTTCTCCTTCTCCGCCATCGCCGCCGCCGCCGCCGCCACCCCGCCCGCGCGCACGATTCTCGCCCTGTTCCTCTTCAATTGAACCATGCGAATAAGCAAGCTCAGCGCTGCGCCGGAAGCATCGGAATCGGAGCTGGTGGAAATCAATTTGAGCAATTCGCGGTGGAAACCGTCGTCTTCCGAAATCGGATTCGAATTGATCTCGACGCACTTATGTTTCGCTAGAAATTCGAGGAATTTCACCAGCGCATTCCTCAATTCCACCCTCCCCCGCTTCAACCCTAGCAAAACCCCCAATTTTAAATCGAAATTCCCCAAATCAATTTTCGACCTCAATCCTTCCGAATCGAGATGCTTGAGCAATATATTGCAAAACGAAACGATTCTCTCCAAAACAACCAAATCCCTAACTTCTCCGGCGAGGGAGATCATCGCCGGCAGGATCCCCGATCCGGCAGCGGCCACGAACGCGGCGTTTTCCTCCGATTGAACGGCGAAGGAGTTGAGGGAGGAGAGGGTCTGTGCGAGGAAAGGGGAGGATTTGAGAGAGAGGTGGGAGGGGAGGCGGTGGAGGAGCTGATTGGCTTGGTTAAGGGAGATGGTTTGGGGGGGCTTGGAGGAGTCGGACCAGATCTGGATGAGGCGCTGGAGGGTGTGGTTGGGGGTGAGGTCTCTGGTGGGGAGGAGCTGCATGGTGGCGGGGCAGGTGTTGTTGCCGGCGTCGAGCCAGCGCTGGATGCTGGCGCGGTCGTAGGTGACGCCGGTGGAGAGGCTGACGGGGGATTTCATGATATCGAGGGAGATCGGGCAGCGGAAATGAGGGGGCATTGTGAAGTGGGGATCGTCGTCCATCACCATTGCTGAGGAGGAGGGGGAGAAAGTGGAGAAATGGTGAAGAAGAAGAAGAAGGGAGTGGAATGGTAGTAGTCAGAGGAATGGTGATGTCATGGATTTTTTTTTTCAAATTGGAGTAATATTCGGTTTGTTTGGAATTGGGTGGGTGGGTGGGTGGTGTGGTCAATAAAAGGTTCTTCCTTCTTTACAGCAGTGAGAGTTGCTGGACTTTATGGAGAAGTCGTTTTCGGGAAGGTGGTGAGTGCTGCCGTTTGGTTCTCCACTTTGTGACTCTCGTTTCATCTTTACCATTCATTTTCATTTATTGCTCCATTTGCTTCCCCCACCTCCACTTTACAGTCTCCCTCTTTTTTAAATTACCTCTTGCTTCGTTCGCCATTACCGGTCTCATTTGAGTGTAGTATGAGTTTTAAAAAATATTCGCTCCGTCCCACAAGTTATGTATTCTTTCTTTTTTAGTCTATCCCACAAGTATATATGCGCTTTCGAATTTTAAAAACTCTTTTTCACTCTAAAGAGGGGTGGAGCCTATTCTCCATTAATAATATTTTGATTACTTTTTCTCTCTACATCTCTCTTACTTTTCCAACTTTGCATTAAAACCGTGCCGAACCCAAAGTGTATATTCTTGTGTATATTCTTTAGTTATAGAGGGAGTATAAAAGAAAGTGGATAAAGAAAAAAACTAGAATATGAGACCTATTTTTATGTATTACAGTCCCTACCATTCGTATTAAAATTGAACCGGGACTCTGTTATGAGTCTTTAGTTGTTTAATTTGTTGAGATATTTTAGAGATTATCATATTTTTTTTGTATCCACACATTATATATGCGTGGAGTCTTCCATAATAGGGGGAATGAATCAATGAAATAATATTTTCCCACTATTCTTGCGTATCAAGATATCAAACCAAACCTAGACTGCCGATGGAAGACTTCCGCGCCAGTCATCTCATCCGCCGACCCTCTTCTCAGGGCGTCGGAAACGTTCGTTTGTGCTTGACCGTGACAGGTTAGGCCGTTAGGAGGAAACCCCTCTTAATAGACTCCTAATGACAGACAAACTAAAACAGTAAAGTGAGACTTCTAATGGCAGACAAACTAAAACAGTAAATTGAGACTCCTAATGGAAGACGAAGGGAGATGATCCACTTTTCTTTTTAGTTTGTCTCATCCAAGATTACCTATCACTAAAAATAGACTCTATATCTCTATTTTATTTCATCTGTGTTACTTTATTCTCAAAATAAAATTATATAAAATCTCATGCCAGTAAGGAGTCATCTTCCGTGAGAGAGAAGAATATCTAATTCCTTTATCCGATAAGAAGTTATCTATAAAATCAAAAATTCATTATCCCCAACAATTCGTCAAACACTTAGTGTCTGATCTTTGTAGTTATTTTGATCGTCTATAAAATCAAAACAATATACCCAAAAATTCAATTGCCTCCTAACACAATTCAAACATTACCCTAACTTTTTCAAAAACACCCTTTGTCTTTACAACATAAAGAGTATGGAATGGAAGATGTGTCATGTTGGCACTTCCATGCATGAAATATTATGCATGATGATATGACTTATTTCGAATTGTTATTATAATATTTATGGTATAAATAATGACATACTCTTGAATAATGAGGGAACTCTAGATGATTATTAATCCTATTCATTTTGAAAAGTGATACATGCATCCTTAATTCTCATGAATCTGAACTTAATACTAGTATTTGTCCCACAAAACTATGAATATTTGAAATGATACGGACATTGATACATAAATTGTTAAAGTAATAGAGAGTTAGAAGAAAAAAAATAATTATAAAAGAAGATATTTTGATAGGACATCCCAAAATAGAAAATGTTTTTATTTTTTTGAATCTAGACTAGATATCAGAACTATTTATATCCTGAACTAGCAAGATTAAATATAAATACGGCACCTTGTCATACTACATTTGACAAATCCTTGGTTATCCACCATATTTTCACTATCCCAAATATTGTTTTCTTTTGTCATGTTATGTAAAATAGCAGTAAAATTAGAGTGATGTTACGATTTATTTAATTTGAACTTTAGTGTTAGTATTTGTCATATTTTTTTCGTCCATGAAAAATAATTATGTTTATTTTATTTTATTGTGTCTATCAAAGCTATTTACGAGCAATATTTCAATCACTTTTTTAAATCACTCTCCTACTTTTTAATTTGCAGTTAAACTCATATTATCATTAATAAAGTTATTTTCATGTATGAAATGAGTAGTTATTCTTTCAAGCACTTACATACAATGAAGTCCCTACAAAACAAATTTCTGTGTCCGCCATTGATATATATTTAAATAATAACCAAATATAATTAATACTAGCATACATCTATTAATAGAAATTTGACCTCTTGACTGAACGAATGCGATTTTTTCACGTGATAAGGAAATTGTATCAATTAATAATTACATTTAACCAAAAAGTACAATTATATGAAAAGAATGGAGAACAATTAAAAATACGTGTATTAATTCAACCTTTTTGTATACTCCCTATCAAAGTAAACACGCCCACATCCGCCGTGGTGAAAATGTAAAATGATTGAGAATGGTGCTTGCTTAGACTAATACTAATCATAAACGTAAGTAATGAATCCTAATTAAAGAAAAAGTAGTAATATAGTGGAGTAATGAATCATATAGTAAAAGATAGTTTTCTACTCATATAGCGTGCGCGTTACTACTGGAATCCCATAATCCTCACTAATCGCAACTAGTACTAATTATTTATTATTAGTGGAGTATTATATTATTATTACTCGTATTAGTGCCATTATAGTCAATTATTATGACTTTAACTATTAGAAGCAATCAATTTCACGAATTATCACGGACGCAATTAGACTTAATATATTCATCTCTTCACTAAAGGATTTATTTTATTAATTTTTTTTATTGTTTTTTGTGATGAGAAAAGCAATTCACTTCCGGTTTAACAATGCTGTCGAGGTTGTTGTGATCATTATACATTATTACAGCGCTGTTATCAACTCATCATTTAGATGTATGAGTAATTGTGCCAGAAACTAAAAAAGAATTAAAGTCGAAATAGTTTAGATATAAAATGAATTAAATGGTATAGTTGCAAACTATTAATGGAAACTTGTTAACCCATTGGGCCTTCCAAGAAATAAATTTGTCAATAGTAGACTTGTATTTGAGTAGAAAATTAAATGGTGGAACTATGTAT
The DNA here is from genome assembly GCF_004379255.2 of Salvia splendens. Lineage (NCBI taxonomy): Eukaryota > Viridiplantae > Streptophyta > Magnoliopsida > Lamiales > Lamiaceae > Salvia > Salvia splendens. Next base: position 18,365,468 of record NC_056047.1, on the reverse strand, counting down.
ATAAGATTAGATAACACTATTTTTATGCTTGCTCCTATTTGAATTAATCGATTGTTGATTTGGCCTTTTTATGGTTCAGAAACATTAGGAGTAGTTCTTAAAATCGCAAGAAAAATAGGTTTGTTGCCGACGGCGCATCTTGAGGAATGAGGGGGAGGGGAAGAAGGATATTGATTTTTTTAAATTTTTTTTTGGTATAGAATTTTTTAATTTTTTTAGTTCTTAGTGATATGGACAGTGATAATACTCCCTCTCTGTTAGTCTTATTATAAGTGATTGATTTTCATTTTTGATTAAAAATAAAATATTTAATTCCACTTTACTCTTTTTTATCTCTCTTACTTTTTCTTCTCTCCTATTTTATTCTCTTTACCCAATACAATAAATATTATTTTCTTAAATCTCGTGCTGAAAAGAAATCAGTCACATGGAGCACTTTTTTAGGGGTGCCGTGGGTTGCACACGTCTGAGCAATTCCTATCTATCACCGGTTGCGGATGCCCTAAGTGTCTGACAAGCCACATTACCTTTCCATCATCATATTTCGAGCGTCAAGATATTTCTATTACTCCCTGCGGTTCCCATTAGAAGTCCTATTTTGCCATTTTCGTCTGATTCCCATTAGAAGACTTATTTCATATTTATTATGTTTGGCAAGTGGGCCACACATTTCACTAACTCACTTCACTCATAGTTTATTATAAAATCAATATGTAAAAATATGACTCACATTCCATTGTCTTTTTCTACCAACTTTGATTCCAAAGTCAAATATAATTCATAAAACCAATGCCGGTTAAAAATAGAGCGGAGGTATGTTACGAGTCCACACAGGAGCCTCGAAGACATACCGCTGTCGGACGAGCAGTGGCGAAGCCACATATGGGCCAAGGGGGCCCATGGTCCCCCATAAAATTCATGCTACTTCTATCAGTAGCGCAGATGGAAGATACATGCTACTTCTCCCCTCTAGCCCAGAGTTCAAATCCCTTCGTAAATTTGGGATTGATTTTTTAGTATAATTAAATTAGAATTTTAGTATAATTTGGGATTGATTTTTAGTATTGATTTCAGATTGATTTTTTAGTATAATTTAATTAGAATTTTACGTGTAATGAGACATAACTTAATAAAGAGACTATTAACTTAATCTAACATATTAATTAAATACATTAATTCTAACTTAAACTAGAAATAATGTAAGTAGATTGAGACGAGCCGAAATAAAATAGTGCAAGTAACATGAGACGGAGAGAGTATAATAGTAATATTTATTATTTAGAGAGTGGAAAAAAGGCAAGGATATTTCTTCCTTATTATCCATCTTTCTCTCGTTGCTCCTTAGGTCGGACTACTACTGGAAACCAAAAATACCCACAAGCCACAATCGTTATCAATAATTTGGGCCCCCAGTATAAAAATTCTAGCTTCGCCACCGCGGACGAGGAGCAGGAGCAGCAGGAGGAGCAAGAGACTACCTGCGAAACGGTGGAACGAGGGAGACCATCACCGAGGGCAAAAGGGAAGAAGTCAAGGCCGAGGAGGTGTACTAGACCGCCAACCAAATATGGAGACTTTGTCCCCAAATGATCGAGAGATAGAGTAGTAGTTACTTAGTCCTTTGTTTTCTTTATTATTATTATTATTATTATTATTATTTTGGAATATTTATTAAACAATTGGGTCGAGCGAATATAAGTTCCAATCTGGGTTTTCTTTATTAGTTTTTTCTCGGGCCGTAAAGTCGAACCAATCCTAGGGTCCTTAGATTATAAAAAAGGCGAGAGATATCATCATTCATTTATGAAATACACATTTTTTCGCCTATTTTATTTTCCTTTTCATTTTCGCTCCAAAACCCTAGTTGTCGACGGGATTTCGCCTCCCGCGACTTCTAAGCTTATCTTACGGCATCATATTAAGGGGGAACGCCCTTAACAAGGTATTACATGAATTTGCATAGTTAAGACTTAAAAGTAATTTATTGGTATGTAAATATACAAACCCTTACCCAACTAATAAATTACACAAATATATTTTGGTATAATAATACATAAACTTTCAATTCAAATAAACAATGACCGAAACATTCAAAATATATAAAAAAAGGAAAATGCAATTATTTTCACACACAACTGATCGAATCGTTGTTCTCAGCCAGAATTTGCCAATCTTAACTTTCTTTCTTCCGAGAGCAATTTGGCAAACCTGCAAAATTAACACAATGTTGCTATTAAGTAGTAGCACATTTGCATAATCCATATATATAAAAGGTTAATTAAAAGAAGAAAAAACTAACTTTTTCAATGAGTCCATATTGGTTCCCCCATTCTCAACAGGCTCATAAATTCCAGTTCGACAATTCATCCTTGAAAGTGGCTTATTCAATAGCTCTTCTCCAACCTTCACACAATTTTCCAAATTCTCCCTCGTTGCCATATCCATATTCACTATGTCCCCAACCAGACTTTCATCCTATTTAATTTGTTTTTGGATTCATTATTTTCACTCTATTAATTTTGTAGTACTATTTCATTGACACAGATGTAATCTATATTGTACAAACTTCAAACTATAACCTAGACCGTTAGAAATGTCAACGGTTGACGCTGTGTTGACATTTCTAAAGGTTCAGATCATAATTTGGAGTTTTTACAATACACAGAGTTGCATTTTATGACTACGTGCCTATAAAAAGAACATACTTGAATGCGAAGGTAGTTGTGTTGCGAATGAAGCGCATCGAAAACGACAGCGTTGTGAAAATCAACCATGTCTCCACTTGATTGGTTATAAGCTTGTAGCAATGGACTTGGATTCACATACAGCCATCCCACCACCCCCCACTCTGAGGCCCTCTTAGCATCATATTTTTCTTCATTCTTCCTTGCCCCGGTCCCTAGCGATATCACCAGGACGCGCCCTAAATCCATCCTCTCGTCCACATTTTCTTCGGAAAACTCTCTTATTACCTCCGAAATAGCAACTAATGTCTGAACATATTGTGTTTGAATTTATTTATTATGGTGTAATTAACATAAAAAAATATTTGATTAAATTAAAATTATTACGAGATGATCGATTTTACCGGATTATTAGCAGCAACGCCGCCGTCAATGAGGTTGAATGTCTGGCCTTGGTTGTCAAAATAATGGGGAGGAAGGGCTGTTGGTGCAGCTGAAGTACTAATGCATATGTCTGATAATAAGCCATCCATTGCAGAGTTCTGTGGTGCCTGCTACAACTAATACAATCTATAAGAATACAAATTAAGTTGGGCCAATTTTCATTGGATTTTCAGCATTTAGAAAAGCACTCCAAATTGTATGTACTACTATTGATTTCGATACATATTTCTAGACACAAATCAACTTAATTAAGTTGGGCCAATTTTTTGATTTAGCTATCAAGGGGACAATGAAAACTACATTTGTAATATCTTAAGAGGTTTCCAACAATACCCTCTGATTGTGCATCAAACTCCTATAGTTAGCTAGTTTGAAGTCAGGACTATGATAATACCAAATCAGTCTTAAACGCTAATGCCGAATAACATCATTATAAGATAACCAGAGTTCATTATAATGAACTAATAACAAACTTATAATGAACTATGGATTTTTAAGTTACGTCAGATGACGCCATTGTTTTTTAATCTCCGAATTCGCTATAATGGACTACTAATACAGTTGTAATGAACTCTGTGGTTTTTTATAATGATGTTTCAGTTTGGCGTTTGAAACGAGTTTGGTATAATACAATCATGTATATGCAAACTCGTTAAACATTTATGTATATCTCATTAAATTCGGAATTTGGATATTTAAGAGCAATATATAGTTTTGAGGGTACCGTATAAGAACTGAAGATGACAGGTTGAAGTTTCTTGATGTCGAAAGTAGGAAGAACAACATTTGTTAAGGTTTGATGCAACCTTAAATCCCCCAAAATATCCCTCGTTAGACTGCGTATGTATTTACCGTCGTACTTTGGCCCCATAAACCCCTTCAACGTCCCGATTAGCCCTGCAAATGGCCCCCTTCACGGACACATCAAGAAAAGTTAGTTAAGACTCCACATACTTGCTAACATATGGTTAATTTGAAACTAAAAAAGGACATTCATTACGTTGGTTGAGGAAATATTTTGGGACAATGCTCGAGATAAAAGGGGACGATGTCTTTGGCGGAATAAAGAGGCCGATTGTTGGCACCAGGCGCGGTTAGCATCGTTGTAACAAGACCGCCCGTGCTCGTTCCTGCTATAACATCGAAGTAATCTGCAATCCTTGCATCTTCACCATCTAGCTCCTATTTCAAAAAAGTGACTCAATTTAAATTTTTTTTACTTAGGAACAAATTTTGATTGTCCTCGTTACAACTTTATAGTAGTACATGATTATTGTTTCAAAATTTCAGCATTTTTCACAAAAATATTAAGGAAACATGAATTGATGAGTTGTGCATGCATATGTGTAAAGCTATGTTGTTAAAAGTTTGCATTTAATTATAAATAGATTTGATGGTAAATCATATATAGATAGATGAAAAATATGCATACCTGCAACTGGGATTCTAGATAAGCAAGCATAACTCCGGGGATGATTCCTCTAACACCTCCTCCATCAATGCTAAGAATAGTAATCAGATTTCCTTTGGAAGAAGACTTATTCATCTTGTAATTATCTGCTAATTGTGATTCTGCACAAATATGATCTATCTATAAAGTTATACTCCACCCGTCCCATAAAATAATGGGCAATTGATATGGCACGAGAATTAAGACTAAATTGATAAAATAAGAGAGATGATGAGAATGGTTGTTTAAGTAGTGTTAATGGATAGTGGGATCCACATTATTAGTAGTGTTTAATAGTGGTATATATAAGTTGTAAATACGTTGATGTATAGATATAATAAATTGGGATAATTTTCCAAAAAATGGAATACAAATATTTTTGTGGGACTAACGAAAATGAAAAGTGCATATATTTTTATGAGACAGATGGAGTATATAATTCATGTTTAAAAAGAAATGAACTGTAATGCAAGCTGTATAGTAGTTATTAAAGAACAGTGCTTCATTTTTGTAAAGAGAAATACCTGTAAACGTACACCGAAAACAATTGACTAGAATTATTAATAATTAAATATAATTTAATTACCCCACATCAACCTAATCACTTCTATATTAATAATAATACTATTTTTCTAGGTACGAGATACGATAATCTTTTGATTCTTTGCGCACTTCACGTTGATATTTGTGGCCCAATCTTTTTGTTTTTTATTTATCAATGAGACCCAAATTAATATTTGCAGTTGGGTGCTTAGACCGCTCAGTAATTTGGTGGACGGTTTAACCTTTTCGGGCTGGGCTGCTTTAAAATATTTTATTACTGAGGGAAAATATGCCCAAAAATGTTCTTAAATAGCAAGCCCACCTTCAATTAGTGTTTGAAAATTGGACGATTATAGGAGCATATATTAACTTATCATTTCGAGTTTAATTCGTTAATATCCTCTTTATTATGTGAAGATAATTAACTGTTTTTTTCATAACATGCCGTATTATTATATTTATAGAATTGGCCCAATTATCCATAAAAAAAAAGATAGCGAAACAAAGTCCGAGAGGAGTGTTCATAAAGACATTACGATTTCCAAGTTCATTATTTTAAAAGTTTCATTGTTTGTCAGATACTATGGTAGGTAGGGAATATTTCTAATAGTATTATTTTTGAATTTATAAAATTATGATTAATATTTAGGCCGTAAGCCAATAGAAAATTTGAAAATGACTAAGCTTTCAACTCGATGCATTTAAATTTTTTTAATGTACTAATATGCCACAATTAATTTATATGAATAAATCATTTTATAAAATAAAAGTTACTAGAATTATCTTAACAGATAAAAGTTAATATTTTACGAATAAAAATTATATTCTTTGTTAATAAACTTCATTATCTTAATAAATACTTCGTCGTTCCATAAAAGTAGAAACTCATTCTATTTTAGTCCATCCCATAAAAATAAGATACTCTACTTTATCAATTGTACATTATAATGCTGGGATTTATATACTAAAAGATGTTTCGAGCGTACATGCCTTTTGTACAGTCAGCTTGTGCATGTATACAAGAAACGCCACATCCACTTGTTTACCTAATTATGAGAATAAATAATATAATATAATGGTTTATTTATTGAAATATAAATAAACAAGTCCAAGGCTTCTTACTAAGAAGGTTAAAGTAAGAGAATTTAACGATTTCTCATGGGTTCTCCAGTAGGGGACTTGACCAGATCTAGTACAAAGAAAAACGAGTTCACAACTTAGATAGACATTGGCTACCTACTGGTATGGTTGTAGTGTTTTTGATAATTCTCTCTTACCTAAGAAGAAATTAGGAACAATAGCATGGTAAAGCATTCAAAGGATCTAATACGAAATGTATTCTTTATTGCTATCTACTGAAAGAATATATTTTAGAAATTTGAGTACTTCCTAGTCTATGAAAATAATATTGATATTGTTTATTTAATCAGACGCCACTTTGACTAATCAATATTTGAGAGTTTTTCATAACTCAATCATGGTATCTTAGGTGGTAGTAATTGACAAACTTGAAAATATTAGAATATTATTTCATAGAATTCGCGTGCCCAGTATGGTATGATTTAATCCCAAGAAGTATTTGAAAAATGAATTTATTATTCAGAAATCTGCACAGTTAAAATTCTATTCCATGAAAAATAAATAAAGTCTCAAACTGGAAAAACTCTTTGAAGAATTAATTTACTAACTAAGCCCATAAATATAATATCTGGCTCAATAGATTGGACTTGATAGCAATTCACTTAATGGATATAGCCCAGAATTAAATTAACCAAAACCAAATTTAAACTAATACTGAACCCAATTTATTGCCTATCTATTTCCCTACCTCTCTTTATCTTAGCGCACCCCCTCTTAACTAATGCTTTTATTTTCACTTCTTTTATTCTGTAGAATATATAGATAAAATTTCTCTAAGTGAGGTGATAATTATATAAATTTCGCGAGCAGCATGAATAATTTTTCTCTCCATTATTCCATATTTTCCTCCATAAAGAACATGTGATAAAAATATACATAGATAAATTACTAAAATGTAATAAAAATTTCTCATATTTTCTTATCCTTCTTTTCTTAGAAATACTTGAAAATGAGGGCATTTCTCAATTTAATTAGTCAAGGTAAAAAATGAGGGATTTTTTTTAATGGTTAGATGAACATAAATTTTAAATGACATGCCACGGAGGACTCGAATCCAAGACCTTTAGATTCGGACATTATTTACCTCTCTACCGCTTGGTCAACTCACACACACACACACACAAAATCTTCACTCTTTTTTGTTTTTTTAATGGTTAAAAGAACATATATATAAAGGCCGCGCCACGGAGGACTTGAACTCGAGAACCTTTGACCTCAGGCTTTAATAACCTCTCTACCACTTGGCCAACTCTCTCTCTCTCACACACACACAAATCTTCACTCTTGATACTATGACCAGAGGCTAAATCCTAGTGTGAGCCCACCAAATCAAACAGCACTTGAGTTATTACCTTATATTCATGTGCTGCTACACTAAGGGTGGTGGTTATTGAGTTTGTACTACCAAAATAAAGTGTTCCATTTGACAAACAAAACTTAACCTAGCTAATTAGAGCACATCACATCCCACGATTTTATTGTGTAAGCCTTACAATAGTAGATGCATCTATACTACCTAAATCAAAATGGGAAAATTCTTATATACAGTATAGTGTTAAAAAAAAATCAAATCTTGATACATAACTAAATAACCAAACACGAAGTTCATTTTTAGATACCAATTAGGCTATTTTAGATTTGATTTAGTTCATCACACAATTAGTTCATACCATTCGTATGAACTAAAAACAATTTTATAATAACCTCTGTATTTTTTTATCCCTTCATTCTATTTTTGATCTAATAGTTAAGATTCAGTGTATAATTATACATAAAATTTAGTTATTTTTTGATCGCACATAATCTAACTCAATTTTATCGTAGTCCAATTATTACATGTCATACAATCAATGAAAATTGTTAAGATGTAGGTACACATGTAACAAGTTTACAACCCTAGCTAATGTATCACTAGAACACACTTATCATATAAAAACCCAGGCTTAGAGACACAATTGTGTGCATTAATGTTTTTTCAAAAATGACCAACAATTAATGTTTTTTTTTTTAAATTTTAGTTGGAACACTAAAAATAAAGATAATTTTTGAAATGTGGTGTATTTCGAAAACATACTAATGCTTTTAATCGACTAAAAAAAATATATTTAGACCAATTTTTTTTAGTGTATGAAACTAATAAATGAACTTTACTTGTGACAATTGTCGTTTAATTGTAAAATTGTTTGGTAGTGCATAAGAATATACGTATATTCGATTCTCTAGTCCATCAATTTAACACCTACTTCACATATAATGTCAAATTACACGTTCATGCTATGGTAGTCTAGGAAGAAGAGATAACACACTATTTTCAGTAGATCTTCTCAACATGATTTGACAGCATGTTCTTCGTAGCTCCTTGGACAACCAAACAATTTTTTTTAGAATCAACAAAAAAATGTCTTTGTGCAAGTCTACTATACATGAAATATCCTCAAATAAAAGCGAGCAAATAGGGTACTTTTTTACCAAAATATAGGTCGAATGGAATGATGAGGTTGAGTAATTATTTGATGATGTTGGGTGTCACTAAAATATTAATTTTATTCTAATTTTTTAATTTTATCAAATATCATAAATTTTAACGGTTTGATAAATTTTATTTTAATTTATGAAACTGATACGATCATATCTATCATATCTCTTAGGATCTTCTAATTATTTAGTTTTCCCTTATTCACCATATCTTTCTCATAGTTGTTTAGATATTTGTTTCTTGTTCATTTAGTTAGAGTAGTAGTATTCTAGTATTATAAATAGGAGAGCTTGTTATCATTCTAATCAATAAATCAATGAATTACATATTTTCCCTAAACTTGTCTTGAGTAACAAGAAGATTATTGTTCCCTATTTGCTGTTGATCGGAAAACGTCCGAAAATCAGCAATTCGTGAGCTTTCCTTCGAGCACGTCGAAGGTTCGATCACCTTATCTCTTCGAGAAGTTAGCCATCCGGCCTCGTTACGGAGAACGTCCGTAACAACTGGTGCTTTCATTCCGTACTCATGACGTCAACATACCATGGCCCATCGACGTCGGAACGGCCGACGAGGGAAGCGACGCCGGCACTGCGCCCGCGTCGTCCCGACCAATCGGGGAAGGCTTCGGTCGACCCAATCACATTAGGGTTTAATAAATTAAATGCACGCCTCGACAGTATGGATCGACGGGTGGACAAATTGGAGTCGCGTATGAACGCGAACAACCAACGACTGGGGAAGCTTCGACCTCCACAACGGCCTGATCCGGAACCACCTTACGGTCTTCCTGATCGTGGCGGCGCTGATTGGGACAAGCAGCATCGACGTTACACCCAGCCTACGTACCGGCGGCCACAACACCACCAGTCGAATAGGTACCCACCGCCGCCTCCGTATCAGCAGGCTAGACGCCGGCCGTACCACCTCCACCAAACTCGTTATCAAGTGCCCGAACACTATCAACCCTTCGACTATGGACCGCCACCCACGTACAGTGGGTTCCCGCTTCATCAATTTCTACAGCTGCAGAACCAACCTTCTCGCCACCCACCCTGTTGGGACCCGCCGAGCGCTAGGGTGCCGATAGGTAACCTGGATTATGAAGAGAGCGCATCCATATATTACCCTGATTATGATTGTGACTCTGATGGATATGATGAGGACGCTGATGTCCACCGAGACCCATCTAGAAACTCACAACTAACTGTCAGTGTTGTCCCGCCACCACCACCACAACGCTCGTCATCTTGCTTGAGCATGACAAGCCACTGCCGTTCAGCAGCGTCACTGCCCGTGCCCGCTGTAGCTGCTGTCCCATCTTCGAATCTGCCCCCAACAGTCCCGTCTTGCAGCCCTGACGACGACAGCGGAGAGGAGAGTGGATTGATAGATGTACTACCTCCACCAGCTATGATCTCTCCGCCGTGCAGCCCCTATATCAGCGGAGAGGAAGAAACATTGTTAGATGGCGACGAGGAGGTTGATTCCATGGAGGAAGTGAAGAAGGTCGTCTCATCTCTCGACGCTGCTCGAATGACATCTCCCGATGTTGTTGAGAATTGTTTTAGTGAAAATGGTGGTGCTTATCTATGTGCATTAGTTGGAAATAAAGTTGCACCGTCCTTTCCAATACATTTGAAGGAGATTGCCTTTATCTATGGGGATTTGCATGTTATGGATGCTACACGTCTGAATCCTCGATCAACATCGCTCGACACCAATGCGAGGTTGATCCCTCCGCGCAATGACACGTCATGTTTGGGCATTCTTGGAAGCGTGGACAAGCTTTTCGTTTTGGCATGGAATTTTGCCGACAACATTGGGTCTCCTTTGTTGATTTTTGACAAAGGTGAAGAAGGGGGACGTTCAGCTGTTCGATATGGGTTTGATTCAGGAGGAGACGCCTCGCCAAAGCGTTTGCTTTCAACTCTCGTCGTTGCTTTATGGTTTCCACCTTGAGGACAAGGTGGATTTCAACCGTGGGGGAGTTGATACGATCATATCTATCATATCTCTTAGGATCTTCTAATTATTTAGTTTTCCCTTATTCACCATATCTTTCCCATAGTTGTGTAGATATTTGTTTCTTGTTCATTTAGTTAGAGTAGTAGTATTCTAGTATTATAAATAGGAGAGCTTGTTATCATTCTAATCAATAAATCAATGAATTACATATTTTCCCTAAACTTGTCTTGAGTAACAAGAAGATTATTGTTCCCTATTTGTTGTTGATCGGAAAACGTCCGAAAATCAGCAATTCGTGAGCTTTCCTTCGAGCACGTCGAAGGTTCGATCACCTTATCTCTCCGAGAAGTTAGCCATCCGGCCTCGTTACGGAGAACGTCCGTAACAGAAACCTATTAGTTTTATCCTAATAAATTATATTGATATACAAGATAATATGTTGTTGCATATATAGTTGATAAGCTTTAAAGAAATTAAGATGAAACTAATAAATTCTCAAAGATATTGAGAATATGAGTATATGATAATTATAAGTTTATGTAGTACTCATATCGCAACAAATTTGATCATTAACCCCAATAATTATTGTTTCAAGCGATTTAAATATTTATTTCTAAATATTAAACTAACGCATGCATTTGGTGATATAAGAGAGACGAGCATCTGGAAACAGCTGCAAAAGAAACAAATTCCAGTCCCAAAAATAAGATTTGTTGAGTTACTAAAAAAAGTAAGTCTTCAAATAGGCATATGAAATATGAGAGAACACAAACATATTTAGAGTAAGTGGGCTCAAAAACATGAAATGGTGGGATCAAATTGCATATTGTCCCTTAATCTGCCTATATTTTATATGTGTAACAACATCGCAGCCTGTCAGAAATATTAATATAAGTATTGTTTACAAACAATAAAATTAGAAAAACTAATATAATTGCACAACCACCGCACCATTAACTTGAACCTTTGGAGTTAGCGTGAAGCTGCATTCCTAATTTTATTTCTATTGATTCGCATTCTAAGTTTGACTACACACACTTAGTGCTTATTTTGGTATAAATTGAAAATTAGGTTTATTCTTTAATTCTCTGATAGTATTATACAGCAAAGAAACATTAATTGTAGTCTAATTTGGAAGATTCTCGAGCATATATTGGAAGAATACTTTTTAAATTGTGGGAAAATGATGAATTGAATAATGGCGATATATATATGAGGTGTAGGTATTTTGATGGTGCATTTATGTGAAGAATATGAAACAAATATAGAAAGATTCCAATTTATGAATCCATAGCTTTAGAACATGGTTGAGGAAAGGTATGCCTAAGTGTTTGGCAAAATTAAGTTAAAGCAGACCTAAAAAGTAGAGTACAAATGCCAACAAATGGAAGCACAACACAATTGCAAGTTGGAGAAGGCATGCAAATGTGAATCTGGACAGGCTACCTCACACATGCATGCTACAGAATTAATTAAAGAAATATAAGGGTATGCGTGCATTGGTTTGGTGTTAAGTTTGGTTAATGTCCGATGCCAAAGGTGTCAGGTTCAAATTTATCGTGATGCTGCTTTAAATGTCTGTTTATTTGTCAATTAAAGAGTAAAAAATTATAAGATGATTAGTCGCGGATTTTATTTGCGTATATAAATCTCTAAGTTTACCGCCTTCCGCACTAAATTGAACTCAATATATAACAAATCACAATATCATTTACTACTACTACTACTATTTACATTGTATATCATCCTACTTTATCAATTTCTTCTCTTAGTTGGTGATAACTATACCATTGTATGTTCTCCTATTTTATTATAAACTACTCATTTTTTTTAACATATGTATCTACAGTTTGAGGCGGATCGGAACCAATGAGTTTACAGAAATCTCATTTTCTCAAAGAAAGTGTCATAGAGTGGAACGCACACATAGAGCTAGACTACATGTCCACATGGGGTTAGCTTTCACCCTTTTCCATGTTTGTAGGAGTTGCGCTGCTGATGTGGGTATGTAGGCTTTCTAAGCTTCTTGTGGTTGTGTTGTGGTGTTTGTACTAGTGTAAGGTTAGACTACGAGTTTTTTTATTTTTATTTTTTTCGTTGTTTTAACTTGAGCCGCGTGGTGCTCCAATTTACTTTGGTCTGTTGTTTTGTTTTCTTTTTTTGTTTGTTTTATAGTAACTCTTTGCTCACCTCTCGCCTGGGGTTTAATCATTCCGGTGCATTTACGGCACACGTCGAAACAAAACCTATAATTTGAGGCATATTGTAATATTACATCATATTCAACCTTAATTTCAAAAAATTGAAGCAAAGAAAATTATACACCCAACCAACTTTGGATGTATAAACCTCTAACACTGATAGTGAAATAATTAAATAAAAATAAACATACACCCGGGAATAAACCCTAGCTAATGACTAAATAATAATTAAAGCATATGAAATTAGAAAAAAAATATTGTACTAAGTGAGCCAGCATGAGTCTATAAATACCCCCAAGAGATAGGGGTTTCAAGCACCCCTGCACCTTTCTACAGCCCTAATTCTGAGCAATATGGCCCAAAACAAACTAATTCTTGCATTATTTCTCCTCGCCATTATTCTATCCCACGAAATCCAATCTACTCATTGCAGAAAATTGAAGAATAAGACCAAAAATGGTCATAACATGAAGTGTTTGAGTGCAATGGCGTGTGGTAGTAATAAGGCTGCATTTTCTCCGCCACCGCCACCAACTACTTTAGCACCGCCACCAACTCCTGGCCATGCCGAAGACTTCCGACCAACAACACCTGGCCACAGCCCCGGAATCGGGCATTCTCTCTGATCAAATTGTGTTTTCTTAATTATCTCATGCATGTGATATGTAATATGTATTATCTCTTTACATACTTTGTTCATCATTTTCATGTAATTGTAAGCATATTATTTTTAAGGTTTGTTTCTCTACTTTTTCTTGTTAGTATATTTTTAATTATACTATTGCTTCGTCTTTTTTCTAAAGCCAATTTTACTCACAACCTAATTTGCATTCCAATAAGATAATTTCGGCGCATATGAAACACAATAAAGGATTCAAAGTTGTAAATTTTACACCTCACATGAACTATATAAAGATATTGCTAAATTTGATGCAAATATGAAATATGTAAATTATGATGTATACATCTCCCTCGTAAGTAGGATCTTATACTAACATTTCCTCATTGTGATTCCAAACATATTGCAAAATTTTAGGGTTTAGGGTTTTGGTCTCATGTAAAAGTCCCCCATCACGCAATTTTCTAATGTATTTATAAATATATAAGAACTTTAACTTTCTCAAATTACATTAATAATTCTTATTTATTTATTTTATGGATGAATGATACTCTAATCATTTTCACAGCAAAATATCAAAAGTCCTACATTTTCATTTTGCAAGCTAATTAACATGGAGAAAATGTATCATTGCAAGATTGATATATGTACAACTATGCACTATTTGATGGAGTAGTTTTTTATAAATAAAAAGGCTAGGGGTCAAGACAGAACAAGTCACTACAAAAAACTTATCTTTTAGGGACACAAAAATTGAGTCTCAATCACCACTTACTTGGAAAATTTGAAAAATAACAACATTTTAAGACGCAAAAGAAAGCGTCCCTAAATTAAAGACAAATTAACTTAGTCTTTGTTTTTTTAGGACGCTTCCAGTTGTGTCCTCTAATTTTAGTTGGGACACCAACATTAAGGACATTTTTGAAACGTTGATGGTATATTTAAAAATACAAATTAGCATCCTTGATTGTATTAAAAAAGTTCCCGAACGTTTTTTGTTGTTGTTGTAGTGAGTCCAAGATATTTACATCAAACAAACAAACATTGTTATAAAAAAAAGTTGTGATAGAATCATACTAATTGATTTTGGATCTATATTCATTAATATATACCTTAATTGTTATATGATTTCATATAAAATAACCCAATTGCAAGTATAATAAAAAGGGATAAAATGAGCACAATATAACTACAACGAAAGGTCATTAGATTCAAAAGGAATGGGAAGATCCTCTGCCGCCGGGGTCACTATCAAGGTACAAACAACTGCAAGATGATAATACTATAAAAACAGTAATAATAATGTTACGGTTTGAAGCTCGACAAACACAACAATAACGCGATGGACTAAAACACACCAAGGATTTACGTGGTTCGATCAAAGATGATCTACGTCCACGGACAACAAAATGGATCTTTATTCACTCCACTCTCAAGATTACAATCTCTCAATCTATCTACTATCTCTTGATTATTCAATGAGCAAAACCGCAAGAAGCTCTTGATGAATACAACAAGAATGAGAAAAATGATTGAGCTAACTAACTTGTATGTGTGTGTGCGTCGACTGCTTTTATATGTGAATGGTTACAACAGAATCATAGAGAGGTTGGATTCTCTAGTAACAAACTCGTGCTGTTACTCCTGATCCTTACTTCAAACGGACTCCTTCCGAGCTGACGTGGATAACCGGACTCCTTCCGAGCTGCCGGACTCCTTCCGAGCTGCCGGACTCCTTCCGAGCTGCCGGACTCCTTCCGAGCTGCCGGACTCCTTCCGAGCTGCCGGACTCCTTCCGAGCTGACTATCCACATTTTTGAGTTGAACTTCACTTCGCATGCAGTCACAACTCCACCTCTTCTCTTATTCTCTTATGCCATCACATTCACACACTACAAATCTCCACCTTGAATGTGAAGCATAGAAACACTTTGCTGTCAACCTTTCCTTGCATTCATTTCTCAACCATATTTACCAACTCCTGACAATAGTTGAACTTGGCAGTTGGTAATGGTTTTGTGAGCATGTCGGCTGGGTTGTGGTCTGTGCTGATCTTCACCACTTTAACTTCTCCCTTGTCAACTTCGTCTCTGACAAAATGCATACGCACGTCAATGTGCTTGCTTCTTTCATGGAATACTTGATGCTTTGCAAGGCACAAAGCACCACTGCTGTCACAGTTGATCTCCACAGCCTTCTGCTTCACACCGAAATCCTCAAGGATCCCCTTTAGCCATTTACACTCCTTAACTGCTTCTGTGAGTGAAATGTACTCGGCCTCTGTGGTGGAGAGGGCCACCACTGACTGCAATCCAGACTTCCAAGAGATGGCTGAACCAAATAGAGTGAAGATATAACCGGATTGTGATTTTCTATTATCCAGATTAGCAGCATAATCTGAGTCACAAAATCCCACCAAGGGCTCGGATCCCACATCATCCACTCCTCCATACACAATGCCAATGCCCTGAGATTGTTTAGCATATCTCATCAGCCATTTCACAGCCTGCCAGTGGCTTCTGCCCGGATTGCTCATATACCTGCTAACTACACTCATTGCTTGAGCTATGTCCGGCCTAGTACACACCATAGTGTACATGAGGCTGCCCACAATGTTTGAGTATGGGATCATGTCCATTTGCTTCTTCTCTTGATCATCCTTAGGTGCTTGGTTTCCAGAGAGCTTGAACTGCTGGCTCAGAGGAGTTGAGACACCTTTCGACTCATGCATCTGATACTTCTTCAACATCCTCCCAAGATAATCTCCTTGCATCAGCCACAGCCTCTTAGACTTCCTATCCCTGACAATGTCAATGCCAAGGATTCTTTGGGCACAACCAAGATCCTTCATCTCAAACACTGAGCTGAGTTGCCTCTTTATGCAGTCTACTTCCTTGATATCAGGGCTAGCTATGAGCATGTCATCTACATACAGCAATAACCATGCCACAGCTCCCTGATTCCTGTATCTGATGTACACACATCCATCAAACTTGGACTTTATAAATCCCAGCTTGTGCATCTCTTCATCAAATTTGAGATACCACTGTCGACTTGACTGCTTCAGACCATATAGACTCCTTTTGAGGAGACACACCTTATCCTCATCACCCGGAGCTATGAAACCCTCTGGTTGAAGCATGTAAATCTTCTCCTCAAGGCTCCCATGTAAGAAAGCTGTTTTTACATCCATTTGGTGTAATTCCCAGTCGAGTTGTGCTGTGAGAGCCATCAAGATTCTGATAGAAGCATGCTTTACCACCGGAGAGAAGACTTCATTGAAGTCTATGCCTTCCTTTTGTGAGTACCCTTTAGCTACGAGCCTTGCTTTGTATCTAAGCTTCTCAATTCCAGTGACCTCCACCTTTCTTTTGAAAATCCATTTACATCCAATGGGCTTTTGCAGATCAGATCTCTTTACAAGGATCCATGTTCCATTCTTCAACAAGGATTTTATTTCATCAATCATGGCCTTCTTCCATGCTTCTTTCTCCTTGCTCTTGATGGCTTCTGCATAGGTCAGTGGCTCTGAATACTCTATCTCTTCAGCAACACACAAAGCATAGTATATCATATCAGCTTGGCTGTATCTTGTAGGTAGCTTCTGTACTCTCCTTGGCCTATCTCTTGCAAGCAAATAGTTATCAAGATTTTGAGCTACTGGAGCTGGCTCTTCATTATTTTCTGGAATAGGACCCTCAGCAGCTACTGGAGCTGGCTCCTCTGCTCCTTCTTGTGACTGATCATCATCATTACCATGCATTCTGCCCAGCTCCACCTCAGTCGAAGTACCACCATAATCAGAGATACCTGCTGCAGGTTGCTTAATCTCAGAGAATGGCATCTTGCCTTCATCAAACTTGACATCTCTACTTATCACCAATTTGTGATTCCCGGGCTCAATGGACCATAGCCTATAGCCCTTCACACCAGGCTGATACCCCAACATAATGCACCTTAAGGCCCTAGCTTCAAGCTTGCTTTGCTTTATGTGTGCATATGCAGCACACCCAAAACTCCTAAGCTGGCAGTAGCTGCTGTCCCTGCCATACCATCTGTAATCCGGGGTATCAAAATCAATAGCTGAGCTGGGGCATTTGTTGATCAAGACTGCTGCTGTTGTCACTGCCTCTCCCCAGAATCTCTTAGGAACACCCGAGCCAAGAATCATGCACCTAACTCTCTCCAATAATGTTCTATTCATCCTCTCAGCAGTGCCATTTTGTTGGGGATTGTTAGGCACTGTTCTGTGTCTTCTAATGCCCTTTTGAGCACAATAACTCTGAAACTCATTCGAAAGAAACTCTAATCCATTATCAGTTCTCAAACACTTGAGGGATCTGCCCTTTTCCAATTCAACTTCAGAGCACCAAACTTTGAATTTTAGAAAAGCTTGAGATTTTTCTTTCAAGATGTATATCCAAACTCTTCTTGAATAGTCATCTATAATTGACATAAAATACCTCCCTCCTCCCTCAGAAACAGTAGGTGAAGGCCCCCACAAATCTGAATGTGCATAATCAAGTGGAGAGGAAGAAGTATGAATACCTTTCTGATATGGAAGCTTCTTGCTCTTTCCTAATGCACAATCCTCACAGCTTGTCAGATTCTGCTGAGTTCCAGATCTTATCAATCCCCTTTTGATGAGCTCTTTCAGGCCCTTCTCTGAGACATGCCCGAGCCTCCTATGCCATAAATCCAAGTCACAGCTAGTAGCAGCATTTACCTGTGAACTGACTTCAGTCTCACCAAGCAAATAATAGAGGGTGTTGATTCTTGTTGCCTTCAACAATTCCTTGCCTCCTTTGGACACTATCATCTCCCCAGCTTTTGACATGAACACACACCCCTTTGCTTCAAGAACACCAAGGGACACCAGATTTCTTTTAACCTCAGGTATATACCTTACCTGAGTAAGAATCAGAGAGGAGCCATCTTCATTTCGGATCTTGATGTCTCCTATTCCCTTCACTTGGCAGATTTGGTTGTTGCCTAGTAGAACGGTGCCATCACTCTTGGTTAGATTCAAGAACCACGACTTGTGAGGACTCATATGAAAACTGCATCCCGAGTCCATAATCCAAGAGTTGCCAATGTCTTGCTCAACTACATTCATTATCTGAGGCATTTCCAGATCTTCAGCAATATCTGCCTCGTTTGCACCATTCTGCTCCTCAGCAACCTTCTTCTTCCAGGAATGACAATTTTTCTTTAAGTGTCCCGGCTTTTTGCAGTAGAAACATTCCCTAGTTTCCCTTTTCTGAGGATCTTTACTCCCCTGATACTTAGCCTTTGCATTCTTGGTTTTCTGCATGGGCTTCTTGCCTTTGAATCTGACATTCAAGGCTTCTGCTGAATGATCAGTGGTGGATTTGATGGTGGATTTCTGCAATTGTTTGGCTCTCAAAACCGATTGCACTTCATCAAGAGTGATGGTTTTCTCCCGGCCATACAACATCGCATCCTTCAAATGATCAAAAGACTTTGGCAAAGCATTAAGAAGGAGAATAGCTTTATCTTCATCAACTAAACTCACATCAATATTTTCAAGGTCATCAATGGCCTTGTTGAATTCCTCCAGCTGCTCCTCTACGCCCCTTTCTTCAAGAAATCGATAGGAGTATAGTTTCTGCTTCATGAACAGCCGATTTGCCAAAGATTTCGTCATGTACAAGTTCTCCAATTTAGACCACACATCAGCGGCAGTCTTCTCCTTGGCCACCTCGCGCAAAACCTTATCCCCCAAGCAGAGAATAATTGCGCTATGCGCGCGATCAAGCATCTCCTGCCTTTTGATCGCAGCTTTCGGATCCTCTTCCACCACTGCAGCATCTTTATCGATAGGCTTCAGCGCCTCCGCCAGACCCTGCTGCACAAGGACGGCCTTCATCTTGATGCGCCATAACCCGAAGTCGTTGCGCCCGGTGAATTTCTCGGTTTCCAATTTCGTCGTCGCCATCGCTCCGCTTCCCACAGACGGCGCCAGTTGTTACGGTTTGAAGCTCGACAAACACAACAATAACGCGATGGACTAAAACACACCAAGGATTTACGTGGTTCGATCAAAGATGATCTACGTCCACGGACAACAAAATGGATCTTTATTCACTCCACTCTCAAGATTACAATCTCTCAATCTATCTACTATCTCTTGATTATTCAATGAGCAAAACCGCAAGAAGCTCTTGATGAATACAACAAGAATGAGAAAAATGATTGAGCTAACTAACTTGTATGTGTGTGTGCGTCGACTGCTTTTATATGTGAATGGTTACAACAGAATCATAGAGAGGTTGGATTCTCTAGTAACAAACTCGTGCTGTTACTCCTGATCCTTACTTCAAACGGACTCCTTCCGAGCTGACGTGGATAACCGGACTCCTTCCGAGCTGCCGGACTCCTTCCGAGCTGCCGGACTCCTTCCGAGCTGCCGGACTCCTTCCGAGCTGACTATCCACATTTTTGAGTTGAACTTCACTTCGCATGCAGTCACAACTCCACCTCTTCTCTTATTCTCTTATGCCATCACATTCACACACTACAAATAATAATAATAATAATAATAATAATAATAATAATAATAATAATAATAATAATGATGATAAACATGATAACGCACTACAGCCTAGCACAGTGTGTGTGAGAAATAGAATCAAAGGGTCTTTAATTTATTCTTATAAAAATAATAATGCTTGTTAAATTGAGATTCCAAGTGAGTGGGGCAGCCTCACACAGCTTCCCAAACTCATGGAACCAACTATCTTTTTCCCTTTTTCAACAATATCTATTTTCAATCTAAGAGTCAAAGAAAATGGAGGGTTCATGTATTGCACTTCATAACTATCATTTCCTTCCCTTGACTTTTTTGGATACTAAATAGGAAAAATCCCACTATAAATTAGGAAAAGCTAATTCATTTTCCCAGCTCCAGCGCCTTTGGTGGCTTTCTACACTTTTTTTTGTGTCTCTGCACAGTTTTACAGTGTTTAGTTATTTCGGTCTAAACGCATTGATCTTTTTCCCCTATACATTTTGGAAAAAAAACACTTGTAATGATCTCTTAGTTATCATTATATATTCAGATAATAGAGACCGTTCTTAAAAACATGGCTCCCTTCATCCCATAAAAATAGTCTATATCCATTTATGTTAACATTTTTCTCATTTTCTTTTACTTTATGATTTTATGGGCCCAACATCCAGTACACAATTTCAACTACTTTTTCTCCTTCTCTTTTACTTTACCAATTATACAATAAAACTCGTGCGAACCCTATTGGCCTATTTCAATGGGACGGAGGGAGTACAATTTTTTGAAAAAACTCAATTGGTAGGAAAACGAGCATGGTAAGAGAGACATGGTTAATGTCCGATATCAAAGGCCTGGAGTTCAAATCTGATGAATCCGCGAATTTTTGATGGTGATGAATGCTGGTAGAGAATAAAGATCACGACACAATGAATTTACGTGGTTCGATTTACTGAAGTAAATCTACGTCCACGGGAAGAAAAGAGGGCAGAGTTGTATTGCTTGATCTGTTTTCTACAGCTTACAAATACAAACTTGCTATTTGATATTTTATCTCTAGAGAGCGAGAGAGAGAGTCCCCCCAAATCTATTTGATCTAAGTTCTATTTATACATTGAACTAAGATCGTGGCTTGCATCACCATTAATGATGGTTGTGGATGTCGTGGAGGTCATGCGATCCTGCATGGACCCACTATCCTGCATGAGTTAATGACTGCTTGACACCACTAAATAGATCGTGGGTGTAGTGGAGATCGTGGAGGTTCTGACATGAGTTGACTATCTCCCAGTTCGGTCAAATACTGAGACCGAACTGCTGAACTATTGCCGAGCAGCTTTTGCCGGTCTGAGAGTAGAGCTTGATTGGTCGGCTTTTACCGAGCTGTAGGCTGGGGCCGAACTCTTTGGTAATGCCGAACTGATTGGTTGGCTTTTACTGAGCTGTAGGCTGGGGCCGAACTCTTTGGTTGTGCCGAACTGAACTCTTTAGTCATGCCGGGCTGATACTCTTTAGTCATGCCGAACTGATACTCTTTCTTGGGCTTTAGGCTGATGGGCTTTACTGCTGTTGGGCTTGTTTAGTACGTACTCCATCACTACCCCCCCCGGAAAGCGAAGTGAATCACTTCGGCATTCTGGATAAAGGTACGGGGTAAGTTGATGTTTGTCCTCGGTCTGATGAAGTGAACTCTTCTTTGACCGGACTTGGTTTGCGTCCTAATTTGGCGAGTTTTATCGCTCGGATCGAACTTTCCGTTGTCCTAATTTGGGGATCGGACTTTCCCTTGTCCTAATTCGGCGAGTTTTATCGCGTGGATCGGACTTTCCCTTGTCCTAATTCAGGCAAGTTTTATCGCGAGAATCGGACTTTCGTTGCAGTTCGTTTCAGACGAAGTGCTTGATTTTTAAGCCGAATTGTGGTCTTGTATCCTCTTTAGAAGCTTGGACTTCACAATCGTTGGCTTATTGCAGCTCGTTTCAGACGAACTGCTTGTTTAAGCTGAATTGTGGTCTTGTATCTTCTGTAGAAGCTTTGACTCACAATCGTTGGCTTGTATATGTTCTAAGAAGGGGATCAGCCTTCGAAGAACAAGATACCTCAGTAACATTTGTAAGAGACGACACGCACAGAGACAGACAAAACACACAGACAAAACGCACATAGACAAATAAAGACCAAGTAAACCAAATAAAGCACATTGACTGAACAGGACTCAAGACTGACTGACCGGACTGTCTCTTACAAATGGAACTTTTTGAGGTTGGAAATGTGCCATGTTCGGGGTACCTGTTCTCCTGACATGTGAGCCAATTTGTAAGACCCTTTGCCGAGGACTTCTGACACCCGATACGGACCTTCCCATGTGGGTTCGAGCTTGCCCAGCTTTTCTGCTCGGCTTACTTCGTTGTTTCTCAAGACGAGATCTCCCACTTGAAATTGCAGCTTCTTCACCCTTTGATTGTAATACCGGGCTACTTGCTCCTTGTACTTGGCTGCTTTTATGCATGCCAATTCTCTTCTTTCTTCGGCAAGATCTAGCTCGGCTCTCAGTCCGTCGTCATTCATTTCTGCTGAGAAATTTAGAGTTCGGGGACTGGGTATGCCGATCTCCACCGGAATCACGGCTTCAGTGCCGTACACAAGACTGTACGGAGTTTCACCGTTGGAGGTTGTGGGTGTAGTTCGGTAGGACCATAGGACTTGAGGGAGATTTTCTACCCATTGTCCTTTGGCTTGTTCTAACCGAGCTTTTAACCCTTTCACCAGGATACGATTTGTTACCTCCGTTTGTCCGTTTGCTTGTGGATGAGAGACCGAAGTGAACCGCTGTTGAATATTCAGCTCTTGGCACCAACTCTTGAACGTCTTGTCGGTGAACTGAGTCCCGTTATCCGAGATGAGGATGTGGGGTATGCCAAATCGGCACACTATGTTCTTCCAGACGAAATCCAATGCCTTCGAGCTCGTTATCGTAGCTAATGGTTCAGCTTCCACCCACTTCGTAAAGTAGTCCACGGCAACGATTAGGAATTTCATTTGCCGAGGAGCTTGAGGAAGTGGTCCCACTATGTCTATGCCCCATTGCATGAAAGGCCAAGGGCTCTGCATAGTGGATAGATCGGTCTGCGGCATCCTTGGGATATTTGCATGGATTTGGCACTTCGGGCAGGTCTTGACGAGCAGCACTGCTTCTTGTACCAAGGTTGGCCAATAATATCCCCATCTTAGAACTTTTTTAGCTAAAGCTCTAGCTCCGATGTGGCTGCCGCACGATCCTTCATGAACTTCTCTGAGGATGTAGTCCGTCTCTTCTGGTCCTACGCACCGCAATAACGGCTGGAGGTAAGACTTTCTAAAGAGGACTCCTTCATGAAGTTCGTACCGAAGTGCTCGGCACGTGATCTTCCGAGCTTCTCTCTTATCCTCGGGCAATTGTCCTTGATCCAGATACTGCAAGATCGGCGTCATCCAGTTCGGCGAGCTGGATACTGAATGTACCTCGGCTTCATCAATGCTTCGATGCATTAATTCTTCCGCCTTTGAGCTCGGATCTGAGGCCAACTTACTTAAGGTATCTGCTCGGCTATTTTCCGCTCTGGGAATGCGGATTATCCGAAAATAGGAGAAACTTCGGCTGATGCTTTGCGCTTTGTCCAAATACTTCTTCATTCTCTCGTCACGAGCTTCACTTGTACCCAACATGTGATTTACTATGACTTGTGAATCACAATGGACTTTGAGAGATTTGATGAGCAGACTTTGCGCTAACTGGAGTCCGGCCAGGAGGGCTTCGTACTCGGCTTCATTATTAGTAGTGGGGAATAGGAACCGAAGTGAGTAGGTTACCTCGTGTCCGTCGGGAGCGACAAGTAAAATACCAGCTCCACTTCCCATCTTGTTTGAAGCTCCATCTACGAATCCGCTCCAGCAGTCCGGCGGCTCTACTTCGGATTCCAAGGGCTGTGCTAGTTCGGCATTGGCAGAATTCTTCTGTTCGGCAATAACAGGAATTGCTTGATCGAACTTTGCTTCTGTAAGAAAATCTGCCAAGGCTTGTCCCTTGATGGCTTTCCGAGGTAGATACTCGATTGAGTGTTCTCCCAGCTCTATGGCCCATTTGGCGATTCTGCCTGATGCTTCTGGCTTGGTCAAAACTTGCCGAAGAGGCAGATCGGTTAAGACGCATACCTTGTGAGCATAGAAGTATGGCCGCAGTCTCCTTGCTGCATTTACTAACGCCAGAGCAATTTTCTCCAGAGGTTGATACCTTGTTTCTGGACCTCTTAATGCTCGGCTTGTAAAGTAGATGGGAAACTGCTTTAGGCCTTCTTCTCGTACAAGCACCGCGCTAATGGTTTGATCGGATGCCGCTAAGTATAAGAAAATTACTTCGGCTTCGGTTGGAGCAGAGAGAATAGGAAGCTCGGCTAGATAACTTTTGAGCTCGTCAAAGGCCTTTTTCTGCTCGGCTCCCCACTCGAACTTTGGTGCCTTTTTTAACACTTTGAAGAACGGCAGTTGCTTTTCGGCTGCTTGGGAAAGGAATCTATTTAATGCGGCTAGACATCCAGTTAGTCTTTGCACATCGTGTATGGACTTCGGCATCGCCATGTTCTGAATAACTTGAACTTTTGAGGGATTTGCCTTGAGTCCGTCCTTTGAAACCCAACAACCCAGAAATTTTCCCGAATCTACCAAAAAGGTACATTTTTGGGGGTTGAGTTTGAGGTTGGCTTTTCGGAGCACGTTGAGAGTGGACTTGAGGTTGTCTTCGTACTCCGAAGTGCTTTTGCTTTTGACGACTATGTCGTCGACATACACTTCAACCTGTTTTCCGATTAGGTGCCGAAAAAGCTTGTCTACCATCCTTTGATAAGTGGCTCCGGCATTCTTTAAACCGAATGGCATCTTTTTATAAGCGAAAATGCCGAAATCGGTAATGAAAGCTGTTTTCGGAGCGTCACTCTCATCCATCAACACTTGGTGATAACCTTTGTATAAATCAAGAAAACAGAAAATTTCGAAGCCGATCAAAGCTTCTACTTTTTTATCTATATTCGGAAGGGGATAGCAATCTTTAGGACAGTGCTTGTTTAGATCGGTAAAATCTATGCACATCCGCCATCCTCCTCCTTTTTTCTTGATCATCACAGGATTGGCCACCCAAGAAGGATATTTCACCTCGAATAGTACATCCGCTTTTAGTAATTGGCGGACTTCGTCATGGATGACTTGGCTTCTTTCTGCCGCAAAGAGTCTTTGCTTCTGTTTTACTGGCCGGATTGAAGGATCAATATTTAACCGATGAGTGATTACCTCGGGGGGCACTCCGGTCATGTCCAACGAAGACCATGCAAAGACATCTTTGTACTCCTTGAGGAGCTGAATGGTCTTTTCCCGGAGTAGAGGCGTTCCTGTGAAGCCGATCTTGACCGTTCTGGATGGATCATCTTCGTATAACTGAACGGTCATTGAGTTCGGCTCTGAAGTGACTTCGGTCATCTCGCTTGCCTCTGACTCCGGTTGCTGTGATTGCTATGCTTGATGGTGCCGAACTGATTGCTCGGCACTTTTAAGCGCAATCTGCAGACATTCTTTTGCTCTCTTTTGATCACCTCGGATGACCGCTATCCCACCTTTAGTGGGGATCTTGATGGTGAGGTGATAAGTAGAGCAAACGGCCCGAACTGTGTTGAGCCAGTCTCTCCCCAGGATGATGTTGTACGGGGACCGAGCTTTCACCACAAAGAACTCGATCATCGTATTGGAGCTTGTAGGCGCTTTTCCCACCGTGATCGGAAGGCTGATAATACCTTCAGGGCGGGTGTCCTCCTGGGCGAAACTTTTCAGAGGAAGTGGAGCCGGACTGAGCCGAGCTGGATCCACTTCCATTTTATCGAAACATTCTTTAAAAAGAATGCTGACTGACGCTCCTGTATCCACAAATACTCTGTGGACCAGTTTGTTTGCCACTCCGGCTTGAATGACAATAGCGTCTTGGTGAGGAGAGATGGCTGGGACGGGATCGGCATCTGAAAATGTAATCACTTCGTCTTTCTTCAGCCTTTTATGTGTTGGCTCCTCTTGATTGGAACCTCTGCGTTCTGCTTTTAGAGACGACTTAGTCTTCCCGGCAGGGAGAGCATCAATAGTCTGGATTACTCCATCATATTGCGGCTCGTCGTCGTCTTCGGGATCCTCATGCCTTTTCGGATCCTGAGGATTGCAGTTCGCACCTCTCTGCCTTTTGTTCTTTTTCGGCTGCTTGCTTTGGTATTTTTTTAACGTTCCTGTTTTCACAAGAACATCAATACCTGCAGCCAAATTTCGGCACTCCTCGGTATCGTGACCGTGGGCTTGATGGAAGGAGCAATATTGATCCTGAGGTCGCCGCGCGGCCGATTTCGTCATCCGCCTTGGCTTTTCGAACATGTCGGAATGTAGTTCGAAAATTTCCGCTCTTGACTTGTTCAATGGTACGAACTGAGCGGGCGGCTTCTCAGGATTGAGACGTGGTCCCAATCTGCCTTGTACCGGTGCCCTTTGAATTCTTTCAAAAGGAGTTCGGCGAGGAAGCCTCTGATCGCTATGATCGGGCTTCTTTTCGTCTCCTCTAGATGAGCTGTCTAAAGACCGTTTTCGACGGTCTGCCTCATCGGCACGGGAGAACTGGTCCGCAATGTCCCACATCTCTTGAGCTGTTTGCGGACTGCATTCCACGAGCTTTCTGTAGAGAGCTCCGGGCAGGATTCCATTTTGGAATGCCGAAATGACAAGTAGATCGTTGAGATCATCTACTTGTAGGCATTCCTTGTGGAATCTCGTCAGGAAGTCGCTGATCTTTTCGTCGCGACCTTGACGTATAGAAAGCAGCTGAGCCGAAGTAATTCGGGCTTCCGCTTTCTGAAAGAACCTCCTGTGGAAAGCATCCATTAGATCTCGGTAGGATCTAATGCTGCCTTGAGGAAGGCTGTCGAACCACCTTCTAGCGTTCCCGATGAGCAGCTCGGGGAACAGCTTGCACATATGGACCTCATTGAGACCCTGGTTCGCCATATTATATTGATAGCGTCCCAAGAAGTCATGAGGATCCACTAGCCCGTCATAAGTCATTGACGGTGTCCGGTAGTTCCGCGGCAAAGGAGTTCGGGTGATATCGTCCGAGAACGGAGTCTTTAATGCTCCGTACATGGCGAACCCGATATTTCTTCGGTACGGAGGAGATGGAGTTCTCCTGTGGTTCCGGTACCGAGGAGGAACAGGAACGTGTCGGGGTTGAGGATTCTTTCTCCTGGAAGACACGTCACTACTGCGGTAGTGACTTTCATGTCTGGATGAGGAGGGAGAATCCGCCGTTGTCTTCTCCGGCTGTTGGCTCTTCTGCAGGAAGGTTAAGAACTCCTCCTGCTTCTCGGCCAAGAACAGCTTGACAGCTTCATTTAAATCGGGCTGTTGGGAAGACTCGGTGCGATGACTCCTGGAGTGGCTTGTTCCTCCTTCGTGAGAACCGGAGGTAGATGTCTCCCGAGGCCGTTTTTCAGACCTGCGAGCTGGACTAGCTTCCTCACGGTGATCACGAACGGTATTACGGGTGGTATGTGATCTGGTATGCATTTTTTTGGGGTGGAAAAAGGGTCAAAAATTCGCTTTATCACAAATTTGGTTCTCTGTTTCCCATAGACGGCGCCAGTGATGAATCCGCGAATTTTTGATGGTGATGAATGCTGGTAGAGAATAAAGATCACGACACAATGAATTTACGTGGTTCGATTTACTGAAGTAAATCTACGTCCATGGGAAGAAAAGAGGGCAGAGTTGTATTGCTTGATCTGTTTTCTACAGCTTACAAATACAAACTTGCTATTTGATATTTTATCTCTAGAGAGCGAGAGAGAGAGTCCCCCCAAATCTATTTGATCTAAGTTCTATTTATACATTGAACTAAGATCGTGGCTTGCATCACCATTAATGATGGTTGTGGATGTCGTGGAGGTCATGCGATCCTGCATGGACCCACTATCCTGCATGAGTTAATGACTGCTTGACACCACTAAATAGATCGTGGGTGTAGTGGAGATCGTGGAGGTTCTGACATGAGTTGACTATCTCCCAGTTCGGTCAAATACTGAGACCGAACTGCTGAACTATTGCCGAGCAGCTTTTGCCGGTCTGAGAGTAGAGCTTGATTGGTCGGCTTTTACCGAGCTGTAGGCTGGGGCCGAACTCTTTGGTAATGCCGAACTGATTGGTTGGCTTTTACTGAGCTGTAGGCTGGGGCCGAACTCTTTGGTTGTGCCGAACTGAACTCTTTAGTCATGCCGGGCTGATACTCTTTAGTCATGCCGAACTGATACTCTTTCTTGGGCTTTAGGCTGATGGGCTTTACTGCTGTTGGGCTTGTTTAGTACGTACTCCATCAAAATCCAATACGCGCTCATTTATCAGTAGAAAAATCAGAGGGTGCATGAGTGCTCATTTTGTAAGGAAATGGAACCGATTTAAAGTCTCTTCCTTTTCAGCTATTATATTAACCAGTAAAGCTCTCAAAATTGATAAGATGCGCAAATTATGCATTTCATTTCACAACCTGCTAGTATTAATTAATTAAAATCCATGGAGAATAATAAGGGACTCAAGAAAGAAACTAAGGATCTATGGAATAATTAAAGAGATGTTGCATTAACAAATTAAACACTCAAAGGAAAGAGCATAGTGGTCCATGCTATAGAACGCCACTAGTGAGAACTATATACGCTTATCAAAATAAATAAGCAAAAAGAGAGCCACCGAAAAAGTCTTGTAGGGTCAAATGCTACATTGAAATTGAAATGTAGAAAAAAAACTAGTACTATCATACCAAAAAGTCTCATACTATTATTATAACTATAACTATAACTATTGCATCTAATCTAAGCCATCAATTTCACAAAATGGGTTCATTTTCCATCAACGCGTTTGCGTATCAGTTTAGTATTATAACTTCCTGATTTCCATTTAGATTCAAGAAGTTCGGCAGCAGACCAAAACACCGAACAAAAATATTACTCACTCCGTTCCGTCCGTTCCGTTAGAGTCTGGTTTGTCATTTCAATCACTCTACAATTAAGAGTCCCAATTTATGTTCACTATAAATGGTAAGTCATTTTCACATTTAACTAACCAATGTATAAAAATGAGATCTATGTTTATATATTTTTTCCACCAACTTATTTATGGTAATTCTTAAAATCTGTGTCGAACTCAACATGAATTCTGATGGTGGACGGAGTGAGTACTACCACAACCATTCATTAAGACAAATAGGGCATCAACAAGCCTTTTCATGTGTCATCGACTTAATTGGACTTGCTTTGAAACATATAAAACTTGATAATTAGCTATGAAGAATGAAATCATACAATTTATATTTACAAAGTAGACATGGGACAAATATATCTTAAAAAATTACTACTCCCTCTATTCCAAGGAAGATTATCCCTTCCTTGTCCGACACGAGATTTTATATAATTTGTGTATTAAGTGGGAAGAATAAAGTGAGAAAGGAAACAAAATAGAGATAAAGATGTTTCTATTTTTAGAAATAAATCATCTTGCTTGAGACAAATAGAAAAGGAAATAGATCATCTTCGATAGGACAGATGGAGTATACTGGGTATGGAAGCAATCGTATTGTAGCTTTGTTGATGCTAAACTCTAAACCACACGTAACCATGTAGTTAGGGCCTTAGTGGCTTGTTTGTTGCGCAGTATGCGTTTAGTCGTATATATGTCTTATCACTTTTAACAGGATGTCTTTTACTAACATATCTATATTAGTATTTGGTAATATTAAATTAATATTTCCAATCCATAGTTTAGCATGCAGGATATATTAATATTAAAATTAAAATTAAATGATATTATTGTGATAATTGACAGATCCGCAGTGGTGTACCGTGTACCAATAACTTTGAAAATTTTTAGGGGTAATTTCTTAATTTTCTAGGAGTATTAGTTTTTTTTAAAATATTATTGAATTAACTATTTTTGATTAATTTGGAAATTTTCATATGCTATGATAAAATTAAGTTTAGTTGCTTGTAAATACATAATCTATTTTAATTTTTAAAATTTTATTATTTTGATCAAAAAAATAAAAGAGCATAGTGAATTTCGTAGACCAACAACTTAGTATTCCGATGTAAATGTAATGTTAGAAACCCACTGATGGAAGCTTTTTAATACTTCCTTCATGTCATTTTAAGTGATCAATTTTCTGCAGCAAGGAGTTTAAATAAATGATATTTAAGTGGACATAAAATAAAATAGGCATAAGAATAAAATGGAGAAGTAAGTAGAGAATAAAATTGGATTCTGGTCATTAAAACAATAAAGATTATTTATTTTCAAACACATAATTTAAGATAATGATATTTAGTTAATTAAGTGGAGATAAAAAAAAGTAGGAAAAAGAATAAAATATAAGAGATAAAAAAATGTTGATTTTTAGCAAAAAAAAAGAAGAAAAAAAAACTTAGTCATATAGGAAGATTCTAAAAAAGGAATTGAATCACTTAACAAGAGCGGAGAACATATGTTAATTTTGACCTTTGGTTTATATGGGACTATGCGTTTTGTTAAATATATCATACATACATTTAAATCTTAATCATCATAGCCAACCAAAATGATCCCTAATATTTTTTGTTAAAGTCTCTAAGATTTCACCGGTAAATAAAATAAATGCAAGACCAAAAGAGGATCCTCAAAAGTTGAAGACCAGACCAACATAAACTTGACCAAAATTTTCAATGGTTATCTTCAACCGGCAACCACATTTTAAAATTATGATAAACGGTTGGTGATCTATTGGAATCTGCATGATTATCGAAAAAGCTTAAGCATGCCATAAAAATAAACCTAATTAAGCTTAAACAACAAGACAGATGTGTTTTCACTTCAATTTGTCTACACCGAAAGCTTTCACATAAACAAGTACATATATATGCATGCCTAAGTGGGCCTTTTCTCAGCCGCATTTCTTTTATTATAATTGCAAAAAACCTAAACCTTCTAATTAATCTCATTTGTTCAAGTATAATTGAAAGCAACATTGAGCACAACCAAGGGCCAAGTTTAGTCAACGGTTAACATTCGTCTTCTATTTAATTTATTCTACTATTTTTGCTACCAGTCAAACAAAATATTTTTATAAGTACTACTTTTAAATTTTCTAATGTTTTTTTTAATTTGAGTGCACGTGGGGGTCACATATTGATTTTCTGCATGTACAGCTTCTCAATTTTAAATCTTCCCTACTAAATGGAAGACTTGAAAAGGACTGATGGAGATGTAATGAAAGGGAATTAATTAAACAAATGGCCAACTTATTTCAATTGAAGAAGAAACCCTCAATAAAAAGGTGAAGGAATATCAACCATCCATGATAGTATAACATTTGAAAATTTTCCATGATTACCAAATTCAATGGTTTAGATATTACAACAACAAATTCTCTAGGGTTATAAATACTAGAAGATTGTCAACAAACATTCTCACTCAAGCAAAACAACAACCATCTCCTTCTCTACACATATATCAAACAATTAATATTATTTTTCACTAGCTAAAATGGCAAATATTCAGCAAAGACACCTTTTTATTTTCTTCCTTGCAATTTTTGGTTTCTTACGTATGCACTCTATAGAGGGAAGGCAACTCAAAGAGGCGAATGAGGGCGTAAACAAAGGTGCCGGGAAGCATGAAGTGAGGCCTCCGGTGGCATCAACTCTATCTCATACCGAGACTTTTCAGCCAACAACCCCGGGAAACAGCCCTGGGGTCGGGCATTTGTTTGGAACGAAAGATCATAGCATGGAAGAAGTGAAGGGTGGGAAACCAGATGGATTTCAGCCCACCTCACCGGGACACAGCCCCGGAGTTGGCCATTCTATGGGAAACTAATTAAAAAGAATTATACTTAAGGAAGCATTCATATGCATTCATGATCATGTGTGATATTGTCAACATGTAACTATTTTAAATTAATGTATCAAATATAGATTTATGCATGGCTCTTTCCACTGCGTGGTTAATATATT
Organism: Salvia splendens; assembly: GCF_004379255.2. Taxonomy (NCBI): domain Eukaryota; kingdom Viridiplantae; phylum Streptophyta; class Magnoliopsida; order Lamiales; family Lamiaceae; genus Salvia; species Salvia splendens. The sequence continues at coordinate 18,333,331 of NC_056047.1, read as the reverse complement.
TACCTGTATTTGGATAAAAATTAATAGTATAAGATAATGTAATTGTTTTAGGATGTAATTTAAATTTGTCTAGCAATATTACAAAAGGAGCGTTAGTTTTTGTTTAATGCAACTTCATGAATAATTTTGATGGTTATAATTTTTATCCATACATGATACATATAGTTGAATGTTGGTGTTATTAATTAAATGTGTTAAACTATATCTATGTTCTTTGCTTAAATCTACAATGAATTATAGAAAACTAGAAAATGTTTTATGAGGATATTCTTTTGTAAATTAAAGAGATACCTTTGTTAGACTATATGATATATCCGAATGATTTCGACTTTATTATTTCTTAGCACATTATTAAAATATGGCATAAAAATTATGTGCATCACAAATCTATGGTGCCTCCATTTATCTTCGGTCAGTGGTCACCAATCTCTCGGTAGAATGAATTAAATCCTAAATTCAATTTATTAATAACAATTCAGATTTAATTTAGACATATACAGGACTGTGTCTTAAGAGTCCCAAAGGCTGTGTGGATCAATTTTTTAATTAAAACATCACTAATTACAATAAAAAAAATTAGTAACTATGATGAATATACTCCAAATGCATCGAATGCAGCTCTAAATAGGAAAATTGGTCTAATTGATCTAATTCTTCATATATACTATAATGACTTGTTTTTACTACTGTAATTGAATATACTTGCAAGTAGCAACCCTGATGTAATATTAACACCTAGGAGTTGAATAAAGTAGTTTTTATAAATATAAATTCATGTGAGATTAATGTCACATCTCCTAGATACTATCTTTACAAAAGTGCTTGTTAGTGACTGAACTAATAAAATAAAAACATCTTCTTTTGTGCACTCTGTGGGCTCTGATTTTTATAGAAATGGAATTATATTAAAGAAGTTAAATATTTAATACAAACAGGCCGGCCTTATTATATGTTGGCAGGTTGGCTTTTGATGAGTTACTGTTTGGGTAGTGAAGTGGGACAATGAGTATTAACACTACATAAAATGTCTGCAAGAAGAAATAAAGAAAAAAAAATTGAAAGAATGATAAAAAGGAGAAAAAGAATATCAAAGAATGTGGATGATTAAAAATAAAAAGATTATTTTTGGTGGACTATAGAAAGTATTGCTTGTATACAGAGTACTACTTAATTCTATTTAACGAGAATATGCAATTCTATTTTGGTAACTCTTTTCTTTATAATAAGGCGATCATATCCTCTACTAACAATACTTTAATTACTTTTTCTTTATATCTCTCTTATCTTACGAATTGTGTATTAAAACTCGTGTCCAACCAAAAGTACATACTTTTATGAGACAGAAGAAGTATCAATTGTTCTTTTACTCCACCCAACCTTAAAAAACAGACTAGTTTTACTATTTTGAGTCATCCTCAAAATTAGACCAAGTCTAAATATGATAAGATTTCTAACCAATTACACATCACTAATAATATGGACCTCATACTTTCACTCTTTCACTATCATTTTCCTCTTTCTCTCTTACTTTTTCTCATCTCTCTGTCACTCTACCAATTGCATATCAAAACCTATTTCATTTACAATCTTGTCTATTTTTTAGGACGAATGAAGTATTAATTTTTAATTACCGTCTAACCATTTCACGATTAGTCACTACTTATATACACATTTGTAAAAGTTAAGTACACAAAAAAGAGTCGCACCGTGCGGATGTATACACTTAACATAAATCATAAATTAATAGAGCTAATGGCTTCAGAAGAGCCAACTAAATCATCTGAGAAAGGTCACTTAACATCCTCCTTGATACCTACCAAAATATACTAATCGAGATTAATGAAATTCATGAGAAGCCAACAGGGACCACAACAATATTAATGTTAAAGAGATTAATTATAATAACTTATCACATTAATTATACATGCATTCAAACAAAGTATATATACCAATATTCCTCGCTAAGACAACTGGTAAATAGTAAGCATGAACAAACTTTCTTTTAATAAAAACTAAAGTACAAAATACAACATAGTAGTAAACTATATAAGATTCTCACAAAAATTTTAAAAAATATATCAGGATGTTTAACTGGAATTATGACTTATTAAATGGGCGAATCAGAGGAATCTCTAAGCTAGTGGGATTCTTTGAAGAATATGCTCTTAATTTAATTGAATTGAATTTAATTAAGTACTTTGCATTTCTGTTTTCTAGCTGTCTTTTATAGAATTATTAAGTAAGTCAAACTTGTTTTATTACAATTCTCACTGAAGGCCATGTACGTTCACTCAATTCAATATTGTTATAGTTGGTTTTTAATGGCAGCTTTTGGGTAGTTGTTTAGTTATGATTGTGCTATATAATTGTTAATTCGTAAAATATAATTAATTAGTATAGTTCATTAGTACAGTCTTTGTCACTTTGCGATGCTAATGATATCCTAATTAATTCTCAACCATATGTTAGCACATGATGATGTTGAAGCCAGCCTTCCCATATGATGTAATTCCTGAGTTTAGCATATCAAAATCACGTTTGTAAATCTTATATACAAAAGTGATATAAGTTGAGCACAAAATATTTAAATTTTAAATATATAAAATATTTATTTTGTTACATAGAGAATGGAGTAATTAAGATGCATGGATCACAAGTAATTAGTACTTTAGGATAAAAAAAACTTTAACACAAGATTAAAAATGATTTTAACTAAAAAATAAATATAACAACTTAATATATGCAAATTAGTAAAAGTTTAAATTTCATAAAGTATTTAAAGGTTTTATTTTGATAATAAAAAGAAATATAAATTGATAAAATAAAAAAGTAAAAAAATGGAAAAAAAATATGTTCTTGTTGAGGGTCAAACCCTAGACCTCTTAGTTAAAAACCCAACAACCAAACTATTGCACTACTACATTTAACATTTATTGAAAATAAATAGATTTCTACACTCCACGGAGGGGGCGGATATGTTATTTTCTGCTCGATTCAGGGGAAAGTTTAGGCTCTCTGAACGGCTAGGCCTCCTGCCACCCCCCCCCCCTAGACCCACCAGTGCGTAGAAGGCCTTATATTCTGTTTATATGATTACAATTTTTACTCATCTTCAACGTGGGACATGGTTTGCTTCCCCCAAAAGTATTATCTGATAGTGTAGTTAAAGTAAGAGAGAGGAGTATAAGAATAATTAAACTAATGACTGTGGATAGTGAGATACACATTTTTATTAGTGTTTAATGGTGGATTCTAGTGGTATAAGTTGTAAATAAATTGATGTACATGGGTAACGAGTTGGGGAGAACTTTCCATAAATAAAAATGGACTATTTTTGTGGGACAAATGCAAAAGGAAAATGAAAGTTTCCTTAATTTTATGGGACCAAGGAGGGAGTATAAAATTGTATAAGATTTAATAAGCAAAGAAAATAAAAATATGTGCATTATAGTATGAATTATTTGTATGTAGATCCAAGTATAATCATGATTTATAATCCTAAATTTCAGTGTTTTCTCTCAAATTTCTATTTTTAAAAAAACTTTTTAGTTTTTTTTGAAAAGTTTGATTTACTCTCTAAACTAGGTTGTTTTGCATAGGATGTAAAAAAACATCATATTATAATTGTGAAATTGCATATAAGTTCCTAACATTCAAATCACACTTTTTCTTTCTTGTTTTATGCCAATAATAATTGCTTCAATAGTTAGCGCCTTGAGTGACTGTAGGTCTGCATCTTCGTTACCTCAATACGAAAAGCCTTAAATCATCTTCCTAGGATTGTGAATATCTATGGTGATTGTATCTTCCTTGGTAAATTTCAATCTACCTTTAAAAATGCAAAAGCATTCGGATTATCACAAAATTCACCTTTTTTACATTACAAACTACAACTTATACCGCATGACGGCATGAGTATGAGTATGACCATCCTACTAATTTCATAGTACGTAGTAGTATATTTTTAATTAAAAGTAGTACTAGTAGTCACGTGAGCATCAAATGCCAATGCAAAAAACAAGAATCTTCAAGTAGTACAAAATGTGTATGGATGCCAACAAATATGAAGTAAAAAGGTGGCAATATTTTCGATTGGCGGCTGTTGGCATCGCTCATCTCACGTGCAAATCTGTAGCAGACATACACATGTGAACTAAGTCCACATAGAGCTCACTATTGCATGAATACAACTTGTTTAGTTTGTCCTAAGCCTACCCACTTTTCTCAAACCATGGCCATTCATTCAGTATATGATTTTATTTTTTTCATATTTTTTTACCTTTCTCTATTCTCTATACAAACATGGCAGAGAATCTCTGGCAGCACATCCTTGGCCATAGATATATGTATGTGAATTTATATGCGTGAGAGAGGTTTCAACTTAAAAATTAATATTTTTAATTGTTAACTTAAGTTACTTAACTCTTAGTTATCATGAACCTACGGAGGAGGTTTAGCCTGAGTTTAGATTAGATGAAAAAGATCCCCAAAGAAAAGAAGACTTAATTAGATGGAACTTAAATGACAAATGACAAACTGATACATATATAGCATGAAACGGCAAACGTCACGTTAAAATCAATATGAAACTAAAAAAGTGAAGTTCACCGTGATGCAATATTTAAATTTCTATTCATTTACCTTGGAAAAATGCGCTTTCATAACAAAATTAATGTCGCACACGAATTTATATAAAGAGAAATATGATAATTGGGTTATACTAAAATGACAATCCAAATTAAAATAACAACCTATCACCAATGGGGATATCCTTAGATTTATGAGCAGATTCAACCTTTGTCACGTGACAATTTGCTTGCCTAAGTATCTCAAATTGCTTGATTGTCTTTGATATCGAATCGCAAATTACTCAGAACCATATGTCGAGTTGCTTGTCTATGTATCACAAATTGTTTGCCTAGATTGTCATTTTAACTATGTTGTCACCATAGTGCGCTGATTTTGTATTGTAGGTTGCTTGGAATCATATGTCGAGTTGATTGCCGCCTATTTATCGCAGATTGTTTGCCTATATTGTCATTTTAATTATGGTATCACCATAATTAACCCCAATAATAATCAATTATACAATTAATTACATAATTAAGCAGCCTAGGCTGTTAAATTGATAGAGAGAGATCCAATGCTGTCGAAGTGGCGGCGCTGTGAAATTCAGTTCTTAACAATAGACATATACATGTGCTGAAGTGGGTACATAATACTATTAAAAGAGTTTCTCGATTGTATTTAATTAATTAAATAAGTTATTATTTTATTTATTCAAATGACGGCCGTTCATTTTGTCCGAAGAGTGCAACTTACATTTTTGATTTGCCCTCTGTCACACCAGATTCAGGGAAAGTAGTTCCACCATTGCTGTGTGTGTAAAATAACATAAACTATTACATTCGGAAATTGTTATTTATTATAATTATTATTCATAATAAGGTGCCGTCCTTGCTTTAATTGAATGGTTGGGGTTGCATGGGAAGTTGCAAGCCGATGAACCTGATTTGCCTGTAAGAGCATCTCCAGTGGGCGGATGTCCCACTCGGACATCCACTAGGACTTCCCAAAAACACCTCCTGCCACGTCACTAGGACTTCCCATCCCACTGCCACGTCACTAGGACATCCCTTTCACAATCCGCTCTTCCCATCGCCCTTCCCACTAGGACTTCCCGTAATTAAAAAAATCACAAATTCACAAATAAAGCAATTTACGTTTACGGAAATAAAATTTCAACACGAATACGAACGGGAAAAATTAACAACTTCATTTAAAAAAACATACATGATTTGAAAAAAAAATTACATAGTAATAAAACAAAAAAAGTACTAACATCAACGTCAACCCTTCCGCGTCCAAACCTCTTCGATAATATCGTTCTGAAGTCGAACATGGGCATCTGTTTGCCGCATGTCGGCAAATGCACGCATCCGCTCGACCTCTCCATGAGGTACCCCCATATTCACATTCGCGATGGCCACGCCGTGACTTGGACCTACACCCGTATCATCTTCATTGGTCCACTGAGTCAGTTCCGCAGCTTCATTTTCGACAATCATGTTGTGCATTATGATACATGCGTACATGACATCGCCGATGTTGGGAATATACCACTGCCGTGCAGGACCCTTGACTACCGCCCATCGACTCTGGAGCACACCAAATGCCCGCTCCACATCCTTGCGCGCTGCTTCCTGACGGCTCGCAAAGTATGACTTCTTTTGTCCGAGCGGATGCTTGATTGTCTTCACAAAGATGGGCCAGTTTGGGTATATCCCATCCGCCAAATAGTATCCCATATTGTGCTGGTTGCCGTTGGCGACGAAACTGATGGCGGGACCAACGCCATTGCACTGAGTATTGAACAGGGGCGACGACTGGAGAACGTTGATGTCGTTGTTCGACCCGGCGACTCCAAAATAAGCATGCCATATCCACAGCCGGTAGTCAGCTACAGCTTCAAGGATCATCGTGGGATGCTTGGCTTTGAAGCCAGTAGTGTACATCCCCTTCCAGGCGGCGGGGCAATTCTTCCACTCCTAATGCATACAATCTATGCTGCCCAACATCCCAGGGAACCCGTGCACCGACCCATGCATATCTATCAGACTCTGGCAGTCTTCGGGGCTCGGACTCCGAAGATACCGCTCACCGAATATCGCTCTCACGCTCGCGCAAAAATTCTGCAGACACTCGACGGCTGTCGACTCGCCAATGTGGAGGTACTCGTCGAACATGTCGGCCGCGCCTCCGTACGCCAGTTGTCTGATTACGACAGTGCACTTCTGTAAGGGCGTGAGTCCGGGTTTGCCAGCTGCATCCTCCCTGATCCTAAAATACATGTATCTTCTCTCTAAAGCACCCACGATATGCATAAACAGCGGACGATGCATCCTAAAACGTCGCCGGAATAAGGCATCCCCAAAACGCGGTTGCGGAGCGAAGTAGTCCCGATACAACCGAATATGTGCAGCAATGTGGTCACGGGGTATTATAGTTCGACGACGGATCGACCGATGTACCGCCGCCTGCTGCCGCCGCTGCTCCCTCTAGTGTAGCAGCCTATCTATCGCACCTTCCACAGCGACCTCCAATCCATCCTCGCTGTCACTGTCACTAGCCATTGTAGATATACTTGAAAATAGAGATGTAGAGAGAGAAACTTGTTAACACAAGTGGTGCGAATGAAATGAAGTTCAACGAGCCGTATATATAGAGTTTTTTTAAAAAAAAAAACCGCCCGTCGCCTCAACGTCCGAGTACATCCGACGTCCTTACGGGACGTCCGTATCCGAGTTGAAACGCCACAATGGCGGATGTCCCGGTCGCCCGTCGCGGATGTCCGACCGAACGTCCGCCATTGGAAATGCTCTAACAGCTGGCTTGTGCTCATTTTATTTTAAAAAAAAAAATTAATTTTGACTGAGTTATAAAAAATTCTCTAAATAGTAGTACTTATAATTTGCACATTTTTGATACTAACAAAAAAGTATTTCCTTCAATTTTTTTTAAAAATAGAAACTCTTTTATTTTTGGCACGTTTCATAAAAACATAAACTTTGTAGTGTAAGAAACTTCTTCTCTTTAACGAAGTGTGATCCATTTTCCACTAATACATATTTTCTTTCAATTTCTCTCTTACTTTACCAATTTTCCATTAAAACTCATGCTATTTCAAAAGTTTATAGTTTTAGAAAACGGATATAGTATATCATAAGAAATCTCTAGACAAAGACTTAATTACATTTTGAGTTACTTTAGCACTATGTTCGGACTTATTCTTTTCTTTATTAACTTTTTGGTTTTAAGAAATATTTTCGTCTTTTATCTTATATTTCTCTCTTTTCATAGTTTCTTGTCTTGCATATTATTCGTTTAATTTGTTACTAATTACTTTCATTCTTCATTTATTCTTGATTTAATTTAATTTAACTATAAATATTCAACACACACATCAAACTGAAGATAATAACAAGAGCTTTAATTATACATATATAACAAAAAAAAAAGAACTAAAATAAAAATATATATAAATATTTTGTACATGAACTTTGTGATAAGATTCATTTAAGCACATCGGTTTATAATATCACATTATTCTTAGGATGCGTCTTTCTTATGATGCCTGTGTCTTGGATAGTTTTCTACTTGTATAGGAGTAGTAATAGTTATTTAAGCACATCGGTTTATTTTGTCCAGAAACATATTCCTATAAAGAAAACTTAGAAAATTAAATTATCATCTATTATTTTACAATTATTTTAAAACTAAAATTTATTTAATTTGATGTGCATTGAATATTTATTGTTAAATTAAATTAAGAATAAGAATAAATGAAGAACGAGAGAAATGAATATGAAATTAAATGAATAATAAGAAAGAGAAGAAATTCGGGAAGAAAGATAAGAAATAATAGCGAAATATGAAATATACATACTAAAATATTTTTTAAAACTAAAAGAAAAAGAAAAGCCAAAAAATTATAAATAATGCAAAAGAATCTCAAATGTGCAAAGTACACTGTTAGAGAATTTTTTTTATGGTTCACTCTTTTAACTTTCTATACATTTCATATATTTTCATGTGATATGAATAAGATTGTAACAATGAGTTGTTCGACTAGTTAAGGTAATCTGTGCATTTCAATGCCATAAACAAATGTATATACTCATAATTCTAGGTTAGGTTCATCGCATGTCACATTCAAATACATTCACATGTACACTTTACGTTCAACTCATCACTTCTTTTAATAAAATACGAACATGAAATTACATCATGTTGCAATTAAGATTGATTCGTAAGGTCAATTTGAATTATTCCGTCGTCCCACTATAAGTGGAGCATTTCCATTACGACACATAATTTTATGCAATGTTGTTTTATGAGTTAAGTAGAGAGAATAAAGTAAAAAAGAGGGAAAAAGTAGAGAGAGTGATATTTCTATTTTAAAAACTATTCATTTAGACTGTAGGGATGACAATCGGGCCAGCCCAGCGGGTTTCGGGCCAGCCCTACTCGGGTTGCGGGCTTATCGGGCTGAAATTTTATCGGGTTCTAAAATTTCAACCCTAACCCTAAACCTCCGGGTTTCGGGCTAGCTCAGCAGGCTAATCAAGTTTTTAAGAAAATAATTAAAATTAACACTTATTTAACTTTTAAGAATCTTATATCTATATTCCATAACAAATTATTATATAAAAAATAAAATACAAGTCTATCATATAAGTAGAGTAATATATTAAAAATCTAAAATATTCATGACATAAAATCTAAAATATTCATGACATAATCTAAGATAACAAAAAAGATAAACTGTTTAACCACAAGTTCTAAAAAAGTCCATGTTTCAAAATAAACCTAAATATTTTAATGACATTCTTTCAAGTAAAAAAAGTCCATGTTTCAAAATAAACCTAAATATTTGAATGACATTCTTCCAAGTCTATAAGCTTTGACACTTCTGCTTGAGCATTAGCTTCCTCCTCGTCATCTTCGGAATCTCCATCTTCTATTAACAAAATTACTATGTTAACATAAAATATAGTTTGATAGTTTAGAATTTTATAACAAAAGTAAAATCTTACCATTAGAATATCCATGCAACCAATTACGTGTGCAAATTAAAGCTTGCACTTTTTTAGGAAGGAGTCTATTTCGGTATTTATTTAAGACATGTGCTTCAATGTTAAAGGAAGATTCGGATGCTACTGTTGTTATAGGAATACTAAGCATGTCACACACCATCCTAGCAAGTACTCCAAAACGGGATGACTTCTCTTTCCGATACTTAAGCAAATCGATTTCAGCATCTTCATCCATCGGGAGGTCTTTCAAATACACATCCAATGCTGACTTTGTATCAGAAGTTAGACCTTTGTAACTCTTATATCCCTATAGCAATGATATTAAAATGTAAGTAAAAAAGATAAATGAAATTACTTTAGATACAAATATAAATACGAACAAATATTTAAACAAAATAAGATTACTTACAGCAAAGTACTCTTGATTTCATTCTCAATGCTTTCCTCACTCCTCCTTCTATGAATTAAGACTCTCCAACTTCAGAATTAGAACTTCCATTAGATTGAGGAATCTTAATCGAAGATGCATCAACACTTTTTTTCTGGTACTCATCGTACAGAGTATACAATTTCATCTTCAACCTATTGACTTTGTCCTGACTTGAAAGAGGATCAAGTGTTGAGTAACAATACTCCACAAGTTTTAACTTCATTCTTGGATCAAACACGGCTCCCATGGAGAGAATGTCGCTATAATCTTCCCAATATTTCTCGAACTTTGATTTCATCAAAAGAGACATAGACCTTACCACTTCATCATGACTTCTAGAATTCATCTCCAACAATTGAGCAATATTCCATACTTCCATAAAATACAAGTTGGAAGTAGGATAGGATGAACCAAAAAATAAATTAGTTATTTCATAAAATGGCTCCAAGAATTCACTCATCACTTTTCCTCTTTCCCACTCTTCCTCTGTTGGGCAATGCTTATAAGCTAAATCATCACATTCAAGCATACAAAATACCCGGCGGTATTTAATTCCACCGACAAGCATCAAATACGTGGAATTCCAACGTGTAGGCAATCCATGCACAATGAAGTAGTAAATTCAATATCAACTTTTCGTGCACATTCCTTAAACTTGATCATTCTCGTTTCTGATGCTTTTACATATTTGATACTTGCTCTAATTTTATCTAAACATCACTAGCTACTCTCAACTCTTCTTGTACAATAAGATTCAGGATATGTGCACAACATCTCACATGAAAATATTCCCCATTGCACAATAATGAGTTTTGCAACTGAAGTCGTGTTTTCAACAATTTCACCATTGAATTATTAGCAGAAGCATTATCCAAAGTCAAAGAAAAGACTTTCCTATTTATGTTCCAATCCACCAGAATATCAGAAATCTTTTGAGCTAATTCAGCTCCAGTATGTGGAGGAGGCATTGAACAAAATGCAAGTATTTTGCTATTCAGTTTACATGTTTCATCCACAAAATGTGCAGTCAAACAAATGTATCCCGAATTAGTACAAGCAGTCCAAATATCAGAAGTCAAGCACAACATTCCAGGCACACTATTCAATCTTATCTTCAATCTTTTCTTTTTAGATTCATACAAATTCATCACATCCAAGGCATGCGTATTTCTAGAGATAAACCTTATATCCGGGTTCAAATACTTCAAAAAAACTCGCATATCGCTATATTCAACCCACCTCAATGGAAGATTATGTGCAACTGATAATTTAATCATCAATTCTCGGCATGTTTTTGGGTCTATTACATTATTCTTAACCTTTAACTTGCCATCATGATTAAGAAGCATAGCACCCTGACAAACACAGATTTTGCATGTTTTTAAGGACTAGATTTGACTTGTTTTAAACGTCAATCATGCAAAATATGTTCTTAAATTGCATATGTTATAAATTTGGTATTTTTGACGTGTTTGTTGATAAATGATAAAAAAAGATAGAAAAATGTGAAAAAAGGCCAAAGTGCAGCAGTCTCTGTTCGTGCCCATTCTGCCAGCGATTTTGAAGTCTAGTCAGTGCTTACTACATTCCATTCTCTTCGTCTTCGAAAGAGCTTCGCGTGGATATCTTGCATGTCTCAATCGGAGTTCTGTGGAGAAAGTTATGACAATTCTACGAACGTTGCGCAGTGTAGTCAAAGTTGACGGGAATTTATGCGGAAATTCACGGAAGAAAATAAATTATTTTATTATGAAGCCAAATCTCTCATATTTCTTGTAGGGCACGAAATTTATCAAAAATAAACATTTTTCCAGCCTATAAATACCTCTGAACCTAATTCATAATCTTCATCTCAGAGCCTCAAATCCTTCTCCCTCTCTACACTTCTTCCATTCCATATTCCACCCTTAAATTCATCCATCTTCCATTGGAGCGGAGTTCTGCAGATTCAGGCAAGAGAAGACTGAAGATTGAAGATTCAACCTTGGGTTTTATCAATTTCTTTCATGTCTCGTACTTTATTTGTAGTTTTTACTTGTCTATGAGTTAAACATCAATTGTGGAATTTTAGGTGAAGATATTCGATTGATTTTCCTTGTTAGCTCTTGTAGTTATTTGATTTATCCTTGCGCTTTCTATATTCAATTGATTAGCTACCTCTTGACTACATGTTAGAATTGATTAGAGTACTCGGGAGACGAAATAGTTGACTTGGAAAATGGATAATTCACGCTTTAATTCAATAGAACTCGGGAGAGTTGAGGTTTCACGTGATGTCATTGGTCTTAACGATCTTTTAGGAGTTAGATGTTAGAGATTTAAAGGAGACTTTGATTTCAACACCTAATCTACGGATTTCTCACCTCGGGAGAGGGTTTAATCCAGTTAAGTGACCGACTTAATAACTCTAGAGACCGTAATTCAAGAAAGTCGATTGTGTTTTGGATCCTAATATTCTACATTCCTATGCCTGCTTTGTATCATTGTTTATACGCTTTCTTTTTATTTGTTTATTTTTTTTTCAGTCTAGTTTAATAAAATCAAACAAAAAAACATCCGTGTCTTTGAATAGTATATGGCGCTTAGTATATGATAGCCAGTTGCAATCTTATTCCACGTGTTCGATATCCCGGTGCTGACCTTTAGCTATACTAGATTTACCCTGTAAACTTGCAGGTATTTTTAGTGCTAATAAATAGGGCATCACACCCACATCTCCAAAATTTGGTTTTTTCTTACAAACCAACATATGGTGACTAAAAGTGGAAGTTACCATTTTCGTACCTTCATATTTCCATCTTTGAAGACAATGATTTCACTTGACATTCTTCCCATTTTTGTCGGGTTCTTCATTTGTAAAGTTATTCCAAACATCAGAAGTCTTTTGTCTCTTCTTAGACTTGGAGTCACCTAGAATCTCCACATTTTCAATATTAACTGTTGGAGAAGAATCTTCCATTCTTAACAATTATAAATCTGCATTAGAAATATAAATATTATTAGCATTTATTAATCACTAATCAAATAATCATGTATAACCAATGTATAAACTAACTAAAATGTCTCTGTTTTGCATTGGCTGTAATCAATTATCACTTTTATTTGTTTAGTATAGAGTTCTAAAACACATACTATATAAAGTAAATGCTACCAATATTTAATAAAAAATGTGAACTTGTAATGAAGCAACTAATCAAACAGTAGCTAAAAAACAAAAGCAATAAATTACTAATTAAACAAATACGACAAGTTAGAGTTTTAACAAAAAAATACAAATCCAATTTTTAAATCCTAACAAAAAAAATCACTTTTGCAGGTATATAGATATATAAGTATATTAATATACACGGATAGAACTTTTAAAATACTGTAGAAATTAAATTATCAAACATATTTATATGAACACTGATATGCACTGATACACGAATAAATTAAAAAGAAGAAGAAGGGAAAGAGAGAGAGAGAGAGCACGCACCCGATGAAACATGGAAGAGGAGTGAGACGGTGGAGGTGAAACTGTGAAAACACCTTATGAAACTTGAAAGTGAAGTGTGACGGTGGAGGTGAAAGTGAATTTAGGAATTAGGATGTTGAGTACAGTGGAACCTAACAGTGGAGAATATCGTGTGGTCCAGAAAGTGGAAGTGAAAAGTCATTTAAAAAAGAAATAAAATTTTAAGAGTCAGACAACTCATACCAGATATTTAATATATATATATATATATATATATATATATATATATATATATATATATATATATAGGGAGATGATCAAAATAAGTATGTGTTTAAATCCAGAAATGCAGACCAAATCTCAGCCCTAGGATTAGATGATCTAATGGTCAATAATTAACCAAAAACACGGAAGGTCATAATTAAGCAATTTTAGGTCATATTATAATATTTGGATTTAATGTCATACTAAGATCGTTTTAGGTCATGCTTTGTTAGCATGACCTACAAATTACCTAATTATGACCTAAAAGTGCCCTAATTATGATATTGTTCTGCGTTTCTGTATTTAAATCCAGTTTTGCATAGATCAAAACCCTATATATATATATATATATATATATATATATATTAGTAATTAGGTTTTTATATAACCCGATGGGCTGACCCGATAGCCCTATAGGGCTAGCCCGTTAAGCCCGATTCATTATCGGGTTGAGATTTTTCGGCCCTAACCTTGTAATTTTAGCGAGTTTTTCGGGCCAGCCCATCGGGTTCGGGCTACACTGGCATCCCTAATTTAGAATGAGACATTCCAAAAGGAAAAACAATTCACTTGGAGTGGGACGGAGAAAATAGATAACAAACAAACCCTTTGAAAAATGTGATATTTATAGAAATTAAGATATAAGGCTCAGACTTTAGAGAGTTTCTTGGCCATTTTAGTTTTAATAAATTCTAAAGTTGAGATGGTATTGGTTCAGTGACGGAGCCAGGATTTTTATGATGTAAGGCTCAAAAATCAATGCCAGTAATGGAGTAGTTTGATACCAACGTCACTGAAAGCAGATGTGACATTGACCGTAGAAGGTGTGCAAAAGAGATGACTAACAAGAGAAAATAATTCAAGAATAAGTAATAGAAACTAATTATATGTATGGTGGTTGTCGTTAAAAATAATGTCGATGTCTAACTCCAATACCTCAAATCTAACTCCTTTAGCTCCTATAACCCAAGCCCCTCACTAAGATATCCATTCTTTCGAATGCAAATTATCAAGTGTTGACTATCCCCTTAATCATGGAAAATTATCTATCATTCGATTATTAAAGCTTAACTATCACAATCCAAATGGTAGCTAATCAAAAAATGAACAAAAGCACAAGGATAATCAAAATAACCACAAGAGCTAGGTAAAAATTTCAAATGAATTAATACAACATGTGCTTGATGTAGTCTTCGCCCAAACTCTACAAAAGTGTTTAGCTACTGATGTTTGGAAAAATATATAATCAATGGAAAACATGAGAAACATAAACAAAGATGATAATAATATCCAATAGATGAAATGAATGATGAGAATCATTCGTCTTGATGATCAAAGTCTTCACAATAGCCTTTTTCTGGTTCTTGGACCAAATTCTGACAATATGGAGGCTGGAGAATGTCTTGAAAAATGTGCCATATGCCTAGGGCTGAAATAGGGCCGTTATAAATTCCAATGAGTCGCTGGGTGTACACCCAGTGAGTCACTGGGACCTCCAGTTGGGCAGAAATGTTTCGTGGACTACTTTTTCATACTTTTTTCATCTATTTAAGTTCTTTTCTTACATATCTCACACAAAACTGTCAAAATATCATATGGTAGAGAACAAGATATAATCATACCAATTCTTGGTTAAATATTAGAAAAATCGAGCAAAATCTACCCTCAAAACTCAAGAAAAAACCAAGCACCTCAAGAAACTAAATATGCATGCTAGTGTTGGGGTTATTGTGTCGGTTCTTTTAGAGTAACCCCAACGGGTCGATGTATTCGATAGTTGCCAACTCAGTGGATCGCTAAGCCTTTTTTTTCATCCATTTCGACTCCCACATTAGCACTATGTAATTCAGATCTTTCTCAAGTCTCTTTTCAACACAATCTCAATGGAATGGTCAAAACATATCAAATCTAACCCCTAAAAGAATTCAACAAATAATTGATCAAAACATATCAAATCTAACCACTAAAAGAATAAAGTTTTATAAAAATAAAAATATCCAACTTAGTATCTTTGATAGTCTTGCAATATCAGAGTAGACTACAGAGTCCCTGGTAACGACACCAAAAACTTAATGCACTTTCTATTAGCACTAAATAGTTGGTTGCAGTGGAAACTGCTAGTGCTATAGTATAACCAAAAGATCAATACACATGGGCAGACCCAAGTATAGTGGGGGAGGAGCTTTAAGCCGCCAATGAATATTTTTTTTTACTTTTTTTATTAATTGTTTTTAAAATTTATTCAAATTTAGTGTAAAAGCCCCTACAAATGATCTATATTACTCAAATATATACTTTAAAACAAAATTTAGAAATTTCAGCCCCTACCGATAAATATTTCTGTGTCCGCCACTGTCAATACATATATAGTACTCCCTTCGTCCCCTAAATTTTGTCACATTTTGACCGGACACAGGTTTTAACAAATGCAATGAAAAGTGAGTTGAAAAGGTTGGTAGGATGTGGATCATACTTTTAAAGTGGAATGTGGGGTCCACTACTAAAAATTGTTAAAAGTGAAATGTGACAAATTTTGTGGGACAGACGGAAATGGAAAAATGTGACAAAATTTCAGGGATGGGGGAGTATGTAATAAGACTTCTAACACTGTATAGATCACTATGCTGACCACTTGATTTCTATAACCAAAACAATTAATTAAAAGAGCATAAAGTAAATGGATATAGTTTTCAAGTTAAAATGTAATTTACAAAGTATTGGCTTCATTAAACTTCCGTTAAGATTGTTGATTATAAACATTGAGCCTATATTAGTCATGAAAATTAGAACTCCTATAAGCTCATAAGATTCCTCATGTCCTGACACTTAATCTCAAACATCCTTAATTATTATTTATTGACTTAGTATATTAATAATCTGTGTTTATAATGTAAATGCTTTTCTGCCATGTTTTGTAAAAAAATGTTCTCCCAGCAGATCAATCAATATAAGGACGCTAGACCATGCGGGCAAAATGATATGAAAAGAGAAATGTAAGAAGATTGATTTGGAGTTTCAAAGAAGACTCTTATTGCTTGTTTTTTTGATTTCATATGGTGAGGCTAGATTTTTATAGGGCCTAACTTTTGGAATATAAATCTACTTATAAAAGAAATTATTTGTTGAAAGAAAACCTAATTAGAAAGTAAAAACATTACGAAAGGCAAAGGAGATATACTTAAGAGAAAGGTAAATCTTATCTAAACGTAATCTTTAAAATTTGGATGTGGACTGCTGCGTCCTTGATGTGGAGATATACCCTAATAAATTAAGCTAAGTTGATTGTTATAAATTTAAGACTAGAGTCTATAATTGATCTATATTTTCCAAAAAAGTTTTCGATTATATACATTTAAGAGTGTTAGCTTTTATTTCCGAACAGTATATTTTGATTCACAATTAGTAGTTCCGTCAAAATTTAACAGTTAATTGCATTTCATTTTGATTATACTGTACTAATAAGTTAACAATCATTCTAAAATAATTATTTTAACTAATTAATTATTTTAAAAAGTGAAGTATTTTAAGTGGACGTTTATTTTGAGTACGTAGGTTGATAATAATATTAGTATATGATAATTTTGAGATTTTTGAAATTACTTTTTGACAATTTTAGCAATATTGACGGTTGATTCGCACTTCAACAAAAGGGTAAGACGTATGGAATTAAAAGACCAGAATAAAGAGATTGAATTTAATAATAATGTATCATCAAATCAATATAAAACTTATTGACGTACACGTGATCCTCTCACTAAGGGCATCTCCAGTGGCTTTCACACAGCAATAGTCCAGCCACAAACTCTTCCTATCACATCATCAGCACAAAAAATCCTCCTGCCACATCATCAGAACAAACAAATAGTCCAGCAATAGCCTAGCCACATCACCCCTAAGTATATAAAACTAATAATTGTCAATCACACAAAATACGGAATTAAATGTACGACACAGATACGGGAAAATTCAATAATATTATTTAAATTAAAAAAAAGTATAATAAAAAAATACATTAATTTAAAAAAAATTTACATTAAAAAAATACATTAATTTTAAAAAAATTACATTATTTAAAAAAAAAACACGACCTCCGCCTCACTCCTCGTCTCTGTCGCCCCCCTCGCCACCGTCACCGCCGCGTATATATAGTGTTTCAAAAATTAAAAACAAAAAATTTAATTCGCTCACCGAACGCTCGTCGGTCCTGAGCCTGCAATGGCGGCGAGCGCTCGCGAATCGGTCAGCGCTAGCCGATTTTTTCGCCGAAATGGCGCTCGCCGGTTCCAATGGTTCGGCGAGCGGACCGGCGAGCGCCGAAAATCGGCTAGCCAGCCCGCTCGCCCCCATTGGAGATGCTCTAAAAACATAGGAATAATTTTTTCCAATGAATGTATTTGAACTTGCCTAGGTGCGTGTCTTCTAAGAATTTGTACAAAACTAAGATTGGACATCACTGTCTCAAATATCAATAGGATGATAATTAGTTTTTTTTTTTTTTTTTCTTTTAAGGATGATAATTAGTTTTGGTAGCCAACATTTAGAAGACAGAGATGAGTGGGTTATTTTTGTTGCATGCACAAAGAGAAGTCTAATTGATTGTGTCATGTTTTTCTATTGTTTGACAATAAATGTGGAGGCAAGCCTACTATCTACATTTTTTTTTGGCATGACAATTTATTGTTGTTCACCACTTTTTCTTTTTTGTGTTTTCTTTTTCTTTTTCTTCCTATCTCGTGTGGAAAACATTGACAAAGAAATACATTTTCAAATATTGAGATAATTGTAGATCATTTTGAGCCTAAAATAACCCTTTCAAATTTTAGTTAAATTTTGTAACCTTTTCTTTTGTCTAGTTAAATATGTCACGACCACATCTCCCTAGTACTAATTAGTGCAGCTATATCGTGACTAAATTGTCTCAAAAACAAAGGGATAAACATAAGGGAATAAGTAAAACTCAAAACATAAATTCCGAAGGCGAAAATGTAAATGGTCCAAATAAAATCAAAGTATAATAACCGAATTCATAAACTCCTAGAACATAGTCCTATTGCAGCGGAAGAGTCCAAGACAAAGTAGTATGTGTGAGGACACACTACTTTGCGCTACCTATTGCTACTTATTAATAATCATCACCCAACACCTTTGCCTCCTCGTTCACGCTCAACCAGCACGTTAGAAAAGAAACATGCAGGACTGAGAACTTAATATACTCAGTGGACATAGTGCCAAAATATAATTTTCGTAAAAGTTTTGTCTGCCACCGTTGAGTGAACACGGGGTTTTAACTTAAAAGGCCTGAGTCACTAAAATTATTTTCGTTCATAAAGGCGATTGCAATCTAAGTTTATCGTGGATACCATATCTGAAACGTATGCGAACCGGGAATGTGGCCACATTCCACGACGGTCACTGGACTGACCAACTCGAAAGTTAGCTCACGATCCCCATATGTTTACATTAGTCCGAGTAGGGTTTGCGGCCATACTGGGACCTGAATTCGATTAAACATAATTGGCATAGTCAAGCAGATAGGTAATCATAAAAGTAAAACATGACATGACAAACGTATTAGAAAGCTTCACATATTCATGCTAAAATCACGTTTTGAAAAGGATGCCTACCTTGATAGCTTAAGTCTCTTTCGGAAAAAAAAAATCTACTCTCTCAAAATCACTCAAGGAAATCCCCAATTGACATGAAATCCCTAGATCGGAGGAGAAGCAGCGGCTCCCTCTTCCTTCTCCTCTCGGCGTAATTGCTGCTCTCGACGGGTTGCCGGAGCATTTTTTTCCCTTCTGCGATTTCTCCTTAGCTCAGCACTGATACCATCGCGGGGCTGTCACCGTTTGTCAGCTCTAGCCCGCGACAGCACAGCTTGTGTTTTCCGGCGGTCAGCGACGTCGTCTCGTCGTGTAACTGTAGAGCTGCCTTCGCCGCCCGCCCCTTCGATGTCGCAGCTGCACCAGGGAGCCCCCGCGGCTGCCCTTGGCCTTGCCGGTGGTCTCCGAGGCAGCTCTCCGGCCTACAAGCTAAGTTCTTTCACTCCGATATATTTCTTCTCATTTACTCGTTCGATTCCGTGCTCATTTGGTGGCTGGAAATGAGAATCTTATTTGTGTTCGTTGCTGGGGGTATTTGAATTCGATAAAAGCATGTTCTTGTCCTAGATTCTTTCATCTTTTAGCATGTTATTTAAAGAGAGAGACTTAGGCAGTAACTAAGTGAGTGTATTGTTGAATCTTTCTCCCAAAAAATCATTTCTTGTCTCAAGGTGTTTACTTTAGAGTTGATTACAACATGATGACATGAAAATTTGGTTGGGAGGAAGGTGGAGGTAGAATACCACGACTTGATAGATGCTCTTAGAACTCAAAGTTCACCCACCTACTTTAGAGTTCCTAGTTGCAGTGAAAGGGAGAGGGTGAGGTTGTGTTGAGTGTGAAAACTTGTGGGAAAGGGAGGGGAAGATGAGAAATTACCTATGGAAAGCAGGGCTGCCTGCGAGAAATCTGCAGCACTCTACTCCAAGCTCTCCCTCACTTTCAATTTGCTATTGTGGCTGGGGAAACGAAGTGTGAGTGAGGGGAGTTTTGGTGGTGGTGTGGAGGTTGTCCCCCCACCCTTTAGTATGTCTTTCTTTAATTTCCTCTTGTTCTTTATTGATCATATTTGTTTTCATCTTGCAGGTGGAGCAAGACTTGGGCTGCCAGCTGCCGTTCGCGATATGGTCTCGCTGCCCCGTGCCCAACGGCTGCCTCGGACACGGCCCGCGAAGGAAGAGACATGGGCTTGGGGAGAGAGGCCCAAAAATGCTTATTTTGTATTCTTAACTCCATTTCATCAATTTGTGTGTAATAAGTATCTAGATAGTAGCTTGATATGTATTTAAAGGATATTGAACACTTTTAATGGGAAACAATTTCATATTCTTGTACAACGCCCCTTTTTCTTCCTAACGTATATTAGATTGTTTAGTTCGTTCGATTATTTCCTTCATTTTTGTCTTGCTAACAACGACATCAAGCATTAACGAAAGGGAAAGAATTCCATTCAAGACACTAGTTTGGCATTAATATTAATGGAAAAGGATATTGAAGGATTAATGGAAAAGGATAATGAAGGAGCGGGTATTACAAAATACTAGAACGATAACAAATTAGGAAAATAGGAAGTGATTTAAGATTCCAAACTCGTGAGTTCTAATAGAAAAAAGATTAATTAAAAATATACTATTTTGGGCCAAAAGCATGCTAGGCATGTAAGTTAAATTCTTAAATAATTTTTCTGCAAATTGCATTTACACAAAGGAATCTCCATCACATGCACTCTTCAACTTTTTTCACTATAAATACCCCATCTTCATGAAGTCATCTCCACACACAAATTCAAACGTTAGCTAGCTTCTTGAACTAGCTACCTTGAATATTCCTCATCCTTTCTCTAATTCTCTTCTAGCAATGGCAACCAAAACTAACCCTTCTTGTAATTTTGTGGTGGCCATGTTCCTCATTGTTCTCCTATCGAACCAAGTTCTTGGTAGCCAAGCACGAGTTTTGGCTCCTGAAGGGAAGAGCAATGAGAGTGTGCAAAGCCCATCTCAGAGAGATAGTAGAGTTACCGTTGACGATGAAGGTTACGCTGATACCTTTCGACCAACCACTCCTGGGCGTAGCCCGGGAATAGGCCACTCGAAGCATGACTAGTCATGTTGTTATTGTTATCTTTATTACATTTCAATTGTCTTTATGTTTTCGATCTGTGTAATAACGATATTAATACTTCTTGTGCTCACTTTGACCACAAGGAGTGTCATATATGAATGATATGAATTCAAAACCCTCTCGGTCCATGCAGTGGCGTATCCATGATTTTCATTTCGAGTGTGCTATACTAATAGTGTATTCATGTTTTAAAATCCGACTGGCCTTTTATCTTCTCTTTAGTATGTTTTCACAATCACATTTATGTCTTTATTTTATCGTTAGAATTTTTGTTGTTTAAAAAAACATAGTATTACTACTTTTTAGTGTTATTACTTTTACACGATGTGTTATTTTTCATGAGAAATCATAATTTGTTTTATTTAATAAAGTTTCAATTGTTTTGAAAAAAATAGAGAAGATATAAAAATTAAAAATTTGGAAAAATTTGAATGCATAGGAAAGAAAATTAAATATTTTACAAAGAATTTAAAAATAAAAAAGGAAATAATTCAATTGTAATTGGACAGTTTAAAAAGAAATATACAAGTCAAGACTAATGGAACAAAATATATATTGTGTGTAAGAGAGATAGAAAGAAAAGAGAAAGACAACATTACGGAGAGACGTAAGAGAGCAGGATTAGTCGGATTCACCTAAAGGTGGGTTCGGTACACATGTAGTCAAACCAAGAAAAAGTGTAATGCAAAATAAATTTAGATGATGTCTCATTAAATACTAAATTGACTAAAATAACATTCAAGATAAGAAAAATATAAAAATAAAAGTTTTGAAATAGTATAAAAGTATTTATAACAATATTAAATTTCACATATTTATAAGGAGTACCAAAAATATTCAAATAGCAAAGTAGTACTTATATTATAAGAGAATTAGAAAAACTAAAAGAAAAGTTCATTAGAAGTTATGAATCCATTCGAAACAAAAAGGAAAAAGAAAAAGAAAAAATGTACTATATAAAAGAAAATTAAAATGTTTTGCAAAAGAACAGAGAAAAGAAAAAAAAATTGAAAAACAAACAATAAACAATTATTTTACAAGAGAGAATATTAGTTGAATTAGGAGTTTTAAATGCAATATAAACAACATTAGTTGAATTAGGAGTTTTAAATGCAATATAAACAACAAAATAAATGCACAAAAGTAATTTTATAAATGAAACTATATATGACCCCTTCATTATGTTGCATAGAATCTACCGCTGGTAGCCCTCCCTCTTAATTTCATCGTATACTCTAATTTAACACCTTTCATAATATTATCGGACCAAGATGAGAGGCCCCTTAGAGTTGAGATTTCAATTCTTTTTTTATGGATAGAATCTACCGCTGGCCATTAACTTATCAATGTTAAAAGAGTAATATTAAATGAATAATTTTTTGCTATCATTCTCCATTAACAATACCGTAACTAATTATTCTTTGTATTTCTACCATACTTTACCAATGTTACAATATACTCTCTCCGTCCCACATTAGGAGTCACTTTGACTTTTATGCACTCGTTTTATAAAAATGATAATAAATGAAGTGGTAGTTAAATGGGAGAAATGGTAAAGTAAGAGAGAATAATGTAGAGAAAAGATGTTCACATTCTTAAATGGTACGAGATTTTAGGTGGAGTAATTGAGTATGATATAGTAGAATGAAAAATGTTATTAAATACTTTAGTAAAAAAAAATGAGAGAGGAATTTATTTTCAGATATGAAAAGTGGTTATCTTTAATGAGACAGACTTAAATTGAAATATAGATATCTTGAATGGGACGGAGAATATATTTAATTTGATTTTTTATTAACTATTTTTTAATTGTATTAATTTATAAATCTTTTTCAAAAACCCAATTTTGCAAATAGTGTTAGACGTGCAAGTTGCAATACTTAATACTCTACTTCCTACGTCAAAAATAAATACTCTACTTCCTACGTCAAAAAAAAAAAAAAAAAAACTCTTTCATTTTTGGTCCGTCCTCTAAACATAAAAATTTTCTATTTAAAGATTTTTTTTCTTTAATGAAATGAGACATATTTTTCACTAACAGTACACTTTCTTTCTATCTCTCTTACTTTACCAATTTTTACATTAAAACTCGTGTTGTTTCGAAAGTTCCTATTTTTAGGAAACGGAGAGAGTTGTAATCATTACTTTGTGATTCGATACATGTACTTATTTTTAGCTATGCTTTAGGAATATATACTCCTGTCTTGTAAAAATAAATTTTTTATAATTATATAGGTTTTAATATAAAATTGATAAAGTAAAATAGAAATAGAAAGATAAAATAATTAAAATATTATTAATGAAAAATGAGGTCCACCTTACTAGAAAGAAATGAGTTATCAGAAATAGAAATTTGCCTTTTTGGGACCGAAAAAAGTAGAATTAGTTTTTTATAAGAGTAATAATTTTCTTTTGGGTTTGTTCCACCAAGATGGCCATTATTAGAAATAAAATTATATTTACTTTTACATTATTCATGTTCTCTTACTTTACTTTACTTTCTCCATTTAATATATAAAATAAAATTATATTAAATTTTATATCGGGCCATCTTTATTGGAACGGATGAAGTAATAAATAATAGTAGCGTCAAACGATTACAACAACAATAGCGGGCGGCTACTGCAATAAGAGTACAAAATACCTTTGAATTGCTAATATCAAAGCTATTTTCCGCTATCATTAGTAACTTAACATGATTTGGGATTTATCCTTTGTTAGTCAGCTTGCAATTTGACCGTACAAATATTAAATTGGATGCATGTAAAATGGTCTACAACATCTCGATATATTCTTTGGGTGTTGGAATTTATACTTCATTGATCTATTCCCTTTAGTTGTATCAAAGCAAACATTTAGGATTTGCTATAGAGATTTTGGAAAATTTTCATTTTTATATTTTTCCTACATGTTACAATTTTATTGCTACAATTGTGTATTTATTTGCCCAATTATATGAAAGTTGCTTGAACTTGGTGCCACTATGGTTGAAAATATGAAAATTTACTCAATATGTAACCGTTCACGATATCTACTTCCTTAGGTATTTAAATGGTACTCTCCGTCCGCCATTAGCAGTCCCGATTTACCATTTTTGTCCTATATTATTAGGAGTATCAGTTCACTTTTGCTATAAATGGTAGGTACACCTCACTTTACACTGAACTCAATCTCTCACATTGTATTAGCAGTAATATATAAAAATAGATCACACATTCCACAATATTTTTTCATTCACTTTCCTTTATATATTTCTTAAAATCGTCAAACTCAGATGAGACTCCTAATGACGGACGAAGGAGGTACATATTTATTTCCTATAAGGAGTCTGAATAAAATGATCGTGACCATCTCCTACAATACAAAATATTTGTACTCTTTTGTTCAATTTAATTAAAAAAATAAAATAATATAACAAAAAATCGGTTATTCTCATAAAACTAAAAAATAAGAATACATATACACCTCAAAATATGCTTTTTGTATGTATCAACTATAACAATCACTCCTTCAATATTGATTACACTTAATAAATTACACGGGATTAATGCTAGTATGGAGTATTACTTTGGTCTTAATCAAGAAACCTTTTTCATCGGTTGAAATAAATTAATTATAATGAAAAGCCTAAAGGCTAAAGCTTATAAGAATTGACTGAGCATAATTGGTCGGAAGAAAAGTTGGAGATCTGATAAAATCTTTAACATAAAACATTAGCATTATTGCCGTACAAAAGCTAACTCATTTGGGGTCCATCAATTATTATTAAAAACATATTAATACTAATTTAAAAATACTTCGCATGTGAGCCGCCTCCATAAGCTACGGAGATCCACTTTTTATTCTCCAATTCTCCTGCTTAACACCATAATTAATTAGTACTAATAAGGTATATTATTTGTTGTTATTCGAATAATTCGTTCAGCCATCAGTCCAATTATAGTTTTATATTTAATTGGTACGTAAAAGTTTTATTTTTCACGTGTTACAGTGTCGTCACATCATGATGAAGATGATGAAATTTTATGAATTTGATTAGCTTTTACATCTGATGTCAAAAGGGCTTGAACTCGGCACCTTATACAATAATGTCTAAGCTCCTTGCCACTAGGACAAAGGCTCTGGACAATTATGTTAGTATGCATTGAATCTTTATAGTTTGCCGTTAGCCGAATGGAGTGCCTCCGGCCCATTCGCTATGATATGTTTCTATTTTAGGCCCTAATTGTTATATTGGGCCCAGCTCATCGTCTGTGTGCCTATTTATATTGAAGTAGTGCGCATAACTCTGTAATCCGAAAAACAATCTATTCTCTGTTTTCTGCACGTGAACGTGGCCAACACAACGTTGATGAACCACGTAAATTTTGTGCCCTCTTTACGTTTCTGTTTGTCTCAATTACACAATTGCTCTATTCTGTCACAACAAATTAATTGTATGTGCTTGCTTGTTAAGGTTAAAGGCACTACAACAAAAATAAAAATAATGACTAAGAATTTTAATGCTACTAAGGTTGTTAATTTGTGTGTTTATTATACCACCGACACTATATAAAATGTCCTTATTATTGGTGTTACAACTAAAATTAAGAGACACGCACAGACAAAAGCGTCCTAATATTTGTACAATGAAACATTTTCGTAATTTATTACCCTGTATAACAGCAAATTGTACCTAAAAATTAGCATTGTATGGTTGAAGAAAAGTGCTAGATTAAATTAAATGAAGGAATAATCTTTTCTTGAGAATTAAGGACAGTCTAGCGCTGGCTTTAACTTGGAAAAACAAAGGCTGTACAAATAAAAAGGTATAATACAGTATTATCATTTTGTATTATATTAACGATAGTATAAAATACACTTAATGTTGTTTATATATAGCTTTAAATAATGTTTGGCAGTTGGGAAAAGTGCAACATGTTAGCACATGTAACTATAAAAATTAGTACTGTATTAACAATTTAGGCAGCCCTTCATGCCTCCCAAGGCAGTTTTAGGTTTCTGTCTCTTTGCATATAATCAAAGGGCTTAAGTTACTAACTAGCTACACCTATTCCTTACTTCCCATATTATTTTATTTGAGTGGTATTCAATTTTAGACTATTTTTTATTCCTTAAGTCATTTTCTTTTATGATATAGTAAAACATTACATTTAATTGCCATTACTATTTTATTTTCTTTTATTTAATTTAAACTCTCACTTTACTATTTCTTAATTATCTCTTTTACATTATTTTCTCTTATATTTTATTATATAATTTATATAACACAATTTCTTAATCTCCGTGTTCGAAACAAACATTTAATGTTTTGTGGAAAATGTAATTGATTTGTAATTGTTTGAGTTAGCCATATTTCGGAATACACTAAATAATGTTATTTTAGTAGATGAAACTTTTAAGACGAAATTTAGAATGAAAACTCGAAATTATTTGGAACATTTTTAAAACAATAAAAGAGTAATTTCATGGGACGGGAAGAAGTATTAATTTGTACTAACAATTATTTATCGGAATGTATATTTACTTAAGTATCAATTTATTATTGTTTTATATTCTTAAAAAGAAATTACTAATATTCAAATTTGGCCCAACTCCTTATTATCCCCCCCTCTCTCCTTTTATTATAATCTACGGCCCAACACAAACCCATATTCTTATAGTAATCAAATCAAAGCTCAACTGTATAAATATGAAGACCCAACTAATTAGAGTAATTAAATATTAAATATTTCAGCCCATTTCTCCAATTAAATTCAATGTTAGATTGACCCAATCCTTTTCATCTCTCTCTCTCCGCGTTGAATAATAATATTATTCGATTTAATATGAAATTAGTAAAATATAAAAAAAAATTAAAATAGTAATAGTAGATAATAGAATTTACATAGGTGGAAAAGTTTCCAAAATATTAATGAACTAATATGGGTGGACAGACTAGTTTCAAAAAGGGACTTTTTTGGGGGGATACATGGAGTATTGACTATTGAGGAGGATTCAATAGGCATGGGCCAGTGTTCGTGTAACATAATTAAATGTGTATATTTCCATCACTTTCGTGACCACTGACAATGGGAAATTTTGGGGAATTTTGTTTGATTGCAAGCAGGGACTATGTGAGATGAGGACAGTGGGACCAACTGCGATTTTGGAAATAATTAGAGCATCTCCAATGGCGGCGAGCGGACAGGCTAGCCGATTCCCGGCGCTGGCCGGTCCGCTCGCCGAACCATTGGAACCGGCGAGCGCCATTTCGGCGAAAAAATCGGTGACCCGACACCGATTTTCGGGCGCTGGCCGATCCGCTCGCCGGTCGGCTGGCCGCCATTGCAGGCTCCCGATCGGCGAGCGACCGGCCAGCTCAATTTTTTTTTCGAAACACTATATATACGCGATTTGCACGTCATTTTCATTTCACACCACTTGTTTTAACGAGTTTTCTCTCCATCTTAATTTCTGTACAAGAGCAACAACGTGAAATGAGTAACGTGGGTGGTAATAGTGGTGGTAGTGGTGGTGATGTTGAGGAGTACGAACGACAAATGAACGAAGAGTTGGAGGCCTATACGTCCCGCGAGATAAACCGGTTGATACAAAGGGCCTTGCAGCCGGCGGTACCTCGACCTCCACCCGTTGTCCACCGACGAGCAGTGATTGATCGGGATCACGTAGCTGCACATCATCGGCTATATGAATTTATTACTGCACGTAGTTAGATTTTTTTTAATTAATGTAATTTTTTTAATTAATGTACTTTTTTTAATTTAAATATTATTATTGAATTTTCCCGTATGTGTGTCGTAAATTTAATTCTGTATTTTGTGTGATTGTTTTTTTTTTTTTTTTTTTTTTTTAAATTAACTTCATATATTTATATCATATATATGAAGGAGGAAATTACAAATCAACTCCTATAACAAGGAGGAAAGACAAATTACGCCACCCAGGGTTCGAACTCGAGACCTCCAGGATGGACGCGGTATCCAGCACCCTTTACCGCTAGGCCAAGGGGCTTGGATAGATTGTTAATTATTTGTTTTTTATAATTTTGTTTATTGTGGCTAGCCTATTGCTTGTCCAGTTGCTTGTCCTGATGATGTGATATGAGGAGTTTTTAGTGCTGATGATGTGGCAGGAGGAGTTTGTGGCTAGCCTATGGCTGACCTATTACCATTGGAGATGCTCTTAGAGGTGCTATCATGATTTTGCAGATATTTCAAAAATTAATTAATCCTATAAGTTCATGATTAGTGTGTATAATTTGATTTAACAAACTATGCCATCATAGACTAAAGTCTAATTTTGCTCCCTTACATTTGTCCTAAATTTTTTTTTGGTCTCATACATTAAGTTTGTGACATTTTGGTCCCTAACATATTGTTTTAGTACCTTTTGGTCCTAAACATATTGTTTTGGTCCAAAATAACCATTTTCTGTTAAAATGAACAGTCAAAATGTTTGATCAATTTAATAACTTAATTATAATCTAAGACTAAAGTTTAATTTTGGTCCCGTACATTTTCCATAAAATTCTTTTCGGGTCCCATACATTAAGTTTGTGACCTTGTTTGAGACCAAAATGTACAAAAACAATATGTTATGGACCAAAATGTCACAAATTTAATGTATGAGACCAAAAAAATTTTTAGGATAAATGTAAGGGGCCAAAACTTTAGTCTTATATTAATCGATAACATATAGCATTAAAGTACTATTTGCTGTTTAGTTAAATTGATTTTCCTTTTGATTAAATTAATGTAACTGTACTAATGTTATTTATTCTTTGAGAAATGAATATTAAGCATATAAGCAAGCAAATTGAGATATGGATAGTTAATTATTAGTTATATTAAATTTTTATTGTTTAAAAAATATTTTATTGGATTCTACAATAAAATATTAGCTCATTACCAATATTGTTACATTGTATTTTTATGAATCAAATTTACAACAAAATTTCCCACGTTGGGAGGCTCCACATTCATCGATAGGTCTTTTTCTCTTGATGTAATATACTAATGAAATTGCGAAAATAATTATAATAGTATTAAAACGATCCCAAAAGCTCAAAAAGGAAGGAATTTGGGCTTTGGGCCGAGAGAATATTGCACGCAGTTTGAGTAATTGCAATAATAGCACTCTCTCCCTTTCATTGAGAATACAATTATTTCTTTTTGACACACGAAAAGATTAAAAAAAAGTAGGTAATAAAATTATATTTTGCATAAAATAGAGATGACTCAATTATCTCAGAATATGTTGAAATAAAGAAAAAAACTCGATAACAAAGAATGCAGCGGAGGGAGTAAAATATTTCAATTTCCCGTACTTCGTCGGTAAAAAAACTCAATAGCGATTTCCCGTAAGAAAATTTTATAACAACGTGCAGTTAATTTATCGAGACGCACTTAATCTTCGTCGATAAATATGGTTACAAGCTGATTATTAGGGTTTAGCGGGTAATTTGGTAGTGCGATAAGAAATTGAGTGGGCCCACAATGTGGTAGTGTGATACGGCCTTGCATTTAGTGAAGATAAGAGGGGCAAAAAGCGGGCCGTCAATCAAGGCTTCATTCTCTCAAGTGTAATCCTTTGGGACCATTGGCCCAGCCCAACCATATTTTCGATAGTGACTTTACATGTATAATGGCTTTTTTCCCTTGCTTGGCTGTCCTATTTATTACATTACATTATGCTTTTGGTATTGCTCTAATATCATCATCATGTGCTCTGCAAAAAATTTGTTACAAGTTAGAACAATAAAAAATTACTCCATCATGAAAAGTATAATTTTGGAAGTTAAATAACACATTATTCTTACACTTTATTTTATTTATAACTTATATAAATACACTACGCTACTAATGTTGTTAAATTCGCTATCCACTCAGGGGCGGAGCCAGGATTTGACGTAAGAAGGGACAAAAATATATCTATAATTATATTTTGTGGTAATGAGAAGGGGCATTTAAAGGAGAAACTAAAATAAATTTTTTAATATGTAGAAAAATAACCATTGGTATAAACTTTTGAGAAGGGATAAATGCCCCACCAATCTAACATGTACATACCCCTAATATTACTTATACTACATTTTATCAATCTCCGTCTTATTTACCAATTATACATTAAAATTGACCTCAAATCTCATATTCATACCTTTGATTAGTTAATAATGACATAGGATATATATAGTACTACTATCTAATCTTATTGATTATACTCTTGGACGATTTTAAAAAACAGTTGCGCTACATGTGTCGCCCATTTGAAGTGTCCACGTAAACACGATAAATGATCCAAATAATTAATACTAGTAGTACGGATATGGTAGTACCATAAGCTGATCTAATCTATAACATCATTACTGAAATTTATAAACATAATTTATTAATTATTTATATGGATGGATACATTTTATTCGTTTTAACATAATCAAAATTAATATTTTTCTTTACTTGACTTCTTCGAAATTATGATAAAGTATTAACTATGTATGATAGTATTAGCTAAATTCATAATTTTTTTTTTGTGTGTGTATCATACGCATCAACATCATAATGTATGTAGAATGTAGATAGCTCTTCTGTGAAGAGACAGAATTACTAAAAGAAAGAATTAAAAAAAAACAAAAACTAGTGTAGATAGGTAAGAAATGGACTTGGCCAAATTGCCCAATTGACTAAAACTTGAACTTTTAAAGTTGTCATGTGTTGTCGTTGAAGTGGTCCAAATAGTAAATGACAGTAGACAATGGAAATAGACAATAGACAAGAGACAGCAAATTTTGCCACCTCCCAAATTGAACTATACTTGGGGTTCAGATCGGATTCGTTTCATAAACTTGAAAATGAAAAGTCTCTATGATGCATTTCAAATCATAATTTTCTAACTTAAAATACTTCAAAAACTTTCGATCACATGTAGTAGCATATTGATGGGGTACGTACTAAACAAGCCCAATAGCAGTGACGGCCCATCAGCCCAAAACCCAAGGAAGAGTATCAGTTCGGCATTACCAAAGAGTTCGGCCCCAGCCTACAGCTCGGTAAAAGCCAACCAATCAGTTCGGCATTACCAAAGAGTTCGGCCCCAGCCTACAGCTCGGTAAAAGCCGACCAATCAAGCTCTACTCTCAGATCGGCAAAAGCTGCTCGGCAATAGTTCAGAAGTTCGGTCTCAGTATTCGACCGAACTGGGAGATAGTGGACTCATGCAGAACCTCCACGACCTCCACTACACGATCTATTTAGTGGTGTCAACTCATGCAGGATAGCGGACCAAACAAAGAGATAGTGGACCCATGCAGGATCTCATGACCTCCACGACATCCACTACCTAGTTAGTGGTGATGCAAGCCACGACCTAGTTAGTGGTGATGCAAGCCACGATCTTAGTTCAATGTATAAATAGAACTTAGATCAGATAGAAGAGGGTCTCTAGACATCAAATATCATATAGCAAGTCTGTATTTGTAAGCTGGAAAACCAGATCAAGCAATACAATCTTGCCCTCCTTTCTTCCCGTGGACGTAGATTTACCTCAGTAAATCGAACCACGTAATTCCTTGTGTCGTGATCTATATTCATTACCTGCATTTACTACTATCAAAAATTCGCCCAACCATCACTGGCGCCGTCTGTGGGAAACAGAGAACCAAATCTGTGATAAAAGCGAGTTTTTGATCCTCTTCCACCAAAAAAATGCATACCAGATCACATAATACCCGTGCTTCCGTTCGTGATAACCATGAGGAAGCTAGTCCAGCCCGCAGGTCTAGAAAACAGCCTCGGGAGAAATCTACTTCCAGTTCTCACGGAGAAGGAACAAGCCGCTCAAAGACTCATCGCACCGAGTCTTCCCAGCAGCCCGATTTGAACGAGGCTGTCAAGTTGTTTTTGGCCGAGAAGCAGGAAGAGTTCTTAATTTTCCTGCAAAAGGGCCAAAAGCCGGAGACGAAAACGGTGGATTCTCCCTCCTCATCCAGACATGAAAGTCACTACCGCAGTAGTGCCGTGTCTTCCAGGAAGAAGAATCCTCAACCTCGACATGTTCCTGTTCCTCCTCGGTACCGGAATCACAGGAAAACTCCATCTCCTCCATACCGAAGAGATGTCGGGTTCGCCATGTA
Source organism: Salvia splendens (assembly GCF_004379255.2). Taxonomy (NCBI): domain Eukaryota; kingdom Viridiplantae; phylum Streptophyta; class Magnoliopsida; order Lamiales; family Lamiaceae; genus Salvia; species Salvia splendens. The sequence goes on along the minus strand of NC_056047.1, from coordinate 18,300,732 downwards.
CGGAGCATTGAAGACTCCGTTCTCGGACGATATCACCCGAACTCCCTTACCACAGAACTACCGAACTCCGTCAATGATTTATGATGGGTTAGTGAATCCTCATGACTTCCTGGGACGCTATCAGTATAACATGGTGAACCAGGGTCTCAATGAGGTCCATATGTGCAAGCTGTTTCCCGAGCTGCTTATCGGGAACGCAAGAAGGTGGTTCGATAGCCTCCCCCAAGGCAGCATTGGATCTTACCGAGATCTAATGGATGCTTTCCACAGGAGGTTCTTTCAGAAAGCGGAAGCCCGAATCACTTCGGCTCAGCTGCTTTCTACGCGTCAAGGTCGCGACGAAAAGATCAGCGACTTTATGACGAGGTTCCACAAGGAATGCCTACAAGTAGATGATCTCAATGATCTACTTGTCATTTCGGCATTCCAAAATGGAATCCTGCCCGGAGCTCTCTACAGAAAGCTCGTGGAATGCAGTCCGCAAACAGCTCAAGAGATGTGGGACATTGCGGACCAGTTTTCTCGTGCCGATGAGGCAGACCGTCGAAAACGGTCTTTAGACAGCTCATCTAGAGAAGACAAAAAGAAGCCCGATCATAGCGATCAGAGGCTTCCTCGCCGAACTCCTTCCCCACTAAAGGAGGGATAGCGGTCATCCGAGGTGATCAAAAAAGAGCGAGTGTTTGCAGATTGCGCTTAAAAGTGCCGAGCAATCAGATCGGCACCATCAAGCATAGCAATCACAGCAGCCGGAGTCAGAGGCAGGCGAAATGACCGAAGTCACACCGGAGCCGAACTCGATGGTGTACGGCACTGAAGCCGTGATTCCGGTTGAGATCGGCGTACCCAGTCCCCGAACTCTAAATTTCTCTTCAGAAATGAATGATGACGGACTGAGAGCCGAACTAGATCTGGCCGAAGAAAGAAGAGAATTGACCTGCATAAAAGCAGCCAAGTACAAGGAGCAAGTAGCCCGGTATTATAACAAAAGGGTGAAAAAGCTGCAATTTCAAGTGGGAGATCTCGTCTTGAGAAACAACGAAGTAAGCCGAGCAGAAAAGCTGGGCAAACTCGAACCCACATGGGAAGGTCCATATCGGGTGTCAGAAGTCCTCGGCAAAGGGTCTTATAAATTGACTCACATGTCAGGAGAACAAGCACCCCGAACATGGTACATTTCCAACCTCAAGAAGTTCCATTTGTAAGAGACAGTCCGGTCAGTCAGTCTTGTGTCTAGTTCGGTCCTAGGGGTATGTGCTTTCTTTGTTTTTTACTTGTTTTTCATGTTTGTCTATGTGCGTTTTGTCTGTCTATGTGCGTGTCGTCTCTTACAAATGTTACTGAGGTATCTTGTTCTTCGAAGGCTGATCCCCTTTTTAGAACATATATAAGCCAACGATTGTGAGTCCAAGCTTCTAAGGAGGATACAAGACCACAATTCAGCTTAAAAAACAAGCAGTCCGTCTGAAACGAACTGCAACAAAGGGAAAGTCCGATCCACGCGATAAAACTCGCCGAATTAGGACAAGGGAAAGTCCGATCCACGTGATAAAACTCGCCGAATTAGGACAAGGGAAAGTCCGATCCACGCGATAAAACTCGCCAAATTAGGACACAAGCTTAGTCCGGTCAAAGAAATTTACTTCATAAGACCAAAGACGAGTCCGGTCAAAGAAGTTTACTTCATAAGACCAAAGACGAGTCCGGTCAAAGAAGTTTATTTCATAAGACCGAGGACCAAGTCCGGTCAAAGAAATTTACTTCATAAGACCAAAGACGAGTCCGGTCAAAGAAGTTTACTTCATAAGACCAAAGACGAGTCCGGTCAAAGAAGTTTATTTCATAAGACCGAGGACCAAGTCCGGTCAAAGAAGTTTACTTCATAAGACCAAAGACGAGTCCGGTCAAAGAAGCTTACTTCATAAGACCGAGGACGAGTCCGGTCAAAGAACTTTACTTCATAAGACCGAGGACGAGCAAGATGAATTTTTTTCGCTGAGCTGTAAATACGCAGTGATAGAAGCGAAATGAAGATTTCATTTATTAAAACTTGTTCGGCATACAACTCCGCTGCCCTACGAGAAGGCGTTACGCTATTACAAAGGACTATTCTACTGTCCCTGGTTGCTAAAGTTGAGCCATCTATTCACAAAATCCTCGTGAAGCCGAGTTCGGGCGTTCCGGGCAGCTGAAGAATAAGCAGGTCGACGAGGTGCTCTAATCGACCTACCGCCTCTTCCCTGAGCCCGGGAAGCTCTAGCACCTCGGCGGCGAAGAGTCTCTTCACGAAGCATTTGTTGATCTTGCTCACTCATAATCACAGCTCCTCTACGAACTTCAGTCCGTCCTTGTCTTGACGTTTCCGGTTGCTCCTGAGTCCGTTCTCGTCTTGACGTTTCCGGCTGTTCCTGAGTTCGTTGCTGACTTGGAGTAGGGTTTTGAGCAAGTGAATCAGGGGTTTGAGCTGGAGTGCGACCATCTGTTGGCGGGAAATGCCTAAGGAATCTCTCGATTGAGGGACGCCGGGAAAGAATGATGTCGTACCGAGAAGCCCAGCGCCGCAATGATGTCACGACTTGTTGGCAAGCCGAGCTCTCCAGCGCATTGTTCCTCCGGAGTACGTGATATTCCTCCCACAGTTCGTCAACTCGTTCCTGAACTTCAGAGATGGTCATTCCCCCGCGCCTGCAGATGAAATCCTCATACGCAGTCCTCTCAGCGACGGCAGTGTTCAGCTCGGCCTCCAGATCTTTCTTTTCGGACTCTAAGTCCTTATTGTCGGCCTCCAGCTTCACTAAACAAGCCAAGAGTTCGTCATTCTTCATCTGGTCAGCTATGGCTTTTTTCTCAGCTTCGTCTAAAGCGGAAGAGTACAGCTGCTTCCAGTGAAGTACCTCCAGCTCCTTAAGAGTTAAGAATACAAAGCAGCCTATGTCAGTTCGGCATTTCAGTTTGCTGAGCAGGTAGTAAACCACAACAGGAGTAAAAGAGAGTACGAAAAGTTATACGAAGACACAAGTGCAGAAAGAAGAATTTTTTCATTCATAAGAAAAATTTTTTTACACGAGGGCTTCAAGGCCATCTTACAAGAAGGAAGAAACTAAACTAAGAGAAGGGAGACGAAATCATACTCCGCCAGCTTCGTCTCCGGCTCCTCGGTGAAGTTCAGCTTCCTTCTCCTTGTCTGCCTCAGCTTCAGCCTCGGCCTCCTTGCTCCCCCCAGCCTGCTCGGTGCCCCCATCACCGATCAGCAGCACCTCTTGCTCGGCCTGCCTGTCTCCGGTCTGCAGATCAAGCTGCTCGCTCTCACCCTCTCCGTGGAAAATTGGAGCGGGTGAAACTGGCCCTAAGGAGGCAAAGATAGCCTCCATATTCTCGTCCCGATCAGCTCGGCAACTACGAACTCGGTCAGCAGAAAGCAGGACCGAGGACGAAGCAAGCTCCTCAAGGAGCGGCAGACTCTGGAGACGAGCTGCTATCTCTCGGCCGTACAGCGGCAGGACGACTTCGGGCCCCTGCTCGGCATTATCGGTCATCAGTTTCAGCAGATCACCAACGAAGGCCGAAAATTGATTGCTCAGAAAGAGTTTCTCCGCGAAAGCACGGAGAACCTCCCCTTGGGCAACCACGGCGGCAGCATCCCTCCGTTTCGTCTGCTCTCGCTGGATGACGAGCTGGTTTTTGGCAAACTGGGCTTCATCCTGGGCCGAGATCCTAGCAGCTCTGGCCTTCTCAAAGTCTGCCTTAGCCTGTTCGGCCTGGTGACGAGCAGCCGCCAACTTCCTCTGCATCTCAGCATAATCGTTGGACGCTTTGGAGAGTTCAACGGCGACGAGCTTGGAGAGCATATCGTTCCTCTGAAAATGGAAAAAGGAAAAAGTCAACCGAGGGGCCACAAAAAATACAGGAAAAAAAGCAAGGCCAGAAAATCAAGAAGAGAATTCACCTCGGCGAAGTCCGTGGGCCATAAAAAGGGCTCACAGATATGTTCCGAAGGAGGCGCCAAGACCACGTCTTTCTCCGGCGCTCTTGGGGGCTTCTGGGTCTTCCCCTTCCTACTTGCCGAAGTCGACTCCGGCTTCTTTGGATCCGAAGAGGTCTTTTGCCTCTTCGGATTCTTCTCGGCATCAGACGCCGAGCTGGTGGTCTTCGGCCTCTCCGGTTCCTTAGATTCGGAGGATTTGCGACTGATCTTGTTCAGCAAGTTCACTGCCAAAAAGCAAGAAAACAAGGTTAGTTTTCGTCGTCAAGGCAGTAATGCATAAAAAAGAATTCCTCACCCTCAGTCTCTTCGTCCGAAGACGAGGAGTCGAACACGAAGTCGCCCTTGACGAGCTCAGACTCCAGGTACTGCTTCCTAATCATAGGAATCTTATTGAGCTCGCCCTCGAGCTCGTCCAACGGTTCTAACCGAGGATGAGGAATCACGGACTTCGGCCCTCTCCAGGGAAAGCCCGGAGCCGCTGTCCTATTATAAAAAAAGAAGCGATGTTGCCACTTTGGCCACTTGGTTTTGCAGAAGGCCCTAAAAGGCTGTAAAGGGATCAAGTAAAACCAAGATCCTTTCCTCTTAAACTGGAAGAAATTAAGGATTGCCCTCAGAGACAGATCCTTATCTAGCCTACGCAGTTCGGCAGCAAAGGCCGATAAGTGCCTCCAAGAGTTCGGAGTCACCTGACCTAAAGGGAGTTGAAAAAAATCTAGCAGCTCTACAAAGGCAGGGGGAAGAGGGAAACGAAGCCCGCATTCCAAGCCGGCTTCATAAACGGTGGCGTAACCCTCCGGCGGCGAGTCAGCCCTATGAAGGTCGTCGGGAATCGCAACCTTCCCCCCAGGAAAAAAATATTTTTCGTGTAAGGATATCACAGTATCCTTACTCAAGATGCTGTGAAAATACTCTACGGTCTTCTCCCCGGATTCTTTCCGGCTAGAAGACCCCTTACCCCCTTTCCTACCGCTACCTGACTCAGAAGAAGAAGAAGAAGACATGGTTCTTACTCTTTGAAAGTCTGAAGAAATTCTGAAGAAATTCTTGAAAGTGGAAGGAAATTTTTGCGCAAAAGAGAGAGAAGGCAGAAGAAGCAATAGCAAAAGTGTTCAAATGATGAAGAAAGGACGTATTTATCAGATTCGGAGAAGATTTCAAAATCATCGCACCGTTTCGAATCCCACCTTTTCAGGATTCAACGGCCGGATTTTACTGTCGCATTTAATGCAGTCACGCGCAAGGCACGTCCCCTGACGTCAGCCTCCCCCGTACCTTTATCCAGAATGCCGAAGTGACTCGCTTCGCCGAAGTGATTCACTTCGCTTTTCGGGGGGGGGTAGTGATGGGGTACGTACTAAACAAGCCCAATAGCAGTGACGGCCCATCAGCCCAAAACCCAAGGAAGAGTATCAGTTCGGCATTACCAAAGAGTTCGGCCCCAGCCTACAGCTCGGTAAAAGCCAACCAATCAGTTCGGCATTACCAAAGAGTTCGGCCCCAGCCTACAGCTCGGTAAAAGCCGACCAATCAAGCTCTACTCTCAGATCGGCAAAAGCTGCTCGGCAATAGTTCAGAAGTTCGGTCTCAGTATTCGACCGAACTGGGAGATAGTGGACTCATGCAGAACCTCCACGACCTCCACTACACGATCTATTTAGTGGTGTCAACTCATGCAGGATAGCGGACCAAACAAAGAGATAGTGGACCCATGCAGGATCTCATGACCTCCACGACATCCACTACCTAGTTAGTGGTGATGCAAGCCACGACCTAGTTAGTGGTGATGCAAGCCACGATCTTAGTTCAATGTATAAATAGAACTTAGATCAGATAGAAGAGGGTCTCTAGACATCAAATATCATATAGCAAGTCTGTATTTGTAAGCTGGAAAACCAGATCAAGCAATACAATCTTGCCCTCCTTTCTTCCCGTGGATTTACCTCAGTAAATCGAACCACGTAATTCCTTGTGTCGTGATCTATATTCATTACCTGCATTTACTACTATCAAAAATTCGCCCAACCATCACATATCAAAACTAAAAGTAATTTTATGAGATCTCTAAGAATATTTTAATCATGTTGAGAAATTTGTATGAAAAAATGTACTAGTAAATTCAATGTAACAATGACATATATCTATGTTATGATCGAAGTGTATTCTTTGACATCCACATTATTAATTGGGAGATAATTTCATGTATTTAGAATTTTAGAATCGATCTCAAAACCAGAATTTAGTTAATCTTGGAACAAGCAAAATCTAAGAGAAGCATATTAACAAATTAAATATACTAAGAAACGTTTATCATTCCAACCATTGGATTGCTTTCTTTTATGGTTAAGAGCACCATCTAAGAAGTTCGATGAGAAGATGTACATATCCATATTTTATGTGATATCTTGGTCTATTTTGAATATAAGGAATAAGATCACATTCCAAGGCTTCAGCCTTCAGACCAAACTGGGAGATCGAGGAAAAAAGGTTGTTGTGGTGTCTGGGCACTTGGATACATGGGAGGAGCCCAAACTTTCCTTTTTCCAGTTGAAAATTTGAAAGACATAAGAGAACAGCTAGACCCAGAAATCATAAGGGGAAGAAGCGGAGTCTGGATTTATATCCTCAGTCTTTGTCGAAATCTGCTGCAGCACACTTTCAGATGGGATCGAGTATGGCAAGCATGTCCTCACGGGTATGTTTTGCTGTTTTTTCCTGTGTTTTGATTTCTCGGGGTATCCCCAGTCTAGGTAGATCTTAATAGCTTGTGGGGTGTTGTTTTGTCTCTTAAGTATTTTTGGTGTTTTGTAGCATAGATTTGTAAGTTGTTTTATTGAACTTTTGCTCACTATTCTTGATAGTTTGAATGTTTTGTTTCTATATTAAAAAAAAACTAAGTAACGATACCATATTGGCAGTTATGATTTTATTTTCATTTGAATTTCATAATATGTAAATAGTCCAAGCGTGCTGCATTGGAATATCATTAACTTTAAATTCACATTACAAAGGTGTATTATTAATTGGGAGGCATTTATATTCACGTGGTTGCTAATAAAATAGTTCTACATTGTTACTACTAATATTTTCTTTAGTGCATCGGCAGTGTCGACGTTTCGGAGTCTACTTTAAGCAACCCCCTTTTCCAGTTAAATAATTATTTTTTGAAAACTGAAATTAAGTATATTCACTTTTATTATTGTTTATAAATTTTACATCTCATCGCGAATATTACTCCTATTTTTTTATTGTAGTTTGTTTTGCTTTTTGTACACCGACCACTCGACTATGTTACATGTTATATTTGTAAAAGTGGAGATAGGAAATTCGTGTGATGTGCGATGTGGAGTATATTAAAAAGGGGAAATTGTGTCAAATTAAAAGCATTTTCAAGAATTTGTTAATAAGTCCATAATTACGAATATGGTTAATATGATCAACTTTGTACATAAAGAGTTTGATTAGAAATAGAAATTAAATTCATCCAATATGATCAACTTGTACATGAAGTATTAAATAAAGAGTTTGATTCAAAATTTTCAATTATTCTATAATAACATAATAAGTGTCTCAGACAGCACTGTATTATGACTTACTTTGACTATGTTAAAATGCAAAGAGTATTTATATTATAACGAGGGAGATGATCAAAGTATAACTAGAGAATAAATCTCAGTCATTGGATCAAAATGATCTGGTTCACCATATGGGCGTTTTAGTTCACAATGTGAATTTAAAAACAATGAGTGAACCAAAAGACCATTATAGTGAAGTATTTACTCCGTGAAGGACTTAGTTCATTGTAATGACATTTTGGGTTACTCCTTCATGTAGTGAACTAAATCACTCTTATAATGAACTAAATTCATGTTCTCTAGTTATGCATTTAAGCAGAGATCACTAATATATAATAATGTATTCATTTAATACTAAATACTCCATAAGAATAACCTAAGATAAACTAAGAAATAATAGTCATAGTAAATAATGGTACTCCTATATACTGAAAAATACGTATGTAAATGGTATTGTATCAATAAATATAAACGTGTATTTTGACTAAAAACAAATTGAGACACAAAATGTAAATGTGTTTTTAATAGTGTATGATGAATTGGTATAAAATTTGGAGGTATGTTTATAAGTAGAATGAAAAAAGGGGTGCACGTTATAGCATGATGAAAGGTGGTACACCCACCACTGCACTCCCATCAATCATATCACTCCCATTTCAGACATTCCACCTCCTTCATTCATATGCACGTGAACCATCTTACCTTTTTATTCATTAATTCTTCCAATTCAATTTTAAAACTATTGCAAAAACCACAGGTGTTGTTCATTCAATAGTTTGAATTACAATTTATAGACATCTTATGATAGTTGCGTCTTTCTCTATTAATTGTCATTAATTTCTTTTTTCATTCATCTCCAATTAATTGACATTTTAATGCCTTTTTCCATTCACTTTTATTATAAACTAATACTCGTATACTATAATTAAGACCCACATTTTACTGACTTTATTCACTCACTTTCCACTATATTTTTAAAGTTCCGTGCTAAGTTAAATGATATCAGTTAATGGAGACAGATGAAGTACTCCCCCCGTTTCATAGTAGTGGGGTCATTTCTTTTCGACGTGAAGATTAAGAAAAATTGTGTTAAATGAGTTGAGTAAAGTAAGAAAAAAACAGGAAATGAAAAAGGTAGAAAAATGAAGAAATAATAAAGTAAAAGAGAGTAAAATAAGTACGAAGAAATGTGCATAGTTTTATTAAAAAAGAATTTGATTCACTATTATAGAATAATAGAAGGTACGAAAATGACAAAATAATTTGGAGTAATTGATTCTATTAATATTTAAATGAAATCAGTTACGCTTACGCCACTCTTCACACGCTCCAAGCTTAATATATTCATTGCATAATTAGACTAGCGATTTTTTATTATTATTTGAGACATTGAATTTGCAGTTTAGTCAGCGACCCACAAACTACAAAAGATACCTTCCTCTGTGCTCTCTTATCATTTATTCACGACTAAAGGTACATTTTGGTCCTTAATATATTGTAATTTTTTTATTTTAGTCAAAACATTATCTTTTGAATTATTCGATCTCTTACAAATAAAAACGGGTCACATTTGGTCCATATTAGACGGCTCCGTCAAAAAGTTGACGGTCAACGAATTTTAATTACATTTTGACTGGATTAAGTTAATAAATATATTTTATTCATGTCTAATATCTAATTAACCCAAAGCTAAGTGATTGTAATCCATGGAGACCTCTTGCAGAGAGGTCATACCGTCGGTGAACTTGTTGTTATTGACGGAGAGCGTTTTCAGCGAGTTCAACCCGGCGAGACTCGGGAGGGCACCTGAGAGCTGGTTGTTTTGGACCTCCAAAGTTTGGAGAGATGTGAGCTTTCCGAGGGAGGGAGGCAGCGAGCCCTAGAGGCCAACATCATCTTTCCCCTTTACCCCCTCCGCCATACCTGCCGCCGCTGACCTCACCCTCACAGCCGCCACCTCTGGCGCCGACTTCTTCCCTAGTCTCCAACAAACCCAAGCCGTCGCCGAATTCCATCAATTCGTTCCACAAATGCCGCCACCACGTCAGATTCGTCTGCTCCGCGACGATGAGAATGTAGGCGACGAGGTTGTAGGGGCGGGCTGCATACTCGGCAGTGGAAAAAGTGTCGAGCCAGCGCCGCGTTTGCTTTTGTGGCTCACGGATCTCCTCCACCCACCTCCCCAGTCTTGCTGCCGGACGTCACTGTGGATTGGGGCTTTTTTGGGGGGGTGGAGGGGATGAGATGATGGATGAACGAAGACAATATGTTTAGGACCAAATATGTAGAATACATTATTGTGTTAAAATTGTTAATACCGTCAAAATTAAGTTAATTGGCGTTGACCGTCAAATTTTTGATGGAACTGTCCAACATAGACCAAATGTGACCCGTTTTTATTTGTGAGGGACCGAATATTTCAAAAGGTAATGTTTTAAACCAAAATAAAAAAATCATAATATGTTAAGGACCAAAATGAGCCCTTAGTCTTTATTCACATCTCTCTATCGATTAAAGATAAAAGTCGATTCTTTGCTCTCATTTTAGTGTTTTTTTTTGTCCTCTCACCTTTCCCGCGCTCTCTCTTTCTTAAAGCCTTACATTCTTCAGCACCACACACCTACTAAGCATATTTATCCATTTTTGACATACATCACACTTTGCCCTTTCCAGCACTAAAAAAGAATAGTTTTGTTTTTCTCTCCTATTTTCTTTATTCCTCATGTAAATACACTCTTTCACAGATCCTGATGAAATTTATCAAATTAAAGCATAGATGAATACAAGAATTAGTAGTAATTCCAAGAAACCACCTCACAATGTGAGCAATTCCTCCCATCTTCATTTGCTGTGAGTCAATTAAATCTCTCTGAAATCTGAATCCAATGTTGTCAATTTTGCAGGGGACCAAGCCAGACAAATTAGGCAGAAAGCTGGCCTTATTACAAGATGTAAGTGATTTTGTGGAGGTGAATTGTCTGATTTTGTGGAGGTGAATTGTCTGATTTTATGGTTGGTGATATCTTCCTTCCATCCTTGGCAGGTTGAGAATCTGAAGAAGAAGCTGAGGCATGAAGAGAATGTGCACAGAGCTTTGCAGAGAGCATTTCATAGGCCTTTGGGTGCTCTCCCTCGTCTTCCTCCTTATCTCCCTCAATATGTAACTACTACCATTCTTGTCTTGTGTTTTGATAAAAATGGATTTCATTTGTTTTTTTGAGAGAAAAATACAATCTTTATTTCATTTTTTTAGATAAAAATCCAATCTTTATTGCAGACTCTGGAGCTTGTAGCAGAAGTTGCAGTGTTGGAAGAGGAGGTTGTTAGGCTTGAAGAGAAGGTTGTCAACTTCAGACAAGAAGCTGCTCACATATCCTCCTCAACAACACCTTGTCATGAACATGATTCAGCCTCTAAACACAAGCATTCAAGGGCTTCCTCCCAGAGTGAATTCGACTCGGGATCATCCCTTTCTAGGATCGCTTCGTCTAGAAAGTTCATGTCTTTGGAGAGTTCATCGAAACCGCCTCAAAATGATCGAGCTCTAGCATTCGACACTGAAAGGAATAGTACTAGCAAATCACTTCCGGTGAAGAAGCATGTATATACATACATTCCCTTTTTTGGTGATGGAAATGCACAATTAGTTAGTTAGTTAGTTAGTTAGTTAGGCTAACTGTGGTGATGATTTTGTGCAGTGTAGTACTGAGGGAGGCGGGGACGTGGAGAGCGAGGCGAATAGGACGTCGCAGGATGTGTTGAACTGCCTGATCAGCATCTTTGTGAGAATGAGTTCCTCGAGAAGGAAGACGATGGATCTCTCCTCGTTGGCCTGCAGCAAGGAATCCACCTTCCGGGATCCTTACTTCAACTCTAACGAGTTGAAGAAGCGGGACGTTGGCGCCTACAAACATCTTTATGAGATAGAAGCCCGCCAAGTGGATCAGAAATACAGAGCGAACGCTGCGTTTCTGATCCGCAGGCTTAGGTGATTCCCTCAACACTATGTTAGAAATCTCCTTTGCCATTTCCTCTTTATGATTGTGATTGTGATTGGATACAGGATTCTATTAGACAAGCTAGCATCTCTGAAGTTGGATGGCTTAAGCCATCATCAAAAACTAGCATTCTGGATTAACATCTATAATTCTTGTGTTATGAATGTAAGCTCACCTTATTTATTGTGAATTTTAACCGAGGATGCTCGTCGTTATAACCATATGCGGCTTTCAGGGATTCTTGCAGGAAGGAATACCCGAGAGTCCTGAAACGACCGTGGTACAAATGCAAAAGGCAAGACCATATTCACCTTCCAACTTATCTAAAAATGAACATCACTTAAAGTAATGAACCATATTTACTATGAGTTTGCTTAATTTGATCTATTGATCAAGCTCAAATCATCAGACTAGCTCACGCCATCGATGATTTCTGCAGGCAACGATAAGGGTAGGGGGGTTCGTGCTAAACGCACTCACAATCGAGCACCTTATCTTGAGACTTCCATATCACTTAAATTATGTGAGTTAGTAGAACTTGCTTTTATGTGATGGTACTAAGTTTGTTAAGCTTTGAGAAATCTAACACCGGATTTTGCTTCTAGACGTGCACAAAGTCGACCAGGAACGATGAGAAGGATATCTGCAGGACGCTCGGTTTGGAGTGGTCGGAACCATTAGTCACATTTGCCCTCTCCTCCGGTAGTTGGTCCTGCCCTGCGGTAAGTCCATTTTACTCATGTTCGTTCTGTTTCTCCAATTCAATTTACGTCTCGTTTGACATAATTAAGCGACAAAACAGAGTCATCGCGTTAAATTGTTAGGCGAATCATAGTCATTTTATTGCAAGACATCAACATTGATCCCAAATGCTAATCTAACAATGGTGTCACACATGTTTCATATCATTGGCACTAGCTACCAAAAATGCATATAAACGACATCGGATCGTTCTTGATTCTTATGTTAAATTCAGTTGAGGGTGTACACGGCTTCTCAAATCGAGAGCGAGTTGGAGGCAGCGAAGAAGGCTTACCTACAAGCAGCAGTAGGCATATCAGCAGCATCGAACAAGCTGGTAGTTCCGAAGCTACTAGAGTGGTATCTTCTCGACTTTGCAAAGGAGATGGACGCGTTGCTCGACTGGATCTGCTTGCAGCTCCCGGACGAGCTCAGGAACGAAGCAGTCCAATGCCTCGGGAGCAAGGATAAAGGGCCTGTGTCGGAGCTGGTTGAGGTGAAACCATACAATTTTAGTTTCAGATACCTTGTACATCGATGACATTGTGGAGTTTCCTAACAATCAGCACGGGGAATAGTCACTGGGCCCGCCGGTAGATACCCTTGGTAATTAAAAAAAAAGAATACATGACAGTATACTAGATCAAAGAGAATAATTCTTCTACATTACAACAATAAACCAGAACCTATTTTATTGTTTAAAACTGTTTTGTATACTTGCGTTATGTCATGCAAATTTATTTGTATCATTTCTATTAGAGTTTGAAAAATCACATTTAACTTCAAAACATCGAACTTCTAATCTACAACTTGTGACATTATTATTAATTTAATTATAACATGAATTTTGTGAAACATAACATGCATGTATTTTTATTGCACATATTAAATTTTCAAGGGAAACAATATAAGGATTATAACACTACAAAAAAGGAGGTGTTTACCGAGCACCAAAGTGGTCGGCAATAAGGGGAAAATGCTCGGAATATTGCACTTTACCGACCAATTTCCGAGTACTTTAGGTGGTCGGTATTTGATTCGTCGGCATTTTTCATCCGAGTGCTTGTTGGTGCTCGGCTATCTGGTCAACGTTCCATACGTGGCAGTGGCGAGCACCTCCATGTGGTCAGAAAATTGCAAACACCAGTGGGTGCTCGTCCTGTTGGAGAGGTGAGGGATTTGATTCAGCGAGCACTGCTATTGTTCGACCAGGTTGGCAAGCACGTATATGTGTTCGGAGTGCTGCAAGCACCTATTGGTGCTCGGTATTTTAGAATGGTCCTCGTCTGCATGCAACGAGCACAGCCTCTAATTCGAATATTTATCCCTACATCACATGGCATATTGAATATTTATACAAGTCTTTTTTCCCGAGCACATTTGTGGTGGTCGGAATGTTTCGAGCACAACGTGTGCCTCACTTAAATTGCTACGCCGAGCACGTTGACCGTGCTCGTATTACTCGCAAGTTAACGCCTCAGTTTATGATATTGCCAACCACCATCAATTGTGGTCGGTATGGTTCCGAGCACATTTTAAAGTGCTCGCTATTTTCCGAGCACAGTTTAGTGTGTTTGCTATTGGTGCTCGGTAAACAGTCTTTTTTTTGTAGTGTAAAAAAGGTAGAGTTCTGAGCACTATATCCAATTGGTATAATCATGAAACTCCACATCCAATTTCTTGGGGTTTAGCCCAGCCTATTATATGCGATTATGGTGAAATTATATTTATTAATTTAATTTGTACCTATATATAAGAGTGAGATAGTATTGATGATGTAATGCAACATTGCAACTTGACGAGTAAAAATCGTCCAGAAAATAGATGGATATGTCGAAAGTGAGATAATATTTCTACTACTAAAATTCTTCTTATTCAAGTTTATATGTATAAGGGGTATTGTAGAATTACCAAAAAAGAAAACGGTTACATGTTACAACACACATACTTGTGACTTCGTCGTAAAAACACCATATAATCCATTACACACTTTATACTTCTCAGATTTGGGCCCAAAATATTGAATATAAAATAGGGCACATATTCGATGTGCAACTACCAATATTCCATTTAGCTAGTGCACTATATTTGTAGGGGTGAGCAAGCCGAAAATCGAATATCCGATCTAAACCAAGTCAAAATTTAAAATTCGAATCGAATTTTATCGAATTTTAAATTTTGACTTGGTTTAGATCGGATGTTGATTTTTTTAGTTTTTCGGTTAGGTTTGGTTCGGTATAAACTTTTGGTTATTGATTTTTCGGTTTGATTCAGATAAAGAAAAACTGCAAAATCAAAAAAACTGCAAAATCGAATTACTTTTTATATTATATTCCCTCCGCCCGCCATTAGAAGTCTCATTTCTTGGGGGCACGGATTTTAAGAAATGTTAAGAAAAATGGGTGGAAAAAGTTACTAGACTATTAGTCTCACTTGTATATATTAGTAGTTTTAAATGAAGTGTGAGTGGAATGATTTAGTGGAATGTGAGACCTTTATTACCATTTATGGTAAAACTGAACCGAGACTCCTATTCGCGGACGGACTAAAATGAAAAACGGGTCTCCTATTCGCGGACGGAGGGAGTACCTAAAAGTAAATTTTATTTGTGGTGATTTATATTAATAAATGTAATATTATTTGGATTTAAAAAGATTGTAATTGTTAAAATATGATAATTGGTTGATACAATATAATTCTTTTGTCTTTTTGAATTTTGGGTTTTTTTGGATGTATTGTGCATGTTTTTCGAGTTCAACTTTTGTAGTTAGGATTTCGGTTTTTAGGAATGTTTAGATATATTTATTTGGCTATTTTGTTTGGATCAGTTTTTATAATTCGAATTTCATTTTTTGGATTTGGTTTTTTTCAAATAATTCGGTTCAGTTTTCATTCGCAAAAAGAACTGAAAAAAGTAATGGGTTGGAATAATTTTAAGTCTTAGGCTGCAATTTAAATACTTGGGCTGAAAGGTTATTGAGAGGGCTGGGCCCAAGTAAAGAATAGTTGGGCTACCTAATTAAATTAATGGAAATTGGGCTAGGAATTCATTTCATCTTGGGCCAGCTGAATTAATTTAACTCCTGGGCTGAATGGAATTGTAGAAAAAAGGAAGAGAAAGGTTGGGATGAATTTAATTAATTTGAAACGAAAGAGTAGGATTCTTGGGACGCGAGTGGCCAGCTGGACCCGCGACGCCTCGGGCGGTCATAAAAATCGAAAAAAAGGCTATCTCCGCAAGTTAAAGGATTTTAAAAGAGTGAGGTGGACCTTTTGAACTAAAGTATATTTGTGGGTTTCGGTTTAAATATCGATTTATCTTTAAGCAGGTTTTATGAGAAATTAAATGTGACGTTATGTGTGGGCTTTATTATCCTACATCTTTGCGTGAGCTTTTGGTTTAAACTGGAGTATAATTTATGAAAAGTATTATTGGATTTTCTTGGTAAGTGATATTTTATGTTCCAAAAATATGTGTCTAAAGTGAAAGTGATTTACGTATGTTATGTGATACTACATGTTGCTTTATGAGGTGTTTATGAACCACTCGGCTTTGCCAATATGATGTTATACGATGTTCGGCTTTACAGATAAATAGAAATTACATCTGATGAATGTTGCATGAGAAAATGGGTTTGTGAAGGTTAAGTCATGCCATGTTTTTGTTTTAATAAATGTCTATCTGTTTGTTTAGAAGGGAACATCCCTACTAGACCATTTTTGGGTTCATCATAAGAAAAATGAAAATGGTAGTTGAGCTACGAATGAGATTCATTCATCGATTAGAATTTCGAGATAAAACTCAAATTCTACGCTCCATCAGTCTCATAAAAATAAAACTTTTAAAATGACATGAGTTTTAATGTAAAATTGGTAAAGTAAGAGATAGAAAGAAAAGTGTGTTAGTGGAAAATAAGTCACACCTCATTAGTGAGAAACAAATTTCCTAAAACAGGAAGTTTCTATTTTTAGGGGACGGATCAAAGAGGAAAAAAATTCTATTTATGGGGACGGAGGGGGTATATTATTTGACAATTAAGTCATTGGTCAATGTAGGCGCATATTCAATTAAAGTAATTGAATATGATTGAATGGATCATTTAATAAAGATAAAGTCAAGTGATTGAGCTATTTGGATGACGCATAGCAATCTTAGGCTCAATTGTGTGGTTTATGAATGAAATGATATTACTATTAACTTTGTATAAAGATTAGTTTACCAGAATTCACGCAAACTGTCCTTTATATATCGATGAGTTTTGTGTACACTTCAATTAAATCGTCGTCGATAATTGGGGCTTAAAGGGTCGCACATTATGTGTATTATTGATCTGCTCAATGGTACAAAATTGGAGCTGCATATTATATCTAATGTTAATTCAAGTAGAAGATTGAACGGAAATGGACTAAAATTAGATTTATATTAGTTACTATGTAATTATAGTTGATCTATTATGTACTCATTGGAGAGAAAATGTGAACAGAAAAGTCACAAATAGAATACGTAAAGTTTCTGCAGAGATTTTCTAGCTTTCTATGTAGAACGATTGTACCGACAATAATTCCTGAAATGAATTAAAATACACGTGGATATCGACAGTAGTGAATTCAACTTGCAGGATTCAACCAATCAAGGGAATCAAACAACACAAGTAAGATTTAATCTTGTTATGATTTATTGCTCAATTTGCATATGATTATGAATCTAGATCATTATCTTGTATGCTAAATCCACTGTGCGATCATTTGGTGAATACAAGAATTACTAACACAATTTTCTTAAATCTCGTTCTCAAAAGTCTTGCCATTTAGCATGACTGAGGTAGTATTAAATATCAAAACACTATGCTTTTCAATACACATCACCCGATGCCCTCATCAAAGTGGGCATTGATGCCCTCATCAAAGTGGGCATTTGATTCAACAGTGAATCAAATGGTTTTAACCCTATTTTGACCGATTTTTAAACGGTTTTAACCTGAATTGGACTGTTAAAACCATCAAAATCGGTCAAAATTGGGTTAAAACCGTTTAAAAATTGACGGAATTGTTAGTGTGGGACCAATTGTGATCCGAGTTGAAATGTTCAGGATGCAAAAATTCAAAAGATAAAGTATATGACCAAAATCATAAAACGGGCATCTGTTCAGAACCAGTTTTGGCATTTACTCTAAGATAAATCACCATTTCCCCTTCCTTCCCTACAAAGATAAACATAAAAAGATTTTAAGAGAAAGAGGAGACGATGCGGAACATGGGCAACTCTCCCTCCCCGCGAGGCATCGCGGCGATAGTTGGGCGCTCTGTCGCCGGCAAATTCGCCCACGAAGGCTACACCGTCGCTATTCTCGCCCGCGATCTCAGTCCGTCGCTAATCCGATGGACGCGCCTTTTTTTCTTTTTTCTTTTTTAAAAAAACAATGCAATGAATGAATTAGTATATTTTGGCGCGCAGGAAAGCTGTCGAGATTGGCGAACGAGATAGTGCGGGAGGAGAAGCCGCAAGTGTTCGCGATCCGCATCAACTTCTCGGAGACGCACAGCGTCAAGGAGGCGTTCAAGGGCGTCCTGTCCCTCAGATTCGTTGAGGTTCTGGTCTACAACGCCTACAACCCGGCCTCGTCGTGGGCCCCACCGCCTTCACTGACCTCCGCCTCGATAATTTCGAGAAGTCGCTTGCTGTCTCCTCTGTTGGCGCATTCCACTGCGTCCAGCAGGTGAATTTAATTTTAAAAAATAACGATAAGACTGAGACAGTCTCATCGTTATTTTTTTATTACTATAAAATTATATGTGAGGCCATCTTAGGTGAAATATGATTGAGCAATGATTGGCGATTTCTGCCGACACGTGTCGGTTTCAGGGGATCCCGGGGATGGTGGAGAGGGGGAGAGGGACGATCCTGTTCACCAGTTGCGCGGCGTCGCTCAACGGCATTGCCGGTTATCCCAATTTATGTATGGAATTAATTCCACTATTTTTCCTGTTGTATTGAAATAGTAATAGTGATGGTTTTTTAACAAATTTGTTACATTTTATGATTGGTTGTGGGAAATTTGCTATGAGGGGCTTATCGCAATGCTTGGCGCGAGAGTTTCAGCCGTTGGGAATTCATGTAGCTCATGTCATCATCTACGGCGTGATTGGCCCACCCACGTCTGTTGCACCTAGGTTCGAGTCTCATATTCTAATTAAAAATTGTTATATGAGATCGTGCCGAATTAAATATGGAGTCATCTTAATTTTAATTTTCTGGTCACATTCAAGGTGTCTATGAATCAGTATGGAATTAGTATTGATTCGTCTTTCTTGAAAAAAAATTATTGAGGAAGATTCACGTGGCGATAAATTTTAGGCTAAATTGATCCTTGAATGGTTTTTTTTAATTTATAGTTTGATAGTAATTAAATAGAGTGAATGTGAATGAAAACGATACAGAATGTACGTCAAATGACTGCCTGCCAATAACCAGCTAGCACCATAAAAGATTCTTGCTGTAGGAATCCGCCGGAATCTTTTCCGGGTCATGGAGTTTATACCGGGTCTTCGTGTAGTTATATCATACCAATCAAACACTAGATAGAACCTAGATAGCAGCCAATATCTAGGGCTATCATACCAAACAAACGCCCCCTTACCAACTTGCAATAGTAAAACATTCTATTTATGTTTTGGATAAGATCCAAGATAACACTTTGTAAATGTGAGGTATATACATAGAATTCATGATTAGCTTGGCTTCTTAAATATTTATATAATATGAAGATAGGGAGATGATCAAAATAAGTATGTGTTTAAATCCAGAAATGCAGACCAAATCTTGGCCATAGGATTAGATGATCTAATGGTCAATAATTAACCAAAAACACGGAAGGTCATAATTAAGCAATTTTAGGTCATATTATAATATTTGGGTTTAATGTCATGCTAAGATCATTTTAGGTCATGCTTTGTTAGCATGACCTAAAAATTACCTAATTATGACCTAAAAGTGACCTAATTATGATATTGTTCTGCGTTTCTGTATTTAAATCTAGTTTTGCATAGATCAAAACCCTATGAAGATATGTACAAAAGGGTATATTTCTAATATTCATTTATACAGTTATAAGGAGGTCGATATGCTGATATAGACTGTCTCGGTTACTGCTTAAATATAAAATAAAGAATGATATTAAATGGTAGGAACGCGTTGTCATCAACGTCTGGAGTAGGCATGCACACGGGTCGAAACCGACGGTTCCGGTTCATGAACCGGCGGTTCACGGTTCATCATCCCCATGAACCGGAACCGGCCCGCCAAGGGTCCCAGCAGTTCCAGTTCCGGTTCAAAAAACCGCCAGTTTTTGGCCTGAACCGCCGGTTCCGGGCCGGTTCGGCGGTTCGTCAAAAAATTTTTTTTGCATTTTTTTATTTGTTTATCTATGAAATGTGCGTAAACAAAATTAAAAAAAACACGATGAAAGTTGAAATTTTATTGAGATTACAAGTTACAACAATTACAAATCACAAAAACCTTGAGGTCTTGAAGTCTTAAACAAAAATTTAAATACAACGAGACTACTAGTCAACAACGAAGCTAATTACAAATTACAAAAAAGACTTAGAAGTTCTAAACAATAATTTTATAAGTATATATATTCTTAGTCGGCGAAGGAGATCTTTCTACATAACAAAATTGAGAACACCTTTAGCAATTCAACTTTAAATGTTGAGTTTAGTCTAACAATCAACAATTATAGTAGAATTGTCAAAAGTTTCCCCGATTTAGCCGTATAGAGAAATCTACTTCATCGACTAGAGTATATACAAATACAATTATGTAATTGTATTTGCATATTTTAAAGTAGGAACAAATGGAAAAAAAAGAAATAAAGGAAAAATGACTTTAGCTCAACTTAAATTTAAAATTTAAGTTGAGGTGTCTACGTATCTCCAATGTTCATTTGCATTAGAGCATTAGCAATGGGGCGCCCTTAGGGCGCGCCCTATGCACCGCCACGTCATCATTTTTATCCTCCTACCCTCCCACCTACAGTGTGGCGCCCTATGCATTTTCTTTTATTTGAATATTTAAATAACTACAAAAATTGGGAAAAAACTTCATTTCAATTATAAAAATTAATACATTACAATACGAATTAAAAAAATATGCAAACTCAGCGACGGCGTTACGGACTCACACTTCTTCAATCATGTCGTTCATGAGCTGGGCATGGTCTTGTTGGTTGCGCATTGAGGCCTGTCTAGATGGAACCTCATTGAAGCCCGTCGGTAATCCTCTAGCGAGGGCCTCGGTCACCATGCTGGACGAGCTAGATGCACCTTCATCATCGTTCCAGTCGGTGATGGTTCCACCTTCATGCTCGACTATCACGTTGTGCATGATTATGCATGCATACATGACATCGGTGATGACTTCCTTGAACCACCGTGCTTGGAGCACACCAAATGCCCGTTCGACATCCTTCCGCGCCGCCTCCTTCTTTTGCACAAATAAAACCCTCTTCTCATCAATTGGGCAGCTGATCGTCTTCACAAAAACAGGCCACCGTGGGTATATGTCATCGGCCAAGTAGTACCCCATGTGGTATTGGCGCCTGTTAGCAGTGAACTCGATGGCCGAGCCGTTGCCATTGCATTGCCCGGTGAAGAGGGTGGATGAGTTAAGGACGTTAATGTTGTTGTTCGACCCGGCCACGCCGAAGTAAGCATGCCAGATCCAGAGCCGATGGTCAGCGACGGCTTCGAGGATCATCGTCGGGTGGCTGCCCTTGTATCCACTAGTGAATTGACCTTTCCACGCCGTCGGATAATTCTTCCACTCTCAGTGCATACAGTCGGTGCTCCCTAGCATCCCAAGAAAGTCGTGTGCCGTCTCATGCATCTTCATCAGGCTCTGGCAATCAACGGCAGTCGGCCTGCGTAAATATGTGTCGTCGTAGGCCTCCACAACTCCCCTACAAAATCTCTTCAGGCACTCCCGGCCTGTTGTCTCCCCGACGTGGAGGTACTCATCGAAAATGTCCGCCGTGGTGCCGTAGGCCAACTGACAGAGTGTAGTCGTGCACTTTTGCAACGGTGTAAGGCTGGGTCTGCCGACGCCATCTTCCCGATACGTCATGTATTCATCACGTGACGATAAAGTCCGGACAATGCTGAGAAAAAGGTAACGCGGCATTTTAAACCGGCGGCAGAAAATGGTCAGTCCCCACAGTGGTTGCTCGGCAAAATAGTCTACAATCAGACGTTGGTGAGCTGCCGCGTGGTCGCGTCGAACAACCATCCAACGTCGAATAGGCCTGTGGATCTGCTTCGCCGCCGCCGACTCCTCGCGCTGCATTTCGACTAAGCATTCCGCCATGGCCTCTTCAACGGCTGCATCTAAGGCTTCCGAGGTCGGACTACCTGACTCCGAGGAACTAGAACTAGTGTCGTCGTCGTGATTCATTTTGGTATGTGAGAGAGGTAGAAATGTGAGAGATGAGAGAAATGAGAGAGGCGAGATGTTAGTATGAACAAGTGAATGCGAAACGAGGTTTAAATAGACAAAATTCAGAAAAAAAATTCACAAATGATAGCCATCGTCCGCCGAGCCCACAATGGTGCGCGATGGCGCGGACGATGGCCTATCGTCCACGACCATCGTCCGTCGAGCCCACAATGCCCGATGCCGCGGACGATGGCGCAGACGATAGGCCATCGTCCGCGCTTCTTCCGCGCCTGATAAACTAAGATTTTAACTGTTTTATTGGATATTAAACATGATCCTTTGTGTGCTTTCATTGCATTATCTTAGAGTTTATGTCCATATTTCACTATAAAGGTGCTTTGATGAGTTTATCTAGTGTTTGAAGTTAAAATAGGTAAAAAAGGGTCAAAATGAGCCAAGACGAGGCTGGGGTCTGCTTCAAACGTTAATATGCCTATCAAGATGGGTCCAAGTCCTATTTTGAGACTACCATTGTCTTCATCATCGAAAGAGCTTCGCGTGGGTACCTCACACTAGGCATGCACAAGGGTCATAAACCGCCGGTTCCGGGCCCGAACCGGCGGTTCAAGGGTCGAGAAATTGCCGAACTTGAACCGGCCCGCCTAGCTCCCGGCGGTTCCGGTTCCGGTTCAAAAAACCGGCGGGTTACGCGGCGGTTCAAAACCGCCGGTTTTCGGCTTGAACCGCCGGTTCCGGGCCGGTTCGGCGGTTCGACGAATTTTATTTTATTTTATTTTTTTTTTGCATTTTTCAACTTTTCAATTTTAATCAAATTAAATTACACTTTTCAAGTTTGTTTTTGTATGCAATGTGAGTAAATAAAATTGAAAAAAATACGGCTAAAGTTGCAATTTTATTGAAATTGCATATTTACAAATTACACGTTACAAGTTACAACAATTACAAATTGAAAACATATGGCGGTCTTGAAGTCTTAAACAAAATTTAAATACAAATGAGACTACTAGTGAAGAACTAATTACAAATGACAAGAAATGACGTTGAAGTTCTTAAACGTATAAGTGTACTATATATATACTCTTAACCGGCGAAGAAGATCTTTCTTCATAACTAAATTAAGGAAACCTTTAGCAATTCAACTTTAAATGTTGAGTTTCGTCTAACAATCAACAATTATAGTAGAATTGTCAAAAGTTTCCCTCATTTAGCCGTATTGAGAAATATACTTCATCGACTAGAGTATATACAAATACAATTATGTAATTGTATTTGCATATTTTTAAAGTAGGAATTAATGGAAAAAAAAAGAAATAAAAGAAAAAGGACTTGAGCTCAACTTAAATTAAAAAATTTAAGTTGAGGTGCCTACGTATCCCAATTGCTCATTTGCATTAGGGAATCAAAGTCCACGTAGTTCTCTTACCTTACTTACCTATTTGGCTTGGCCGACGGCGGTTGACGGTTGGCCTAATCTTCATCCCCGGTGAATTCATCTTGTGATCCCTCTTGACGATCATTCCAATCATTTTCTTGTTCCCGGACGTCAACTTTGGCCCAATCATCAAGTAACATCACGGCTTCCATATTTTTCGCCGAGAGCTTACTTCTTGATTCATCCAAAACGCGCGAGCCAACACTAAAAGCGGACTCGATGGCGACGGTGGAAGCCGGAACAGAAAAAATCTCCTTGGCCATTGAAGCAAGGATGGGAAAATCTTTCTCGTGGGTTCCCCACCAATCGAGGACGTCGATTTGGGCGGGAGGAGTAGGACCTTCATCACCAAAGGAAAAGAGTGATTCAAAATATAAATCTAATTCACTGACCATACCTGAGGACCTTCCGCCGGTGCTGTAGTTGTATAGGTCGGCTAGTTGGGATTGCGCGTCGGGGTCATCATAATCGGCTTGAAATGCAAAGCCATAGTTATGTTGTGGAGGAGGTGGTCTTCTGACTTGGTGAGTGGTGTTATACTTGGTTTCATATTCGGTGTAGAGAGAGCGCAAGTTATACTCGAGGTTTTGTTGCACAACTGACCGGTCCGGGAGGTTTATTTGAAAGGTTTCTGAGAGGTCGACTCCAAATTCGTCACTGGTATCCGATTGGATTGCTTGAAGGGGACCAAGATCAATTGAACTCAAATTGTTATAATAAAAATCTAAAATTCTAGAGGTACCTGCTAATTTCCATTTTGGATCCAATACCTTTGCAATAAAAAACACGTTAGGAATCTCACTGAAATACTTGAGCCATTTTTCAATCATATAATACAAAACGCACATTAACTCGGGAGAAGAGGAAGCATTTTTCATTGCAGTTTTAAAACCAAGGGATATGTACATGCAATGCTCCACAAAGTGAACCGTAATACCCATGTATGAATGACGGTTAAAACAATCCGTCGAAACATCTGAGCAAATGTTCACCCTGTGGCCCATGTTAACTAAATAACGTGATAATTCTACCTTTTTCTCCAAGCACTGCCGAACGGTAGATCGTTGCACGGTCATTCGACCTATTCTTTTGATTGCTACATTCAACCCACTTTGCATAGTAACCTCAAAACTTTTGTCATCAAAAACAATAAAGGGCATATGCTTCATAGCCGCCCATCTAGTCATTGTATCATCAAAATTCTTTTTATCATATTTAAATAGAGGCGCACCTGGCGAACCCGAGCCGGCGGGTTGGAAGTTTAGTTGGCTTTGGGTAGAGGCAGTGCCACATTCTACCGGATGCTTTGCCACTAAATGGCGACGGAGGGTGCCATATCCACCACCGGCGGACCATTTGTACACTTTATCGCAATAGTTGCAGTAAACATGAAAGTCCGAAGTCTCTTCTTGAGAGTTCGGATCGTGAGAACTTGGAATCACCACCGCCACCTTCTTGTAGTGTTTGATAAAAATGTCCGATTTCAAAGCTTTTGCCGTGTTAGTGGGTGCAGGGGGAGGCATCTCCTCATTTCCGCCGGTGCTAGAAGGAATACGAGAATGCGATCTATCCTCGTTGTTGTCCGAGTCCGACGATATAGTAACGTCGAACTCCTCATCTTGTTGGGAACGACCTCCCCTACCCCCACCTTGTTGCATTTCAGCAAGTAGCATGGCGGTCCTATGATCTTCTTCCATCTACAAATATTATGTACGTAGAAGTTAAAAGTATGAACGCAAAAAAAAATTGATGAAATTTTGTGCATGTGAATTGGAAAACAAATTTTTCATTACTTACTTGCATGCGTTCGGCTGCCAATCGGGAAACCTCTTCCATAACATCTCGACGACTAGGTCGTCGAGATTTTGAGGGACGCGTAGTGCTTTGATCTTGGGCTATTCCCTTGCCCCGATCACCACGTCCCGATCCACCACGAGAAGAAGACATATTGAATATATTGATAAATGAAAAGTAATATTGACTTGGAATGAAATATGTATAAAGTATAAAAGAAGTGGTAAATTATGAGCACAACAAATATAGTAGTGAGCAGAAAGTGTAGAATTAAACTTGCGCAATTAGAGAGAATGAGGAGAGAATAGAGAAATGGAGATTGAGAATGAAATCCTTGTTAACACAAGAATGGGGTAAGAAAATATGAAGGAGAAGTGGGGTATTTATAGGAGTAAAATTGGAAGAAATAAAAAAAAAATTCAAATTTCAAAATTTCAAATTTTCGACCGAACCGCCGGTTTACCGCCTGAACCTGCGGTTCAACCACAAAACCGGCGATTTTTCCACAAAACCGGCGGGTTGGTCCACGGTTTTCCGACACAAACCGCCGGTTTCTGACCTCACCTAGCCCCTACGCCTGAAAAGCTTCCGGAACCGGTGGAAACCGGTCGGAACCGCCGGTTCAAACCGGTGGTTTTCGTCCAAAACCGGCAGTTTTCGCCCAAAACCGGCGAACCGCCGGTTCATACCAATCCCTACTTTGAACCCCTACGAACCCCTACGAACCCTATGCCGTTCGACCCTTTGAACCGGCGGTTCGAACGGCCGAACCGCCGGTTTTGAACCGCCGGTTCACGGTTCAAGATATTGCCGAACCTGAACCGGCCCTTAAGACCCCGCGACCCTTCTGCCGGTTCAACCCGCCGGTTCCGGGTCCGGTTCCGGTTCATGAACCGGCGGTTCCGAACCGCCGGTTAACCGCCGGGCCGGGTCGGTTTGTGCATGCCTACCTCACACGCCCCAATCGGAGTTCGGATGAGAGAGATATGACCGATCTACGAAAGCCGCGCGCGAGTGCCTGGAGTGCTACCCGACCGGGTGGATTTTTATGTTGAATAATTCCACCCGGCCGTGTCGCCAGTTTTGTTCATGAAGAGTCCAGTGGCTTCTACCCGGCCGGGTGAATTTCCTATGCAATAATTCCACCCGGCCAGGTCCGTCTATCTGACGATTTTTTAATGCCAGACGCGATTTTTTGGAGAAAAAAATACGAGGCAAGAACTAGGGCAACGAAATTCATTCTCTCCGAGCCGCAAAAACACACACCCTCTCTCTCTCTCCGAAGAACTCTTGGAAGAAGATTGAAGATTTAAGCTTCGATTCCTCCGTCAATTGTAATTCGTATCATGGTTTCCTCTGTTTTTCTTAGTTTTTTTTGTTATCTACTTTGAACATGAGTAACTAAACCGTTCATGTGAGATTCTTGGTGAAGATGCATTGATTCATAGTTTTAATCCAATTGATTTCATTTTTATCTTGCTCTTGCAATTGTTTGAATTATTCATGTGCTTTTTCCTATCAATTGCTTGATCACCAATTGGGAGTGTAGAGTTTCTTAGAGTAATAGGGAGATGAAATAATTAATCTTGAAAGAGAAATAATTCACACATTTATTCAATAAAACTCGGGAGAGTTGAGATTCTGAGTGGGATCATTAATCTAATCAAACTTTTGGGAGTTAGGTCTAAGATTTAGAAGGGGACTTCACTTATTACACCTAATCTACAGATTTCTCACCTCGGGAGGGGGTTTAATATACAATTGTGATTGATTTAACAATTCTGGAGACTTTAAATGGTAAATCGGTTTTAATTGGGTTAGGCAATGAGTTGTGCATCGGATCCTTGAATTCTACATATTTCTCCATCATCTTACACTACTTGCTTAATTGCTTTCTTGTTTAAGTGTTCTATTTTAATCTCTGCATTTACATGTTTTCAGTAGTTGTTAGTTTTAAAACTAAAATTCCTGATCGTCTGGATAGTAGTTGAAATTAGTTCGTGGTACTTAGGTTGACACTTAATTGTCTCTGTGGGATACGATATACTCTTGCTTGCTATTTGCTACGATAACCCCGTACACTTGCGGGTATAATTTGGGTAAAATAAAGTTGAGTCAAGTTTTTGGCGCCGTTGCCGAGGACAATTTTGTGTTATATAGCTTGATATCGTGATAATAATTCAGATTTTACTGCTTTATTTTTCGTTTAATTTCTTTTTTTTAGTTCTCACATTTGTGTTTCTTGTTCAGGTGTATGCACACACGTTCTAAAGGTTTGCCTCTAGAACCATTCGACTATGAGATCGAAGCATCGAACCGGAAGAGGAACGCATATAGGAGGCTTACGTAGAAAAGTCACACCTCTTCGCCTACCCGCGCAGGAGCATCTTCAGGTCAGAGGGATCTTTCACCCATCCGATCACCAGTTCAGGATCATATTTGATCCCGTTCCTCCTATTCTGATGGAGAACGAAGAGTGTAACAACGGTCCACCACCTCCTCCTCCCAATTATGTTGAGCTTCTACGACAGCTGGAGGAGTTGCGTCAACAGGTCAACCGTGGACCACCTGTGCCTGTGCAGAATCAATATGTATACCAAGGTCAGGCAAATCCAACTGTCCATAGCAACATCGCGGCCAATACTTTTGAGTTGAAAAGAGGACTGATTCAGATGGCAGAAAATATTGCTTTTAGAGGCAAATCTACAGATGATCCGAACAAACATATCACCAAGTTCATTCATATTTGCAACACAACAAAGCTGAATGGAGTGACAGATGAGCAGGTTCGACTAAGGCTGTTCCTTTTCCCTTTAGAGGATTCAGCAAAGGACTGGTTGGAGAGTTTGGAGCCAGGATCAATCAGAACATGGGATGCTATGGTGGAAAAGTTCTTGGAAAAATTCTATCCCCCGAGTGAGGCTATTAAGAGGCAACATGAGATTCTTGTCTTTCAGATGAACCCTGCAGAAAATATTAGAGAAGCATGGGGGAGGTTCAAAGCCTTGATGAAGCGGTGTCCCAACCATGGGTTAACCCCGACAGTGCAAGTCATTACATTCTTCAAAGGGTGCGTGCCTGAAGCACAACGGGAGTTGAATTTGAGCTCGGGTGGAAATCTTCTCAAGAAAGAAGTGAATGAAGCTATGGAAGTGATAGATGAGCTTGCATCTAATGACGAAGGATGGAGCAACGACAGGAGTAAGGTTCATAGAGTGGCCTCTACTACAGATCATGGTCCTATGAGCGCCCTATCCGACAAGTTGGATGCGTTGACCATGAAATTCGACTGCATGGAAATGGGGCAACCGTCTCGAGAACACCAAGGAAAAATGGGGGACGTGAACTATGTGAATCAAGGGGACAACAACCGGTACTTCAATAATCACCGCCCCAACTTCAGGGTGGAGGATATAATCACTTCGGGAACAAAGGGCATCCCAATCTCTCTTATGGAAACCCAAATAATGCTCTGCAACCACCCCCGGGGTTCACAGTTACTGATGGAGTTAATGAATCCGAAGAAGATGACCACGGAAGACATACTCAAGTCTTTCATGCTACAGTCC
Organism: Salvia splendens; assembly: GCF_004379255.2. Taxonomy (NCBI): domain Eukaryota; kingdom Viridiplantae; phylum Streptophyta; class Magnoliopsida; order Lamiales; family Lamiaceae; genus Salvia; species Salvia splendens. Next base: position 18,272,184 of record NC_056047.1, on the reverse strand, counting down.
AACAAGCTCATGGAGCAGAACAATCAAAGGATATAGAAGGTTGAGACAGATGTGCAAAGTATGGCCACTCATCTGAAGAACATCGACACACAGATCAACCAGATTTCCCAGACTGTGAGTACAATTACGCAATCGGGAAAATTCCCTTCGAACACCATCATAAATCCCAAAGAATACAAAGTTGTGCATCTAAGGAGTGGCACTGTTTATGAAGCTCCCTCACTACCTGCGACCATATCTGATACCGTTCTTGAGCCCAAGGCTGTCGTGGCAGAGAAGGAAAAGGAGGCTGAAAAGGAGAATACTGGCACAACTTCTGGAGTAAAAGTGTCATTCCCGCAGGTACTGAATCAGAAGAAGAAGAAGAAAGATGAGCAGTTTACTCGATTTCTGGACATCTTCAGAAAGGTGCATGTGAACATTCCTTTGATCGAAGCACTGCAGCAGATGCCTAAGTACGCTAAGTTTCTGAAGGAGGTGATAGCCCAGAAGACCAGTTGGGGGCAGGTTGACACTATTAATCTAACTGAAAATTGCAGTGCTCTGCTGCAAAGGAAACTGCCTGCCAAGCTGAAGGACCCTGGAAGTTTCACTGTCGACTGCCTCATTGGGGGCTATAAGGTGGAGAATGCTCTCTGCGATCTAGGCGCGAGCATTAATTTAATGCCACTATCAGTGTTCAAGCAACTGAACATTGGTACTTTGAAGCCCACCTCAGCCACACTACAGATGACAGACAGATCTGTCGCATATCCAGAGGGCATCATGGAAGACCTACTGATTAAGGTCGGGGAATTTATTTTTCCCGTCGACTTTATGGTCTTGGACATGGAAGAAGACAAGGGAGTCCCCCTACTGCTAGAACGTCCCTTCCTTGCCACTTCTAAGGCAAATATAAACGTGAAAAATGGAGGTTAACAATTTTCATGGGAGAAGAAAGTCAGACATTTTCCCACAAACCGAGAAGCATGGATGGAAGACCTGAGGAGTGCAAAGTGGTGCGTCTGAAGCACCAAGTGTTTACTGAAGAAGGAGGATCGAGTGCAGTCAGAAAAGTGAAGCAGAAGGACTTTTATGAGCGTCACATGGAGATGATGGCTTCCACTAACTCAGAGCCAATAGCATGGATCGATGCAGACCATAGTCGCCCTTCACCGGTGCACTCGGTGATCATTACTGAACCCCCTAGGATGGGGGGTAAAATACCAACTGCTGCCAATGGAAGAAAGACAACTGCTCCAACACTGAAGGAGCCTATCCCGAGAGAGCCTGAAAAGTGGTGGCTCACCAAGACTTGGAACGATCTATTTCCTCATGGAGGCAACTTTGGGATGAAAGGGGATCTCGGTTGATATTTAGAGACGTCGGGCATACGACGGTAAAAAGTTGCGCTACCATGGGAGGCAACCCATGGAAGGTATCTTTTATTGTTTTATGTATTTCTTTTTGTGTGGTTGCTAAGTAAGCATCACCTCTCCACCAACGTTTCAAACTCATGTCTTTGCGTAGCTTTGAATAAGTTTGGGGGTGATATGGTGGATGGTGAAGTTTACTGTACTGTTTGTGGATGGTGAAGTTTACTGTTTTTTTAGTTTATTTTTTAGTAGATTTTTTATTTTGTTAGGATTTTTTAGTTGAGGATGAATAACATCCCTTGGATGAACTTGAATTGGGGGTGGAGAACAATAGAGTTAAATTCTGGCATATGTGTTGGATGAGTTGCTTATGATGCTTAAAATTCTTCGAAAACTTGTTGATACTTTTAAGCATGCTTGTATGTTCTATTGTGAACTGATCAAAGTGAATTGCTCGCTGCCTTGTCCATTGCCTATACCTAGTGAGATTTGAGCCTATATTTTTAAAATGTGATTTATCGTCAATATGTTATATGTTTCTAGAACTTGCTCGCGATCTTCCTTGAGTCTACATAGTGAATATAGAGATAGGAAGTGACGTTAGGCCTTCCATTCTAGCGTATTAAGACCTTCACCCTAAAATACAAATTATATGAGAATTCCTTGTTAGCCAAGTTTGAGCCTAAAACCCTTTTTCTTTGATAGCTAATCAAGGGGGATGTGTACCTAAAAGGATAAGTTTGGGGGAAGAGTTATGATTTGGTAAAAGAGTTGAGTTGAAAATCTTGGGAAGATGGATGTATACCTGATTATTGAAAAAGGAGTTGTAAAAAGAAAGAAAAAAAAGAGAATAATTTGGTGGTATAAGCTAGGCAAAGCCTAGATGAGGTATAAGCTAGACGAAGTCTAGAAGTACGGAAAAAGCCAAGTTTGGAGGAAAATTGGTAGATGGGAAGAGTCTATTAGACTACTGAGGTGTTGATATGATTAAGAGTGGAAATATTGTAGTTCTTCGGGATTATGAGTCACTTTAGCCAAATATTCCTCACCTAACCAAAAAGCCTACATTACAACCAAAATGTAAGACCTTTCAGATCCTTGAACTATAGTCACAACATAGTAGAGGAGATGTTAAATTTCGAGCAAGCTTATGGTAAAGTATGCATACTTGATTAATCTGAGAGCTATTTCTTGCCTATACACTTTTGAGAGTGAGTGATTACACATACATATACATATCTTGTGAGAGGCAATTTGACAAGGTTACAGACGTGAAAGTAACTCGAAGCAGTGATCAGTTTGATGTGCTTGTGTGTGAAGTCGTTGATACATGATACATTTTTATATACTGAGGCAATTATGACATCCGACTTATATGCACGAGTTTATATTTAGTTGTCTTCTGTCTCTTGTTTGAGGACAAACAAGTGATTAAGTTTGGGGGAGTTGATAAACTCGGATTTTAACTATTTTATTGGACATTAAACATGATCCTTTGTGTGCTTCCATTGTATTATCTTAGAGTTTATGTCCATATTTCACTATAAAGGTGCTTTGATGAGTTTATCTAGTGTTTGAAGTTAAAATAGGTAAAAAAGGGTCAAAATGAGCCATGACGAGGCTGTGGTCTGGTTCAAACGGTAATCTACCTATCACGATGGGGTCCAAATCCTATTTTGAGACTACCATTGTCTTCATCATCGAAAGAGCTTCACGTGGGTACCTCATACGCCCCAATCGGAGTTTGGATGAGAGAGATATGGCCGATCTACGAAAGCCGCGTGCGACTGCCTGGAGTGCTACCCGACCGGGTGGATTTTTATGTTGAATAATTCCACCCGGCCGGGTCGCCAGTTTTGTTCATGAAGAGTCCAGTGGCTTCTACCCGGCCGGGTGAATTTCCTATGCAATAATTCCACCCGGCCGGGTCCGTCTATCTGACGATTTTTTAATGCCAGACTCGATTTTTTGGAGAAAAAATAAGAGGCAAGAACTAGGGCAACGAAATTCATTCTCTCCGAGCCGCAAAAACACACACACTCTCTCTCTCCGAAGAACTCTTGGAAGAAGATTGAAGATTCAAGCTTCGATTCCTCCGTCAATTGTAATTCGTATCATGGTTTCCTCTGTTTTTTTAGTTTCTTTTTGTTATCTACTTTGACCATGAGTAACTAAACCGTTCATGTGGGATTCTTGGTGAAGATTCATTGATTCATAGTTTTAATCCAACTGATTTCATTTTTATCTTGCTCTTGCAATTGTTTGAATTATTCATGTGTTTTTTCCTATCAATTGCTTGATCACCAATTGGGAGTGTAGGGTTTCTTAGAGTAATCGGGAGATGAAATAATTAATCTTGAAAGACGAATAATTCACACCTTTATTCAATAAAACTCGGGAGAGTTGAGATTCTGAGTGGGATCATTAATCTAATCAAACTTTTGGGAGTTATGTCTAAGATTTAGAAGGGGACTTCACTTATTACACCTAATCTACATATTTCTCACCTCGGGAGGGGGTTTAATCTACAATTATGATTGATTCAACAATTTTGGAGACTTTAAATGGTAAATCGGTTTTAATTGGGTTAGGCAATGAGTTGTGCATCGGATCCTTGAATTCTGCATATTTCTCCATCATCTTACACAACTTGCTTAATTGCTTTCTTGTTTAAGTGTTCTATTTTAATTTCTACATTTACATGTTTTCAGTAGTTGTTAGTTTTAAAACCAAAATTCTTGATCGTCTGGATAGTAGTTGAAACTAGTTCGTGGTACTTAGGTTGACACTTAATTGTCTCTGTGGGATACGATATACTCTTGCTTGCTATTTGCTACGATAACCCCATACACTTGCGGGTATTATTTGGGTAAAATAAAGTTGAGTCAGCGCCCGAAGCTTAGGGCGTGGGCATAGGGCGCGCCCTATGGCGAGCACCCACAATGGAGGCATCGTCTGCGCCCGAGGACGATGGCACGCATAAGGCGTGCCATCGGGCGCCCCATTGTGGGTGCCCTTAGGGAATCAAAGCCCACGTAGATCTCTTACCTTACTTACCTATTTGGCTTGGCCGGCGGTTGACGGTTGGCCTACGATTCATCCCCGGTGAATACTTCTTGTAATCCCTCCTGACGATCATCCCAATCATTTTCTTGTTCTCTTACGTCAGCTTTGGCCCAATCATCAAGTAACATCACGGCTTCCATAGTTTTCGCGGAGAGCTTACTTCTTGATTCATCCAACACAAGCGAGCCAACACTAAAAGCGGACTCGACGGCGACATTGGAAGCCGGAACAGAAAAAATCCCCTTGGCCATTGACGCAAGTATGGGAAAATCTTTCTCGTGTGTTTCCCACCAATCGAGGATGTCGATTTGGGCGGGAGGAGTAGGACCTTCATCACCAAAGGAATAGAGTGAATTGAAATATAAATCTAACTCACTTACCATAGCTGAGGACCTTCCGTCGGTGCTGTAGCTGTATAGGTCGGCTAATTGGGATTGCGCGTCGGGGTCATCATAATCGGCTAGAAATGCGAAGCCAAAGTTATGTTGTTGAGGAGGGGGAGGTCTTCTGACTTGGTGGGTATTGTTATACTTGGTTTCATATTCGGTGTAGAGAGCACGCAAGTTAAACTCGAAGGTTTGTTGGATAATTGACCGGTTCGGGAGGTTTATTTTAAATGTTTCTGAGAGGTCTACTCCGAATTCGTCACTGGTATCCGATTGAATGCTTTAAGTGGACCAAGATCAATAGAACTCAAATTGTTATAATAAAAATCTAAAATCTTGGAGGTATCGGCTAATTTCCATTTTGGATCCAAGACCTTTGCAATCAAAAACACCGTTGGAATCTCACTGAAATACTTAAGCCATTTCTCAATCATATAATATAAAACATACATCAATTCAGGTGAAGAGTAAGCATTTTTCATTGCAGTTTTAAAACCAAGTGATATATACATGCAATGCTCTAAAACACGAACAACAGTGCAATAATAAACACCCGATAATTCAACAGTTGCATTTTTGAAATATTTGAACAATTTAAATAAAGCCACACTATGTTCCCAACAACTATGCGAAAGATATAAATCATGCACGGGATAGGTTCTAAAAAAATCACATAAAGAATCTTTATGCGTCAAAGTAGAATTCAGACAATTATATGTCGAATTCCATCTATGAGACACATCCATAGTAAAATTCGTATATCTTACATTCTTTTGATGACAATATTTCTTCCAAGCTTTGCCAATAGCTGGCTTTTGATGGATTAATCTAACTTCAGTTCTAATATGACTAACATGCTTTTGCCATAATTCAAGCGCATCTTGTACACATAAATTTAAAATATGACATATGCATCTTTGATAAAATACTTACCTCCAATAACCGGAGCACAAGCCGCAATCAAATCACTAATACTTGCAGTGTTAGCAGTTGCATTATCAAAACCAATAGAAAATATCTTATTGCACAATTGAAACTCATTCAAAACTTGAATAATTAAAGAAGCAATTTCGGGTGCAGTGTGTGGTGTCTCAAATTCTCTAAAACCAATTAAACGCTTGTTCAAAGTCCAACTATTGTCCACAAAGTGAACCGTAATGCCCATGTATGAATGTCGGTTAAAACAATCAATTCATACATCTGAGCAAATGTTCACTTTGTGGCCCAAGTTAAGTAAATAACGTGATAATTCAACTTTTTTCTCTAAACATTATCTAACGGTAGATCGTGGAACGGTCATTCGACCTACTCTTTTGATAGCCACGTTTAAACCACTTTGCATAGTAACCTCAAATTTTTTTATCATCATAAACATTAAAAGGAAAATGCTTCATTGCAGCCCATCTAGTCATAATGTCAGCAAATATTTTTTGATCATATTTAAAAAGAGGCGTACCTGACGAATCTGAGCCACCGGGTTGGAAGTTTAGTTGGGTTTGGGTAGAGGTAGTGCCACATTCTACATGATGCTTTGTCACCAAATGACGACGGAGGGTGCCACATCCCCCACTACTCGCAAATTTGTAGACTTTATCACAATAGTTACAATATGCATGAAACGCCGATGTCTCTTGTTGAGAGTGCGGATCATGAGGACTTGGAATCACCACCGGGACCTTCTTGTAGTGTTTAACAAAAATATCAGATTTCAAAGCTTTTGTAGTGTTAGTGGGTGGAGGGGGAGGTGGCATCTCCTCATTTCCGTTGGTGCTAGACGGAATACGAGAATGAGATCTATCATCATTGTTGTCCGAGTCCGACGATATAGACACGTCGTACTCGTCATCTTGTTGTTGGGAACCACCGCCCCCGCCCCCACCTTGATGCATTTCAGCGAGTAGCATGGCCATCCTATGATCTTCTTCTATCTATAAATATTATATAAGTTGAAGTTATAAGTAGGAACACAAAAAAAAATTAAAAACTCAATCTTATGAAATTATGAATTGTAAAAATAATTTTTTAGAACTTACTTGCATGCGTTCAGCCGCCACTCGGGAAACCTCTTTCATAACTTCTCGACGACTAGGTCGCCTTGATTTTGAGGGACGACTACTTTGATCTTGAGCAATTCCTTTGTCCCGATCACCACATCCCGGTCCACCACGAGAAGAAGACATAGTGATAAATGAAAGTAGTATGGATGGAATATGGAGTATTGAATAAATGGTAAATTACGAACACAACAACAAATATAGTAGTAAGTAGTAACTAGTAAACAACTTGAGCAATTAGAGAGAATAAGGAGAGAATAGAGAAATGAAGATTGAGAAGGAAATCCTTGTTAACACAAGAATGAGGTGAGTAAAAATGATGGGGAAGTGGGGTATTTATAGGAGTAAAATTGGAAGAAATAAAAAAAAAATCAAATTTCAAATTCGGCCGGTTTACCGCCTAAACCGGCGGTTCAGTCCACGGTTTCTGGCCGAAAACCGGCAGTTTCTGACCGGTTTTCAGGCCTATACACTGCCACCTACGCTATGCCACCTGAAAAAGCACCGGAACCATCGGAAACCGGTGGTTTACATCAGAAACCAGCGGTTTTTCTGTACACCTCGCCTGCAACCCTATGCCCTAGCCGGAATCTGCTCGTTGGGACCGTTGAACCGCCGGTTACGGTTCGTCATTGACTAACTCATAATTTAGAATTGTTTTGTGGGTAATTAGATGGTGACTTTGATGATTTAAGGTGTTTAATCTAGGTTTTTCCCCACACATACACTAATTAGTGAGTTAATGAGTTTTGTCGTAGTTTTGTGATGAAAACATGTTGAAACGGACTGAAAAACAGATTGAATGAGCCGAGACAGATTTTGAGGAAAAGTCCAGTAGGTTCACCCGGTCAGGTGTTTTTCATTTGCCAAAACACTCGGTCGGGTGTTTTGTACAGCTTGCGAGGTCCAGAGAGAAAACCCGGTCAGGTGTTTCCCAGTTTCCAAATAACCTGGTCGGGTGTTTTGAAGAAGCAGTCGGGGTCCAGAGAGAAAACCCGGTTGGGTGTTTTGCCTCTTGCAAATATCCCGATCGGGTGTTTTGGGCGGTAAGTTACAATTGTTTTTATTTCCGCCCCGGGTATAAAAGGGACCTAGGTTTTCGATGCCAGGAGACACACGACACACCAGAGACGTCCAGAAGCAGTTCTTGATGGTTTTCAGAGCGGATTTGAGAGACAAGGAGTCCCAATCCTCAACAAGGTTGAAGACGAAGACGAATTGCCATTCAATCCATCCCCGGGGAGTATTTTCATTAGTTTTCCTTGTTCGACTCAATGTCTATGGATTATTCTTGTGTTTTTGAGTTGAATATGATTAGCTAAATCTTTTGTAGAGTTTTGGTGAAAACTACAACGAACACTTGTGATTAATTCGATAGCTTTTGATTACCTATGCTCTTGAGATTATTTTGATTACCTTTTCAATTCAATTGCTTAGCTACCAATTGGATATGTTGACCTAGATTTGTGTAATCGAGACATACCGGTTTAGGATTGATAAAAGAATGAACAACGTCTAGATAATTTGCATTCGAGAGAAGGAATTCTAGAGCGAGGGCTTGGATCTTTTGTTCAAAGGACTTAATTGTGAAGTATTAGAAGGAGACTTCAATATTAATAGTTAATCAACGGGTTGAGTGCACTCGAGAGGGGGCTTAGCCTAGACTAGCGATTTTCCTACTAATCCTAGAGACTTCAACGGGTAATCAAAGTTGTTGAGTTGTTTACATTATGAGTATTGTAGTCAGATACAAAGCTCTACCTCGTTCTCTTATTTGAAACTTTATCTTTTTGTCTCTTATTTTACTTTGTTTATGTTTAATAGTTACATACCAAAACCAAACCATTGCTTTGTCTAGATAGTAGTTAACATCGGTACGTGGTACTTGAGTTTATACAATTTGTCTCTGTGGGATACGATACTCTTACTTGCTTTGTGCTACACTAGCCTCGTACACTTGCGGGAATTTTCTTGTGTTAAAATAAGTTGAGTCAAGTTTTTGGCGCCGTTGCCGGGGACAATTTGTGTTAATTTAGCTCAATATCGTGGTAAAGATAGAGATTACTAGTTTAGACTTTATTGCTTTAATTTTTATTTTATTTTTGAGCTCTCACATTGAGTTTTCTTGTTTCAGGTTGTATGCACACACGCTCTAGAGGTCTACCTTTAGAGCCTATTGATCTTGAGATCGAAGCATCCAACAGAAGGAGAAACGCTTTGAGAAGGCTAAATCAAAGGATCCGAGTCTCTTCTTCGGTCCAGAGACGATCACCTTCACCAGTTCAAGAATCACCGTCACCTACTTCGTCACCAAATCACTCCCCTATTCAGTTTGAGCCACAATCTCCTATCCTGATGGAGAACGGAGACGGGAATGATGTTCTACCACCTCATCCAACGAATGCTCAGCTTCAACAACAACTCGAAGACTTGCAGAGGCGGTTAGATCAAAGGCAAAATGTGGTACCTGTCCAAAACGTGTATGCCTATCATGGGGTGGCAAACCCAACCGTTGGCAACAATGTTAATGCCAACACATTTGAACTTAGGAGAGGATTACTTCAGATGGCTGAGAACAATGCTTTTAGAGACCTACTCACAGAGGATCCTAACAAGCACCTCACTAAATTCATCCAGATCTGCAACACGACGAAGATAAATGGAGTCACAAATGAACAGATCAGATTAAGGGTGTTCCCTTTTTCTCTGGAGGATGATGCCAAGGATTGGCTGGACAGTATGGAGCCCAACTCCATTCGCACGTGGGAGGCCATGGTGGAAAAGTTCTTAGAAAAATACTACCCACCGAGTGAGGCGTTGAAGAGACAGTCAGAAATCATTTCGTTTGAGATGACTCCCCAAGAGAGTATCCGAGGAGCTTGGGAAAGATTCAAGGGGCTGATGAAGAGGTGCCCCAATCATGGGCTGAATCCGACACATCAAGTCCTAGCATTCTATAGGGGGTGTCTGCCTGAAGTAAAGCGTGAACTGAACTTGAGCGCATGGGGGGTCATTACTAAAGAAGGGAGAAGCAGAGGCCATGGAGGTGATTGAGAGAGTGACCTCTAATGATGAAGGCTGGAACAACGAGATGAGCAAAGTACACAGGGTAGCCTCTGCCGCAGAGAGCAGCCATATGGACAGTGTGTATAAACAGATGGAGCTCATCCACAAGAAATTAGACCTCATGGGGATGGGACCGGCGGTGCAGGAGCAGCAAGGGGGTGCAGAGGATGTTAACTACATCCACCAAGGGGCAATAGATACTATAACAACTCCCGCTCCAATCAAGGGGATGAAGGTTACAACCATTTTGAGAACAAGGCGCATCCTAACCTATCGTATGGGAACCCCAACAATGCCCTGCAGCCACCACCGGGGTTCACAGTTTCTTAAGGGATGATCACTGAGCCGCATAAGAAAAGTTCAGAGGACATACTGAATGCATTCATGATTCAGTCACACAAGAACGTGGAACATACCAATCAAAGGCTAGAGAAGGTTGAGAATAATATGCACAGCATGGCAGGACATATGAAGAACCTAGAGACGCAGATGAGTCAGATTGCCCAAGCCGTGGGACAAATACATCAATCGGGGCAATTCCCAAGTACTACAGTTCCAAATCCGAAAGACTGCAAGGCAATCTACTTAAGGAGTGGGACAAACTATGAGAGTCCTCCTATGCCCGAGGTGGAAGCTAATGAAGTGCCCGAAAAGAAAGAAGAAGAGGAGATTGAGGTGGAATCACCTCTTATGCAGTCTGAGGTTCAACCCGAGGCAATTGCTCCGCCCATGTCAAAAGAGGTTAAGATTCATTTTCCTCAAGTGGTGCAAAATAAGAAGTTGGATGAGAAGTTTGCTAAGTTCCTTGAGATCTTCAAGAGAGTGCACCTCAATATTCCTCTTATTGAGGCTCTCCAACAAATGCCCGGTTACCTCAAGTTTTTAAAAGAGATTATGTCCAAGAAGAAGAGGTTGGTTGATTATGAAACCGTGAATTTGACCGAGAATTGTAGTGCAATCATCCAACAAAAGATGTCGGCAAAGATGAAAGATCCGGGGAGTTTCAACATTTCTTGTGTGATCGGGAATGATAGACAAACTAAGGCCTTGTGTGACTTGGGGGCAAGCATAAATCTCATGCCTTTAAGCTTCTTCCGGAAGTTGAAGTTTGGTGTCTTGAAGCCAACTACCATTACCCTCCAAATGGCGGACAAGTCCGTCAAATTCCCGAATGGACTCCTTGAGAATGTATTGGTAAGGGTGAATGATTTCATCTTCCCCGTGGACTTTGTTGTTTTGGACATGAAGGAGGATCCAAATGTCCCCCCTCATCCTTGGAAGACCATTCCTTGCAACCGGGAAAGCTCTAATTGACGTCACTAAGGGAGAACTCACCCTTAGGCATGGAAACAAGACGACCATTCTCTCTATTTTGGACAAGATGAAACGCCATGAAGTGGAAGAGTCCAATAGAGTGGAAGAGGTGCCCTTGAAAGTTGAAGATTGCAAGATGATACAAGTGGCACATGTGAAGGCTAAGGATGATGAGGTTGAAAAACCTTTGGAGGTGATATTTATGCCCGAATGGTTGTTTGAAGACGAACATGGTTTGGGGGATACAAAGAATAAGGTGGCCAAGTTGGAAAATGGAAGATCTAAAAGAAGTGTTGTTGGGGAAGATGTGAAGCCAACTTGATGGAAGAAGCGCCTATACAAGCTCTACTTGGCCGCTAAAGCAAAGACGGGCCCCGATGACATTATCCGAGTGAGGTTGGACCACTGAGTGAAAGCTTGAAGAGCGTCGAGCATACGACGGTAAAAAGTTGCGCTATAGGGGAGGCAACCCCTAGTAGGTAAAATTTATCGCTTTTGTGTGTTTTGGTTTGTTTTTGTTTTGTTCTTTGTTTTGGTGTGTTTTTGTGTGTTTTTCTTGTGTTTGTGAGTCTCCCTTGGTTTGCTTTGTTAAGTGATGCCCAAATGTGTTTGAGATGGGTGTTTTGTTGTGTGAGTTGAGTGGAACAGGAAAGTAGGGCACAAAGGGACAAAAACTGAAGAAATGGCGAAACGGACTCGGAGTCCAGAGTATTAACTCGACCGGGCATTTTCAACAGCAGCAACAAGAGTTCAAGGCACGCTTGCAGCCACCGCACTACCCACCAGATCAGTAGAGGTTCACCCCACATCCACATTCTTTCAAACTTATCCAAGCCTTGACTTGGAATAAGTTTGGGGGTGTCTAGTGGATCTTAGGGTTTCTCCCTTTCATCCTCCCCATCTTCTTTTTGCTCGTTGATTAATGTCTCTTTGATTAATGTGATTCCCCGTTGGTGTAATTCGTTGTGAGTTGAGTGACCCCGGGTTATACCCTAATTGATAGGATGACTTGTGAAGCTTTCCTTGTGTGTGTTCTAGTGGATTTAGGTTTTTCTTGGTGAAATTGAAATTTGAACGAGTGTGAGACATGTTGGAGGAGTTGCCGATGATGATTTTTTGCAAAAATTTTCGAAAATCTTGTTGATATGGCTAAGTAAAATGTAATTTTCATTTCAGATTGCCTAAAGTGAATTGCATGGTGCCTTGTCTTTTGCCAAAAACGCCTTGTGAGAATTGAGCCTATGTTGTTTTAAAATGTGGTTTTATCTCATGTATGTCATGTGTTTCTAGAACTTGCTTGCGATCTCCTTGAGTCTACATAGTGGTTATAGAGATAAGAGATGATGTTAGGCCATCCTTGTTAGCTAAATCTTACCCCTACCCATTATCATGTTAATAATCCTTGTTAGCCCACTTTGAGCCTATAAACCTTTTCTTTGACGAACCAAGGGGTTGGATTTCTCGTGTGTTACTTTTGAAAAATCAAAGGGAAATGAAAGTTTGGAAGTGGTGTTAGCAAATGAAAAACAAGGGTGTTGAGGTAGAAAAGAGAAAGAAAGAAAGGATAGTGATGATACCATGCAAAGCATGGAGAAAAAGAAAAAAAAAAGAGGAAAAGAAAAGAAAAAATGAAAGTGAAAAATAGTGAATAAGTAGCTTTTGGTGAAAAGGGTGTCTTGAAGATTGAAAAAGAGGTGAAGAACAAAAGTGGAATGTTGATAGATGAGAAGAGTCTAGGCAAAGCCTAGAACTAGCTAAGATTGGGGAAGAAAGTTGATAAAGTTGAATAAATATCTTGGGGATTAAAGTCACTTTAGCCAAAAATTACCTCACCTATCCAAAGAGCCTACATTACAACCTATAGAAAAGACCTTTCGGATCTTAGATCTTTAATCACACCGTAGTAGATGAGAGTGTAGATCTCGAGCAAGCCTATGGTAAACTATGCATGCTTTGATGATTTGAGAGTTATGTCATGAGCTTATACACTTTGAGAGTGAGTGAAATTTCTAAAATGCACATTGCAATTTCTCCTTGTGAAGGAAAATTGGCAAGGTTGAGTACATGATAGTAACTTGAAGCTATATTTCATAATACTTTACATCCATATGAGGCCATTGATACTTGTTATATTTGATATCTACTAAGGCAATGATGACACTCCACATCCTTACATGAGTTTGTAAGTCTTGCTTCTTTCTTCTTGTTCGAGGACAAACAAGTGTTTAAGTTTGGCCCGAACCTGAACCGGCCCCATTGAACCGCTGAACCGCCGGTGCCGGTTCCGGTTCATGAACCGGCGGTTCCGAACCACCGATTAACCACCGGGCCGGTTCGGTTTGTGCATGCCTAGTCTGGAGGAGGTGTGATGGATCCAGACGTGGTGGCTCAAACCTACTGTCAATTTCGCGTTCAAGATAGATCGACAAGGACACAAGAGATTGACCTCCGCCCTGGCGGGCCAAGGCTATTCTAAACCAAAATCAAATTATATGGAGTATATGTTGTTGTTACTTCTATTTACAATACCATTATTAATTCATCCAATTCCAAATGTCTATTCCAATGTAATTCATCTATGGGTGTTTTGTTTCCTGGCCTTCATTTGTGAAATTAATATATTTTTAGTTTTTCTATTTTTGTACTACTAATTTGTTTCTAAGCTTGTGTTTTATATAGCAGAGGAGTAGTGGGTGGCCTAAAGAGGCATTCGTGTTCAAATACAGTACACTCAATTTCTGATTCCACTTTTTGACCACTCTTCATTACTTTTGCCTTTTTGTGGGTTGCAATTATTGGATGGATCCCCACATTGGTCCCTCTTTGTTTCTTCTATTTAATCAAATTACATATGTTTATGCACTATATATAAATATTGCTAAAATGAAAGAATAAATGGTTGAACTATGGAGCAGGAGTTCTATTCATGCTTTCTATAGCCCTATCTCCGTCCATATGCAGTGGAGTTGTACTTCTTTTTTATTATTCCACTATAGCTGAGTTATTTTTTATTTTAGCAAAAAAACATTAATTTTTCTTCTCTTTTATTTTATTATTTCTCCATCTCTTTACCTTTTTCTTTTCCTACTTTATTCTCCATTCACTTAACTCATTTTTAACACAATTTCTTAAATCTCGTGTCGAAAAGAAACGTCTCTACTACGAAGGGATGGAGGGAGTATTCCTTTTCAATGAGTTAACTTTCCTATTATTTTATTGTTGAATTAAACCCATATTTAATCATATGCTTCATTTAGACGTGGCATAAGTAGACAGTGTGACAAAAATCAATTCCGTTTACAAATATTATCTGTTTAATCAAATCATTATCTATTTCACTTGGGATGAACAACAAAGATGGAGATGAAACAAAGTCACAACTCACAATTTGATGTGCAACATTGGTTATAATTTTTTGAAATAGAGACTATTTCCATTTTTGTTTGTTTTATAAAATATTTTACTTTTATTTTTGTTAATTTCTCTCTTTAATGTGGATTCGATTTTCTATTAATATATTTTTATAATTTTCTTTCTTCATCTCGTTCATAAATTACTAATTATAAAATCTGTATCATTCTAAATATTTCTATTTTAACAATCATGGGAGTAACAATCATGCCAATACATACTCCCTCCGTCCCACAAGAATATGCACTCTTTCCTTTTTAGTTCATCCAATAAGAATATGCACTTTCTAATTTTGGAAATTTTGTTCTCTCTAATAAGGTGGGACCCATTCTTCACTAACATTACTTTTATTACTTTTTCTCTATACCTCTCTTTTACTTCAATTTTACATTAAAACTTATGCCGAATCTAAAGTGTATATCATTTAGGGACGGAGGGAGTATCAGTTATCTAATCTAATTCCTTTAAATTTTCAAATTTGGTGTGTCCTTTAACTTGTACTTCATCCGTCCCATTGAAGATGACCCATTTTCCTTTTTGGTTTGTCCAACTAAGATGACTCATTATTAAAAATAGAAACATATTTCTCTCTATTTTATTATCTCTCTCACTTCACTCTCTTCACTTCACACACATAATAAAGTTGTATAAATTTCCGTGCCCGCAAGAAAGCGGTCATCTTCTTTGGGATGGAGGGAGTAATTTATTGATGTTGCCCAAAAATGCTACTCCTATTTATGTTGGTGGAACTTAGTGTAAAGGGCAAGAATAAAATAAATTGGGTTGCAATAACTTTTATGATTAAGAGCATCCACAGTTGTGCGGATGTCCTGACGGACATCCCCGAAAACACCTCCTGTCACGTAATAAAGACTTCCCACTGCACTGCCACGTCATAAGGACTTCCCCACAGCACTGCCACGTCATAAGGACTTCCCACTTCATAGTGATGGACATCCCCAAGGACATCCCAACGGACTTCCACAATAAAAAAAATCACAAATTCACCAAATTAAACAATTTACGGAATTAAACAATTTACGGAATTTTTGAAAAAAAATTTAAAATAATCAGGACGTCCGTGAGGTCAACGCAACGGCGGACGTCCGTAAGGACGTCGCGACGGACGTCCCGGGAACGCCGTGGAACTCCGGTGTCCGCAGCGGACGTCCGTATCCGCATCACCACTGCGCAATGGCAGAACTCACCGAACGTCTGCCGGGACGGACGTCATCGTGGATGCTCTAAGAGCTGTCATTGCGGCGGGTCCCTTTTATGTTTTCACATGGGTGTGTACTGTATTTCCCTTTCCATTCGTTATTTAGTTCATTTTTATTAGTAGTATATTTAATAAATGAGTTTAATATTTCATTAAAATATTTTATTTATATTATATTATCAAACTTTTATACGTATATTCATTAACTTTTTTATTTATATTTGATTATAAAATTAATATTATAAAATAGTACTAATTCAGATTCCATTTACTTTTTATAACTACATTCATTCACATTTATTAAAACCTAAACAAGTGAAATCAAAATACACACAACATAGGAGATGTAAGGAGTACAATTACCTTTTTTGCGATTTGTTCGAACAAATTTATTATTTAAAATGATTTAATGATTGATTCGTTAATTGTGTAATCTACACCAATCTTTATTGATTTGATCACTTATATATCAATCTTAAAATCTATGAGTGTAAATCTAATCTATTCGACTCTTTATTGATTTCATCAGTTATATATCAATCTTAAAATCTATCATGCAATATAATCTCTTTAATTATATTAATTCTAGTATATCACATTTAAAACTTGTTATCCATTATATATTAGTCTTTTCAACTCATATCAATTCTATTTACAGAATTTAATTTTTAATAATTGAGTCGTTACACGATGTGTCGAGGAATGACCTACTCTCTCATTCGTCCCCGTTAAGATGTAGTAACATTTTATTGTTTAGTGTTTTTAAGTAGAGAAAAAAAAAAGATAATTAAAGTATTTATGAATAGAGAAAATGTATATGAATGTATTTTATGATAATTCTTTTATAATGAAAGTGTGATATCTTTGAAATAAATTAAAAAGGGAAGTGATGAGTGATTGATAAAATTAATACTCCTTCCGTCCCGGACTACTCGCACATTTCCTTTTCGGCACGGAGATTAAGGAATGAGTGTATAGCAAAGTCAACAATTACGGCTGTAGGTGATAATTTTTACTAAAAATGGAAAGAGTGCAAATAACTTGGGACGCTCAGAAAGGAAATAAGTGCAAGTAGTCCGGGACGGGGGTTATAAATTTGAAAATGGGAATTAAATTGATGAAATGGAGAGATAATTGAGAGTAAAACTTAAAGCTTAAAATAAATATGATAAAATCAATGAAGATGGATGTATGGGAAGTTGTATTAATTGAAACGAAAAGTAAAAGAAAGGAAGAATTATTGCGTGATTTTGGATTACACGTAGGCCGGATGTGTCGATTGGTCACTTTTGCAGTAATCAAAAGTTCATTTCCTCTAATTGGCACATCCATAGTTGAAAAGTTTCCACATAGCATATCTATCAACAGAGATTATTAGATTATAAATCAGTGAAATTCTTGGGTCAGCATACCACCACTTTTGTTTCAAGGACCTATATTTGTCTAATTTGATTTGTAGACTAGATACATGTACATGGTACACTAGTGCCAGCATACCACCACTAGTTTGCAAACACTAGGCTTTTAATGGTAGAGGGGTTTAAACTTCTCCCCTCTGTCCCTCTATAATAGAGAAGTTTTTTTTAAAGAAAAATTATTAAGTAAAGTGATAATAAAATAAAATTAAAAAAATAGAGAGATGAAGAGAAAATAAAGTACGAGAGAATAAAATATGAGATAAGATTTTTGACAAAAAAAAACAAAATGACTCAGCTACAGTGAAACAACTTAAACAGAAATACAACTCAACTATAAAAGAATAGAGGAGCACCATATTAACATTTTTAAAAAAAAATTATAGGTGACTTTAAATTTATTCGCATTTTATGCAAACTCATATTTTAACTTTTAATTACCTAAAATAACTTGCAATATTTTTGTAAAAAATAGCCCCTAATTAATTTTTTTCTACTTCCACCCCTATCACCAACACAGTATTGCATAGAAGCATGATTTTACCAATGCATACTTACTATAACAGCTGCCGATTTTTGCAAACTCAACAAAAAGAGATAGTATGTGAATTACAGAGATAGTATGTGAATTTCGTTATTTGTAATGTACTATCTCCATCCCACAATATGAGTCACATTTAATATGAACACGAATTTTAAGAAAAGTAGGTTGAATAAGTTAGTGAACTATAGATCTCACTTATGAGTATTAGTTTTAATATTTTATAATAAACTGTGAATGAAATAAGTTGGTGGAATATGAAACCTAGTTACCGTTTATGGTAAAAGTGAAATATGAAGTTTATCGTTGCATGAACCAAAATGGAAAAATATGACTCATATTATGGGACAAAAGTAGTAAATGTTATGTGGTCATGACATGCATGAATTGGCATAAATTTAATAGCATCAACATTTCCTAAAATACACATACAGCACTAATACAAATCTTGGTGGAAACCTTCCATATGTTTCCCAACTCCATATTTCACACTTGAATCTCAAGAGCAAAAGGGAGAAAATGTCACGGATGGTGAGAGATTGAAAAGGTAACCGTGCCGTTGTACAAATTCGGGCTTGTAGCATAGACTTGCTGCTTCACGTACAATCTCGCTTCAGTAGGGAAGGGGCCGGGAGTAGGGGAATCCAGTTATAGACGAAAAACCTCCATGAGAGTAGAAGTTATGCGCTTCTGTTGTGAAAAATGTTTGCGCTGGTTCGTGATAATATGGAGATGGAGATTGTCTACCATGGTTGGGAGAGTAGTGATGTCTTCTGTGAGGTGCAGACACTCTTGAACCTGCATTTTGTTTTGAACTAAAACGAGAAAAATGGTGCCTTTCTTTGCTTTTCACCGAATCCCTGTGTGCATTTAGAGAGTTCTTCCCGTGACTCGTCTCCCTTGTTTTGGATGGACCTAAACAAACGAAACAGCTGCAGTGACAAATTGCGAAAAAAAAGGAGTAACATTTTTTTGTTTTCCTAGCAATGCTCACCTTTTAATGCTAATGATTCGTTCTTCCTCATAACTGCTTTATTCCTCCTCGTAGCTCTTACAGCTCTTGCTGCATCTCCTCGTCTGTGCTTTTCAGATAGAACTTCCACTCTTTCTTTTTCATTCTTCCAAAGCTGATGCATCAATAGCATAAATATGAGATACAGAAGATTAAAGATAGATTTCCATCTAGAGGATGTAATTTTGCTATGTTAATGTGAGTCACCTGTCTGCATGTTTTCATTCTGTAGAGGTTGCGGCCTTTAACGAGTAAAGGGAACAGAGGATCTAGTTTCTTATCCCCTCGGCTCCAGAGCACTTCGACCTGGCTTCATTCGACAAAAAGGAAAAGGAAGGGACAGAAGTGTATGAGCGGAAAGGGAAATGAAATCACAAAAAGATAAAAGTTATTCCACCGTGATTGACCTCCTTCGTTTACTATCCCTCACAACGCATCCAGTCAAAAATAGTCTTACCGTGAAAGTATGTTGTTGTCTTGTAGCACCATAACTTTCCTTGATAACTCTCCCAGCAACAGTCCTCCTTCCTGTAGTTCTTCTTGCCCTTTCGCCAGACCTGTTCCAAGAAATGCATGCATCAAAACAGATCAGATTGAACAAACCATTAAGAACTGCATTTAAATTTCGATTGAATACATTCGATGTACTTTCTGATGGAATAAAACAGTATCTCCCTGGCATACATCACCTGCAAAGAAGAAATTCAGTAAAGTGTGAATTAAATCAGATAGAGCAAGTTTCCAGATAAGTCAGAAAAATGTATGGGTTGAGAAGAAGTACCGGTGCAGTTAATGATAAATGATCTTCGGGGATAGAATACTTCACCACTTCCATCTTTCAACCTGTGAAGAAAATTCATGCTGAATTATTGGAAGCACATAACCAGACATGAGATGAGAACCTTCAAATATTCATACTGTAGAAATTGTCCAATGCAAAACTTTAAAAGAAGAATGAGATGGTTCACTTAAAATAGGCCTTGGAAAGAAAATTTCAAAATGCCTCATTTATTTTTCGCAATTTGTTAGACTTGAGTTAGACTTGACAATCTGTATACAGTTTAGCTAAAAGAAAACTCCTAACTTAATTTTGAGAGTATTACCAGATTTATCATCATAGAATTCTAAGAATAGCTAATAAAATATTATGTCTCATCATTCTATTGAAGGCTAATCACCTTATGAACAAGAGTGGATGATACAAAATATGCCAGATATATGGAAGAGCAACAACCACATATAGGATCAATCCTCTTCAACCAATGTAAAGGGCAACAGGCTAAAATAGCTCACATGCTATATAGTCCTCAAAAGCCTCGTTATACACGTAAGGCCTTAGGAAAGCTCTTCACAGAAGACCAAGAGAATTAAACCTAGTTTTATGTTTTCCTTCTGCTGCAACATTCATTTACATATGATTCAAATTCGAGTGAGATACTTATCTATCTCCAACTGCACGATTTTTATGCGTCTAACCTAATAAAAGATGTCTTATACGAAAGAGTTTAACTCATTTAAGCATTTTAAACTAATCCTTCTCATGCCTAGATCCACTTTCTTCCTTATAGGGTAAATTAGGAAAACAGACTGCAAAAAAAGCCTAAATTTTCAATGAAATGGTCTTTATGTTCGTAATATGACCCTATTCTATCAAAGAAACTCAAGGCAAGATGTTCCAAGGCCGGGATATGCCAAAGATGCAATCGGGCATAACCTGCCTGCTCATTCAAATGTTAAAAGGACTCAACAAACAATCGAGAATAACTTTCAGATATAAAACTAACTTCCAGTGCTCCTCGATCCTTGCTATGCACTCTTCTTTATTCCCTGATAGCCTCAAATTATGCCTTCGAAGGTAGGCTTTACATTCGTCCAATCTTAGTTCTTGCATATCACTCCCCCCTACAGAAAACACAATCAACAAACCACATTTTCTTATCACATACTGCTTCCGTCCACCAAAAATAGACTAATTTTACCATTTTGAACCCTCCACCAAAATAAGACCAATTCTAAATAATAAAAGTTTTAAACAAATACTAACCCTACACATCAATCTAAATGTGGATCCTACTAAGACTAATTCCACCACATTTCCCTCCTTATCTCTTACTCTACCAATTGCGCATTAAAATTCTTGTAATTTACAATTTCTGTCTATTTTTTGTGGATTTATAACTTCACAAGTGAAATTACAAATTCTAAATCAAAAAAGGCAACAAAATATCACAAACCTCGAATAAAATGAATAACTTTGTTGCACATGGACTCCGCATTAGGTTTATCGACATCATCACTGTGCCAATCGTCATGTCCCCGGAGTTTAGCCTTGTTTTCATCTTGTGAATAATTCCTCTCTCTCCAATCAAAATCATCATCAATATCATCATCGCTGAGGAAAGAGTAGGAAGAAAATCACAAAAGGAAATATGACAATCGCAAAACCTATCCAAAAAAGGTAATGTATGCAATGTAGCATCTGCACTGATAATCAAAAGGAAAATTAGGCGAAAAATACCAGGAAGTAGACGAACAAATCACTTCAGCGGCGTCGAAATCAGAGTCGGAAGGAGGCGAATTTGATTCGTCGGAAGAAGAGATATCGACGATGATCGGTTTATTGGATTTCTCGACGGCCATTCAAACTCCCAGAGAATTCCCCTATTGCGGGAATCATTACCGATACGGAGTGTATATAAATTCTAGAGCTAACATTATTTTTGGTCCACGACCTTTACCAAAGTATCATTTTAGGTCCATAAACTTTGAAAATATCATTTTAGATCCGTGAACTTTGAGTTAGTATCATTTGAGGTACTTTTTGCTATTTCCAAGTTTTTTTGGATGAAAATACGCTCAATACCTTAAAGTGTGTATATTTTTAATAAATTTATCATATACTCATATTTTTTTATAAATATCTTTACAATATATTTTTGACAAATTTTCTAAATATAATTTGACCTTAAATATTATCACTTAATTTTGTGACATGCAAGTAAAATTGCTTCTTCAATTTTTTATATTAATTTTTTTTAAAATTGAATAAAGAACTTTTCTTTAATAATAAAAAATTGAATAAAGATATTTTTATAAATGTCTTTACCATATATTTTTGACAAATTTTCTAAATATAATTTGAAGAAGATATATTTTTATAAAAATTTAGAAAATTTGTCAAAAATATATTGTAAAGATATTTATAAAAAAATATGAGTATATGATAAATTTATTAAAAATATACACACTTTAAGGTATTGAGGGTATTTTCGTCCAAAAAAAACTTGAAAATAGTAAAAAGTACCTCAAATGATACTAACTCAAAGTTCACGGACCTAAAATGGTATTTTCAAAGTTCACGGACCTAAAATGATACTTTGACAAAGTTCGTGGATCAAAAATGATGTTCCCTCTAAATTCTAAATTCTAAATTCTAAATTCAAAATATTCATAAATAATTGAATATAAATTTAAAACGCAATAGTTCAAATTAATAAATTTATTTAGTTAATTTTATACTCCCTCCTTCCCATCATAGCAGTCTTATTTGGTTTGTTGACAAATTTTAATAAAGGTAAAGAAAAATGAGTTGAATAAGTTAAAGGAAAGTGGGTCCCACTCCTAAAATGTGAGTGAAATAAGTGGTGAAATGTGAGACTTATTTACCATTTATAGTAAAAATGAAATATGAGTCATATTGTGTGACGGACGGAAATAGCAAAGTAGGACTCTAGTTGTGGACGTACAATATTTATATCAAATTGGTTATTAAATTTTAAATTATTTTAAAATAAGAGTAAAGGTCAATTTTGGTCCTCAACATATGATCAAAATACGAATTTGGTCCAAAACATTCACTTTTTAAAATACAGGTCCATAACAAATGAAAATGTCGACGAAGTTGTCCTTTTTTTG
Source organism: Salvia splendens (assembly GCF_004379255.2). Classification (NCBI taxonomy): domain Eukaryota; kingdom Viridiplantae; phylum Streptophyta; class Magnoliopsida; order Lamiales; family Lamiaceae; genus Salvia; species Salvia splendens. Next base: position 18,249,430 of record NC_056047.1, on the reverse strand, counting down.
ACGATTCCGTTAAAAAACTAACGATCAATGTTAATTGTGCAGTGGCATGACCGTTAGTTTTTTGACGGAACCGTAAAAAAAGGACCACTCTGACCAAGATTTCATTTGTTATGGACCTGTTTTTCAAAAAATAAATGTTTTGGACCAAATTCAATTTTGGTCATATGTTGAGGACCAAAATTGACCTTTACTCTTAAAATCAGGGACGGAGCCAGGATTATAAATGAAAGGGGGCAAAGTTATATGTGATGAAAATTTTAGAATTTGAGAAGGGGCAAATACAAGAAAATTTTAATAATTTTACAAAATTGGACCATAAATTAGTACATGTAAACATATTTGAGGAGGGGCATTTGCCCCACCTTCTTATAAGGTGGCTCCGTCCCTGCTTAAAATAAATACTCTCACCGTCCCTCAAGAATATGCACTCTTTCCTTTTTTGTCCGTCCCACAAGAATATGCACTTTTTAATTTTGGAAGTATTTTCTCTCTAATGAGGTAGGATCCATTGTCCACTAACAATACTTTATTTACTTTTTCTCTCTATCTCTATTTCTCTCTTACTTCACGAATTTTAAATTAAAACTCGTGCCAACCTCAAAGTGCATATTTTTTTAGGACGGATGGAGTACTAAACTTATATTCCCTCCGTCCCCGATTAGGAGTCTTTCTTTGACTCGGCACGGGTTTTAATGAAGTGTTTGAATGTGTGGTGTAGTAAATGGAGTTAGGTAGTGGAATGTGGGACCTGTTTGACTTTTGGTGTAATAAATTTAATTGAATGAATTCAATGTCCAATTAAACTTTGAAGGATTAGATAATGGTGTAGTGATTAACTAAATTCCATCGATTACACTTGTTTAATTAATCTTGTGTTAGCAAAATTGAATGGAAAAAAAATTGCACTGTTATTGCAATGAAGAGCCAATTTCACTGTCAACGTGATTAGCCAATTGAATGGAAAAAAATTGAATAGCCAATTTCAACATCAACTTGCACTGTCATTGCAAAATTTAATGGAAAAACAAAAGTGCACAGTCAAATTCATACTCGCCAAAGAATAGGGAGGGAAAGCCAAAATTCAGATTCGTCGAAGCCACCCGCCAGAGCTTCGGTTTCAGATTCGTCGGTTAATGGGGATGGAGGTAGACTGTCAGAAACGTAGAAGCCCTCGGACGGAGGCTGAGTGTCAAATCCATCGAAACCCTTAGCCGGAGCTTCGGTGTCAGATCCGTCGAGTAATGGGGACGGAGGTAGAGTTTCAGAACCGTAGAAGCCCTCGGAAGGATCTGCAGTTTCAGATCCGTCGAAACCCTTAGCCGGAGCTTCGGTTTCAGATCCGTCGAGAGCGTCGGACCGATCTTCAGTTTTAGATCCGTAAAAGACCAAATCGAGAGGTGTCGGCCCTTCAGCCCCGTCGTCGCCTATGAACGATGGAACACCGTGAACCACGGACCGACGACCAATTGCGTTGTAATGAGAGAGAGACTGAGTGAGGCAGAGGGGGAGAGGGTGAGAGGATTAATGAGAGAGAGACAAGCGACAGTGAGAGAGAGATTTGAGAATGAGGGAGTTGAATCGAGAGCGAGGGAGTTGATGTCCAAAAAATGGGAGTTGAGAGGGTAAGTAATGGCATTTCTTGTAAATTTTGCTAAATATGAAGGGTAATTTTGATGTCCAAAAATGATAAGTGGAAGAGTGACTTTTAATGGGGGACGTCCCGAAGTGGAAATTAGCGACTCTTAATCGGGGACGGAGGGAGTAGTTTTTTTATATTTGAAAGGTTTAATAGTGATTAAAAAACTCAAATTAAGCAGTAATATACTTTAAATTATTTGAAGTCCAATTTAGTCATCTTAATATTTTAAATTCCAGATGTAAATAAAAATGCTACGTCCGATTTAACAAATCTGATAAATTAAGAACTAAAATCATAAAGAAAAGTAGAATACATAGGAAAACATAACGTTTCTAAGAACGGATTACTCGCCTCTTTCTCATTCTCCTAGTCCTTCCATTAATTAACTGATCAATATAAAAAATGATTTATTTAATTGTATATAAGTTCAAAATGATTTAGTTACGAGGAATAATTAAGGAGTAAAATTTTGACCTCACGTAGCATATAAAAAATAAATTTGCACATTGTATTTTTGACGCCAGATTTGCGATTATCTTACCCAATTCTACAAACTGAATTTTATCTTGGAACACACAATTTCTTCGCAAATCATTCCATCAATATGAAATTTGACCTTCAAACTTCGCTTATCTCCTCTCAATCACTACAAATGTTATTGAGCCGCTCGGCCACCTTCACCAACCAACTCACTCATAATCAACTGTACTACAAGAAATTGAATCATCACTTACAGCAAATGCCTGCTGCCTGCCACGACCATTTAAATCAACATCCAGCTGCCCCTAATATCAATATAGTATAATTTCGTGCTTATCAAGGGGGCGAATTAAATATTGAAATTGCTGGTAGCCATAACTACTTCTCTTTTCTAATAAGTGAAATCACAGGAATTCCCCAAAATTATATAATTAATTATAAGTTTAAGCTCCTAATTATTTCTATTTTATAAATAATATCCTAAGTTATCAAAAATAATATTTGTAACTCTGGATTATTGATTTTACAAAAAAATGATTCAAAAATGGGTATGTACGTTTCTATTTGAAGTCAGCGGTTTAAAACCCGCGACTAACCGTCAGTCCAATTAAAACCGCGCACTTCTACTTCAAATCCCAAACTGTTTTTGCACTACTAAAAATGATAAAAAATCATGTGAGTAATCTAAAATATCAAAAATATAGTATTAACATAGCAATCATTCTAAAGCACTTGCATGAAAAAAATATACTTTTTCAAATTTGTTCAACATGTCGCACCAATTTTCATGCGAAACCGAATAATAAACGTTGGATACAATTTATAGGAGTACAATAATTATCTTTGGAATAAAAAACATTTGCTATAATTAATTGGTAAAACATTGTATATAAATTCAAAAATGTTCATAAATAAATGTATTATACTCCAAATAATTATCAGAAACGGAGTACAATATTTATATAAAATTGGTTATTAAATTTTAATTTATTTCAACATAAATATTAAACTTTATAGTCCAATTTATATTTTAAAGGTTTAATTGTGATAAAAAAATCAAATTAAGCACTAAATTTTATACTTTAAATTATTTGAAAGTTCAATTTGGTTTTCTTAATATTTTTAATTCCAGATGTAAATAAAAATGCTACGTCAGATTAATAAATCTGATAAATTAGAAAACATCCGAAAACATAACGTTTCTAACATCAATTAAGAACGGAGTACTCGGCTCTTTAATTTCTCAATCTCCTTTAATTAACGGATTAATATAAAAAATGATTATTTAATGCTATCTAAGTTCAAAATGATTTTGTTACGAGGATTAGTTAAGGAATAAATCTTGACCTCACGTAGCATATAAAAAAATAAATTTGCACATTGTATTTTTGACGCCAGATTTGCGATGATCTTACTCAAATTCTACAAACTGAAAATTTTATCTTGGAACATGTTTGCATGGATATTGATTTGTCATAATCAATCGCCATCATTCAATCAATAAGCAACCTCGATGAAATCATAGCTTCAAACTTCAAACTCTCCTTAGGCATCCGCAATGCCACTGTGGGTGTGCGGACGATGCCCGATACATCGTCCGCTCCATCGTCCGCCCACTGTGGGCGACGCGGACGATGCAACGCGTTTTCATTTTTTTTCGAATTTTTGTTTATTTAAACCTCGTTTCTCATTCTATTTTTCATACGAACATTTCACTGATTGGGCCGATGATGAAGGTGGATCTAGCTCCAGCACGGCGACCGCGCCCCACGCTCGAGGATTACCAACGAGCTTCAATGAGTTTCTATCTAGACTGGCCTCAATGCGCAACCAACAAGACCATGTTCAGCTCATGAACGACATGATTGAAAAAGTTTGGGACCGTAACCGCCGTCGTTGAGAATGCGTATTTTTTTAGTTCGTATTGTAATGTATTAATTTTAAATGAAATGAAGAGTTTTTCCAATTTTTGTAGTTATTTAAATATTCAAATAAAGAAAATGCTTAGGAAGGCTTATAGGGCTCCCCACTGCTGGTGGAAGGGTAGGAGGATAAAATGATGATGTGGCGGTGCATAGAGCGCCCCATTGCTAATGCCCTTATCTCCTCTCAATCATTAGAAATGTCTTTCAATCATTCCTAATACCCCTCTATCTGTCATTAAATATCTCTTTTTTTCATGCGACCGATAATAAATTATGTCTCATTTCAACTATACAATACTTACTTTTAGTAAGTGGATACATTCCACTAACTCTTTCTACTCACATGTAGTTGAGTCATTTACTTATTTAGCTAAAGATTTTCTCTCTCTAATATTTTACTCTCTTTCTCTCCCATATTTTATTCGCTCTGCTTTAACCTTTAACACATTAATTTTTTAAATCTCGTGCCTAAAAGAAATATCTCTGCTACCTTGGTACCTTGGGACAGAAGGAGTGTATTAAAGTAGGACTCACTCTCCATTAACTTTTATTGTCCATTTTTCTTCATAAATTCAAACAATTTTTAAAATCTTAACCGGTCAACTATGAGACATTTAATTATGGATGGAGTAGATCTGCCCAAGGTTTACCGAACCGGCGGTTACGGTTCCGAACCGAAACTGTGAGAATTTACCCAAACCAAAACCATCGATTTTTGAATCGTGGTTCGGTTCAGGTTCAAAAAAATTCGAACCGAAACCGTGTCGGAACCCTTGGTTCCGAGCGGTTCCAAACCGCCCCAAACCGGAACCGCGAAAATCCGCCGAAAACCGTGAAACCAAGCAGGAACCGCAAAAAACCGACGGTTCGAAACCGTGAAAAACTTTTAAAAACCACCGAAAAACCGCCGATTTGGAACTGAAACCGAAACCGCCAACCACCCTCGCGGTTCGGTTCCGGTTCGGCAATTTTCAAAATTGGAACCGTGGGCAACTCTAGGATGGAGGGAGTAGTTTTATGTGTGATGTGGCAATGTGTAGTAGGATTAATATGGAAACAACAAATTAATTAGATCCATGCATGCTCTCAGTGATGCACCTACCAATTCATTGCATCAAATCAGATATATTAATGGAAAAAAAAGAAAGTTGGGATTTGGGAATGACAAATTATAAAAACTTATTTATGCTCATAAGGGAATAAGTTTGAAGTAGTGAATTTTTGGTGCTTGAAGCTTAGCTAAACACCTAAATTTTTGAGCCGAGTTACATCACCCCAGGATGCATACGCTCATCCCTCCGCCTCGAGGTATTCGCAGGGATTATCCCAAATTAGGGAGGATTATCCGGATGAACCCAATCCGGAAGGAGGACGAGGCGGTGGAAGCTCCAGGGCATTCGACGCCGTGGAGAAAGAGGAGGAGGCGGCCGAGGAGGAGGAGGAGGAGGAGGATGTAGGCCGTCATCCGTACAGCCGCAAGGACACGATGACTCTGTACAATGCCTGGATCAGCGTCTCGTACGATCCCATCGTCGGGAATCAACAATCCCGGAAGTACTTTTGGGAAAAGGTCACCGAGGCCTACAATGAGATTAAGCCGAAGGGGTCCCGCCGCCGCACATTGAAGATGCTCCGAAGTCATTTTGACCGAGTCGACAGAGATGTCAAAAAATTCTGCGGCATCTACAAGAATGAAGCGGCTCATTACCAAAACGGAGCCACTGGAGCCGACATTCTGAGATCGGCTTTGCGAGTCTATTTCGACGACAACGACAAAGAATTCAAACATGTCGATGTTTGGGAGGCCGTCAAAGACGTCGAAAGGTGGGCTGGCGGTGTCCAGTCCAGCACGGGCTCAACCTCGAAACGCACGAAGCACACGGCGGGTGGCCAATACTCGTCTAGTGGGGGCGGTTCAAGCAGCGCCGCACAAGAGGTTGCCTCGCAGGAGGTTGAGGGCACGACAGACGATGCAGGGGGGTCCTCCCGTGTGCGCCGTCGGCCGCAAGGGACCAAGGCGGCTAGAGGGAGGAGGGGCCGAGACGAATCAAGCCAGGCGGGTTCCCAAAGGCCGCCCTCCTCCCTAATGTACATGTACTTCACCGCCACGATGTCGGACACTTTCCGGATGACGCCCGCCCAATATCAAGCCCATCATGCTGGCATTGTATATCTGGCGGGACAACTTGGTATTCCGCCTCCATTCGGTGCACCGCCACCGCCTTCGGGGTATGATTCGCCGGCGGAGTAGTTTTTATAATTTCTATAAATTTGTATTTTAAATTATGTCTTTTTTTATTTATTTTGCCACGAATTTAATAATGTATTTTTTAGGATTTTAAGTTGTAATTTTATTTTATTTAATGAAGTGTGTTTTTATTAATTGAATTTGTTGGAAATAAAAATAAAAAATGAAATTGAATGAATAGTTAAGGGATGAGATGGTTAAGAGATGTAGGGTTGCAGGTGCTGTCTCTTAGTTAAGAGATAGAGTGAAAAGTATAGTAGGACCTATGAATAGTTAAAAGATGAAACGGTTAAGAGAAGGATAAAAGACAGCGTTGCGAAAGGCCTAAAACTAACAATGATAAATATCTTGCGAGTAATCTAAAATATCTAAAATCTAGTTTTAACCATGAACTATCGATTCATATCGAGATGCTACATATGAGTACACAACAAACATTTAAAAACACTAGCATGAAAAAATTATGTTTTTTTTTTCAAATTTGTTTAACATATTATGACATATCAACATAGGATACAATTTATACAATATCAATTACCTTTGGAATAAAAAACATTCGCTGTGATTAATTGGTAAAACATTGTACTCTTATCAAGCGGACATCTAAACGATACATGATCTAGGATCAAAATTCACATTGTTCAAATTTTCTCAGATCAAGAAAAATAAGAGGTGCATGTTTTTTTATTGTAGATTGTCCAAAAAATTACGGAAAGTCATTGGACAGATAATGTTTTGACAAAAAATAATAGTATGGCTCAGTCTCTCCCTCTCCCTCACTATGAGAAATACAGTACTTTAGCCAGAGTTCCGATCTCCGCCAAAGCCCGAATCCAGAAAGCTGGTCTGGTTGAGGTGACTCACGTCACCCCATGACTTAACGCACCATTTCCCATCCTCGGAGAGGTGAAATATGTTGACGGAAGTGTTGAGAACCTTCCCACATCGCTGATGCGGAGAAGCCCGTTTGTGAAGTGCTCTGATGGTACCCCCGTGTGACACTACAACCACTCTCTCGCCTGCATAAACTCAACATTATAATGAATTGCTCGAATCTCTTCTCTGGACATGACAAGTTGAGGAACAAGCGATGTACCTTGGTGTTTCTTCGCTATCCTTTGCAAAGCCAAAGTGCTACGTTTGTAAAGTTGATTGAAACTCTCTCCACCACCCTGCATACGTGGAGGATTAGCTACAACCAGAGCAATCCCTAGAGGAGTTCACATAGGTCAGAAATAATCTGCATTTATATGTTCATTCATGAGCATGGGACTAGATTAAGCGGCCGATAATCTGGTATAAATGTTTTACATGCCACCTTTATGTAGGGGGCAGCAGACTTGTTAAGTGAAAAAAGTGCTGGAAGAGTTACTAAGACAAATATCTATGTGAGAACTATACAAATAACACTTCCAATAAAGATGCAGTTTTGCAGGAGTATTAAGTTAAATACAATGATTAGGTCAACTGGACAAACTAAATTAACCCTTGAGAATAAATTTCCACAAGCAACCAACCAAGTATCCAACCAATCTAAATTATATGAAAGAATGTCATTATTACTCCACGAAAATAAACGCTTAAAGAATGCATACCTAACTACTCATAAGTTAGTGTGTGAGCGTGAATGTGGAGAGAGTGAGAGAGAGAATATACTGGAATTTCTTGATCTTCGTGGGAAGAAACGAATGCTTTATGAGCTTCTGGTTTGACTTTGTGAGCTTCATGAAAGACAACACCTTGAAGGTCTCCAAGATGTCTCTCCCTCAAGTCAGCTTCTTTAGCAACCTGATGGAAGCAAAACACATTATTTAGGCTTGTGTTACCTGCCGAAAGCTAACAAGCTCGGACAAGAACAGGTATGAAACTCTTTAATTACGACATTAAAAAAAAGTATCATCTGAGTCAGATTGAACTCTAAAGTCACACATTCCATGTTGTACAGTAACAAATCAGAACCATAGAGCAGCGATTAACTGAATAATACATAAAGGGTCTACACTTTCCACGTTTTTGGTGATTGGTTTCATCATGAACTATATAGGATATACGAATCACCAATTCCAGTGAAACAATTTGGCTAGACATGTACGGCACATGAGAGCATATTGGTCAATCATCCAAATGGTATGCCATTTTACTATATAAGTGTTGCATGCCATCACTTTACTTTTTATGGAAAATAAATTAAATTGCTATCATGGTAAACAAACCTCCTACCTCTAATCTAATACTACTCAACACCAGAAAGTACTCTACTACAAAACCAATAAAAGTTTGTTAAACTAATACAACAATGAATGAAGACACTGAACTTGGACAAGAAATATATTAAAATAACTAGACTCTCATTTTCTTTTTCTAGATTCCCTTCTTTTCTTAACTAAATAAATATAGATACTGATTTCACCAACCATTCTCCTAGTTGTGCTGCAAGTTTCAAAATTTCCTTGTAGTGCAAAAACTAACAGCCAGCTCATAAATACAAAGTTATTACCGCAACAAATAAGTGAGGCTGCTAAAAGTAGATTCATGAAAAGTACTTTACATCAACACTTCACAGCAAGAAGATAAGAATCATGAAAACCAAAGCTACAATATGATCATCCAGTCATACCTCAATTACCCCACAGCCTTTTGCTATTATCTCGGCAGTACAAAATGCTCGTTTTAAGTCTGATGAATATACTGCAGAGATTTTGGGCTCTTTTGAAATCCGGTCAGCGACCTTGTAAAAGAAATAACAAATTCCACATCACATTATTGCCTACATTAGCAAATACACTAGAAATTGCAGAAACACAACATACTGCAAAGGCTTGCTGTCGCCCAACATCATTTAAGTCCACATCCAGGTGCCCCTGTCCATCACAAATATGATAACTGTAACATAAATGTTGCTGGATCTATTCGGGGAACATGTACTTATAAGTGGTAGCTAGAACAAAAACTGTTGTCCATCAATCTTCAAAGGAATACACATTTATAAACTTTAATATCCAAATGATGTAATGCAAGACCATAAATTTTAACTGGATAGGATATAAGTGAAACAAAGCAACTTGAACACAACTACAATTCTTAAATAAATGAACAGAACCCCCTTTCCAAACTTTGGTTCAACAGAGTTATGACTAATTTAAAGCACCACGGCCATGAACTTTGATGCAGAGCTCCAGATTTTAACGCAACGGTTCATCAATTACGTGAAATACCGCACTTGATTTACACAGAAAGCCAAAGACACGGACCTGGATTCTGCGATCAGAATTCCACTCCGTTTCGCCGTGACGAATTACGATTATTTCTGCATATTTAGGGCTAACACACTCGATCGTTCCACCATTCTCAGTACAATCAAAAGTACCTAAAACAGAGGCACTGGGGAAAAAAAACACAGTCAATAAATTCACAATTTCAGCTGAATGTCAATAATTGCTGTTCCAAAGTAGCATTTGTGAGCTAAACGAGTGCATACGAGATGTGAAATGAAGCAAATATTGACCAATCGGTATTCATGGAAAAAAAAAGAGTAGCACCGGACCTTGATCCTGAGCTGGCCATGCGATCGCCGGCGACAACGGTAGCGGAAAACGGTGGAAAACGTTTGAGGCTTGTGTTTGCGTAGAGCAGGCGGTTAGGTCGAGAATTAGGAATGGAGTGTGGCGGAGATTTACGGATTTGGCTCACACACTTTGCACTATTCACATTTACTGCTAGGGGTGGTAAATCGTGCGTGTCGGGTCGTTATGGTGTCGACACGATAACGACACGAACACGATAACAACAAACACGAACACGACCCGTTAAGAAAACCTCAAACACGAACACGAACACGACACGAAACCCTCAGACACGAACACGACACGAACCCATTAACGACACGAACCAATTCGGGTCAACACGACACGATAACAACACGTACACGAGATGACACGATAACGACTCGATAACAACACGACCTGATAACGGTTAAACCTATTAAAAATGAAAATAATAAGAATTAATAATATTAAAATATTATTTGTTAACGGATAACACGAACACGACACGAACACGACACGAACACGTATTGTTAACGGATAACACGAACCCGACACGAATATTATTTTGGTGTTCTTTCCAGTTAAATCTTCTTTCCTCACAGTTAAGTTCTGCAGTTTCATTTTTCGGTTTGTTTTTATATAAAAATGAAAATTCGAAAAAATAGAGAAGAATCTTCTTATCAAATGTGATTTACATAGTAAGAGTACTTGTGATGTTAAATAAATGTGCCCTCCGCAAATTCGAATTTGGAACATTAATTATCAAATAGTCTTCACTTAATCAGTTAATTGTCATTTAGTAAAGAAATCATGAATTCTGATATTCGAAGTAATATTTCAATAATTATAAGGCCATCCGCAATGGCGCCTAGCGCACCGCCTAGCCGAGTGCCGACGCTAGGCGGAGCGCTAGGCGGTCCATTGCAACCGCCCAGCCATTTTCGGAATTAAAAACCGCCTAGCGCTCGGCGATTTCGTGGCGCTGGGCGATCCGCTCGGCGCTATTGCAGCGTCCGGATCGCCTAGCGCATCGCCTAGCCGATTTTTTTTTTCAAAACACTATATATACCCGGTTTGCACGTCATTTTCATTCGCACCACTTGTTTTAACGAGTACTCTCTCTATCTTAATTTCTATACAAGATCAACCCCGAGAAATGGAAAACACCAACGAAGGTACTCCAATGACGACCGGGTCTCAAACTCCCCCGGTACCCGTGGGAGGTGGATGGGGTCCGATGCCAGGGTACTACAACATGTACCCTTGGCAGGGGATGATACCCGGGATGGCAACTGGAGGGAGTATGCCGGCGTGGCAGGGGTACCGGGGATGCAGCCCGGTGTGCATATGATGCCGGGGTGGGCACCCGGGATGAAGATGATGTCTGGGGGGGACGACGATGCAGCCCCCGACGCAGGGGACGACAGGGTGGGTACCGGGGACAAAGGGACGTCGGGGGATGAAAACGTCTGTCGCCCCAGTTTTAATTTTTCGACTGCTTCTTCGCACACTTCGACCCCAACGGAGACGCAGTTCACGTAATTTGAGACTTTCTCCTTGGAGGAGTTGGGGATTGATATGCTTGGTGTTCCGGAAACTCTCGTTCCCGTGGGGGGAGCAGTGCGGGGTGCCCCAAAGAAGGGCAAGGGAAGAAGAAGGGCGAGTCATCCAAGCCTCCTAGCTCAACTGGTTGAGAAGGGAGGCAAGGATACCGCGTCATCCTAGAGGTCGCGTGTTCGACCCCTGGGAGGCCCATCTTGGGGATTAATTTCCCTGGGGCCTAGTGGATTCACTGGCCTGACTCCAGAGCTTCGGGAGGTGATTAAGCATGTACCCGTGCCTGGACCCAGGAGCTGGGGGAGGTGAAAAATCCTGGACCCGTTCCTGCGGGGCTGGTGGACCCATTGGGTCCCACCTTGACAACGAAGCGCAGCTTGGTAAGACGCTTTTACCTCCGACCGTTAGGCCGGGGGTCCGAGACACTTCGGGGGGTAGGTGGGGAACCACCGTCGATCCTCCTTTTAAATTTTTTTTTAAAAAAAAGAAGGGCGAGTCGTCGCAGCCGGGTGAGGATAGCCAGGTCCGGATGAGTTGGACGGACGCTGAGAACGTCGCGCTATGCAAGGCGTGGGTCAGTGTTTGCGATGATCATCTCGCTTCGAACAACCAGAGGATCGTCAACTTATGGGGCAAGATAGCAGCAGCCTACCAGACATTTTGCTAGGAGGGGAGGCCACGCAACGGGGAGGATTGCCGGAATGGGTGGGACCGAATCAGGGCCGTTATCTCCCGATTTTCGGGTTTGTACACCAACGCCCTTCGCATGCAAAGCAGTGCCCAAACGGAGGAAGACTGCAGGAGGATAGGGGAGAAAGCCTTCCCCCAGCCCGGGTTGTATAAGGAGTTCACCTACTGGAACTGCTATCTTGTGCTGAACGACTCCGAGAAGTTCCGAGTATGCGTCGACGCTGGCTGGCCGAAGAAGCAACGACTGAACTATACCGGTGATTACAGCGGCAGCAGCGGTGGTTCCCAGGACCTCCCCGAGACGGCCCAGGAGGTCCCGGCCCCTCGTTCGTTCGCTCACCGAACTCGCCCGGTTGGGCACAAACGGGCTCAACGGGAGGCGAGGGGGGTCGCCGGGGTTCCCAGGAGGTCCAGTCGGCATCCCCCTTGGCCAATCCACAGCGGATCTCAAATTCTTCGCGCGTCAACAAACGCGCGCTCAGATGGTCAAGACGATGGCCGAATGGCGGGCGGCGGTGGACACCGTGGAGAAGAGTTTGCTTCAAACATTGCTCATGAGCATGCAGGACGAGTTGGAGGCAGCACGGAGGGAGACCGACGGGAGTAGAGGCGGCGGCCACGGTGGCGTCGGAGACGGATGCGAGGGTGGCGACAGCGACGGAGGAGACGACGACGGAGACGAGGAGTGAATTATTGTACTTTTTTAAAATTATTGTAATTTTTTAAAATTATTGTACTTTTTTTAAATTATTGTAATTTTTAAAATTTTAATAGTATTATTAATGTTTCCCGTATATGTCTCGTAAATTAAATTCTGTATATTGTGTGATTGTTAATTATTTCATTTTTATATAATTGTTATTAGTGATGTGGCTAGGCTATGGCTGAACTATTTGCTTGTTTTGATGATGTGGCAGGAGGATTTTTAGTGCTGATAATGTGGCAGAAGAAGTTTGTGGCTAGGCTATGGCTGGGCTATTCCTTACTGTGGATAGCGTAAAATGTAATTGGGCATATATCATATGGCCACGTGGACAAAATCTGTCCACCAAATATAAACAAATTGAGAAAAAGGGATATGAGCCTAAACCTCTCTTCTTCGTTTCTTCTAAAACCCTAATTTCCAAAGCTCACTCAATTCCAGCGCTTTCTAGGGCAAGAAATTAGGGAAAATCATGGGGCGGACATACAAAATGAAAGGGCAGAAAAGGAAGAACAAAGATGAGAAATACGATAGGGAGCAATCAGTCGAAATGGCGGAGCCGTCGAAGAGAGTGAAGACGGACGGCTCCGGCTCGGACTCTGAAAAGGAGGAAAATTTGGTTAGTGAATTGCCCGGGATTCCGATTGCTCCGCTGGATACGGGGAGTAACAAGCAGCGAGTCATCTTTGTTCTTGAAAAGGCCTCTTTGGAGATTGCCAAAGTCGGCAAGGTTCGAACTTTTGTACCCTAACATTGTGTGTGTTTTGATGAGGATTGTGTTTTGATCTGTTTGTTTTTGGTGACAGACTTATCAGCTATTGAGTTCCGACGAGCATGCCACATTTCTGGCGAAGAATAAGCGGAACCCCGCTGATTATCGCCCCGATATTGCTTTTCAGGTATTGATTATGTTTTGTTCATACTCGTTTTGTGTATTCAACTCAAATTGATTGCATTTCCTTTATCTAGAAACGAATAGTTGTACCTGTTTTTGCTTGTGAAGATTAGAGAATCCAGATAAATTTTGTTTTGATTTAGAGCTGATGATATTGATTGTGGAATACATGCTCACTTTTTTCTTGAACATCAACGCTTGTAACTCTGTTTTCTCAAAACATTATGTTGCCAATTTTAGGTTTTTCTTTAGAGGTGATGATATTGATTGTGGAATACATGTTCACTTTTTTCAACACTTGTAACACTGTGTTCTCTAAACAATATGTTGGCAATTTTAGGCAATCCAAACAATTTTAGATAGTCGCGTGAACAAAAGTGGGAGACTGAAAGCTCTGTATGTAAGGACACAACAAGGTCTTCTATTGGAGATCAAGCCCCACGCGCGTCTGCCAAGAACATATAAGAGGTTCTCCGGCCTCATGGGTCAGTACAACAATTTAATGTAGCACATTTTGCAATTTCCATCTGAAATGTATTGTTTATGGATTACACTTGTGATCTTTCTTATTGACTGTTACAGTACAATTGTTGCAAAAGCTGCACATTACTGCAACTGGCAATGGTGAAAAACTTTTACGCCTTGTGAAGAACCCTGTGACCCAGTATCTACCCACCAACAGCCGTAAAATAGGTGAAGTGGATTTTCTTTGCTGATTTGTGGCTTTAGTGTTTGTGCTTGCTGCCGAATTAAATATCAACTGGTTTTACTGGACTACAGGCTTCTCTCATAGTTCGGAAAAGCTGATTGACATGCACAACTATGTTGGTAAAATCAACGAAGAATTGGATTTAGTATTTGTGGTACATTACCAGTCTTTCTCGTTACTTTGTCCTCCCTTGTTTTATTTAATGCTCTTTATCAATGCTATTCATTTAACTTAAATTTGTTAACATTCTTCTCTGGTGCATCGACAGGTAGGAGCAATGTCCCATGGAAAAATTGATGAAGATTATGTTGAAGATTACATTTCAAGTAAGTGTTGTGATATGTATAAGCTTAACTCAACATCTTTTTGCAGGGTTTTGCTTATATGTTCTGCTCCTTATATTTGAAAAGTGTGAGGAAAGAGGTATAATAGTTTCCCCTCTTCTCATACCTAAGGAACACCTAAGCCTTGATTTTGGTTTAGGTTCATTCAGAATGATGAACAGCAAGCCCCTAAATTTTCTAAAAACCAAGCAATCAGATGTTTCTTGTGGATTGTTACGATTGGCGATTTATTTCAGTCTGGGACTCTGGGCCCACAAAATCACCATTGTCAAATGCCTTAGCTTTATCTTTTACAGTTTGATTGATGGATTTAATTATCTCTCCCTGAAAAATAGTAGTACTAGAAAGGAAGAGAAGCATAGGAATGATATGGATAAATCATAATATGATTAATACCAACCTCTCTAAGTGGAAGGCATATTACCAAATTAGTCACTAAAAACCAACATAATCATGGGCCTTTGGTGATCAACTTGTTTGTGCAGTCACTTCTCTGTTCAAATCACTTATTTGAATAATAACCTTGGTACAGTGAGTTGACATATGCTGTTGATTAATATATAGTATATCTGAAGAGAGATCATCATCTAGTTTACGAAGTAATTCAACAATTTTACCTAATTGGTCAGGCCAAGATTTCCACATGGTTTTCATTTTTTGTTGTGTGTGTAATTCTGATGATCTTGATGTTTCCTTGCAGTCTCCGAATATCCATTGAGTGCTGCATATGCCATTTCTATTATTACGAATGCTGTAGAGCGAAAATTCAAGATCTTGTAAGTCGTAGCCAAAGCCCCTACGCTATATGTTTGGTTTCGTATACAAGTGCAGGTTGTGACTTAAGCAGATTTTCAGTTTTTCCTGTGCCAGATTGTAGTTTTTTTTCGCTCACAGATTGCAGTTGTTATTGAATCATAGTATGATCATCAAAAGTGATAGGTCAACTTCTACTACTATATTTTTGTATTTCTACGCTCTTATGTTGTGGAATTTTGAGATATAGTACTCCCTCCGTCCCATTGTTGTAGAGGCATTTCGTTTTGAGCACTCAGTTTAGAAAAATGATAATAATGTAGATAAGCCTTCTCTATATTATTATTAATAATGCACGGTCTGTACCATTTGCTCTGAAGGCGTCTCTCTTTTGACTATTCATGCACGGGTCGTGCGTTTGGTAGCCTTTCGCATGGTCTGTGCCTTTTTACACGCCGAAATTGTCGTCTTATCGTTTTGCCTCAGTCCAAAACCTATCAGATTAAATTACTGCTAAAGCAAGTTTAAAAAATACTGAAAAAATGCATATATAAAACCGATAATAAAAATAACAACAATTTGATTCACATCACATACCAAATTATATTTTGGATAATTCAAGAGCCCATATAATCTCTAATAATTGTAATTTTCATTTTGTTGGATTTAGTGGTTTCAAATGTTGAAGTGACTTTTTTTTTTTTTATTTTGTTAGTAATTAAATGCAATTCAAGCCTGACTTGGTTGCATTTGGTAATCTCATTCATTTATGTTGCAAAGTGAATTTATTTTTGTCACAACGAGTTTAAATGGTAGACTAAACATAGTAAAGTATTATACATACCTTATTGAATCATAGATGATTAAGCTTGCGGAGTTAGTGGATCGATGAGTAAATAAGCAAGTTCGAATTCAATCTTGTTTAGAGTGATACAAATGGAGTTTGTTTGTATTGGAAAGTTTTCTTTCCTATAGCAACAAAAATGAAAGGTTCATGTTCCTTGTTCCCTCACAAATGCATACATACTATATGAATCATCAATCTTTTAACACAATATGATCTTGATTTGATTTTAAAAAAAACTACTCCATATATAAAGCAAAAGATAAGGGATTTGGTGAAACAAACAAATTGGCCTCATGGGGTTGTATAGGGACACAACAAATTTGCCCCAACATCCCTCCTTATGGGCAACGTACAATAATGTGGCCAACAATAAAAACATATACTATTCATATTCTCCTTACTACATTAAATATTAATAAAAAAATGTTTAATGCTATGATACCAAAACACATTTAAGAGTAACAGTATTGCTATTTCTATATTGCAAATCAATTTAGAGATCTGCAAATATTCTATTGAGTGGGTAAAGTCAAATACCATATGCTTTGTCCAATTAATGCAAAGCTAAACTACATGTAATTAAACACAAAATTTGTCATACTAAAAAACCATAGTTGGAAACTTGGAATAATATGATGACATGCTCTCTACATAAGTTATCATGGATATCTTTCTAGAATGAGCTAGTTGTAGGAAACCCCCCATAAATTATGCATTTCAAAACAAAAAAAAAAACAAAGACAAGAACAAGGAAACATTGGAGGAATAAACAAGCTGGCAAAAAGATTTTGTGTGTGGCCCTAAGATTGCCATTTTTGTTAATGATTTGGAGGAAATAAGAATGTACATAAATCAATATTATCTTTTGCAACTAGAAAGCCTGAAAATCAACGCAACCTAAACACCAGTCTATTCATTTTAAATTACTCAAATTCATGTTCTTCCTATAAATAGCCCTCATTGTAACGGTAAACACCCAAGTATTATTAATTCTGTAGTAAAATACTGATATATGCACTTGCATATTACACGTACCTGCATACTATTAGATTGAATGAATCGGGTCAACCAGATAATAACTCAATTTAATAAAGTTTAATTCGAATTTAAACTGTTAAGAATCTTAACCCAAATATAAACACAATATGTTACTTTCAAACACAAACACGACACACATACACCATGATATAATATGGGTTGACACGATACAATAATAACAATATAACGACCCGAACACGATAAGTATTATATGATTACAATTAAAATGTAAAATTAAGTATTAAACTTGAGTTTTGTACCTGATTTACACGATTTAAACCTGGAGAATAAAACTAAAGTATACTGATTTTATAAAATGAATAAAAATAATTGAAATATTAGTACTCCTACTTTACCCGAACTCTTGGATTTGTTATGGATCAACCGATAAGGATACGACCCCAACATCCATTAATCTTGTTTGTATCATTGTGTGTAGTAAAATTTTCCTGACCCACAATATCCGGCAAGAATCATGATTTTGAAAACTCATAACTAAACAAACGAATCCTTCAATTTTAAGACCAAATCCTTCCTTGGAATTGGAGTTTCTTTGGACCAACCCCATTTACTCTCTCTTTTTATGCTTTTAATTCCATCTTCTACTCATTTCCTTTTTTAATTTGATGTATTTATTCAAGTGCGAATGTGCGATGATAAAAAGTTTTGGCCACTATTTTATTTTAGTTGAATTTCAATTATACGTTATAATCCGTTGTAAATTTGTAATGGCTATATGTGCAAAATAAAAAAATCGAATTCGTAACAGTGCATTATACATTTTTCATGTGTCTATGTAAACTCATATCAATTAATTAATTGTTTGGAGTCATCATATGTTGGGAGAGTAATTTTGTTGCAGAAATTGTTCGAAGACTGATTCCGATTCCGTACACGTTGTTAAGCTAAGAAGATACCTAAGACATTAAAATTCTTTAATTATATTCATTATATATAGTAAAAGCTAGTATTATCAAAATCAAATTTAATAGTAATATTAACATTTTGAAATTAAAACCATCCATATGATATCTTGATAGTACAAGCTCTTGCATAGTTTATTATTTGTTCTGCTATCAATGTGCATTGAACTTATTTATTGATGTTTTATTATAACTATTATCACTACAAAAAAACTTAGAAGTATTTTCATTTAGGAACACAAAAATTGAGACACTTACTTGTATTGAAATTTTTTTAAAAATAACATAATTTAGGATACAAAAGAAAGCGTTTATAAATAAATAACAAATTAACTTAATCTTTAACTTTTTTACGACAGCTCTCATTTGTGTCCCTTAATTTCATTTGTGTCCTCTAATTTCATTTAGGACACAAATAAGATGTTTGTTAAGCGTTGGTGGTATATTTGGAAACACAAATTAACGTCCTTAATTACATTAAAAAATGTTCTTAACATTTTTTTTGTAATGAATAAATAAAAGGTCGATCCGTTCAATCACTTGGGCTGATATGACTTCGAGTATATTACCTAATTATTAGTACTTACAGTCAGTGACGAAGCCAGGATTTCTACGTTGGGGGGCACAAATCGCCGTTAATAGTTGTAGGGTATTCAAGTCATTTTAACATATGTGGGATATTTTCTCGTCGGTGCACAATGATTATCGTTAAAAGTGACGTCGATATAGGTAGATCACACTAAAATTCAATGTATATGACAAGAAATTGAATCAATGTAAAATGAACTTAGACAGTAAGAGTGTGTATAATAATAGAATAGATTTTTGTGAGTGTTTATGTGAAAAAACTTAATTAAAATGACAAAGAAAATAGATAACAAGAAAAAGCGCATACTTTTTTGGAGCGAGATCATTTGGAATAAGGAAACAATTTTGAAATAACTAAAAAGTACTAGTACTAGTACTAAACTTGACTATATAATTAAATTGAAATGAAGAAAATCGCATGATTTTTGAATGAAGACAACTTGGAATAAGAAAGTAAAACAAATAAAAGAATCAGCACATATTTTTTGGAGTAAGATAATTTATGTTGAGAAAGCAATTCTTAAATAATTATAAAGAACTATACTAAGCTAAGATGAAATGGAGAAAAAATGCATGTCTTTTTGTACTAAGACAATTTGGAGAATTAAGAAGTAAAACAGAAAATATTAAAAAGAACTAAACTAAAGTGAAATAAAAGTAAATTAACTAAATTAGAAGAACAGGATGCATTTCAAAACAAATGAGAGAGCCAAGGAATCAATCCTAGAGCTATTAGAGTGTAGAAATTGATGCAGCAATACTTAGTGGAAAAATAAAATGGGAGGGTGGAGCCAGGTTCGATCCTAGAACTACTGGAGGGTAGACCACCACACCAACCATCTAAGCTAGATAACTGGATATTAATGTATGCATCATATATAATATATATATATAGTAATAGTTAGAATAGCTGAGGGGCCCATGGGCCCCCCAGGCCCCAACGTGGCTTCGTCCCTGCTTACAGTACAATATTTTCTTGACTAGGTAAATATTTAACTTATACAAATTTACGAAAAACCAAAATATTTCAAAAAATATATATGGTACGTGTACGTGTATCTGTGCATATACTACAATATATAAAAGTTAATGGAAACAATCAAATACATTTTTTAAAGGAAATATATGATGCATTGCCAAAAAACTCTATTAATTTAACAATTTCAAGTTTGGTTGGAAGACAGTATATAAATCTTAGTTTATAACTAGAATAAATAAAACCATATTGTTAAGTCAATCGTATACATATAATAAAAGTAGATTTCATGCACAAAGCATATCTAATAAAGAAAACTGCAATGGAGGAAGGTTCAATGCATCTCATTTGTTGAACTTTGTTTATCATTTAAGATATCAGTTCAACAGCTCATCTTAACATTTTATTGTTTTGTTTTGGAACAATACGAAAATCCCAACTATACCATAAATTCTTTAATTAAAAACATGTCTATTTACGGTTAGTGCGTGCGTGTGTTTGAGAGAGAGAGAGAGTTTTGTAAACTTTATTAGTAATAATTAAATAGCTTGCTTGTGTTTGTTTAGCAGCTCTTAATATGGTTTCAAACTTCTTATATTTACTTGATTCGAATCTAAAGGTAAGATATATAATTAATTAGATAATTAGCCATTGTTTCAATTTAGGGCTACTAATTTAGTTCTCGGGTTTTAGTTATACCCGATCCCGACCCGATACTCACCAGTTTTAAAGTACGGGTTTGGGTGATTGATGTAAAGACTTTTTTGGATACCTGAATATAGATTTGTGCCTATGTGTTTATAGTTTTAAATATTTTTTTTATCTAGGATAGGGTCATAGGCTCATTGATAAATTTATTTAAGAGGGAACTACACTAATAGTCTCTGATCTTGTCGAAAAATGCACCAATGGTCCCTTAAAAATTTTATAGCCTTTTTGGTCCTTAGAAATTACATTTTTGGTACCTGTCGGTCTTTTATACCCCTCTGCATTTGAAAAATCTCCTAAATGCCATGTAGGCCATTTTCGGTATCTGAAAATTACAGTTTTGATACCTCTTCACTTATGCAATTTTTTTGGACATACACAAAAGCACCTTTTAAATTAATTCACATAAATTTTTTGAATAATTACTTGAATAACATATAGATTAAACTTTAGAATGAAAAAAATACTATAGTTTACTTTAATATTTTTAGTAAAAAATGTTACTTGCAAGAGTTCGCTTTAATTTACGTTAGATATAATTCACTTAAATTTTAATTATTAACTTAAAAATATTTTTTACTATACTATATTTTAATTAACGTAATTAAAATATTTATTTTTCACTTAAGTATAGGGAGTAACATTTAAATATTTAATTAACATTTTTTAAATAAAAAATTACTATAGTTCACTATAATATTTTTTTCTTCTCAAATTTAAAATATTTAAGTTGAATTTTCTATAGTTCACTTTAATATTTTTACTAAAAAATGTTACTATTAGATTTAATTTTTTCTTCACGAACATACATATTGATTGAGTTGTATAATAAATAATATTTAATTATAAAAATAAATAAAGCATAATTTAAAAATTTGGTTTATTATTTAAATGAGGGTTTAATTGAGTTTTTAAAAGAAAATGATTATGGAAGAAAAAATAAAATAAAATTTAAAGATATAGTAGAAAGGTCCAAAATGCCCCCAAACATTAAATATTCACACTAGTGGTGCCTAGGGTTACTTTAGGAGGTGTTGTTTAATGGTGTAAGTGGGGTTGTAATAAAGTAAATTTTTACCATAAATAGAAATTTCTCAAGTATGTTGGGGCACCCCAAAGTGGTATACGAGTCTAATATCTTGAACGGAGGGAGTATAAAATTTTTAGGGACCATTAGTGCATTTTTCGACAAGTTTATTGTCTAGAGACTATTAGGGTAGTTCAGTCTTTATTTAATCACTTCATTTTATCCACATTTTTAATAAAAAAAATTCTTATAAAGTTTATCCTAATATTTTTAGAGGATCGGCTTATATCCCAAAAAAACCACGAATTCTGATTTATTTCCGCAACTTTCAAAATAGCCAATTATACTATAACTTTGATATTTTACTCAATTGTCCTATAGCAAAATTTTTACCATACTACGCACTTGAACTTATCAACATAATGCGTACATATGTTAACATTAACGGCATAATTGACTAAATATATTAAATGATGTCGTTTAAATAGCTGAATGTTTTGTTCTCAAGATATTTTTCGTTTTTACCAAAAGCATACATAATTTCTCCAAAATCATAGACTATGGGACAATTGACAAAAATGTCAAAGCTATAATAAAAATTGGCAATTTTTAAAATTTATGAAATAGACCAGAATTTGATCAAATTTCATGATTTTTTTAGCCATTCACATAAAGAGCAATCTTGCTTTTTTTCTTAGTCAATTATGAACATCGCAAAATATGAGATTTTGTACACGGTTGAAACAATTGACAAAATTTAATTCTTCGTGATTCATATTTTGTTTTCAAATCTTATATTTGTGGGACTTGCTACAATTTGACTAAAATTCGCCAATTAAATAACTATTATCTCAAAAAAAAATAAGGGAAAAAGTAAAAATAAAAATAAAAATAAAAATCATTTTTGGATATGTTAGACAATTATTATCATGGGACCTTATGATAAATAAGTAAACTCGAGTCACTGAAATTTGTCTCATTAATTATTATAAATTTCAACAATTGAGGCACTAGACATAGTGCAGATGTGAATGAAACAAAGAATTCAATCAAACTTTTCAATCTGCCAATTCAAAATGCCATCGGATTTCTAGATGGTCAAAGCTAAAATTCGCAACTTATATAATAGTAGTATTTAATATCTGCATGACCACTTTCAAAACTTCACTACATGTCTACATGATAATTGATATAGTAGTACTATTATTTTGTTTAGTTTTTTTCATCATATTTTCCCCCTTCAAAAAGTTGTTAGTAGTAATATCTTCTAAGTTATGAAGGCAGTATTTCTTTCTAATTCTCTATTTTAAATAATTTTCCATTAGCAGCAACTATAATCAATGTAATATTGGGTATTGATTAAATGCAAACGCTAAATATTGTATAAACTTCAAACTATGATCTAGATCATTAAAAAATATCAACATATAATAAAATAACAGCAACAGAAAATATTAACAAAGCGTCAACCGATGTTTATATTTTAAAAAATGTGTCATTTAAGGTGGAATATTCCAAAAACAAATGTGCCACTTATGACGCGAGGCAGTACTGAAATTTTCCTAAATTAATGTGCCATGAATGTCGATTGACTGAAGTGTGACTGTGTGAGGTAGACAAAACAACCCAAATACTACTACATCCGTCCCCAAAGAATATGCACTTTGGGTTCGGTACGGGTTTTAATGCAAAATTGGGAAAGTAAGAGAGAGGTAGAGAGAAAAAGTAATTAAAGTATTGTTAGTGGAGAATGAGTCTCACCTCATTAGAGTGAAAGGAGTTTCCAAAATTGAAAATTGCATATTTTTATAGGACGGATTAAAAAAGAAAGAGTGCATATTTTTATGAGACGGATGAACTATATTTTTCTGCGTGAGAGTGAACCAACAAACGACTAAGATTGGTAGGAGTATAAATTTCAAACTCAATCTCACAAAAGATTTGTTGGAAAGAAAATGACGAAAGCAACATCAAGACGGCTGAGAAAATAATCGTCCAAAAATATTTTTCAAATAAAGAAAGTCACCAAAAACTCTTGTATATTTTCATGTAAATAATCAGCAGTAGAAACTAGTCGGTTCTAATTTAATATATTTACACTAAACTCAAACTCAGTCATGTTCACTTTCTACATTTTGAAAATAAATCTCTCGCATTATCTCTTCTCATTAAAATATTCTACTATCTTTTCACTCAAGAACGTAGACATCTTGAGTGAGACAAAGGAGTACTACTTTCATGATATAATTTTGCAACGGAACTATTACTCGTCATCTCTAACACTTAGAATAAACTCAATTCAACAACTAAATTAACTTTTAGCTTCATTTCTTAAGTCTTTAAATTTAAAGCATAAATAGCCTCATATTTACCTAATCAGAAAATACACATAATAGAAGAAGCAAAGGCCACATTGGTTAGTTATTTATTCTTTTATTGGGCAAATGCACTTTGTTACTCAAATAACGTACGTAGTGATTTTTTAATTAGAACAAAACTTAGAGATATTATAAAAAAAACAGATTTTTATCTGCACCAGGCCAAAAAATTGATACTACTATTATATTAAACCAGATAAAAACTAACTTTACTTTCTCTTCTTTTTTCTGTAGTATAACAATCAATGGAATAGTATAACAATTAAATAAATTTTAAAAAATGGAGATTAGTTAATATAGTTTAGAAAAAAGTGTTCAAGCCCACGTTCAAAGATTAGGTTTTGCACTATTCTTTTTCCTTTCCAATCTGTATTGCTTGCCTTGCAGTTCAATTCCAAGCTGGAAGTATAATGCAACAAAATCTTTGGTAGAAATCTGGTCAGATCTTGCCTTGATATTGCTTCATTACAAAGCTCCTCTTTCCTTTCCATTTTCTCCCCTTCCTCACCTCAAACAACACAACCAAAACAAAGAAAGACATTATTATTGCAAAACAAAGAAAAAGATCTAAACTTTCAATTTTCTTGAAGAAGAAAAAATCCCTCCTTCCTCTCCTCAACCTGCTGCAATTTCTTGTGAATTTTGGGAGTGGGAGGAAATGGGAATGGCAGCAGCAGATGGCCAGTTTCATGTTCTTGCTGTTGATGACAGCTTGATTGACAGAAAGCTGATTGAGAGGCTGCTCAAGACATCATCTTTCCAAGGTGTCTGTGTGTGTTTTTTAGTTTTCTTGATTTTTTGTTAAGAATTTGATGGTGGGGTGTAGTCTTTTATGGATTTTTTTTGGGTAAAAGTAAAAAAGATTTGATTTTGATTGTGGGAATTTGGTTGTGGCAGTTACCACAGTTGATTCTGGTAGCAAAGCTTTGGAATTTCTTGGTTGGCATGGAAGTGAGAGAAACATGTTCAATGAAACCTCCATTTCTCCCAAGATTCATCAGGTAGATGTTGCTATACCCCCCCCCCCCCCCCCCCCCCCCCCCCCCCCCAAATTGTTACCTAAAAATCTTAATTTTTTTTCTTTTTTCAGGAAGTGGAAGTGAATCTTGTAATTACAGACTATTGTATGCCTGGGATGACAGGCTATGATTTGCTGAAGAAAATAAAGGTATTTTCTTTTTTCCTTTTCTTCTTTTGGTTACTAGATTGGATCAATTTATCAACCAAAATTTTTTCCATTTAATGGGAAAAAATGTCCCTCAGAGAATAACATAGTTTCTGACAAAATATTTGATGTTTCTTGAAAAGCTCTCTCCTTTTTCTTTTTATTGCCACTTTATTCAACTGAATTTGGGTTTTTTCCAAAATCTTGCAAATCCCTCTTAAATTTTGTTTTTTTGCTCATTTTGGTTTCTTCCCATCTGCTTCTAAAGGGAGTTTCATCTCTCTCTATCAATGCATGACACACCCTATCTGAGATTTAAATTTATTTTAAAGGAAATTGTGTGTTGCTTACAAATTTACAGGAATCTGCATTTTTGAGAGATATACCAGTAGTCATCATGTCCTCTGAAAATGTCCCTTCAAGAATAACCAGGTAGATTACTAATTTATTATTATTATTATTATTATTATTATTATTATTATTATTATTATTATTATTATTAAGAACAAATTGCATAGCATATGATCTTAAATTAATAACAATTGGATATAATTATTGCAGATGTTTAGAAGAAGGAGCAGAGGAATTTTTCCTAAAACCAATGAAATTATCAGATGTGAATAAATTGAGGCCTCATATGATGAGAACCAAATTCAAGAATGAAAATGAAAAGCCAGAAAAGGAGGAGATTATTACAATAGGAGAAGCAGATTCAGACATGGAGAAGATTCAGAGAGCACAATCTTTGCAACAACATAACAATAACAACGACAACGACGACGACAACAACAACAACACGAAGCGAAAATCTATGGATGAAGGGCTTTCACCGGACAGAACTAGGCCCAGATACAGTGATCTCACTGTGATGTCCAATTAATCTTTCTTTTATTTATTTTTTTATTATTATTTTGATAGTCGTTGGAAGGAATTATATCTCCGATCATGACGGTTAATTCCACCGATTAGACAATCTTAGGTTGTCGAATTAACCTTTGACATATAAATTTTTTTTAGTGGTGTGTATGATAAAGAGATATAAATGTACATGGTTAAACACAAATTATGCAAGAATCTTACTTGGAAAAATTTTGGATCCAATTTTTTTTTACTGATAAATTAATATAAATTTAAAGGTTGTGTCATGGTGAACTTAAATTTGAAACGTACGACCTCAAGCATCAACCGGACTACTACTAGGTCAATACACGTACACTAATACCCAATTCTTGACAGACTAAATACTAAGGAAATAGTTGTGATTGTGTATCACTATGTTTTTATTTGTTTGATGATACTATTTGGGACTTAAGTATGTTCATTTTTAGATGATGAAATTCAAGAAAATCGTGTCAAGAAATTTGGCATTAAACCACTAACTATAGATAACATGTTTACTTTTTTAAGTTGGCATAAGATATGATATTTTTATTTTCATCGTATGACTAATGCCTTCAATTAAATTTATACAATAGTCAAATTATATTAATCCGAATAAGGTGAATTTTTATGTGGTATTATAGCTATTTTTTCCTATGCGATTGGTTGCTTGTTAAGTTATTGTATGAATGAGATAATTTACACAATATAATACATATACTACGGTGGTGTTTGGTTGCCAAGATAAAATAATTAATATCAAGATATAATCTAGGATTGAGTTGTGAGATTATTTTAGTCATAGGGGTTAGCTATATAACTAATTATCCCATGATTATTCATCTAGAATTAAGTTGTGAGATTGAATTTTATGAACCAAACACACTATTAATTTAATCTCGGATATAATCTTGCAAACCGAACACCCCTACATGGTGGGATTAATTTTGCTTTAACGGATCTTTTCTTGAAAGGGATATGCGATTAAATTTATTAAGTGCTTATGAAACACAATACGTTTTATATGCATCAATGTAAATTATTGTGAGCCCTCAAATATCACGAGTTTTAAGTCCTACAATATTATTTAGATCATTATACTCTTTATGCATATTACCTCTTTTATACGAGTACCGCAAAATTCTCTTTAACAAGAGATTTTGAGTCCAGTTCTATTTTTATTAATAGGAGTTGTTCGGTTTGTAAGATTGAATTCCGAGATTAAATGTGTAGTGTGTTTGGTTTATGAGATTCAATCTCACAACTCAATCCTAGATAGATAATCATGGGATAAGTAGTCATAACTAACCCCTATGAATAAAATAATCTCATAACTCAATCCTATATTATATTTTGGTACTATTTAATCTTGGAAACCGAACACCACCATAGTGTATTGGTCCTATTAAAATGCTAAGTGTTACTATTATATAATCTCTCGTTCCCACCATAAGTGATTCGTATTTCTTTTTGAGACGAAATTGAGTTATTTCTTTTTTAATAGTAGTAAAATATTAATACAATTACGCTCTTTTACCTTATTCTCTCCATTTTTCTACTTTATTTTCTCTACTATTTTATTCTTTCCACTTAACTGTTAACACTCGGAAGATTATTTTTTCTTAAATCTCGTGCCAAAAGAAATTCATCCACGCAATAGAGGGAGTATATATTAATATTATCCTCCCTGAAAAATGAAGTATCTAATGATGAAATATATGAAGAATAATTATTGATGTTATATGGTTTATATTTATAAGTGATGTTCTCAAAAAACAAGTCCAATGAAATACTATGGTTGAGATTTGATATTTGAGACTTGAGACATGCAAGTATGCTCAATGGGCCTTTGCTGGATCACTATGAAAGCCCACACATTCTAATCCAATATTTAAAGATTTCTAAGAGCATCTCCAGTGGCGGACGTCCGGTCGGACATCCGGTCGGACGTCGCGACGGGCGACCCGGACGTCCGCCATTGTGGCGTTTGGGGTCGGATACGGACGTCCCGTGAGGACGTCGGGTGTCCTCGGACGTCCCTGCGACGGGCGGGCGGACGTCCGCCACTGTGGCAAGAGTCGGACGTCCCGCTCGGACGTCCGAAATTTTTTTATTTTTTTTAAACCCTATATATACGGCTCGTTGAACTTCATTTCATTTGCACCACTTGTTGTTAACAAGTTTCTCTCTTCTTTTACTACAAATTTCATTTCTACTTTTAATGGAGAACGATAGGAACTCCCCGGCCACGAGCGAGTCGCAGACTCCGGCGTTTCCCATCGACCTGGAGGGAAACGCCAACGGAAATGCGACAACAGTACCGGGAATGGGACAGATGGGTGGGATGGGTGGGATGATGTCCCCTTATATGTACAATTGGATGGGACAGATGGGCGGTATGGGTGGTATGATGCCCAGGGCAGCCGGGATGGGGGGCATGACCCCAAATATGATGATGCCGGGGATGGGGATGGGGGGCATGACCCCAAATATGATGGGACAGATGGGTGGGATGATGGCGGGGATGATGCCGGGGATGATGGCGGGGATGATGCCGGGGATGATGCCGGGGATGATGCATGTGGGAGGTGGTGGCAGGGGCCCTGAACCACTAGCGGACGATGTCTATCGGCCGGTTGTGGATATGCAGTCTACTGATACCCCTTCCACTTATGTTCCGGATACTCAGTTCACCGGCATAGACACTTTCTCTTTTGAGGAGTTGGGGATATCTCCAGTCAGGCAGACGCCCGATGATATGAGCGGGGGCAGGGGGAAGGGACGTGGCAAGGGCAAGGGGAAAGCCCCAGGGTCTTCCTCACGAACGGTGGCAGAGGAGGAGGATGAGGAGACGGGAAAGAGGACGATCTGGAGCCAGTGGGAAAACGTCGCGCTTGCGAAGGCTTGGATTGCAATTGTCGAGGATCCCTATGTCGGTGCCAACCAGCATATTGACAGACTATGGCATCGGATCGCTGAAGCCTACCACACACACAAACCGGCTAGTGCGAAGCGTCGCCTTCCCGAACAGTGCCGGAAACAGTGGGAGCGGTTGAGGCCTAAGCTTAGTCGATTTGCTGGCCTCTACCAAAACAACCTCCGCCAGGCAAGCAGCGGTATGTCCGAGGAGGATGTCCGGAACCGTGCCTTTTCTCAGTACCCTGACAGAGCCTTGAAATTCAAACAATTCGACCAGTGGGAGGCCTTTCTCGTGGTGAAGGATTCCCCAAAGTTTTGTGGGGGAGTCGAATCGGGCTGGGCGAAGCGGACGAAGATCAACGCTTCCGGTGAATACAGCAGCAGTGTTGGTTCGCACGAGCTCCCGGAAGCCGATGAAGTGTCCCCGCTACCGCAATCAGACTCTCGCCGTCGTCGTCGCCCGGTTGGGCAAAAGGCTGCGCAACGGAGGGCTAGGGGAACCAGCAGCGGTAGCGGGTCGTTCGAGGTTGAATCGGAGGCCCCTGCTCCCCAAGAAGATATCGACCGCCTCGCCCGCGCGCAGTTAACGACAAGCTTGGTCCGGACCATGCATAGGTGGCATAGCACGACCGATCCGCTGTACAAGAGGATGCTGAAGGATGTCATCGATGGATGTCGGCGCGATTTGGGGATGCCCCCCATTGGAGATGATGGCGCCGAGCTTAGCGGAGGGGACGACGGGGGCGGCACGGGCGACGGTGACGGCACGGGTGACGGGGGCGGCACGGGCGACGAGGACAACGCGGAGTGAGCCGGGCCCATTGGATTATGTATTTTTCTTTTTTTGAATGACTATGTATTTTGCTTTTTTTTCTAACTATGTTTTTTTTATGTTTTATGAATATGTATTTTTGCCCGTATTTTGCTTTCCCGTATTCCGTGTCAAAATTATATTTCCGTTTTTACGTAATTAAATTATTGTGATTTTTTTTATTGCGGGATGTCCTAGTGGGAAGGGCGGACATAGGAGGGGATGTCCTAGTGACGTGGCAGTGGGATGGGAAGTCCTAGTGACGTGGCAGGAGGTGTTTTTGGGATGTCCTAGTGGATGTCCTAGTGGGATGTCCGCCCACTGGAGATGCTCTAAGCGTTGCTGACATTATTATTTTTTTTCTGAAATATATATCAGTATAAATATAATTTTAGATGCATGTTATTTTCTGAACTGAGGCTGAGGGATTTGGAGTTTGATAAATTTCTCCCTTTCTCAATTTAGCATCAAATATTTTTTATACAAAAATTGGCTTCACTGAAATTGTTGCAAAACCTATGTTATAGTAGTAGAATATATTGTTATTCCAGTGTAGAGTGAATATCTCTTCAAAAAAAAAGTACACTGAATATATGGAATATATCATTAATGTTGTTTCACTGAAAATCAATATACGGAATATATCATTAATGTTGTTTAATTGAAATCTATGTACGGAATACACGGAACAAAAACACACACATATTTTTAGTATCCCCTAAATCATGAATGAAATATTTCAAATTTATTTTATATTAGTACAAAAAGTTTTAATTTTACATAAATCATACAAAAAGTTCATTCGTGTTTCAGTTTAATACATTTCATCATATGTATTTAAACGGCGTTAACTTTTTACTTATGTGATGCAAACCATAAAACAATATGAAATTTTCTGTATTAATACTCACTCCGTCCCTAAAGAGTATGAACTTTGGGTTTGGTACGGGTTTTAATGTATTATTGGTAAAGCAAGAGAGAGATGGATAGAGAAAGTTTTTTAAGTAATGTTAGTGGAGAATGAGTCTCACCTCATTAGAGAGAATATAGTTTCCAAAATTGGAATATTCGTACTTTTTGGAGACGGACGAAAAAAGAAATAGTGCATACTCTTCAGGAACGGAGAGAGTATAAAATAATGACAAAATTTTTTGTACCAACATGAAACAATTTGTATTTTCACATAGACAAAGAATTAACAACATCCAAACAAAATAACGGAATATACTGAATTGAAACACGAATGAAACTTTTTATAGAATTTATTTTACTTCAAACTTTTGTACTAATATAAAATAAATGTAAAATATTTTTATGAGTTATGTATTTATCCCTCTAAATCACTCTTACCTAGCCGAAAATTGCATATTCAGTTACTTCCATCTAATCAACAATTTTGCAAATTGAAGATAAAATAAGAAATAAAAAGCAGATCACCAACTTGCATAAAAAAGTCGTATATTATCAAGTAATAGTGGTAGGTTAATTGGAAAGCATAGAATATGAATGAATTCTTGTCTAGCGTTTGTCACTTTCCTTTATGGACGAATTTGTCTTATGCCAGAACAGTTGACCACGCATTAGATTGTACCTCCCCCCATCCGAAGTTGTACCTAATCTTGTAATAACGAATTTTGTCCTGGAATTATTGGTTTTATGGGGAAATGAATAAAAATAGATGGGACCGCGACCGATCGTGGATTTGTAGGATAGCCCTCCATCACTTTCTCTATCATTTCCCCTCTCTCGTTGTCGCTGCCGAAACAAACCTGAAATTACAGGTGAAATCAACATTTTTGCTTTGTAAACATATGTTTATTTCCCCCCATGTGTTAACTGATTATGTGTTTGTGCATTAGCTTTTGTGTTTACTCACGCAAGAATTTGTGCATATCAGTGTGATCTTGTGTTTTTCCGTGATCCCTTTTCTTCTCTGCCCTAAAACAGTGCCTGATTTTTGAAGGGCTATTTTGATCTTGGTTAAAGATTGGATTTTTCCAGGGAATTTTATGTGGGAGTGTTGTTTGGGAAAGAGGGCATGATTATATTGTGGGTTTGGAGTGATTTATGTTTATAAAAAGTTTGTGCTTGTTTTGGAGGAGCTGTTTTAGAACTTTCATTGTGGTTTAATTATGTGTTTGATGGGAATTAGGCTTTTTGTGTTTATACTTATTTCAATTTATGGCAGAGACAATGAGCTGATTGATATAGTATACTTATAATTTGTTATATGATATTACCTGATTAATGGGAAGAGAAAAAGAGATGAAAACCGGGAGGAATGCATGTCCAAGCTTCGAATTTTAGTCTTGGATAATACCACATTTTGAAGATGGTAATGGACGGAATGTTAATTCAGTAGTTAAGATTTAAAACTTATTGGATTACACCGAAATTGAACTACTTGTGATGAACGTAGAGCCTTTGCTTCCGGCGCAAAGCTTTGGGCTTTCTCCTTGCATGAATTAGAGTTGGTTAGTGCTTCCGATTAAAACTAGAACAGCGAAAGAAACTCCAAGCTTTATTAAGTGCTTGATTAAGTTGTCTTGATTTAGTTAATTCTGTTTGAGAAAAGTTTACTGTAAGTCGAGTTACTGAGCTGATTCATTTTGGTTAGGGTTTGTCTTGCACGAAACACCTAATGTAACGGCTTTTCTTGATGAATAAGAAATTCATGTATTGTCAGTGGTATTTATAGGCTTGTGAGCAATGGATCATCTCAGAACTCTGTGGCGTTGATTATCCTGAATTGATAGGCCAAAGTTGGAACTTGCAAAATGTCAAATGGCGAAGTTAGAAAAGTCTCGCTACAGGACATACAATTGGTATGTTTTATGGTTATTTTTGTTTCGTAAATTCATTATGTGTGTCGTTTTTTTGTGTAGCTGTAACTTTCTGAATCGGAAAGTTCAGTTATAAGGCTGGAGATAAACATGATCCGAACTGTAAGATGGGTGGTCCTGTGGAATCATTCCGCATTTATACCGATGACCGAGAAGGAATAATGAATGTGGAATCATCCACGCCATTTCTAACGAGAAGGGATAATGATATGATAACCATCAAAGACATATACTTTACAAGCTACAGCATTTAATGTATTTGTCTACATTTTACAGCGCGGATTTGTCGAGAAAAAACAGAGAAGTTCTGCGTATTTGTAGATCTTGTGCCCCTTAATTGGTTCTGTGGCATTTTGTATATCGTTCTTTGCCATACATACTAAGCTCATATTCTGCACTCGTATCAGGTTCAGAACCTTATCGAAAGATGCCTTCAGCTTTACATGAGCGAGAGGGAAGTCGTGAATACATTGTTACACCAGGCAAAGATTGAGCCTGGCTTCACAGAACTTGGTGAGATTAATGTCCTTGTTTATTTGTGTGTCCTATCTTCATCCGCCTATTTTTCGAGTCTTACATATTGCTATCAACTAGTTTTGTTCAGCTGTTAATTTGTTTTCTCGGAAAAATTGTTTGTACCTTATCGACTAAAAATTGTCCCCTTCCAGTGTGGCAAAAGCTCGAAGCGGAAAACCAGGAATTTTTCCGGGCGTATCATCTGATGCTGATTGTGAAGGACCAGATATTAAGATTCAATCAGCTGCTCGAGAAACAGGTTGAACTAATGCGTCAAGTATGCCAGACGGGAGTCGCTTCCATGTCTTTGTCGAATGGATCTCAGATGCATTCAAGTAATCTCTAGACGTTGCAATAAATTTTAGCCGTTACAATGAATTTTAGTCGTTACTATTCATTCGAATCGTTTTACCATATGCCACATTACGATTTTATCCATAGTTTTGTTTCTTTGGATTAAAACGATGCTTTATTGGTTTGGTTGATAAATGAATTTTTTTCGCACATTTCGGCAGTGCACAACAACTCGACTTATCAGGTTCGACAGCCAACCGGACCACCTATAAAGCCAGAAAACATTCACCAAACCATTACATTACCTAATGTCTACATTAACGGCAAGTCTGCCCTGCAGCCTAGCATGCAAGTTCCGGTTAACATGTCGGAACACACCGGCCGGATGGACGTGCCGGGAAATATGCTATTAGCTCAGAATTCCAGTTCCAGAATCGTGCAAGGAATGAACGGTGTGATGATCAAATCAGAGGGCGGCTTTGCAGGTGACTCTCACTTCATGTTTGGCACGGACAACAATCTCATTGAACCTCGCAACGCGATTGGAGAAGCGTCCGCTTCACCTTTCACTAGTGGTGAGCCGAACGAGTCCATGATGGACCAGGAGACGAGCTCGTTTGGATTCTTGGGGCAGATACCGCGCAACTTCAGCCTTTCAGACTTGACAGCCGATTTTTCCAATAGCACTGGTATGCTCTCTGTCGCCCTACCTTATCTCTTTACACGAAAAGAAAACACAATATCATGGAGCATGTTCAATGCCTGATCTACAATCTTGACCCGTCTAGATATACTCGAGAGCTACTCGCGATCACCCTTCCTGGGCACAGAAGCGAACTTCTTGGACCCTCAAATCAGAG
Organism: Salvia splendens; assembly: GCF_004379255.2. NCBI lineage: Eukaryota > Viridiplantae > Streptophyta > Magnoliopsida > Lamiales > Lamiaceae > Salvia > Salvia splendens. The sequence goes on along the minus strand of NC_056047.1, from coordinate 18,215,170 downwards.
GCGAACAACAAGGTGCTATTTTCTGCATCCAAATCTGTATTTGTTACTTGGAAAAGTGATTCATGTTTTAAAGCTAGTCGTTCGTGCAGATGTTAGGAGACTGGACACCATATCTGAGGGGTTGAGTTATGACGACTTTGCCAGTGACTGAACCTCTCGAATCAACTAGCGAATTGGTACAAGCATGAATGAGTCTCATCTGGTGCTCGTCTGTGCAAAATCGACTCGCAATAAAGTCGCTCTAGGGCGAGGTGCTTATTCGGATACAAGTTTTTGTAAATACATTATAGAATTAGGGGAAGCTTGATAATTGCAGACTAATTAGAGGTATTGTTAGGTTATATAACTGTAGTCTTTCATGCTGTTCTAGCCCTAGACCCAAGGTTTGGGAACATGCTTATGTTATGTGTGTGTTTCTAGATATCAAAATCATGTAAAAAGTTATGTCAACTGTAATTATTTGCATATCTGCAATTAGATGAACTTGGATTGGAGAAAGCAACAGTTTTCACCTTTTGAATAAATTGACAAAGCTACATAAATAGCCTGAGACAGGCGAGCTAGTATGCAGGCCCAGTTCGTAGGGCTTGTTCAAGATCAGCAATCAGGTCGTTGACGTCCTCAATCCCGACAGATATGCGTATCAGATCCTCAGTCAGGCCTCGTTCCTCACGCACTGCTGCAGGTACGCTTGCGTGAGACATGAAGCAAGGCAAGCTGATGAGGGACTTCACACTTCCTGCAAGTTTAAAATGAACGATATCGTGCTGAGATAAATTTACTACTCGTTAGGAATGCGACAAGCAAGTCGGATACTGAACTCAGAGCAAACTTACCAAAGCTCACAGTTATGCTGAAATACTTCGTTGTCTCAACGACGTGCTTGGAGAGCGCCAATGATCCCGTTAGGAAACTCAGCACTGATCCAGCGCCCTTCGCCTACATGATGTGGGCAGATCAGTAATGAATTTGAAAAAATTATTACTTTATATACTAAAAACAGTTTATTTTGGTGTAAATTCATAAAAATATTAATTTATAGTACTAAAAACAGATTGTTTTGTTGTAAATTACAAGAATGCACATTATCTACAATAGTATAGATATTTACAGCTCATATTAGTACCTGAGAGTAATGCAAAGCTCGTCCCGGGTGATCGGGAAGACCAGCGTAAAAGACCTTTTTCACACGAGGGTGAGACCTGAGGAACTCGGCAATCTTTTGCGCGTTTTCCTGCATATTCGATGCTACTGAGTTGAAGCCAGAGAATAAACACAATTTTTGGGTCAGAACTCAAGTTCATCGTACAACCTGTTGCTTTTCGACGCGTAGAGCCATAGTTTTGATGCCTCTCAAACATAGCCAACAGTCGAATGGAGCTAACCCTGACCCCTCTGCATTCTGAATGAAATATAGTTCTTTCGCCAAGCTAACAACATCAAAAGAATCAATTAGCAACTTAAACTCTTCATAGGATGATTCAAATGAATGTATTTCGATTTTTTAGAAAGTTCTTAAGATGGTACTATACGCAATTCATAGACGAACCTTTCTCCTTTGATAGCAAGCACACCAGCCATGAGGTCACTGTGACCAGCGATGAACTTTGTAGCAGAGTGCATCACGATATCTGAAAATTGATCGGAAACGCTAAGGTTCACACATCTGTACATTATGTGAAAAGGTTACTAAAGACCATGTGTCATTACCTGCCCCGAGCTTTAAGGGTTGAGACAGTACGGGAGACATGATGCTGTTGTCAACCAATACGAGAGCACCATGGGCATGTGCAAGCTCAGCGATTTTCTAAAACACAATTAGGAGAAGAGACAAACAAATTAGTGATGTTAATAAAAAAACAGTAAAAATGGATTTCGTAATTGAAGCTGCTTACACGAAGATCTGAGATCTGCTGGCGGGGGTTTGTTGGACTCTCCAACCACACGAGCTTTGTGCGAGGCGTAATTGCAGACGCAACATCTTCCAAATTTGTTGTATCTATCCGCCTGCACCATATATATCTTTAGGGTTGCAACCGAATGGCTAAAAAAATAAATCATTTGAAGGAAATAACAATACTAACTTAACCACAACTCCAGATTTTGGAACTACTTGTGACAATAAGCGATCCGAACCACCATACATATCATCACCAGAAACAATCTCGTCACCTGACATGACATAGATAGAAAAAGAAAATTCATATCCTAAGCATAATTTCAGCCGCTTCAAGTGCATCTCAAAAGCTCGAAACAGTTCAACAAAATAAAATACGATAGAAAGAATCTTGAATTACATAGACCAATGAAATTATGATTATAAAAACATATGCCCCATGATGTACCTGTTCCAACAAGACGAGTAACAGCTGCTAAAGCTGCCATTCCACTGGTGAAGCATAGTGCTCGATCAGCTTTGTCGAGCTTCGCGAGAAGACTGTTAACAGACAATGAATGTTTTAGACAACGGTAAAGACGTAAAGTATTGACGAGATTCTCGTTAAAGTTGAAACCTTTCTAGGGCATCTCGAGTAGGATTTCCACTTCTTGTATAATCATAAGGTCCACCTTCCGTAGCTGAAGGCTGTAGAAAATCAGAATCCGTTGCAAAACAAAAAAAACAAAGATTTATAAGTGACTGAATTTAATCATAATGTGAACCCGAGAAATCTTATCAATTTCCCCTATTACTTTACAGGAGATCAACCAGATCTAAAAACGTTGTAACGAGAATTCACCTGCTTGAAAGTTGCTGTTTGGTAGAGAGGCGTGCTAAGAGCCTCATAAGGATCGAAGTCGTTGGAAAAATTCATCAACATCGTGGAAACACTCGGCTCCACTTGATGACTTGTCTGTACGATTTCTTCATCTGTCACAAATGTTCAATCTATATTGTAAATATATAAATGTATGTTTTCCTAAAACAGCTAGAATATTTAATATACAGCTACCATTTGTGCATTCGGCAGCAAATCCATCAACCAAAGCAGACGTGCAGACATCCATCTCTTTGTCTCTAGAGCACTTTAATTTAAGGATCTGCCCACCAACTGGAAAATTTACCTTCCTGAGCACTGCTGTTTTGTGCTCGTAAAACAATGGGAGATGACCACTGAGAAAACCCTAAAGACCAATCAAATGCTATATCAGAATTAAACGCTAGTTTTGGAGCCAAGTAAAACCTCAGAAGGAGTAAGAACACGAGCCAAACAATCTAATACGAGCACATTCTGTCACATTTCACCAGCTTAGGCTACATCAAATAGTTGTATTTGTAACAAGTTTATCACTATTAGGGTAAAATATATACTATGAATTGAGCTTACAACAGTTCAATTAAACATGGATAAGATTTCAATCTGTGTTACGACTTCCCATCCCAGACCTGTTCATCTCACAATTTTATTAAATTTCACCATCAAATGTACAGGCTAAGAAACATGCATTGCCATTACAAATTTTAGAAGTTAACTCTACAATTGTAACTCCCCAGAAATTCAGTTCTCCAATACCAATCCTTAATTTGCATTTAACATGTAAAAGCTTGGTGCTACCATATGACTCAAATCAGAGAATGATCTAATTCAACGCATATTCCTTTTCCAGAGCATCACAACCTTCAACTGAGAGCTCCAAAATTTCATAAATTGGTTGAATTCTTTTCATACAATCAAACAAAGATCCTTCTTTTTGTGTCGCCCAATACAAAAAGTGGGAAAAGAGAGGTAAAGGGAAGAGCACTTATTGCACTGACGATTAGCACATGCACGCACGCACAAAGGAACTCATTCACGATGATCACACGTTAACAAAATCTGGATAACATAAAATATACTTACATTTTGATCTATTTGGTTGTTTTGAAGAGTGGCGAAGAATGATCTGAGAGATGGAGTAGCAGCCGCCATACTAGTCTCTGCAAAAAGAAACCGTGGACAAGTATGAAAACATCTCATATACTATGGTGGTGTTCGGTTTCCTATCAAGATATAATCTAGGATTAAGTTGTGAGATAAATAAAGTTAGAGGGGTTTGTCTATGACTAATTATCACATGATTATTCATCCAGGATTGAGTTGTGGGATTCAATCTCATGAACCAAACACAATACATAATTAATCCCGAGATACAATCTTGCAAACCGAACAGCCCCTATATGTATGAAAACTATTTAGGGGATTGCCTGGAAACAATTGAAGAATAAGCCAAATGAATCAAAGAGAAAACAGTAAATAAAATGTAGTGCGAGCTACTATAATCATATGAAAAAATTTCAATAATTTAGTTGAAAGAAAGTTAGACCTTGAAACCTTTATCTACAACTAGAAGCGAACAAGAAGAATAATTATATCAATAATCCAACTTGAGCAGCAAGATTCACCTCACTATCTTTCCAACAAATGACAAAATGAGAATCCAGGTCTCAAATAAATGAAATTAAATCTATTATTATTGAATTGGATCTCAGTACTAGTTCACATAGCCATACGCAACAAGTTCTACAACAAAATCATTAGTATTTCTCAATAAAAAAATTACATGGAAAGCCATTGCATACCTCGGGTATGTGCTCGGCACGCCGTGAGGTTGAGGAAGAAGGCGTGGGCAGGGGCGAGAGAAAAAATGAGATGGTGACCTGAGGCGGTAGGATTCTGTGATTTTGGCAATGGTGGAATAATGATGATGAACAATGAATCAGCCCACTTTCCAAGTTTGGACTACCCAACGGGCTGACCCGCTAGCCCGACCTATTAAATCATTTTTTTACTTATTTTATTCTTAAAAAAACATTAAATACTAGTACGGTACTACTTAATCATTTTCATTTAAGTTAAAATTAATAAATTATTAATTTATACATTTATGCTGTGCAAGTACAGCCAAGAAAGTCGGAACTAGTCAAATCCGATACACTCTGGTCCTCGATCACCTGCATCCAATTCCAATCCAATTCTTCTCACCTTATTTTTTGTCATTTCGCCCCTAATTCCTTGAAAGCTTATTTAATCTAGACTGACCATTCCAATTTTAAAAATAAGACTGTTTTTGTGAACACCTTAAAATAGTAAATTAAGACTATTTTCAATGGACGAAGAGAATATAATAAGTACTAATATATAAATGTATGTAGCAGTTTGCTAGTTTACATTAAAAGATGTAATGCATATTTTTCACTTATTATCTAATTATATGCACATTGTGTTTTTATATATAATAAAACTAAAAAATAATATTATATGTCCCTAAAAAGTATGAACATTTGGTTCGACATAGGTTTAATGTATAATTAGTAATGTGAGAGAGAGAGAGAGAGAGAGAGAGAATGTAGTGTAAATAATGTTAGTGGAGATAGGGCTCCACATCATTAGTAGTATAATGTAGTTGTATAAGTTGTAAATAAAATGATATGCATGTGTAGTGTATTGTATTGTTTAACTATTCTAAAATTAGAAAATTCATACTTTTCATGGATAGATTAATAAAAAGTTACTATTTTTTAGGGAAGTATGAAATATATATAATGTTAGATTTGAAATTCTAAAATATTAAAATATTTAGATAAAGTATGCCCTAGAGGAGCTTAGTGGTAAAATATGTGAAAGACATTAATTATGATTGATAGTTTTCCAAAGACTCGTGGTGATATTTTTCAATTTTTGACTTAAAACGTGCGAACCTCATTTTTTAAGGACCAAATTCAAAGTTCACCAAAAAAAAGTAGAAAAATTATTTAATTATCTAAATGTTACAAAATATTAACTTTAGTACTATTTATTTTGAAACAAATTATCATTTGAAGGAGCTAGCATCGTCGAGCCGGTACTCATCAATTCGTACACCCAACCCGACTCTGGATAGCATTTTCGAGCTCTTTGGGGATTAACTTGAGTGTGACCATCAAACAATACTTCAATCTGCAAGCCAATGATACATCGAAAATGACCGAGGAGGGGCTCCGAGTGCATGACCTCACGATGTGCATACTCATAAAGACTATCGAAAAACATAATTTGTAGATTTTATTTTATTCTTTTACGAAGTCGTAATTTGATTTTATTATCAATGAACTCGTTTCGTGATATATATTGTGTACTTGTATTTCAAATTTATAATTCTAATGGGTCACTCCTCCTATAACCAAAGTGTTTTAGGATGGAACTCATGGATTTCTATCATGGTATCAGAGTAGGTTGCTGATTGTGGTCAAATTTAACTGATCCAGCAGTATATCTGGACTGAAACCGAAAAAATGACTGATTCAGCATTATATCCGGGCTTAAAATTTGGACCAGTGGTCCAATCGATCAGGAAAAAATTGGACAAGTCGTCCAATCGATCAGAAAAAAAGTCCAACCCCTCCAAGGTTCACCTTGAAGGGTTTAAAGGAGGGTGTTGACAATTGAAACTAAAATAATATATTACAACTATCCTACATCGTTGTTCACATAGACTTGAAACCACTATATAATTCTAATGGGTCACTCCTCCTGTAACCAATTAGTTTTAGGATGGAACCCATGAATTTCTATAATAGCGTAGTAAGGAATTTTGGCGCAACGAAAATCCTCCCAACGGAAAACAACAAAACAAAGATAACTATTTTTAAATACAAAATGATGCTCTTTCTAGGCGCACGTTTTACATATGATAATTGACTTATTCATGTATGTAGACATATACTATGTGTAGAAAGAAAAAGAGAACATTAGTACTGCTATAATGCAAGCGAATAATTTATGTATTGGTCTTTTACAACATGTGTAATAATAACCCACATAAAAAAGTGATATTATCTAGTATTCCTTTCGTCTCATTGAAAATAAATCCTTTTTAAATTGTCCTATTATAAATGAAACGTTTCTAAAAATAGAAACAACATTCCCTTTACTTTTTAATCTCTATTACTTTACTATCTTTTCATTTACTCATAAAAATAACACTATATAAAATCTCGTGCTGAAAACTAAATGTTTCATATTTAATACGGATGAAGTATTTGGTAAGATGTAGTAATAATCTCTATAAAATGGCCAAGTCAACTCCACCAAATTAGTTATGTGGTGTTTATCAATTTTATTGCGTCACTATTCTATGACGGAAATAATAAACACAATGGTAGAAGCATTGAAATGAAATTCTATAGGTGAAAATTGAAAGGGAGCATGTGTGATACTTGGCCGATATAATGAAAAATATATTCAATGCAATTGAGATCTCGGTAGAATCCTTATAAAATTACCTTTAATTTGATATATTTTTTGCAAAAAAATAATTTAAATCGAGTGAATTACGTAAATTTAAAGTTTTGAGATAATTTTAATAAAAGAGAATTGACATTAATACTCTTTAATTTTATTTAATAATTATTTAAATTTAAAATATAATATACTTGACATTATATCAACCACTAAATCTCCTAATCTAATAGTTAAAAAGTAGTCTCAATTTTGGATTGCTAATTAATTAGCAATTGATCACAAACAGTATTACTTAACTCATATTATACTAGTAATTAATAAGGATGTCTATTGATCTGCAATCAATAATTAATAGGTGCACTAAGGCCATCCACAATGGATCGTGCGCGCTATAGTCCGCCACTGTGGCACCGCGGACGACGGACGATGCGTCGTCTGCGCCCGACGCTTGGTCCGCGGACGAAGCGCGGGCGATAGGGCATCGTCCGCGTTATCGTCCGCGGACTAAGCGTCGGGTGCAGACGACTCATCGTCCGTTGTCCGCGGTGCCACAGTGGCGGACGATAGCGCGCCCGATCCATTGTGGATGGCCTTAGGTGGGCATTGTCAGCGTCATCAATCGCCCACTGTGGGCGACGCGCACGATGGCGCGGACGATGCAATGCGTTTTAGTTTTATTTTTAAAATTCGAAAATTTTGTTATATATATACCCCAACTTCACTTTTCATTTGTAACTTTTCGATTAACTTTTAAACTCTCAAATTACGCTATAAAATGGATTCCGGTGGATACTCAAGTCCTAGTAGCCCGATGTTTGGAGATGGCGCACGGTGGCCGAGTACACAACGTGGCGAATATCGGTCGTTCGACGGCAACACGCAGTACGATCCGGACTTTATATAAGTTCTTTTAGTTAATCGTTGTGTTTGGAATCTAGCGGGTTTTAGTTAATCGATGAATTTTAAATCAATGAATTTTTTGTCGTTCTTTTAGTTAATTGTTGTGTTTTTTAATAAGTTTGTATTTATATATTTGAAAACATTTAAATTAAATAACAAAACAATAGTAAAATGCTTAGGGCGCTCTTTAAGGCGCGTCTTAGGGCGTCTCACTGCAGATGGAAGGGAAGGAGGATAAAATGCTGACGTGGCGATGTATAGGGCGCGTGGATGGCCTAAGGCGACATAATCAATCTTTAATGATATTTTTGATATAACCGTCCAAACAAAGCATGTGCAAAACGCGGATTTGGAGCTTTAAACCCGGTCCCATCACCAATTATCACACCGTCGAATCCACTCATCTTGACCGTTGGATTCTCCCGCAACACGACAATATTATTGAAGTGGGACCCAACTCCTGGTCCTACGCCAATAATTCCAATCGTCTATATACTTAGAGCATCCACAACCGTGCTCTTGCCAGCGGCACGGTTGTGGGCCCGGGCGGTACTATTCATGCCTGCTCTCTGGCAAGAGCACAATACCCACAACTGTGCTCTTCCGCAAGGACGAGCACAATTAATATAAAATTCAATTAAACAAAAACATTTCCATAATATTAAAATTCATTTAAAAACCACAATAAATATTACAAATTACAAATAAAATTAAAAATTACATAATTAAAATCCTAAAAATTAAAAATTACATAATTAAAATCCTAAAAATTAAAAATTACATAATTAAACTCCTAAAAATTAAAAATTACATAATTAAACTCATAAAAATTGAGATTTAGAGAGTTGTTTAGTATAGTGTCATTTTTTGTGTTTGAAATGAGAGTATTTATAGATGAAAGTATGAATTTTGGGGTAAAAATAATGAAAAAAAAATAAATTAAAAGTGTGGAAAAAATGGATATATATTATAAGGAAGTGAGAAAATATTTTTTTTATTAATTTTGAATTTTTCAGATTTTTTCGATTTTATTAAAAAAATAATAATAAAAAATGATAAATCAACGGGCCAATCAGAAGCTGCCACGTCGCCACCTCGTGCTCTTGCCGCTGGCACGGACGTGCTCTTAGCTAAGAGCACCACCCTGCCAGCGGCAGGGCGCATCAGCGGACGAGCTCTGTCCTTGCCAGCGGCAAGGACGGCGGTGAGCATGCTGCTCACCGCTGCGGATGGTCTTATTATTATAAATAATAAACCAAACCCTTTAGATTTATTTTTAAAAATTTAATTAATACATTAAATCTTTTTTTCTTTTCATTTAATAATTGCACTCATATTTTCATCTCCGATTAAACATATTAATCAATAACTCTTAAAATTTTGCGTCTAACTAAGAAAGATATCATACTCCTTTCGTTTTTAAAAAATAAATTAGTTTTACCATTTTAGATTGTCATCTAAAATTAGATCAAGTTTAAATATGGAAAGCTTTTAATAAATTACACGACACTAATAATGTTTACCATAAAATCCACGAAATTTATTCGTGTTTCATTTTAGTATATTATGTTATTTTTATTTGAATGTTGTTAACTTATTGTCTACGTGGGTACAAAATATTTTATTATTGTTAGAAAATATTATTAGCCCAAATTATTAATAAAATACAGTACGAAGATTTAACCTGATTAGTTAGAAAATTATAGTATCATTTTCATGCCAAATTAGCTTTAGATGAATTTGCCCAAATTACAAAGATTTAGGGTTAAAATTGATAATTTATAATCTAAAAATGATAACATGAATGACTCGCAACAAAATACTTCCTTCGTCCCCGAAGAGAATGCACTATTTATTTTTTCGTCCGTCCCAGAAGAGTATAAACATTCCAATTTTGGAAACTCTCTTCTCTTTAATGAGGTGAGACTCATTCTCCACTAACAATAGTTAAAAAAATTTCTTCATCTATCTCTCTTACTTTACCAATAATGCATTAAAACTCGTGTCGAACCCACGTAGAGAGTAATTCGACAATCCGATAAAGTTGGCTCGATTGACATCTTTATCCACAACCCCATCATTAATGTCCAATCCCTTAATATAGTCTACATTTTTCTATATTGTTCACTTTATAGCTCAAATTATTAGATTAGTATTGACCTTATTTCAAGTACTCGAAATTACATTTTTTTCCCTGCATATTTGGCTCGATTGAAGGGTCAATCAGTGCAGGTTGGGCCTAACCCAAACCTGAGGCTTGTCATCCAAGCCGCTAGGCTCGGCCTGTGTCTTCTTCCACTCCTCTCCTATATTTATATCTTCAGTCTTCTCTTCTATCGTAGCAACTAGCAAGCCATAGCTCATTACGTGTAAGCTGAAAATTCGACGTTTGTTAAGGATATTCTTCTCCGAAGGTACTGATTATTGACTCAATTTCTTCGTTTATCAGCTTTTACCTCTTCGATTTAAGGTTCGTAGTTTTAAGCCTTGACTGAGTAGATCTGGTTATCAGATGCTCGAGCAGTGAAAAAAATAAATAAATTTGTGAGCTATTTTCTCGGCTGCTATCGATTTGATGTTAAATGATCGTAGAATCATTGTTTTCCTATTGAAATTGAAATTTTTAGCGTTACGGTTTCAGATCATTGATTTCGATGTGGATAAAGTGTGAAAGGAAATTTATGTCAGTGAAATTGTATAGAAGAGATGCAGATGAAGTTGCTTGGATTTAATCTCAAATTAGTTTCGAAAATAGTTGATGTTTCTGATATTTCTTATAGTATCAGCTGGAGATTGGTGCGATTGTTTATATTTGAGTTTGATTTTGCAATATTGAATTATTGAAAAACATGATCTTCTCAAAATAAAAGTTTGACTTCACCTTTAAGAAACTCACAATCTGTTCTTAAAGTGAGTATTTGCTTTCTTCCTACGATTTCAATTGGCTTCATTGAATCATGATAACAATATTGTTAAGTTTTCATATTTGTTCCAATCTCTGGTGATTTTGATCTAGGAACTTTATATGGCTCTTGTATCTGGAAGAAGGTCATCGCTGAACCCGAACGCGCCGCTGTTCATCCCGGCGGCAGTGCAGCAAGTGGAGGACTTCTCACCCGAGTGGTGGAACCTCGTCACCACCGCCACTTGGTTCAAGGATTACTGGCTGAGCCAGCACCAGGGGGAGGACATCTTCGTCGAGGAGACTAATGGGAATGCCGCTGGTGGATTGTTGCCCGATAACTTTGACCTTGGTATCGACGAGGATATACTAAACATGGAAGCACAGTTCGAGGAATTTCTCCACTCTGCTGAGGGCCAAGACTACTACGGCAGCAAGGCTGCCATAGGAATCACTGATAATGGTACACACTTCTTGATTGACACTAATATTTTACTATGATTTCTTGATTGTGGATGTCTTATCTTGATTAGCACTAATCTTTTTCGTACTTGTTGGCATGTCACTATCATATTGGCTTTTGATCGCAATTTGAAAAGGAGAAAAGCATCCATCACATTGAAATTACAGTTTTATGCCACTCTCATTTACAACTACTACAATCCAAGAATTCATTAAGGGGTAGCTGGAAAATGGGGAGGACTTTGTAAACTAGACTTTACTTTGATGGGCTTTGACAAAGTGTTTGCTCCTGCATTCTTTTGTTGTCGGAATGAATAATTGTTGGTGATGTTTGTGATCAGGTTTTAGCAAGAATGCAACTCTGGTGAAGGCTCTGAGCATGCCGAAGGAGAGGGGCTACATATCACCGCGGGAGGCGATGAGATGGGAGAAGCCTGCGAAGATTGTGAGCCCAAAGTGCAGCCCTCGATTCATCCAGCAACCTCGTTGAGATCCAAGGTTGGATTAGGCTGTGTAGCTTTTTTCTGTATAGAGCAAGGTTTGGCTCTCTTGTACTTAGCCTTGTTCATATCCTGCCTTGTTTTAAGCTTTTCACTAATGAAAATGTAAACACAAAAAGAAGAAACGGATATGTAAAAGCTCTACTTGTATTGAACAAAAAGAGAGATTCCAAAAATTGTCATCTTCGAATATGTTTGAGTTTTGGGCCAATTTTACATTCTGGTTAGTTACAATTAGCCAAATAATGAAAGAACAGACGAAGCTTCCCATGCATTTTCATTTCAATTTTGGATTCAATGTACATGAATGAATAAGTACATAAGAATTTAGTAACTAATGAATTGGGAACGAATTCCATTCCTTTATATTACTTGAATGTTACATTACAAATTGAAGATGAATCGATATAAAAAGAAAATATCACTAACAAAAATTTGTGGAGGGGGTTGAAAATCCCCTTGTATTTATCTTATGACATGATTTGATTTACTTTACTAATTCATAGCCTCCGGCGAGAGGTGCGGCGGCGTGAGATTGTCGAGCCAATCGCCATAAATGCGATTAATCTTCTTCGTTAGCTTCCACTTCGATATTCTCTTCTCTTCCACCGGAGCAACAGCCACCGCTGCACCACAAGGAGCCGGAAGTGGAGACACGGAAGCTACTTTTCTCGCTGCATTTGTCGCTTCTCCCTCATCAATCGAACCGGAATATCTCAAATCTATTCATAACATTGTTAAGAGTAAACCAACATAAAAAATCAAACTTGAATCACAAAATCAAGAAGATAAAGAGAACATTCAAAAACAGTTTATACCTGAGCTACCATGAGCAAAATGGCATCTTTCCCCATAGTTACACTGCCCCATCTCCCATCTACTACAAATCCTCATCTTCCACCCGGCCACCTGATCAACCTCACCCACGCTCCCCATCACCCCAATGCTGATAGCCGAGCTCTCCCTCTGCCCCGGCATCTCAACCTTGAGCTTCTTAGGCGGCCGTTCGTGCAAGAAATTGCATTTATCCCCATAAGGACACTCCTCGCCATTGTAAAACTTCTTGCATATCTTCATCCTATGTATCAACCTCTGATCATCGCCGCCCCTCTCCTTCTCCCGGATGATCTCCTGCCAATTCGGGGGCGGCTCGCGCAGATCCTCAGCGCCATGAGCAAACGTGCACTGGTCCCCGTTCCTGCAAGTCCCCTCCGTGAATTTCGCACAAATTCGAGTCTTGTAGAAAATGTGGCTCGTCCCTTTGTTGATCGGAGCGTTTGTTTGATTCATTGCTTGGAAAGGGGGGAAATTTGGGGGATTTTCGGAAGCTCTTGGCCTTTTAGACTGATTGAATTGGGGGATTTGCTGTTGCTCAGAGCCGGCCCAGAACGGCGGCCAGTATGCGGCGGCGTTGCCGGAATATGGCGGTGATGTGAATGGATTCAGGGGTTGTGTGGGATCTGGAAAACTCATCCTGCTTATTTCAGGTGATCAAGATTCAATTTTTATTCACCCTTAAACAAAACAAATCCAAATTCTAATTGAAAACAAAACGAATGGAAAGTTAAAACTAACAATCATGACAATTCAATGGAAAATAATCGATTGAATAGGAAAAGAAATGCGATCACAGAAACAATAAACGCTTTTGAAATTGAATATGAAGCTGAAGAAGAAATAACGAACCTTGATCGAGTGAATGCCCTCAAATTCAAACAAACTTTGATTTGTGAAAATAATATTTACAAAGCAAAAGGAGTGATTATATATACAAATATGAAAATAGAAATGCGCCGCCACAAAACCTAAATCAATGAGGAAAATGAGATGAATATTAGTAGGAGAAGGAATCCCAAAACCCTAAGACAGCTAAAACCCCAAAACAGTTTCCTTGCAATAACACAGAGGGATTATTAAAACTGGGATAATAGTGGGCCCTTGCGACAAAATCCTAACTGCCCAATTTTGATAAGAAAATTTATGATGTTTTTCCGTGCCTTTATTTGATAGATTTGTTTTGGATATATATTATTTCCTTTCGAATTGTAGAAATTATAATCCAAACCCAATTTCGTACTAAATTGTGGAAATAATATTGGCCATTTTGTCAATAAATTCCAAACAGTATTACAAATCACATCGATTTGGCACTAATGCAAAACCAAAATATGGATTTCATATCTTGATCGCGTTACGAAGTTTGGCGGTTTGTTCATTGTCGATTATCCTTTCCAAATTGATGCTAAGCATGCATCGACGCCTGTTCACTAACCTCTGCACACACCATTTCTGGAACTCTGATGGTTCATGCCCTAATACGAGTTTTATGCAGACTTTGATTTGATCATCGTCGATGATAGGGTCTGAAGGATATTGTTGATCCGCTCATATGCACAAAATTAGAGTTTCGTATTATATCTACTGCTAATCCAAGTCTTAGGGTTTGAAGGGTATTGTTGATCGCTCGTATGCTCAAAATTAGAGTTTCATATTATATCTACTACTAATCCAAGTTAGAGACTAAAAGATACGTGGACTAAACCCTAGATAAAAAGATACGAGCCAATTAGCCCAAAGCCAATGGTGTAGTGTATAAATATTTCTATTGTAAAGAGATATGGATTAAGTTCTGAATGATATAACTATTCTTTTGTCAGATAAAATAATATGTAAATTCAAAAAAAGATTTCCTAGTTTATTTGACTGAATTGCGTACAAAGGAATTGTTCCGGGATTAACATTTATTTAACTGAATTGTGTACCAAGGAATTGTTCCAACATGGGATTCACATTGCACGTGAATAACGGAAGTAGTGAATACCATGCAGGATTTGACTAATTGTCGAAAATAAACTACGCAACAAAATAATTCTCTAACTGTTGTGTTTAAAACTTTAAATGCTCAACGTGCAATATATTTTATGAATCTAGATCTATTTCATGTACGTTTTCAAGTTGCATATGATTAAATGGCTGGCATAAATATCTAACTAAAGTGTTGAGTCTAAAGTCTCATGCCTTGGCGCTTCTCCTGGGACGGATCTAATATGGGCTAAGTCACTGCTCCAGTAGGGGCTTGGTTGTTGCCAGATTCAATACCTACCCCTGCCATGGGCGCCCCCTTCATTGCATCTGCATTGTGAGGAAGAAAGTGATGGAAATACATTAGGTCATATTTGGTTGACAGGAAAGTAAAACTGACGATAAAAATGATTCCTGGGAAAATGATTCTTCAGAATATGATCCTAACAAATTTACTTTCATGTGTTTGAAAAAATATCAAGATTCTAAAATTATAAATAATTCAAATACTAAACTAAAAATACAATAACTATTTTTATTAATAAAATAATAATTATAATAATAAAATTTTAAGATTTAAAAAAAAAAGAATTCACATTAAATGAGACTCATATTCGGAGACGAAAGGAACATATGTTACTTAATTATTGGGCTTTGCCACTAATCAAAACTCAAATGCCCAGTAATGAAATGTCAGCTCATTATTAGTTTTAGACCACCATTTTATATTGGAATGGAAACTGTCTCTTTCCAACATGTCTATGAATCATGCATTTATGTGTAAATCATTATTGATTGTTCTATTATGGACAAAATATTATTAATATATAAAACGTATAATAACAAGTATTATTAAAAAATATGATGATACATTATAGTAGAAAATAACATACCAAAAAATTAAGAAATGTTATTTAATTGTCAATGTCAAAGTCCTTCAAAAGTCCAAATAATAGCAGCATTTCAATTCCAAGTTTGATTATTAACCAAACAAGAATCAATATTGGCAGCGAGAGAGAATTTTAAATAAATTGATAATATGAGAATATTATTCCACAATTTCAAGATATGGTGTTCGTTTAAAATACTTACTACTATCATTTAACATTTCGTAAAAAATGTAAAGTCATTATATATAAAATTAAATATTTTAATGTTAATATTGGAGGACTATTTTAAATTTCAGTGCCGACTAACTTAAAATCTTGGTTCCATCCATGAGCTTCTCATAACTCATAAGTCCCCACATCCGCTCTTTAGCATTTTTGTCAGAAGTCGAACGGGTCCACATTACACTAACTCATTTCCCATTTTTCTTTTCAAAATTAAATAATTTCTTAAAACTCATGCTGAATCAAAATGAGACTACAAATGGCCGAGGGAGTAGTATACAATTAATAATCTTTGTAGTATACAATTAATAATCTTTCACATTAGAGTAGTACGTTTTTTGTATTGCTTTAGTAAACTAATTATCGATCCGTTGTGATTTCAGTATAAGACAAATAATTCTTTTATATTTAAACTCCAATCTTCTGATTTTAGTGTGAGACAATTGGTTCATGCTTAAAAGGAAGTTTTTATTGCTTTATGTTTATAAATTTGTTTGATTACAACACAAAATCAAAACTTAATTTAGTGGTAAATGTGTCTTTAAAAATTAAAAGTCTTAGAGTTGTGGTTGGGCCTACGGATTACATTAAAAAGAGATGGTTAATACTCTCGTTCCATAGTAATGGAGACATTTCTTTTGCGGCACGGAGATTAAGAAAATGATGTATAATGTATTAAATAAAAAGATAATAAAGTAAGTGAGGAAAAACTAGAGAGAATAAAGTAAAAGATAAGGAAAAGTAAATGAGAAGAATGTGTTGACTTTTACTTAAAAAGAGAAATGACTTTATTACTATGGAACGTACTAAAATGACAAAATGACTTTACTACTATGGAACGAGGAAGTAGATAGATAGATAAGAGATAGGGGTACATTGACCAAGGAGAAAACCGTTAACGAAGTTGTTTGTACAATATCTCTGGCAAAAGCTGTTAGTCCTTATACCTGTGTTAAGTACAAAACTTAGAAGCAAGATAAGCCTGCTCTGCAACTCTGTTTCCAGGTGATACAGTTCCTAAAACAAGCCTTGACGTATGGGGATTGCCGAGGACGAAAAAATCGGGGCGACGTGGTGGAGTATATCACTTGTACCAGCCGGTGAGGAGCCACCGAAGAAAGAAGCAGAATCCACAGCATATAGCCTGCATCAAGAATATCATCAACTGAGTTACCTGGAAAACCACTAGAAAACATATAGGATAGCTAAGAGGTGAAATACCTGGAAAATTAAGAGCAGAATACAGAGGGACTTCTCTGATCTCCGCCCAAACTGCCGCAGAAATAAGTTGACAAGAGTTCCATCGTTGGTCCCTATTAGTAGCCCAGTTTGGGGGTCGAACCTGGGAATGATGAAATAAATAGAAATATACGTGGAAGCTACTCAGAACTTTAAGCAACGAGACAAGCAACAGGAAACCTACTTTGGAAGTCGATGTCGTGGGCAAGGTATGATGCCAGCCAGCTGAGAGAGAGAAGAAAAAATGCATTGATCAATACATGTGCTTGTGTTTCATGTGAGTAGTGTAGAGAGAGAGTGCGAGGGAACCTGAGGAAGCGAAAGCAGAAAGTTCAAGACTTGCGGAGCGAAGAATATCAGCAGTGTTTCGCTGAAATGGAAATAATTAGTAGAAAGCATAATTCATAACGAAAAGAATCTATGAATAGGAAAGCATGATAAATATCATAGAAACAAACTCCGAATAAAAGATTCACAGGCAACCAATTAACTATGCTGAAGAAATTATCCAAAATCAAGAGTAAATCTTAGTTCATTCACATCCTTAAAGAATACACACTATCTGATGAGCAGCTAAATGAACTGCAGTTGATTTCAAAATGAACAAACTTGTCGTACACCCGACTTATAAAATCAAGCAATGATGTAGGGTAAGAGAGTCAGTGACACACCTAAAATGGCCTAAAATGCCGACAACAGCCATAGTCATTCCAGCAAAGTAAGTGTAAGTGTCCCCTACGAAAACTGAAGAGGGATACCTATGAAAAAGATGGAGACAGGGTTAGCACCAGAAGACGTTCAATTCTATGTTCAGAGACTACAAGCACCAGTACCAGTTAAAAGAAAGTAATGCCAAAGAAGTTGCAAGCAAGGGTTGCACAAGGTAGATGGAGAAAACATGTGCTTGCTTGTGTTCCAGATCAGTAGCTACCCCAATTTGCATGATGTTATGTATCAAGATCTGCAAAAGTAATATGTTAGATTCAATATGAGCACTTAAACTGGAATAATGAAGACAATTTTTTGGGCTTACAGCACAAGCAATAACGACTGTCTGTCCAACTTCAAGGCCATTAATACCCGCATGAATGTTAATTGAATTCGTGCAGAACACAGCCAACAACCCCATGTAGAGCTTATAAATCCACCCTAATAGCAACAAAGAAATGTTAGAGAGAACGGAGCATGTGATACAGAATAGGCACAGCATCAATCAAGTAATGGAGTCGTTTATATAATCAAATGGTGAAAATCATGTAATATATCACCTAAATCTAAAATGTCCATTCCGACATATGGAACAAGTGGCTTTGGTATGATTATAGTTGTATGCCCAGCATAAGCCATCAACAATGGTAGAGCAGCAATAGATGGTAACACCAGTTTCCTGTCTTCAAAATTACATGATAGGAGATAAGAATCTGCCATATGGGTCATTTTAGAAATATAGCAGGAGAGACTTGGAGAAAACTCACACTCTCCAAGGTACATCAAGGACGTCATCCACAAAACCAAGCAGAGTGATGAAGCAGATTGATGCTAGTGCAGCATTGTATTCGACTAGCCACTTAAAGAAAAAAGGAAACATGTCACTCTCACCAAAATTGGTGTATAAAACTCAGATAAAACAATGTGAAAAACGAAATGGGTAAGGGAATATTCGATTTATAGGAAAAGGTAGATTGAAGAATAAAAAAAGGTCAGATGCCATGAGCTTTCATATTTTCACAACAGATTACGTTGTGAAATGTCAAAGTTGAGTGGTAATTTATATTTATTTTGCTGGAGGATCTGCTTAAGTTATTTGTTTAGTTCAGACTTCATACTACTTTTCTTATACAAATCCGCCTCGACCCCAGAAAGACTATTTTGAAACCAAAAAGTGCATCTACCAAAGAGGAGCTGGCACTCATCTGCATGTGTCTGTCAGCCACAAGCATAAAAATCTATGTGGTACTTTTCGCTAACTATGTACATGCAGGCAATGGTAGCATTCCTATGCCATAAGGACTATAATGTTTTATAAACCTCGATATTATAAATTTATCCCTGTCGCTCAAACTAGATGATGTGTGGCTAAATCTAAATGCAACTGCCTATAGTAGCTTCGACTACTTGATTAATATAATTTCACCCAGTACTCGTATTGTCACTTCACACGGAATTTTCTCCACTTCCATTTTATGTTCCGATAGCATATTAAATGTATACTGAACATTCAAAGAAATAATACAGACTACAGAGACGACAGAACTTGTATATGGCCCCTATTAACATTACTGGGAAATCAGATACTATATGCTTTACATTAAGGTATTAAACAAGAGTAGAAATACAAAAAAAAAACTTACATTTGAATCTGCGGTGAGGTTGAAATATTGAAACAAGATAGCGACGGCTAGGAAAACTATAGCAACAACTATACCCAACGATTCAGGCCTGCATCACATCAAAAACAAGTACTTTGATCAACAAAAGGCAGTTCCAAACCTTTTCAAAATCTGCGGAGTAATATCTCAGTACATAGCAATTAGTCACAAGGCAAAAACACTCGTCCAAATCAAACTAAAATCAGATCAAATTCATGAAACAATTGGGAATAATCCATATTTCTATAGCGTCAATTGAAAAAAAAAGCCACGAATGCAATAGATATGCAGAGAATCCAATCTGAATCGGGAAACTATCGCATAATTTAGGGAAAATAAACAACAAAAGCTACTCTAAACATCACATTTCAGCTCGAACATTCACTAAAACCTTGAAATTATAATTTAAAGCAAATCAAACTTACACTTTAATGGATCCATCAGGGGTGCCATTCTTGTTAATATCATACCCAAACAAATTCCTCCGCAGCACATACTTGGACGCCACGGGAATCATTTTAACCGCGATTAGGAACCCTATGCCGCTGACGAAGGAGCTGATCAGGATCGATCGTTTAATCTCATAATCGATCCTGTAGTGTGCGAAAATCAAGTAAAAATAGGGAATCGAGAATATGAGAAAGAATTTGAGGATTGTGGCCAATTTCGCAGGTCGAATTGGGGGTTCCGCCGCCGGTGTCTCGGACTTGGGCTTCTCCGGGCCGGGCTCCGTAGTTTTTAGTGTTGTTGATGTAGCTCGCTTCCTAGCTGCCATTGCTACGCCGGCTCTCTCTCTCCCTCTCTCTCTCTAGATATTTATATATTGACACGTACATCTCAGCGAGTAATGTTTATACACGTAGGATTTGTTTGTCATAAATGGCCCCACTGGAGATGAGGTGGCATCTCACTCAATAAGAGCATCCGCAATGACGGGCTTCCGCGCGGAATTCCTACGGACGTCCCGGAATTCCGTCGCGGACGTCCGCCATTAGGCGTGCCCGCCAAGGATATGAAATTGGGTTGAGGACGTCGCAGGTTCGCGGCGTTAAGTGGAATTCCGCGGGGACGTCCGCCATTGCGTCGACTCCCGCGGAATTCCGCTTTATTTCGTTTTTGTTTGTAATGTCAATATATATCGCTCGTTGAACTTCGTTTCATTTCGCACCACTTGTTTTAACAAGTTTCTCTCTCTAAATTTCTTTTATATAATAGTAGTGACTGGTAGTGGTAGTGGTAGTGGCCATCATGAAGACGTAATGACTCCGATTTGGGCACGTGTGCGGGAGGCCGCGGCGAGGGAGGAACAAGAGGCCTCAGCGCCGGCGGTGCCTCGACCCATCCGCCGGAGCCACGGTTTGGGGAGACCCTATTCCGGCAATGGTTTAGGATGCAGCGGCCGCTGTTTATGCGTATCGTTGGCGCTTTGGAGCGTCGATACGGGTATTTCAGGGTGCGGGAGGATGCAACGGGTAAACCCGGCCACACACCGATTCAGAAGTGCACTGCCGCACTCAGGCAGTTGGCGTACGGAGGTGCGGTGGACATGTTCGACGAGTACTTCCACATCGGCGAGTCGACAGCCCGCGACTGCCTGAAGTATTTTTGTCAGGGCGTTAGGGAGATATTCGGGGATAGGTATCTTCGGAAGCCTACCCTCGAAGATTGTCATGCTCTGCTGGATATGCACGGGGCTCAGCACGGCTTCCCGGGGATGTTGGGCAGCATAGATTGTATGCACTGGGAATGGAAGAACTGCCCCGCTGCATGGAAAGGGATGTACACTACCGGTTTCAAGGCCAAGAATCCCACGATGATCCTTGAAGCAGTAGCTGACTACCGGTTGGGGATATGTCATGCCTATTTTGGAGTAGTCGGGTCGGACAACGACATCAACGTCCTCCAGTCGTCGCCCCTTTTCAACTACTAGTGCATGGGCGTCGGTCCAGCCGTCAACTTCGTCGCCAACGACAACCAGCACAACATAGGCTATTATTTAGCGGATGTGATATACCCGATGTGGCCCGTCTTTGTGAAGACGATCAGATGCCCAACGAATGCGAAGAAGGTATACTTTGCGCAACGTCAGGAGGCAGCGCGCAAGGATGTGGAGAGGGCATTTGGTGTGCTCCAGGCTCGATGGGCGGCAGTGAAGGGTCCATCACGGCTATGGTACGTTGATAGCGTCGCCGACATCATGTATTATCATCCACAACATGATCGTCGAAGATGAAGGTCCAGCACTGATCGATTGGGCCAATGATGATGCTGATGCTGCGGGTCCAAGCCACGGCGTGGCCACTAGCAATGTACGCATGGGGATTCCCCATGACGACGTCGACCGAGTTCGTGCATTTACCGACATGCGCCAAAAACAAGCCCACGTTCGACTCCAGAACGATATTATTGAAGAAGTGTGGCAGCGTAGAAGTCGTCGTTGATGTAGTTTTTAATTATTGAAATGTATTTTTTTTATTTGGTGAAATGTACTTTTCTTATTTTAATGGAATTTTTTCCTTATTTTCGTCGAAATTTTAATTACGTAAATTGTTTACTTCCGGAAATTGTTTAATTTGTGAATTTGTGATTTTTTTTAATGTGGGAATTTCGTCGGGAATTCTGCAGGGGAATTCCGCCACTGTGCAGTGGGAAGTCCGTATGACGTGGCAGTGCAGTGGGAAGTCCTTCTGACGTGGCAGAAGGTGTTTTGGGGAAAATAACACAAGATGTAAGGCCGCTAGTGGTCTTTTACCTATGATCTTAGGCATAATTGTTTTTTCAGCTGGGAATGTGGGACATCAAATTGTTTCATCATGTAATTCATGATGGGCTTCGTATTTATTATTGGGCCATAAGTCATAAATCCAAAATCAAGCTGCTATGCACTTTCTAAGCATTATTTATCTAAATAATCTTGTTTTTCAATACTATTACATTTTAATTTACCTAAACAATCTCATTTTTCGATGTTATTACATTTTAACATTATATTAAAGGAGTATGTGTGTGGTTCGAAGCCAAACTTTGCTTTCGGAATAAGAAAAACACGAGTATAGAAGTTATGCTACAACAAGCTTGCTATGCAAATTCTTAGCTATATTTTGTAGTAGTATTATCAAAACGTGATATACCACTGTTTCATGTTAATTGAGTCATTTTTCTATTTTGAAAAGTTCAAAGATAATTGAGTCATCTTTATTTATGGTAAAAAAATACTTCCTCCGTCCACACAAAATAGGACACATTGTGAATGACACGAGTTTTAATGTGGAATTAGTAAAGTAAGAGAGAAATTAAGAAAGAAGTAGTGTTAGTAGAATGCATGGTCCATATTATTAGTAAGAGAGAAGGGGAAAAAGTAAGAGTGTAGTTGTTGCAAATTTTCCTTTTTTAAATGTACTCTATTTTTTGTGGACAACCAAAAATGACAAATGTGCTATATTTTTGGTGGACGGAGGGAGTATCTTTACTGTATTCTTTCTCCATTTCTCTTACTTTATTCACCATCCATTTTAACACACTATTCTTAAACTACGTGAAAAAAAAGCCTCAATTAGCAAAGAACGTCGTATTTATGGTATAAATTTATGTTAGATAATCACAAATAATGAGTAGTAATTTTTTCTTTAAAACAATTAATAACCAAAATGATGCTACTATCATTTTAATTGGTTAATAATTTGCCACTTCAATACTAATCACTATTCACGCCATATATGATTTAATTTCGCCAAAATGTTTTATTGTAGAAAACTCATTTATAATATAATAATAATTTGTTGGAATTTTGATTCAAACTGTAATGTTTGAGAATTTCCCAAACACACGAGACGGGTCCCATGTCTGCAATCCTTTCAATTCCATCCTCAAACCCTCCCACCATATCCACGTTCAAGAATCTCGACTTCTGCTCAACCATGGCCGAGCTCAAGCAGCACCACGCCCAAATCGTCAAGCTCGGCCTCTCCTCCGACAACGATGGCACGGGACGCCTCATCAAGTTCTCCGCCCTCTCACAGTCCGGCGACTTGCCTTATGCACTGAAGGTGTTCGCTTCATTGCCCCAACCAGATGCTTTCATATACAACACCATCTTCAGAGCCTACTTACACGCACAATTGCACACGCACTGCCTTTCCCTCTACTCCCACATGCTCCAAAACTCCGTCACGCCCAACAACTACTCCTTCCCTCCCGTTATCCGAGCGTGCGCCGCTGCTGCCGGAGTCGGAAAGCAGGTGCACGCGCACGTGATCAAATTCGGATTCTCTCGAGACTCGTATTGCCAGAACAATTTGATCCGAATGTACGTCGGCTTCGATGAATTGGAGGCCGCGAGGAGGGTTTTCGATCGTATGGAGAGGAAGGACGACGTTTCTTGGACAACGATGATCAGTGGCTACTCGCAATGCGGATGGTTGGGCGAGGCGCTGCGTGTTTTCGAGACGATGGCTGTCAAGAACTCAGCTGCGTGGAACGCTGTGATCGCAGCTCATGTGCAGAATAATAGATTTCATGATGCTTTCAAGCTCTTTGATAGGATGATGGAGGAGGATGTGGAGATGGATGGCTTTGTTGCGGCTAGTATGCTCGCGGCTTGCACGGGGCTAGGCGCGCTGGAGCTAGGCGAGTGGATACATGAGCGGATGGAGAGTAGGGGGATCAGGATCGACACGAAGCTGGCGACGACGCTCATGGATATGTATTGCAAATGTGGGCGTTTGGATAAGGCGGTTGAGGTGTTCGATGGGTTGCGTGTCAAGGGAGTTTCGTCGTGGAACTGTATGATCGGAGGGTTTGCGATGCACGGACGAGGTAGGGATGCGATTGGGCTTCTGAAGAGGATGGAGGCGGAGGCGGGGAGGCCGGATCCTGTGACGTTTGTGAATGTTCTTGCGGCTTGTGCACACTCGGGTATGGTGGAGGAGGGGAGGCGTTACTTCTCTTACATGACCGAGGCCTATGACATCGCTCCTAGGATGGAGCATTACGGCTGCTTGGTTGATCTGCTCGGGCGGGCGGGGTTGTTGGATGAGGCTAGGATGGTTATAGATGAGATGCCGATGAGCCCAGATGTTGGAGTGTTGGGAGCCCTTCTCGGGGCTTGTAGGATCCATGGGAATCTCGAAATGGCGGAGGAGGTAGGGCATCGGGTGATTGAGCTAGAGCCGGGGAACAGTGGGCGATACGTGCTTCTGGCGAACCTATACGCGAAGGAAGGGAGATTGGAGGATGTGGCGAGGGTTAGGAAGTTGATGAATGATCGAGGGGTGAAGAAGGTGGCCGGTTCTTCAACGATCGAACTAGCTGGTAGCGTGTGTGAGTTTGTGGCCGGCGGTAGGGCTCACCCCGAGGCTCGAGAGATATATGCCAAAGTCGGGGAGATTGTGCGTAGGATTAGGGATTTTGGGTATGTGACGGATAGTGAGGGAGTGTTGTATGAAGCAGGTGAGGAGGAGAGTGAGAATCCATTGCACTACCATAGTGAGAAGCTGGCTATTGCATATGGGCTGCTGAAGACCAAGCCCGGTGACACGATCCGCGTCACGAAGAATTTGCGTGTGTGTAAGGATTGCCACGAGGCAAGTAAGCTCATCTCGGAAGCGTATGATCGAGAGATAATCGTGAGGGATCGGAATCGATTCCACCATTTCAAAGGGGGAGTTTGTTCGTGTAACGACTACTGGTGACCACCGTTGATCGGACGAGAAACGAGATCATATGTTCCAGAAATAGTGTATATTAGTCTAATTTATAAGAGAATAGCTCAAATAGTTTTATTATACATCCTCCTCAAACTGATGAAGAAGATAAAATTTTATATCAATATAGCTAACATCCTAACTCAAATTTGGGAGAATTGATGGGGTAGAGGCTTTGCAAAAGTTACCAGGAAACCTAATTCTTAGAAAGCTCCTGGCTGCGCTTTGCAGCAGTGACGACCGCATTCATCAGAATGCCTCGAAAGCCTGCCTTTTCCAGCTCGTGAATCCCGGCTATGGTCGTGCCACCAGGCGAAGCCACGCCATCTTTGAGCTGGCCGGGGTGTTTGCCCGTGCTTGTTGCCATTGATGCTGCTCCCAGTACCTGAACGATATCGTCAGATTGAGGCCGGGCGACTCGGGTCAGTCATTTTTGGCAAAGCAAGAAAAAATTTGAATCACCACATTGATGTACTGTTTGAGAAGCCAGACCAAATGAGAGCTCACGAGGTAGACCGGCAGCCACACCTCCATCGGCTAAAGCTTCAATCGCTAAGAAGACGTATGCCGGTCCACTAGCACTGCAATCCAACAAAAGATCTCGACAATCTCAAGGCCACGATACACCGACACTCAACTCTATTAATACGTAAACAGTTCATACACTAGTAGAGAGCTATACCAGACGCAGCTACACCAACAGCAGCTGGGGTGTTGGGCACTACCCTAACGAATCGGCTGTGATCTTCCCACTCCTGAAAACGTGTCAAACGGTAACGCAGGTAAAGCTCGTTATAGATTATACACGAGTACAATAATCTAGCTCAGCAGTAAACTATACGAACCAGCAAATCTTTTAGCTTGACTCCAGCGACAACCGACACTAAAAGCTGCTTCTCTGAAAGAAGTGGCCTTAACTGCATCACCACGTCTTTCACTACATATTCGAACAACACAAGGAAACAGAGATTAGAAAAACCGGGAATGAAAATGAAAGCGGATATCTATCAGCTAGCTACCAATTCCATCAAGTAGCACGGTAATGATTTCACATGAGAAAAACGAGACGCAGTGGAGAGGGGGGAGAAAATAACAGCAACGAGAAATTACCAACTTGAGGTTTCGCGGAGAATATAACTACATCGCTATCTTGGACTACCTGTCCTTCAGATATTGCGAAAACAGAATGGAGTTACGATGAAGAAGTATCACATTTCACTCCCCCGTTGAAGAAAATGAAGGGCAACGTGGAAAAATATAACAATTCAAGCACGAGAGCGAGCACCTGACTGTTCTGATCAAAGACTTTCTCCAAATGATTCAAAGACTGAACGCCTCGCGCCAAGATGAGCTGTCTGGACTTGGGAAGCCGGCAAAACGCCTGAACTGACGACACCTCTGGCAATGCTCTCCGCCATTTTCCCAGCTCCAATGAAACCAACCTTGCACGATTCAGTCGGAATTGGCGTAACGTTGGCCATTCTGGCTATGATCTCAGCAAAACCAACCTAAAGCCTAAAATGCTCACAAAAATAGGAAAAAGTCATGAAAATCATAGCACTATTAAAAGGAATGGGAATCAAGAAACATTACATTGGATTCAATATGTCATAAAGAAAACATCAAAACCTATATGGCAGCCACCAAATCAAAGCATTCACAACCATTACAATAAACACAACTAGTTTCTAACTATCTTGCTGATCATTAAATCACAAACTAAAGCTAGAGAATTGTAGAGATACTTAACATAAACTCCTATGCTACTAATTGTTCATAAAAACCTAACTTTTTTTCTGCACTACATATTTTAGAACAAATAAAACCTCAATCTTGAAGTTCAATACTTCACAATTAAAAAAAATAGATCTTAAATAGAATAATGACAAAAAGGATGGATAAAATGGACATCAGTGTAGAGCAAGGTCAAGGCAGTGAGCAGCGTAAGAGACTGAATAAATACTAAAACCAGCGTCAAGAAAAAAAAATCAACTGCCACTATGCGTAATTGCAATAATACCTCAGAAAAAGAAAAAAGGGAAATCAAGAAAGGATAGATACCCTTTTAATTCTGTAGGGCTATCCGGCTAGCTATGGACAGCCGTTGAGCGCCCACAACCAGCGTTTTAGCTCCGGCGGGAGAGGATGACTGAGGTGAGTTATGGAGTGTGAAGTTGTCGGTCTGATTTTACTATATTAACCTATTTTTCATATTTTAGTAATGTTTATGATTAAAATTGACATTTACTACTAATGGGTTGTAGCGCCGCTAGGAGATTTTCGCCTTAATCCGTAAGCCCGATTGAGCAAGATTAATCCGATTCCGCTGAAGGCGTATTGGGAACACCAGTGGTCAAACCTGACCAAAAATGAGAAATGATTTAATTACATATCAATTCTATGGTGGGACAAAAGGAGTATTATTCTTTTATTATCTCTTATTTTATCATGGTTTTATTAAAATTTGTATAATTTATTTATAAGACTACTTTTGTTAAGCCAAAGGAGTATATAATATCCTTAATAGTCCATTCCTTAAGTAGAGAGATAAAACAATCTCAATTTAATGAAGTAAATAATATATATGGGTCCAATATTCTAACGCAAAAAGAAAAAGAAAAGTCAGTCTCCACTCCCTACTCTTAATTTCAAAAATTGGCCCTCACATAATCACAATACTTTAGCAAAATAATCGAAATTTTTTTTTGGAAACTTTATTCAGACTTTTGTGTAGCATAAATATTTTAATGTATATTGTAAGTACAAAAATCCACAAAAAGCATATTACCATTACTAAAAATAAAAGCCTATGATATATAAACGCATAATATTGGTCAATACATGTCATTTTCCTTAATGTGTTGATACCTTATTGGCTAACAAACATAAAAACAAAAGTAGTTTTTTCTTTATTTTTGGAGAAAAGATGAATCAATTATTGCCAGTGTTCTGTGGTATGATGAAAGGGACTGATTCATGTAATTCAATGCATTTTGCATTGTGTTATAAAACCATCTCCAATGGTATTCTAAAATTTTTAAATGATATAGGTAATTAGTTCCAATAGTACTTTAAAATTAATTCTATTTTTAGTTTTTGGGAAAAAAATACTTATCTTTAAATTTACATTAAACCCAAACCCAAAAGTTTTTTAAATTTTGTGAGTGAAAAAGACATACTCCCTCCGTCTCCAAAGAGTATGAACTTTGGGTTCGACACGAGTTTTAATACATTATTGATAAAGTAAGAGAGAGATAGAAAAAAAAGTTTTTTAAGCATTGTTAGTGGATAATGAGTCTCACCTTATTAGAGAGAAGAAAGTTTTCAAATTGGAATATTCATACTCTTTGAAGACGGATGAAAAAGGAAATAATGCATACCCTTCACGGACGGAGGGAGTAATATAGAGAATATTCTTTTAAGTTTGAGTTTAGTGTAAATGGTTGGAGTAAAATCATACTCCTTGATATAACATTTTACACTAAAATGAGTTTGAGTTTAATATAAATGGTTAGAGATCAATAACACTGTCACAATTTAATAAAATTTTAAGAGTTCAAAACTGTGTAAAATATTTCCATAAAAATTAATTAACCTTATATTTAGCGCAATATTCCGTCCCCCTCAAGTTATTTAAATTGTTTCTTTTGATCATGAATTTAAAAAATATACTAAAATCAAATTAAATACTATTAGAAGTGCATTAAATGAAAATGATGTTCAAGGATTATATTTACATAATAATGTACTCCTATGTAGCATAGCATTTGTCTTTTTCCTAATTCGACATATTTTAGTTGACACTGTGTAAAAAGATAAAAGGAGATGAAACATTTGAGGATTGGTAGCTAGCATAAACAGGAACATCATTTAGGATCAGTATTCAGTACTTATCGAATAAAGAAACGAAATTAAAGCATGCTTCTGTGGCAAAATAAAATTTGAACACAAATATCCACCTCATGAGAAAGAAACAAGCACGAATCTTCCTCTTCAAAAGAATCAGTCAAATATTAATTGTCTATAAATATATGCTCAAATCTAATCCAGACGCAGAAATTAAGAGAGAGAGAGAGAGAGAAAATGGCAGAATTGTTCGTGAAGCAGGCAAAGGAGTATTCAGAGAGTAGACCAACTTACCCTCAACAATTATTCGATTTCATCGCTTCTAAAACCCCTTCCCACAATCTTGCCTGGGATGTTGGAACCGGCACCGGCCAAGCCGCCCTTTCTGTAACTACTATTCTCTTTGTTCTTCAACAGTAGCGCAGAGTCATTTTTTTTTAAATAAAATGTACTAATACATTTTCTCACTTTTATTACTTTAATCTACGCATAATTGATGATCAGTTGGCTGCGATTTACGACAATGTAATCGCCACCGACACGAGCCCAGCGCAGCTCGAACTGGCGGCGCCGCACCCGAACATAACCTACCGCTGCACCACCGCGGCCGTCACCATGGACGAGCTCCACACGAAGGTGGGCTCGCAGTCCACCTTTGATCTTGTGGCGGTCGCGCAAGCCATGCACTGGTTCGACCGCCCGGCCTTCTACGACCGGGCCAAGTGGCTCCTCAAGAAACCCGGCGGCGTCCTCGCGGCCTGGTGCTACACCACCCCCGAGGTGGACGCCGCCGTCGACGCTGTCTTCCACCGGTTCTACACGGTGGATTCCCGTCCGTATTGGGACTCCGCCCGGGGGCTGGTGGACCGGAAGTATGAGACGGTCGAGTTCCCGTTTGAACCGGTGGATGGGCTCGAGGACACTGGGCCGGTCCGGTTCAACGCGGAGAAAGAGATGGATTTGGAGGGCTTTTTCACGTATCTGAGGTCTTGGTCGGCGTACCAGACAGCGAAGGAAAAGGGGGTGGAGCTGCTCACCGGTGAGGTGATCGACCGGTTCACTGCGGCCTGGTCCAGAGATGGCGTGACCCAGAAAACCGTAGTTTTCCCGGTCTACCTCAGGGTAGGGAAGGTCGGTTCATCATGATTCAACAAACCCCAAATTTGGTTTATTTTAGTATTTGGTTTTTGATGAATAAAAATGTTGTGTGATTAACATAAAATTAAATTAATGAAATTGGTGTCTCGTTTCTGGAAATTGTATAATTGGTTTTGTAAGTAAAAGTGGGTGGAACAAAAATAGAATTACATAAACTAAACAAATGTTACTATTCCATATCAATTCTAATTTGAATTGTTCAATTAAAATTGAATATATACGCTTTGAAGATAAATTAAAATTCATAGGTTCAATTTTCATTAAAGCTTTGTTATTAATTAGCAAGACTTTCTCTCAACTCATTACATGATAAATAAAGAATAAAAATATCCCATTAAAGCCTTTGCCTGTTTTAGCTTTGTAACACTGCCAATTATTACGAAGACACAAAATAAAAAAAAATTCTAAAGCAAATCATTAATATCAGTTACACCAAATAAACGCAGTTATTTAATTACTCCTAAATACTACCAAACAACACAAGTAGTAATAAAGAATTGGTTCAAGATTGTAGTGGACTTATTGGTAATGGCTATAAAGAAAGAAGACAAATCTTGTTTCTCTACTTTGACCAACTACACTGGATGGACCTTCCCCAGCAATGAACAATGACATTGCACCCAACTACTACTATATTATCTAACACATGCTTTCTTACAGATATTTACTCAAATATGAACAATATGATATCCTGAATGACGTGAAATACTTTCAGATCAAATCAATTTGGTGGATCTACTAATATTTGATCGGATACAATTCAGGTTTTGAAGTTTTGTATGTTGATTCTGCGATCTGTACTTTGAACCGAAAAATGATCAATAAGAAGAGGCCTGAAACGAAACGTTGCGTCTCTTTGTTTCTTAACCGATTTTAACTGTTTTTTCAAAGGGTTTCGAAAATTATAAATTAGTTCTTAGACTATCAGAAATTATATCTCCGAATGAATTTTCTATACAGCTCGACCCAAGCCAGAGGCTCTGCCCCTTGGACCCCGCTACTCGGGGGCACTGCCCCCGAACCCCCGTCTAATCATAATGAATTCAAACAAGCGTGCACTCCGCACTTACCAAACTTGTATGATGTCTCACTATAACAATATTGATCAATCAAGTTACTCCAATTACAATAAAATAACCAACATGCTTCACATTAATCTTACTCTTCAAATTATCACAAACACACATAGAGAATATGGCAGATTTGTTGATCAAGTAGAACTCTGGGGATAATCCTATTTATCAATCAAAACAGTATTATGGGGCAGGCCTAATTACCCATAAGAATGTTAGGACCGTCGACCGCAACATTAGTTTGATATTGTCCGCTTTGGGTCAAGCCCACACGGATTTGTTTTTGGGTCACTCCCAAAAGGCCTCAAACTAATTGGGGTTGGACAGGAATTATATACACCTTCCAACTTCCCTCACTCATCCGATGTAGGATAGGTTTGTAACCCAACAAACCTCCCCTCAAACCGAGACCACATCGGGAACGCAGTCGACACAAACATGGTCGTTCCAACCCTGGCCCCTGGGTCATCCTGGGCCCGACTCTAACCCGAGTCCTTCAGGGCCCGACCCTAACCGAGGCTCATCCAGGCACAACCCATAGCCACCTGGGCTCTGATACCACTTGTTAGGATCGTCGACTGCAACATTAGTTTGATATTGTCCGCTTTGGGTCAAGCCAGCACAGATTTGTTATTGGGTCACTCCCAAAAGGCCTCAAACTGGGGTTGGACATGAATTATATACACCTTCCAACTTCCCTCACTCATCCGATGTGGGATAGGTTTGTAACCCAACAAACCTCTTCTCAAACCGAGACCACATCGGGAACGCAGTCGACACAAACATGGGTTGTTCCAACCCTGGCCCCTGGGTCATCCTGGGCCCGACTCTAACCCGAGTCCTTCACGGCCCGACCCTAACCGGGGCTCATCCAGGCACAACCCATAGCCACCTGGGCTCTGATACCACTTGTTAGGATCGTCGACTGCAACATTAGTTTGATATTGTCCGCTTTGGGTCAAGCCCGCACGGATTTGTTATTGGGTCACTCTCAAAAGGCCTTAAACTAATTGGGGTTGGACATGAATTATATACACCTTCCAACTTCCCTCACTCATCCGATGTGGGATAGGTTTGTAACCCAACAAACCTCCCCTCAAACCGAGACCACATCGGGAATGCAGTCGACACAAACATGGGTCGTTCCAAACCTGGCCCCTGGGTCATCCTGGGCCCGACTCTAACCCGAGTCCTTCAGGACCCGACCCTAACCGGGGCTCATCCAGGCACAACCCATAGCCACCTGGGCTCTGATACCACTTGTTAGGATCGTCGACTGTAACATTAGTTTGATATTGTCCGCTTTGGGTCAAGCCTGCACGGATTTGTTTTTGGTCACACCCAGAAGGCCTCAAACTAATTGAGGTTGGACAGGAATTATATACACCTTCCAACTTCCCTCACTCATTCGATGTGGGATGGGTTTGTACCCCAACAAAGAACTCTTCCATTTCATTGCTTCCAATGCCCCCTCTCATGAACTAGCATGGGATGCCGGCACCGGCACTGGCCAAGCAGCCTGCTCAGTAAGTCCTCTCTCTCTCCTTTTCCTGTGTGTAATCTTGGGTTAGAGTTCTAAATGCATGCTTCATTGATGTGAACAGTTGGCCAAGTTTTACAAGAATGTGATAGCAACAGACATATGAAGCAGCCTATAGGTTTCGAGCAAGGTGGACCTCACTTGGTTTGCAAATTGAACAAAGCAATTTATGGCCTAAAACAGGCTTCAAGAGCCTGGTTTCTTACTGTTCACTCAGTTCTCATCTCTCTGGGATTTTCTCAATCTAAGGCAGATGCATCAATGTTCTTCAGACAGAGGGAATGTGATGTGATATATCTCCTAATCTATGTAGATGACATGTTGATTATTGAAAGTTCTTCTTCTATTAAGAATGTGATTTCTCAACTGAATTCTCACTTTTCTCTAAAAGATCTTGGGGAGGTGAATCTGTTTTTAGGAGTTGAAGTTGTGAAAATGGTTGACAATGGATTGCATCTATGTTAGTCTGCTTATATCAAGGATCTTTTAAAGAAAGCTAATATGCTAGGATCCAAAGGATGTCCAACTCCTATGGTCTCTGGATCTGAGTTGAGCAAAAATATTGGTAAACCAGTTGATGATCCAAAGTTGTACAGGAGTATTGTAGGTGCACTTCAGTATGCAACCATTACAAGACCAGACATCAACTTTGCTGTTAACAAGGTTAGCCAATACATGTCATCTCCATTAGATACACATTGGAGAGCTGTGAAAAGAATGCTTAGATACCTTTCAGGAACTCTGGATTATGGAATTCAAATTCATAAGTCCATAGGAGACATTTCAGCATTCTCAGATTCTGATTGGGCAGTGGATATCGATGATAGAAGATCAACAAGTGGTTTTTGTACATACTATGGGAGTAATCTGATTTCTTGGTGTGTAAAAAAGCAAACCGTTGTGGCTAGATCGAGCACTGAAGCAGAATACAGGAGTCTTGCTCTAGCTGCTTCAGAGGTGACTTGGTTGAATTCGCTACTTGGTGAGTTGAAGATTCAAAGGAAGTCAGGATCAGTCATATGGGTTGATAACATGAGTGCTATAGCATTAGCTTCGAATCCAGTTCTACATGCTAGAACAAAGCATATTGAATTGGATATTCACTTTGTCCGAGACAAGGTGCTGGCCAAGGAGATTGAGCTGCGTCATGTTCCAATAATGGATCAAATCGCAGATATATTTACAAAGCCTCTGAGCAAGCAATCCTTCATAAAGCTGAGAAACAAGCTTGGTTTAGTTTCATTAGCTTCACTTGGATTGAGGGGGCGTGTTGAAAATCACTCTGAAGTGAAGGCTGATGTCTCAAGTAAATTGGCATGCAATGTAATGTTGCATGAAGATGTTAAAGTTAATGATCACGTGAAAGAAAGAGGAGCACGAGACAATGTTGGAGTCATTGATGAATCGCCAGCAGTGCACTTGGACCCACAAAAGGACTTGGAGAGATGTGGCAGATATTTGTAGCCATTATCTTTGTTGAACAATTAATGAAATAGTGATATCTGATCTCTTGCTATTCCATGTTTATATCTCTACTTTCTTCATCATGCTTTGTAGCGTTTCTTTTCGGAAACTATGCTAACCTATTAGATTTTCCTAATTCCTTTTCCCCAAATACACATTGGGCAATACATTGAAAACTAAACCTTCATCAAGTCAGTCCTCAAATTGAATTGGAAAATCAAGCAACTAAAACACAATGAAAACAGAAAACCTAGTCTTTTCCATAAATGGATGGAATAGAAATCTCAAAGGCAACGCAAAAGCTGAACCTTAATTGAATAACAATACAATAAGAATTCAAAATTACACAATGGTACACTATATACATAAAAATACCTGAAAATAAGTAATAATATTTTAAAATATACAAAATTTTCCCCTACTATTTCCCCCAGTGGTCCAGTATCTGGCCACAGTGCAGTAGAGGATCGTTCTTGGTTGGACTCCTTTCCAGCTGGGATGGCTGTGCAGCTCTTTGACAGACTTCTCTTCTTTTTTGATCTTGTTTACTCTATAGATAATCATGGTAGTATACAACCAAAGATACCTTGTCAAACAATATGCAAAATATACATACAATCAGTCTACATCTACAAAAGTAGTGCAATCAAGATCTTGCAAAGTCAATCTTCCCATGTATAACTCATTAATATGTTGACCACAAAGAGGAGCACATTTCCTCTCTAGACAGTCATGGATCGCTGCCATTCCATGAACCCAAGATTTCTCGTCCAATGGATCCAAATCAAGATGGTTCTGCAGTAGATGAATCCTGTAAAACGCCGTGTCTGATCTGCTGCAGAAGTGAGCAGTGCATCGGTGATGAGGCTCATACGAGGCCAACCTGATCAAAGCCATTGTCAGAGCGCCGTCTACAGGCTTGGGATCGGAAAGATTTCTATCTCCCATCATTATGATCTCCCTTTCTGAAGGAAAGTACACTTGTTCAGTTCCATCAGCATCGGATACCTTCAAATCCTTGGTGAAATGGCCCATAGCTGCGCGCTTGGTGGCTTCGTGCTTCTCTGCTAAAGTTAGGATGCAAGAGAATCTAAGATGATAGCTTATGATAATCTTAACTTTCTTTAAGTTGTGACAGCAGCAGTAGAAATCCAACCATCTTCTTCCCACCCCAGCGTACCACTTTATAATGTCGATATCTTCAAGAACCGTGAGCAAACTGAGAGGCCTTGGCCGACCCATTTGGTTTGTAAACCCAACCATCTTGACTGCCTTCTTTAGAAGTTCAATTGGTGCCTCAACTTTGATGCACCGCCTCGTCAAATCCTCAACTGTTCTTCGAGCATAACTCTCTTCCTCTTCCTCCTCTCGCCTTCTTACTTCTTCCTCTAATTCCCTCTTGGCTTTCACCGGCTTCAAATGCTTGTCCACTTGCAATTGGAAGTTGTCATACGCATCAACAAGCTCATGTGGCAGCTGATCCCTAATCCTCCTCAAGGAGAGGAAGTCCCCGGCTGATAGCATCCAATGCCATTCCCATCTATCATCCACAGATGCCGAATACTCCTGCACCACTTCATCAGCCCAAGTGCTGAAAATCTGCCTCACTTCATCCTCTATCTGGAAATCAAATTTGAATCCATTGCTTTGCTTCAACTTCTTATGAACATGGCTCAATAACTTCATCCCCAACTTCTTCCTAGTCCTCTCTCTTGCATTTTTCAACTCCATTAGCCTGACTTGCTTCTGCCTTAGATGCTTCTTATGCGCCCTAATCGCCTTCTGTGACTTTCTTGGTCGGATGACTGAAGGCGCAACGGCCTGAAGCTCCATCCCCATGAACTCAATCTTCTCAGAAACCGCGCTGTGAATAACGGTTACCTGTCTATCCACCTTCAAATCCAACTCCTCATCTAGAAACCTTACAACCCTCTTCTTCAAATCCATCGTCATCATCTTAGTACCATTTGTTATTATCAATATCTCATCTAAATACCGGACAGCAAAAACCTTCAACGGCTTATGAAAAATTGAGTAAGAGCCAGCAAGCTCGGTCTCATTGAACCTCGGATTGTCCTCATTCGTTTTGAGGCGTATTTCTTGAATTTCCTTATCAAATCCATTGAGGTAGACATTAATCAAGATCGAACTCAATGCACATTCTTGCGGCAGCCCTCTGCCTGAACATATTCCCCCCAAATTGACAGAAACTACTCTGCAATCGAATAACCTTCGTATCAAATCAAGCAAATCACAATCATCAATTTTCTGCCCTAGTATCAAGCACATGTTATCAACATGTCTAGATTGAAACAACTGATCATCGAATTTAACAGTAAACCACCAGCTAGGGTTCTCCACCGAATTCTTCAAATACCTAATTGCGGTGTGGCGGCCCATATTCGCGCGGCCGCCGTAGCAAAATGTGACGAACCTATCATCGTAAATGACTTCAAGTACAATCCTAATAGCTTCGAGTACAACTTTGAGCTTTAGATTGGGCAAAATTAGGGCTTCACCTTTCCGCGATCGGGGGGAAACGGAAACGCAGCACGATTGAACGTCGAGCGAGTTGTTGGAGAGCTGAGCGGAGAGGTCCTGCAGGGAGAAGTAGTGAGTCGAGAACGAATCGAGAGTGAGCGGCGAGTCGGAGGCACGGTGGTTGCGGAGATTGTGGCAGGCGGTGAGGAGGAGGGAGGGAGAAGCGACGACGTTTTGGAGGAGGCTGTGGAATTTACCGTGGCGATAGTGGGAGAGGACTAGTGATTGGAGGGCGGAGTTTTGGAGAGGTGGTGGTGGGAGTTGAAGGGTGGAGAAGAGGGAACGGTTGACGGCGGCGACTCTGGGTTGCCGGAGGAGCTTAGCGAGCATTTGTCTCTGCCACTACCACCACCTGTTTGATGATTTCTCACAATTATATAATGAGAGAGTTTTGGACACTCTTCTCAAAGAGCATTTTAGGCGGGAAAGTCACTCATTGATATCCTCTCCGCATCGCCGTCGGTGCGATTTTCCTTCAACTACTCTTTGATATCCTTCAAAATCAAAATAAGATGGGAGGATAATATAAATCCACGACAACAATAAAATCAAAATTTCCAAAAATCAATGGAAAAATCAACGAGGTTAAAAGGTGAAAGCTTTAGAAATGTGAGCTTACTGTTATCGAGGTTCGATATGAAAATTCAGAGTCGTCGGTCCCCTATGATGCGGCTGTGCAGGTGGGCTATGCGCGGCGGTTGAGAGAGAAAGAGGAAGAAGGGGAGAGAGAAAAATGGAGAAGGCGAGAGATCGGAAGAGGAGGCGCTGCTTTTGGGCTTTATTTGGGCTTTCAGGGGAAATTAATTTTATGGAAAATATTAGTATTTGGGCTTTATTTGTGTTAGAGTCTTCTTAAATTATGTAATTAAATTTATGTAGTACTATTATTTTCCCTTCTATTTCAATCAAAATTTGCATTGTGCTATTTAATGAAATGATGGCTTCTATTTGGATCAAAATTGAAATTTTATTTATTGTTGCAATGTTTCTTCTCTAAATTAATTGACAAGTTAAATTATAATTACTTGTAATCTTTTCAATTTCCATCCTATATTTACTCGATTAAAGAATTTAATACTATATTTTAGTTAGTCTTCAATTAATTAAAAAATACTAATAAATTTATAAAACAAAATATGGAATTAAATGAAATTAAAAAAATATTTAAAGTTAAATCTAAACTCGTAAAGTTTGTATAGCTTCTTATAATACAAAGAGTAGTTTATATTGTCACATTATTCAAAACAAACAAGATGCACAAAAATGTTATCGTTATTTTAATTGATAGTTTACTTTATTATATACGTATGAAATAAGAAATTTGTCTTTTCTAATATTAAAGATGCATATAGTACTTGGCTATGCATACCAAGTTAGGCTAAGCTCTATATATAATGAATTTAGAATGATGTGTAGTTAAAATTTGTTTAAAAACTTTTCATATTTAGAATTAGTTTAATTTTGGTGGACACTCAAAATGATAAAATAAGTCTATTTTTTGCATACGGTTGTAGTACTACTAAACAAATTTAGGTATCAAAACTAAAAATATTAAGCTTCATCTTTTTTTATTTTAAATATGTTGTGACTATTTAAACCTTATACAAATAATTCAAATGATTTTGTTTTACAATTTAATTAATAATCGTGTAGTATCTTTATTAATAATATATTCCTTTAGTTTGAATTGTTAATAGTATATACTAATAAAATGTACATATCCCAACAATAAATAAATCGATATCAAGAATGAATACATTTCAATGACACTTAGTCACTTATTATTATTTTAAATTTAAGTAACTATATTTTTTTATAAAATATACCATATGTGTTTTATAGTAATGATTGTAATGAGACTTTTAGTTTGATATATGATAAATAGGGCAGGACGCAGAAAATGTTTCTTGTAAGGGTTTCGTTGCACACATATTTTATATAGTCAATATATATAATTTTCTCTACTTGAGTGTCATTTTTCATTAATCGTACTTCAACTACATTTTTTCTTTATTTTTTTGTCACTTTACTATTTTTAAAGAGTATGAATGTATTTTATGGACGGAAAATACAATCAACAAAACCATACATACATATTTTATAGTACATTAAACTAGTATAACATATATCTAACCTAAAGAATGAAACAAATAATCAGCATGGTTCTAATTTGGAGGTTTTTAACTTGAAGAAGAATGAGTTTAATTTAAAGTAGTCTTGTAATTATCTTTAACTTCTAGTAATAAAAAAAGGGTTAGTTTTTAAAAAGATACTCATCTCTATAAAAATTTTGAAGCTATAAAAAATTCTCTGTCTACGCTTTACACTTATTGTCTAGACTCTACACTTATATAGCCTTGAAAAGTGCTAGTAGCCTGCTATTTATAGTAAATAGGACTAGTAATATTATATTACTAATATTCAATACTCTCCTTCTTAGTTTCAAGTTTTCAACGTACAACTGTCATTGTTGTTTCTTTAAGCATTTTCAGATACTCAAACTCAGCCCTTTTCTTTTATTTATACTCGACGATTTAGTCTTTAGTGGGTTATTTTAGTAAGGGCTACAGATGGCTGCTGGAAATTTCAAAAATTGTACCAGTGGAAAAAAAATGAAAAATAACATTTGGGTAAGGGCTTAAGCCCCACCCTTTGCCTTAGTGTGTCCGCCCCTGATGATAAATGCATGTGACATATAAAGTGTGACAACATAAGTTTGATAATATTAATTTATTATGTGACAAAAGTTAGATGAAATATCTTATTTAAAATTATTTATTTTAGTTACAAGCTTTTGATATTCAACACGTGTTATATAAACGGACTTTAGATAAAATGAAATATATTTAAAATCTAAATAGTTAGTGCATCACCAATGGGGTGGACCACATAGCCCGGACTATGCAAGTATGCAATGGGGCGGACTATAGTCCGCCATTGCGGATGGCCACCCTATGCCTCGCCCCATTGCGGGCGCCTGGAGTATAGTTTGGACTATGATTTTTTAATTATTATTATTTTTTATTATTCATATTTTCCACTCTATAAATAAACCATATTTTTTATTC
The DNA here is from genome assembly GCF_004379255.2 of Salvia splendens. NCBI lineage: Eukaryota > Viridiplantae > Streptophyta > Magnoliopsida > Lamiales > Lamiaceae > Salvia > Salvia splendens. Next base: position 18,175,293 of record NC_056047.1, on the reverse strand, counting down.
GTTTCTCGCGCTTGTTAATCCCTTTCTTCAACTCACTTCCAATGGGAGAAATTTGGTCATGTAACCGTTGAAATTGTATTTGTTTAGTATTGTGCGTTTTATTTTTTCAGCTTTTTAGTAAAATGTAAATTTTCATATTGTGGTCTTAAATTTATGTACATTGAAAATCTAAGTTATGCGAGTCATTTTTGTTTCTTCTCTCAAATTACAAATGTATTAAATTTTGTTTTGAATATGAATTCTTTTTTTTTATTAGGACTGGAGGATCATGCTATATCTTATAAAGTGTATATAATGGTATAAATTTTTTCTTAATTATTTACAATTTGTATTCATTAGCCGAAAATTCTTTGGTCCGTGCATAGCACGGGTGCTAAAACTAGTGTTGGAAAGGTTTTATTAGTTTGAAAATGAGCTTATTTAAATGTGAAAATGGGATAATGCGAAATCACATTGTGGGTTTGGATCTTCTCTTGGGGATACTGTTACAAACCAATGAGGATCACCTTTGTCATTTCCTACTTCGTCTTCTACTACATACACACAAACATGACATGTTTGTCTAATGGAGATGGAGTAGGAAATGACATAGATGATCTTTTCAGGTTACCAACACACCACTATTATGCGGAGCGAATCACCTATGTCATTTCCTAAAACACACTCACAAAGGTGTGTAATGGACCCCACCCTCACTTATTAACATTGCTCATATTTATAAGATTATTTTATTTTGTTGTGAGTGTGTTTTAGGAAAGGACATAGGTGATTCGCTCCGACTATTATGTCACAATGGATCACCTGTAACACTTCGTTACTACATCCCCTACTACACACACACAATAAAAATAAGTGATGGTGGGGTCTGTTACTCATGTTTGTGTGTGTAGTAGGAGATGTTGTAGGAAATGTTATAGGTGATCCTCATTGATATTCGTTTTGTGTAACTGCATTCCCTGTTGTGGCTGATTGCACAGCAGGGGATCCAAATTCATCGCTGACTACTAGTGATTCTATTTCAGTTGTCGTATCAAATTTATTTATTTTCGTTTTATCAACCTGCTTTCATTTCTTGGGGGGGGGGTTCCGTTTGCAAGATTGTATTTCGAAATCAAATATGTAGTATGTTTGGTTTATAAGATTCAATATTACAATTCAATTTTAGATGAATAATCATGGGATAATTAGCCATAGCTAACCCCTATGACTAAAATAATCTCAAAACTTTATCCTAGATTGTATCTAGGTACTATTTTGTCTAGAAAACCGAACACCACCTAAAAGTATAAACTTTTGATTTTAATTTTTAACATACTACATCCATTTCTTAAGAATAAAAGTTTTTTATTTTTATTTTTAATACTACCCCCGTCTCACAATAAGAGTTACATTTGGTGTGGGTACGCGTTTTAAGAAATGTAAAGAATAGTGAGTTGGAATAGTTAGCGGAATATGGTGTCCACTTTTTTATATTAGTTTTATGATTCAATGTGGGTGAAGTAAGTTAGTGGAATGTGAGACATACTTACCATTTATGATAAAAGTGAACTATGACTCTTATTGTTGGTCATTTATTTAGGACTAAAATTGACCTTTACTCGTTAAATAAGAAACCAGAAAAAATGATGAAATATCATCAATTAGGTTTGGTTGCATCGGTACTGTCCCACCTCTTCTTTTCCATGCCTTGGGTGAAACCAATTCACTTATATAAAGAGTGAACCGCTTCATTAGTCCCTAACATTTAGCATTGATTGTTGCATCACAAACCCCTAATGATATAAACATCTTCAAATAACCCTAATGTTTTATATAATCACGAATGAGGTTTTTTCGGATTAAAATACCCTCAAGTTCTATAAGAGCATTTTTATCAATTCATTATATTGCTGATATATGATTTCGACCACATATCTATCAGCAACTTCTCATAAATAGAGGAAGGAAAATGATTTAAAAGAAATGTAGAACTAACTCCGCATGAACACCCACCGCTAAAATACCATAAACAAATAAAGAGTGAACTTCAAAAACAGTCCCTGGACTATGGGTTTATCTTGCCCATAGTCCATGGACTTTAAAAATAACCCCAGACAACCCTGGGCTAATGATTTGTTGGTCCTTTTACCCTTTTTTGAAGTGAAAATACCCTTTTAAGGGTTTGGGCATTTCGGTCATTTCACAATTTATGCTTTTGAGTGTGTCGGCTCATTATTTGGTTTGTAAAGGTTACGTCATACATTTCACTATTATCTCTTCCCTTCTTCCTTCCAGAGATGCCCACCGGTTCCGGTTCCGAACCGGAACCGAGCAAATTTACTCGAACCGGAACCGTCGCAATTCGAACCGCGGTCCGGTTCAGGTTCAAGAATTTTCGAACCTGAACCGTCACCGAACCGCCGGTTAATCGGCGGTTTCACAGTTTAGGCGCGGAAACCAATTCGTCAGTCGGGGCAGCTTTTTAATGCGTTGAAACCGGTCGGTTCCGGCGGTTAACCGCGAAGACGGCGGTTAACCGGCAAACCAGTGGCTTTTGGTGGTGGTACGGAACCCGAGGCAACATATCGCAGCTTTTGGCAGCCGGTTTGTTGACCGAACCGGCGGTTTTCCGTCAAAACCGCCGGTTTTCTGAAAATTCAATTTTTTTTTCGGATTTTGAATTCAAATTCATCCATTTCCCGCCATTTTTATCTATAAATATCCCCTTCTATCCTTATTTACATTCACCTCACTCTTGTGTTAATAAGAGTTTCTTTCTTCAATCTCCCAATTCTCTCTCTTTGTCTCCAATTTCTCATTTGTGCTATTGTGCTTCCATTTGAATTATTCAAGTGCTACTCTCATTTTTTTTATTTACGTTCCGACTACACTTGTAAATTATATTACATTGTTGTATGTTGTATACTTGTATATGTATTGTAAATTGTAATGTATCGTTGTCCGTTACAACTCAAATTCAATAAAATTGATATCATTTGCACCTTATTCGTCTTATTTCAATTTAAATTATCCATTGTCTTGTTCCAATTTATTGTATAAGTCCAAATTTCAAATTAAAAAAAAATTAAATAAATCGAACCGCGAAACCGCCGGTTCGAGAACCGGAACCGTGTAAACCGCCGGAAAACCGGCGGTTCCGAATCGGAACCGGAACCGTGAAATAGCCTCACGGTCCGGTTCCGAATTCCACCAAACCTGAACCGGCGGTTCTGAACCGGAACCACCGGTTTTTGAACCGTGGGCAACACTGCTTCCTTCTATGTAAAATTGGTGCAATATTAGTATCTGGATTCAATAAATTATTGGTGCAATATTAGTATCTTCGATGTAAAATTATTTTAATTATCACCATGGTCTATGGAGATGTCTAACTTAGACACGAAAATACATCAAATTAATAAATTAGTATCAAGATCATACATCAAACCACATCAGGCTCGCCCAATCCCCCTGCTTCCCGACGGCGAAGGGGAATTTACCCAAATAGAATTCCAAAATGCTAACCCCCAAACTCCAGATGTCGCCGGCGTATCTGTCGTACTGGCCGTGGTTCAAATCGGTGTTGATCCGCTCGGGGCTCATGTAGGCGATCGTGCCGCCGCGAATTGATTAGAAGATTCGAGGGTTTGATGTCGATTTTGCGGCGGTGGAGGTAGGCCAATCCGGCGAGGGCGTGTTGGGAAAGGGGTTTTTCGGAGGGGATGTGGGTGGATTCGAGGGAGCCGTTGTCCATGAATTCGAGGAGGACTTGGATCTCGCCGCCGTGGTTGAAGAGGTTGTGGCATTTGACGATGTTGGGGTGGTCGACGTCGCGGAGGATCTGATTTCGCGGCGCATCTGGTTGCGGACGGCGTCCTCGTGGTTGCCGTAGATGACCTTGAGGGCGTAGACGGCGCCGGAGGGGCGGTGGAGAACTTTGTAGGGATCCATCGAAGATACTAATATTGCACCAATTTTACATGAAGAGAAGAAGGAAGAAGAAGGGAAGAGAGAAAGAGAAGGTGAGAGAGAAATGTATGCAACAACCTTGCACAAATCAAATAACGAGCTAACAAACTCAGAAGCATAAATAGTGAAATGATCGAAATGTTCAAACCCTTGAAAGTGTATTTTCGACTAAAAAAAAGTGTAAAAGGATCATTTTTGAAATAAATCCTTAGTACAAGATTGTGTGGGGATATTTTTAAAGTTTAGAGACTATGAACGAGATAAACACATAATTCAGGGACTATTTTTGAAGTTCATTCATGAATAAATATTCAAGATGTGGATGATGATATAGAATTTAATTCGATTTAAATAGTTCAAGAGCAATCTAGACAACGTAAATCCTAACCAAAAACGGAAATGATCAATCACCCCACCAATCGAAGAAGCCCAAATGTACCAAAATTCCTCAAAATGATAGTGTAATAAGTCAAATTGTTTTATCAAAACCATTGCACACCTCATTTTTTCTTGACCAAAAATAATAATGTGATCAGGTTTCTGGACAGGTATAGAAAGGAGTACTTTATTCCCGAATACTTGATCACATACACTGTATTCATATATAGTGTTTTGTGATAATTGATAAATGCACATAAATCATTGCTTTTATTGGCAATATAGATAGGTCTTCTTTGTTTCTCAACATCACAATGTACATTATATTCCTCATATCTTAGCTTCAAGTTTGAGCTTCAAGAATGCAAAACCAATCCATTGAACCTCCTCTAGGTCTCTTTCTATATCTCTTGTGTGTCTCTCTCCACACACACGCGCGCGCGCACGCGTGTGGGCGTATTAATAGTGAGTAGTAACATATTGATGAAAACTTGTTAGTAATAGAGAAACTTGGTTTGCAGGTTACCCTACTGAGAATAATCCTCCAACAAAAAAGGGGAAGATGAAGTGCTGGCCAAGAACAAAACCAAAAGGAGATAGGGGATTTCTTGAAGGATGGTATGGAGTTTCTTTTACCTCATATTCCAATTAGTATGCTTTTATTCATATACTAGCACTACATATTGATTGCATAATTCTTTTGTTTTCTGCAGCCTCTTTGCTCTGTGCTGCTGCTGGCTTTGTGAGATGTGCTTTGATTAAACACTTTGAAGAATCTAAATTTTATGCCTAGCTATATACTCCCCCTTTTATTGTGAATGACATTTCCATCACTTTTTAATGGTTTGCTATTGGCTTTGAGACTATTAATTTATTTGGTTGTATATTTTGCCTTTAAGACTTGGTACGTAACTTGTTTGTGTGACGATTTTCATACATCAATATGAATAATCAATTTACTGAGCCAAAAGAAAAGAACATGTAATATTCATAACAAAAACAAGATTTACTGCTAAATAGTCATCATATATTCATATACATAGGGAGCCACCATATTAACAAAATCCACACCCATAGAGCAGTATAATAAGCCAAACAGACGCACCAGAGCGTGCATTACACAAACACAACACGATAACAACGAGAGATCAAACCACTAAGAACTACCTTCTCTGTACGACCACCCCATGTCGTACCTCCCAAATGAATAAGCCGTGGAAGGGACCTCCAGTAAATGCATGGGATCTGGTTCGATGCCATAATCTGTCAGTGGTCTGTGTTCCAGGATATCGTCATGTTGTTGAACAAACTCGGGGATCTCAACCTGTCCCTTCTTTATGTCGTGCCAGAGATACTGAAGGCGGCTTACATATTTGATTTTCCAGTATAGTCTATAATTAGACACAGAGACCATAGTGAGTATATATTTGCTAGTAGTTTCATGGAAAATCTAAGTTGAAGAATTCGAATACAATCACAAGGGAGAATGTTGATCCCATGAATGAGTACTGACAGCATTTTAAGTTTAATATTAATGATATCATCTTATGCTGTATGCAAGAATCCAAGAACACCAACATCTCTCTACATTGATACATTCCCATCACGCTTTTGGATATAGAATCAGAGAAATTTGAGAGAAGACGGGTTGTAAATTATAGCCGAGCCAACACAGATTTTTGGCAACAATAACTAATATAGCTATTAGCTAAGAGTTGAAATCAGATGGGATTTCAACAATATTCCTCAACGCCATCCATGGTTTTACAAATACACTGTAATGAATTGAGTAAAGAAGTACGAAAGAAGTGAACTAACCCTCCACTTAAAAGAAGTCTCCCAAGAGTGGCAAAGACAAGTCTCGATCGAAGTCCTGGATGAATGAAGTAGACAACCTGAAGCCTGTCTTTGTATTCATCAGGTAGTTCCTCGTATATCCACCGAAGCATTGTAAGACCAGGCGAGTTGTCCTCTTTCTGCACGGTACTATGCATGTACACAATGCAGAAAGGGCCTTCATCCATCTCTGTCAAAATCTTATGGAAGACATACTTCTTAAGCCTTTCTCCAGGGATGACAAGAGCTGCATTTACAGAGAACAACGGCAGCACGTATCAGTAAGGATGTGAATGAACTAAATGAAACAATTCACAGCCTACGCCTTGAAAAGAAGTACTTATACTGTTTCTTTCTAAATCTACAATCCAATCACCAGTCTCCTGATTGTTTTAAGGCTAATCACAACATACTGTGCCTATCTTTATGACTAATCAACTCTACAATAATCAGTCAATGTAATTCCAAGTAATCTATATTGATCATTTGGCCAGAGAAGCCATGATCGTCTCTCGAGAATCAATTCAACCGAATGTCCATTGAAATTATCTCAAATCAATTTTGGCAGTAAAAATCCAAATAATGCATTCATCTCTGAGGAAGATGTCATATCACCAGTATTCAATTCTTCCCAAACTAGATAATCATCTAACGCAGCTAAAAAATTTGTATACTGGTATAAACCGTAATGGAATGAATTGAGACATTTTCCCCCTTTCTCCATCCATCAATGAGTAAAATAAACAAATTCCATAGCTGACGATATATTTAACCTAAAAATAGAAACACGAATTGTAAAGTAAAATAGCGGTGAAAAACCCTAAAACTAAAAAAATTGCATTTTCACGGATAATAGTGAGAAATACCGGGAAAATACTTTCCAACGATGCGGAAGATACGGTTGCCGGACTTATCACAGCCATTTTCGCGGCGGAAGAAGCTGAGGGAGTCGAGGTCGGAAAAATCTAGGCTTTGATCGTCGGCGGAGGGGAGAATGGAAGGGCAATCGTGCCAATTCTCTTCTTCCGGCGGCGGGTTGGATAGAAAGGGACGGGCGTCGACGCACAGATCCGACGCCAGAACCATCACTGAAAAATCATCCGACGACGGATTCCCCATTGCCTCTCCCTCTCTCTCACACACTCTCTCTCTCTTGGTTGCTTTTAGAGTATAATTATTGTTAATTATTTTTTTAAATTTTACTTCTCTTCATTTTAATTTTTGTATTAATTTAGTATTTCAGTTATTAATTTTTGTATTTATAATTTTATATTTTTTCTAAATTCAATTAATAATTTGTGTAATTTTTATTGTAGTTTTAATTTTAATTGTTAATTTGAGCATTTGATTTTGATACAATAATTAATTATGTATATTTATGATATGGGTTTTGAATGCATAGTGTAAGGTAATATTCTGGCGTGGGAAGAGAGTATCAATTGTGGGAATTATGGTCATACTATAATAAATATGTGCCTTAATTTTCACTTACAAACAACATATTTACTCAATATTAGTATTAAAATTAATGCAAAAAGGAACGGTCATTTTTTAATGGATGAAGAGATTACGTTTAAAATATTTCCATGCTTGGATTGAGATTCACTCGAATTAATTAATAGAGTTTTTTAAGCCGAGCTCCACATAACTTGTATAGGGGAAAGAAATTGATTAGCAAAAATTGCATAATGTGTTATAGAAACTTGAAGAAATCAAAGACAATACACTTTTTGTTATACTCCATTTTATGCAATAAAAGATACTTGATATTTAGAGACATTATTAGGAAGAAAGATTCCCCAATGCTTCTCAAGTTCAGGAGTTTTCTGATTCTCATCAATGAGACCAAAAATGTACGTGTCCAAAGTCTTCCTTGGCCTTCTAGGGGTTCCCCTTTTGACACTCTTGAACAAATTTGAGTTGTAAGCGAATGCATTCGATACGGTAGTCTCCGTCCCTCCGGCCGTGGGCCACCCCGTCTCCGTCACCACAACCTTCAGGCTGGGCCCACCGGCCTTCTCGAGAGCCGCGTGGACCGAGTCAACCATGGCATGGAACAAGTTTTGGTATTGGTATGGTCCATCCCTAAGCACAACCGATTTAGAAGTAAATAATGCATAGTCTAAATGAATATTGGTGGGGTCACTAGCATATGCAAAATATGGATACACATCAATTAGAAAAGCACTATGTGTTTTGAGAAGAAATTTGATGATTGGATCAATGAAAGATTCTCGGAATTCGGGTCGGAATGCCCCGGCTGATGGAGGGTAGGATGCTCCGATAACCGACATGCTTAGGACTGCGGAGACCTTGATTCTCCGAAGCCTGGCCGCGGCCAGGGCATCGGAGATGCGTTGCATGGCTGCCGGGATGTAGGGTGCGATGTCGGGGTTGTCTGTCGGGTTCATCTCGTTTCCAACGGAAATGTAGCGGAAGTTGACGTACTGGTACTTGCGAATGTTGTTTTGGACCCAAGATGTCGCGACAGATGGATCTGTCGCAATGCCTTGGATGTCGCCGTTGGGCACCCCAACGATGACGGAGATGTTGGTGCCTTGAAGTGCTTCGAGAATTGTTGGATTTGGGTTGTATAATCGAATGTTACCAATGTTGTTACGCTTGATTAGATAGACAATTTCTCTTGGTGGTCGTAGATTGTCGCCAAGGGTGCCATAGCACACTCCTGTTCTAGCATCTAAATTCATTTACCCATAACAAAAAGAGGTTAGTACTTATTTTATTTGATTTTTGTATAAAAGTTGAGCAAGGGATAATAAACCTGCAGTGTAGATGCAAAGCATGGCTATTGCCATTAGCATAAGGTGTTGCTTTGATGATCTCTTCATTGTGACTAAATTTAATTAAAAATATTTGTAGCCACTTATTTATAGTGTTTGAGAAAGGTAGGAGTCTCATTTTAAAAACCATTAAAGTTTATTTATTATATTTGCGTTATTTATAGTGTTTGAGAAAGGGAGGAGTCACATTTTAAAAAACATTAAAGTTTATTTATTATATTTGCCATTTCTTAATCGTGGATATTTACATTGGATACATAGCCACACTGTCACATGAGTTTTTTAGGAAAAAAAGTTGACCAATTAAGTAAATATTAATTAACAGTGAATATATCGATAATCTTATACCGTTATTATAGACTTCTTCAATTAATAGCTCTCCATTTTTGTCTTACATTTATTGATTTAAGGGACGCTACCTAATTTATTTCTTTCATTTTACTTTTCCTTTTTTACTTTGTTACTTGTTTTATTTTTTTATTTTTTCTTATCAGTTTAGTTATTTTTATCTGAAATAATTTTAATGTTAAGTGGAGTACTAAATATGGCCTCTTAATATTAACTATTCGTGGGGTTAATTTCTCAATTACTAAACTATATGACAGAATCCCTATTCTTTACGCATCAGCTCATAAGTTCAATATTCTTTATTTCATTATAAATGAAATAGTTTTTTTCAGCTATCAATTCACAATTCGGTAATTGAAATCAACAAAATTAATTTGTATTTATATTTAAAACTTGCAAATAAGTCCATTTTAAGCGTATGGTGATTATATAATATATATACATGTTGTATCTAGATGTTCCAAGTGTGTTTTAGGTACACAATGAATCTTGATTAAATTAAAAATAAATAGAATAGTTAACAATATTATATTTGGATATTTATTTATTTTAGAAATATCTAAATAAAATAACACTTTTTGCATTTATTTTTAGATCAGTTATATGATTAATGTAAAAATAAAATAACTGTGAAGAATTTATAAGGGTAAACCTGTCACGACCGCACTTTGCTAATGGTAGCAAAAGCGGGAAATCCGTGACTAATAAGCGGAATTAACGAAACGAGGAAAGAACTCAAGGGACTTGCCGAAAGGCCAATCAATTGATACCACAAATTAAAAGTCAAGTATTTGATTACAAGATCTCAAAATAGAATAATTCATCATATCAACTAAATCAGAGTTCGAAGGTGAGACTTTGAAATTCTCACTTGACTAAAGTACAGCGGAATAAGTCCTTACTAAACGACTTCGTGTATGAAGACACGAATCGTAGAGAAATCCACTTGATTATTTAATAGCATCAACTCCGATCAACATTCCTTCCTCTTGACGTTCAATTTGCACATTTATAAATACATGCAGGGCTGAGTACAGGAGTACTCAGTGGTCACGTGCCGAAAACAAAACATACATATATAAGTTGTCATCCATCAACAGTATCGCACGAGGATTTTTCTTAAAAAGGCTCGAGCATACTAAATTCTTTTGTGATCTTAAAAGTCCGACTGATCAGTCTAAGTTCTTCGAATTTCCTACCATGTCTGAGAAACTCGTGCCGTGAAGGTGGCCACCTTCAACGAACACCCTCGCCCGCCAACCTCCCTCTAGGATGGCTCACAGCGCTCGCGCACGAAATTCTGAATAGGATTTGCGGTCCTATTGGGAACCGAATTCTTTATCAAATTTTTGGCATCGCCAAACTTTCGGCATATAGCCCTCACAGACAGGTCTCGAAAACAAACATTTTATGGCATGACAACAACTTTAAAAGGAATGATCACATATCCATTTTTGAGAAAAAGGTAGAAAACAAACATTTTATGGCATGACAACAACTTTAAAAGGAATGATCACATATCCATTTTTGAGAAAAAGGTATTTCATAACTTCAAAACATTTACTTTATATCCACACTATAGTGCTGGATATTAAAAGAAAGCCCACCTGTTATGCTTATTCCTCAACTCAGTTACTCGCTTTGGCCTCACTTGCCCTTGTGCAATTTATCCTTTGAAAATAAATAGCGTAGCACGCTAATTAGTACTTGACTATTTCTCTTGAGAAAATAATGCATGCATCATATTGGATAGCACCTCTATCTTAGTCTTGTCTTATAGGATTTTCTTAATCCTATCTCGGGCTTCACTACTCTGCAGAATTTATTTATTCACTTTACTAACTTCGGAGAAATTCTATTTTCTCTAAAATAAATATTTAGGCACTATGGATTCTTGGAAAATCTCTTTCTTAAATTCTTTTTCTTCGGATTTTTCTTAAGGCCGCCCATGGCGTCGCGAGGCGACGTCGGTCGGCCCTTCGCTTCTCAACTTCAATATTTTCCATCTCAGGAACTCAATAATTTATTCGGGATTAATTAAGCTCCAAGCTTAATTCCTTAAATAATTTCCACCCAGACAAAATAAATTCCCAGGCCCAACGATTACCACCGGCCCAACTGCCAATTGTAGTTGGCTAATGCTTCATTCTCATTTAAATCATTGCTAGCCCAAAATAAATCATTTCCAAGCCCACTAATTTAAAAGAATGATTCACTGGCCCACCTATCATCATCATACTATTTTATTATTTGGCCCAAATTAAACAAATTGAGTGAGGGAGAGAACAGCCCAATAAACTCCCCCACTCCATCGATTCTTCTTCTCAATTTCATTCTCCCATTTCTCTAAAAAATCTCCAATTACAACATAGTAGCGTCTTCTTCCTCCTCACGCCTCCTTTCCCTTTCTCGTGAATTCATAACCGGAGTGACTCCGACCCCCCCTCAAATCGGGCATCTCTCTCATTTAGTTCCCTATTTTCCAATTAAATCTCAAATCCCTAAATGAGAAGAACACAGCGGCGATTTCTTCTCTCTCCCGATATCTCTGTTCTCCGGCGAAACGCTGCCACCTCGACAGCACTCTCGGAGTCCGCCGTCGTCCCGCGCCGTGAGCAGCGGCTCCTACCGCCGTCGTCCCGCGCCGTTCGCAGTTGTCTCCTTCGCGAGGCAGCCACAACATGCACCGGAGTTCGCGCTCGCTCCCTCCGTCGAACGCCCTCCGGCGAGTACTCCCCCCTTTCGGCGAATTCGGCGGTGGAGAGGAGGCGTCGCCTCCCTCTCTCTTTCAGTCGCGGCCCGTAGCTACCCCGCGGAGTTTCTGGGATTCTGCCATCGCCGGACTGCTCCCCTTCCTAAGCTAAGTCTTCACCCTTCCTCCTTCCCCTTTTATTCCGTTAATTTCAGAGTTCTCGATTGATTATTGCTTTCGATACTTGGGTGTTCAAAGTTTGGGGATCGTACTGCTTAATTCTAGCAGCCTATATTACCGTGTAAACAGCTTGATTCTCGATCACTGAGTCATTCTTATTGTTGCTACGAGATGAGATTCCTATTGAATTTTCTAAGTTCTTGGCTAATACTGTGGTTGTTCTACACATGATGCAAAGAGAGTGTGTTGTGAAGTTACCTCTCGGTTTTGACTACCGCTTGTGTCGATCTTTGCCCGACCTCACTCCCTGCTCCTTCCCCTTGCTGCCCTCCTTATGGTATGCGAAACCTCGGTGCCTAAAGTCTCGGTGCCTAAAGTGTGGGGAGAATGGAGTGAGGAGGGCTGTTTATATAGTTTCAGCTCTTGGTTGTTCGTGACTGAGACTTGGGGGAAAAGCCTCCTATTTTGGGGCTGCCAGCTTGCTCTCTTTTGACCTTTGTAAGTATGTTGATCATGCTAAATTGGTGTAAGCCTTAGGGCTGTTTGTAGGCTGACTTTCCAGCCTTGGATTTGTGGGGATTTGCCTTGCTTCTTTTGAGCTTGGCGATGAGTTCACTTTACTGTGCCCTTTTGTCTTGATTCCCTATTTGATGATATTTTGGGTTGAGGATAAGAGTGGCTGGTTTCCAGCTCTAGTTTGCAGCCCAGAGCTGTTCTGATCGGCCTACCCCATCCTCTTCCTTAGTCGAGATGTGTATCCCTTCCCTTTATTTTGTGTGTCAAATCTGATACCCTTCTTGGTGATAATTTTGTAGGTACCATGGCTGCCAAAGATTGGAGTTTTGTGGGAGCAAGAATCGAGAAGAGAGAAGGTGGAGAAAGAGGAAGGGGATCTCTTCTTGTAGCTATTTGGTTCCCATACCAAATTAGTTAACTTCTAGTTTTGCCTACTAGAGTTGGTAGGATGAAAGATGTAGTGTAGATGTGTGTGTTGTCTCTTTCACACATGTAAACATATACTATTTGTATCTCCATTAATCATGTAATTGTATCTCTAAATTGTTCTTCTAATAAACGCATATCATTTACTTTTATTCTTGAAAACATTTTTGGTACTTTGCTTCCTTCACAAAACTTGTTTTATTCCACGATTGAGATTACAACGGAATTTTCTACGTTCACACGCCCTCCACGCGAGGATTAATTAGCCTAATAAATTCAGCTTATCCATAACAAAAGGAAAGAAATTTCGGGGTGTCACAAAACCAAATATTGACTAATTGGAAATTTCAATCTCTAGAGTGAGTAATTGACCTAAAATCAAGTGATACCACCAACGCCTCTTGTTTTTTCTCTTACTGTAAGATAACATATATAAACACTTGAACGACTCAATTAATTCTTTATTTATTCGTAATAAATAATTAAATATATTTATTGAAATGTTATTATATGGTTTGTCTGACCGCTCCATAGCTTTAAGGGCATTGGCAATGGGGGCGATAGCAAGGGCCTATCTATCTGCCCCCCATCGGCTCGCGGCGGTCACTGATAAGGCTCGTTTCATGCATTGGTTTTAGATCAAAATTCTGTGTTTTCGGTACACTAATGTATGTTTCTAAGTTTAGGTGCGTGTAAAATCTGCCGGGCCTAGGAAGCGCATATAATTACCAAAGGCAGAGGAAAAAGAAGGAAAAAGAAGTGAAAACGCCAGCAGTTTACCAGACCTAGGAGATGAAAAGGAATGCTGGCAGAATAAAAAATGAGCAAGGAGCAAATAAAAAAGATGAAGGGCAAAAAATACAAATGATGAAGAGAGATTGCCCTAGGGATTGCTGCCTATATAAAGGGACGACCCCTTTTAGAAAAAGAGCTCTCGGCCAGCCTCCTTTTTTAGCACTTTCACACTTAGTCTCCTTAGCTCGACTCTCAAATCATAGTTCACTTCACTTCACAAACACTTGGCATTTATGGGGTGACTTCATGCTACTAAGGTGGTTTTTAGCTAGTTTCTGTGGTGTAACACCGTCCTTGCGAGGGCGAAGTTACAATTTGTTTTAAATTTCCGTTGTTTATTCTCGCCGAGAACTTCTTTGCCAGAAGCTTGGCGACTGTTTTGTGTTTTGAATATTATTCTCGTGGCTATGATAGTGTTTGCTTTCTGTTTTACTTTGGTTTCTGATGTCTGATTTGATTTTTACTGATTTTGGATGCTTTTCGCAATTGAATGGTGAATCGGAGGTGATATTGGTGAAATCTGAGTTTTTTGTTGAGGAGTTGTTTGAATCGCATTGATGTTCATGGATCTGAATGTTGAGTCTGGATTGGTTGGATCTAGAAGGAATTGTGAATCGGAGTTATGGATCTGATACGTGGTGATTCGAATCTGCATGATTATGGCTATTTTACTGTTGCTTTCGATTTACTTGACCTGGTAGTTTAGATCTGATAGTTTTTCTGTTTAATCGTAATGTCTGAAATCCGATCTATGTTTACTCTGTTACTGATGCTCTGTTTCGTTCATGCTCATGTTTATTTGCTGAACAAGATGAAGATCGTTGGTAGTTAGACTCAGATCAGGTGTTTGTTTGCTTTTTGCAGCTTTTTCTGTCGTTAGCTAATTTAGGAAAACTGTTCTGATGCTTTTTGTCTCACCGTTTTGGGAGACTTTCTACTTGACCCAGTAGTTTGATTAAACCTCTGCAGTTAATTTCTAGTTCCGAATCATGAATGTGTTTATGATTCTTTGTTCTTAGGTCTAGTACTTGATGTTTTTAATCCTCGTGACCCAGTAGATAGATTAGATAGTTTCCATTTCCTAAGTCCAGTAGTTTATAATTCTCGACCCACTTGTAGCGTGGCAGCAGCCAAACCCTCCCAAACTCTCCAAATGCATGCTAACTCATCCGTCCTCGTGGGATCGATCATTTGCTTCTCTATACTAGCTAAGAGTGTAGTGGGTTGAGGTTTTTGAAGCGGGAAAGTGTGTGTCCAACGACCGGATTCCAAAGGTTCCATGATCACCTAGACCTTGTGATCTAGCGAATCCTTTGGACCTAGGGGTTTGTGATACATCAATAGCACAACACACTAACTTTTACCGAACTCATCAGTCACCATTGTGGGGGGGGCGATTCCCCCCCCCCTTCACTGATAAATTGCCCCAGCCGATGGCGCACGGGCTCCGCATCGGCCGTACGATGGGCCTCCATTGCGGAGGCAATGGCCTATGTCGGGGCCAATTTTCAATTTTTATTTTTTTTATTTTTTTATTTTATTACTTCTATATATGCCTCCTTCCTCCATTTCACACATTCACTCTCATCATTTTAATCCCTTTCTTATTTCACACATTCATCTCTCTAGCAAAATGAATCCCAACGATGGCAATAATTCCGGCGAAAACCAGTTTACTGGCCAAGGAGGTGGGTTTTCGAACCTACTAGCGGGAAACCAATATCCCAGAGGCGGCCAATTTCCCGTGGAGAACATGTTCGGGTTGGGAACCCAATCATCCCAGTTTCGGATGGGTTCATCTCATATTCCGTCTCAAGTAGGTCTACCTTTTTTCCACGGCACCGAACGCTGGCTTCCCACAAGGCACTACGTCGGTGCTGGTAGACTGACGAACACATCGAGTTCCGACGATGATGTCTACCTCCCAACGATGAGCCCAAGCGCGTTTGGTACTCCCGGTACTGACGAATCCACTGTTCCGTTAAGAGACTTGAACTTCAGCACCGACGAGTACGAGGTGTCCGATATGGAGCCATCTCCTCCTAGGGCGAAGGCGGCGGCGAAGGGGAAGATGAAGGAGAAAGTGAGAGCCAAGTCTTCTGAGGGCGGGCAGGGTGGGCGCACTAGGAGTACCTACTCCATCGAGGAGTCGATTGCTCTTGCTCGTTGTTGGGCACATATCTCTGAGGACCCGATTGTAGCCAACAATCAGGGTGAGGGTGGTTTCTGGAGACGTATCACGCAACGATACTAACAAGTCAAGCCCGATGGAGCCCCGACACACAAGCCCGGTGATCTACGCAAGCATTGGAAACGCCTGGTGTTCGAGTGCGCTAAATTTCACGGTATCTACGATGGCAACTTGCGGGAAATGCGTAGAGGAGAGAACGAACTCTCCGTCAGAGAGTTGTCGATGAAGGAGTTTAGGGCCACTATCAACTTAAAATGATTCAAGTACTGGGATACATATCAACAACTGAAGGATTTTCCCAAATTCAAAATGGGTATGTCGGAGGCGTTGCAGACGAGATCGGTCCGGACACGCCTGACGCTCTCCGGGAGCTATAGCAGTGGCGGAGCGGAGCCAATAGACTTGTCAGAGGACCAATCGCCCATTGAGCCTACTCCTCAGCGCCCAATGGGTGTGAAAGCAGCGAAGGCAAAAGCGGGGAAGGGGAAGGCAGAGTCTAGCGGAACGGATGCCCAATCGCACCGGTCCAAGCTGACAATGCATTGGGTCATGCCGCCTTCGCACAATCGATGGAGGGCCTCTACAACATGCACACGAAATCCAATTCTCGATCTGTGAAGAAGTCCATCTGGAACACCATCCAAGGGTTGAAGAAGAAGATGGATCTTGACGAGGATGACGAGCCGGAACCCAATGATTGATGTGTGTTTGTTGTTTTTATCTATCTTTTTTTTAATGTAGTATGTTTTTTTTAATCTAGTATTTTTTTAATGAAGTATGTTTTTTTTAAATGAAATTTGCTCCTTTTTTTTTATTATCTTGTCTTAAAAAATGACATACATAAAAATAGAAATGATGATGTGGAAATAAGATAGGCTCTGGGATAGGCTCTCACAAGGAGATAGGCTCTGGGATGGGCTTACTGATATGGCAGGAAAAAATTGAGATAGACTCTGAGATGGACTCAGGATATAAGCCCTTATTGCTAATGCCCTAATGATTTCCAATTGATATATGATAATATGTATTGAAATTGGGGATGAAGGATTTTTCACATTTAATGCATTTGCTGATTCACGAAATAGCACCAGGAAAATTAATTTATGGTGGATCGTGTTTTGGTGTGGAATTTATGAAAATATCTTGTATGACATTAGTTGTTGAATGATTTATTAATGCGCATAAAAATATGTCCTATATAGTACATTTTTTAAAACTTTAATTGGACTTACCATATTATGCATGTTCTACTATTTTTATAACGGGTAATGATTTTGAGACATGCGATATTATTCTTATGTTTTTCTATCATAAAGTTATTTTCTAATTTGATTAATATACCCCTAGTGCTACTAATATTAATTTATGTAGATTTAAATTAAATAATTGGATTAGGACTTTTCACTTTCACCTAATATAAAAATCATATTCATACACTTCTTTGTTATGAGAGACAGATTTGTATGAATAGATAAAATAGAGAGATTCAGAAAAAATTGTGAAGAAATTTCAAGAATAAAAATGATATTTATTTTAGTATAGAGACCAAAATGAATATGACAAAGGTGTGAGTATTAAATTTTAGTACATTTTTATATAATTATTATAAAACATTACATAATTTTAATATTTTTTATAATTATCTGTTTTATATTTTTTCATTAGTTAACTATAAGTAATTGGTGAAGTTGATAAATTTTATCGTATATTTTTTAATTTATTTTTTTTCAAACACATTACATAAATTGTCATGTGAATTACGAAAAAAGAGATAAAATAAGTACTCCTATAACAGTAGGGGCATTAACGTGTACATACACACTATATATTTAAATAATTAAATTACTATTTAAACTCCATTATAGTAATTCTATATAATGTTAAAAAAATTATTTCCCTTTAATAAAATGTACTAGTGTCAAATGCACAATAAATTACTCCATATTTCTTTCATACTATTAATTTTTCACTATCTATTAATCAACCGAATTAAAAAATATTATATGCTATATGGATTTTTAAAATCAGAAATATATATAATAACATTATACAATTAAAAATATACACTTAAATAAATTTGAAATTAAAATAACATTGATGTGTATATTGATTAAAACACTTTTAGACCTGTACTTTCAAAAGAACAATCACACCTTAATACTCCCTCCGTCCCGGGCTACTCGCTCATTTCCTTTTCGGCTCGGAGATTAAGGAATGAGTGTATAGGAAAGTCAAAAATGACGGCCGTAGGTGAAATTTTTTACTAAAAATGGAAAGAGTGCAAGTAACTTGAGACGCCCAAAAAGGAAATAAGTGCGAGTAGTGCGGGATGGAGGGAGTATCATAGTAGTACTATAGTCTTAATGAAACAAAATTTTGCTTTTAAGTGACAATATGTCCTATTGACTCGTTTTCATTCATTTTCTTGAACATTCAAAAAAAAACTTGTTCAATTAAAAAAGACCATATTGGGCAAAAATACCTCATTCAAGCTAGAAACTCGACGATAATCATATCAGGAAGTCAATCAAACCGATAAAAATAAGAGTTTATCAGATATTTGTGCTTCCCTTAGCTATACTAGAATTATGGGAAGTATATATAGACGGATTTGGATCCCTTGTTGTGGCTGATAGCACAACAGGGGATGCTGTTACGTACATCCCATTATTTTAATTTAAAATTATAATAATAAAATTTTAATATATTTTATTATAGAATAATATGTTGTGTGTGCAAATATTGGCAAAGCCCTTGCTGACAGCAGGGGATCCTTGCCCACATATAGACATGGAAGCTCCTCCTATAATAAGGTACAATTTCAGCTTGAAAGGCCAAGTCTTGGCTCGAATTAAGGCTAATCACATTCGCCGCACAAACTCAGCGGACCACTGATTTGGTGTCAGTGGGTTGCTGACTGCTCTCGGGAATTTTTGTGGCGATCTTAGTGGGCCACTAATCGTGTCTCAGCGGGGTGCTGGGCGACAGTTCCCAGCTCAGGATTTTCCACAACGGGTCGCTGGCTCCTCGTCGACTGCCGGCGCGCTCAATGATTGCTGACTCCGTGGTAGCATCAATTGACTCCGTTCTTCAAGTTCAGCCTTTTTCTATATCTATTTCATGCATTTCTCACATAACACAAGTTCTCTTGAAATGATTCCATGCGATGATGAAATTTACTTCTCGCAAACCAATTATCACTATCCAATGTTCCAAGTTGTTAAGTTGCAAAAACATAAAACAAAGTATAATAGTATTATTATCGTATAAGTTAGAGTAATAACATTCATCGAGACCTTGTACTTGCGTAATCAGCAAAGAACGAAGAGCTTATCATAATCTTTTTAAAAAAAAAAAATCAAAAACGCCCTTTGTGGGCGGGAGGTTTAGGTATACCTCCAACTCGTAAATAGTATCAAAATAAAATGTTCTAACAACATGATCTTAGCCCAAAAGTGACTAGGATCTAAACAAGAACATGAAGAAGCCAAATAGAGGTCCCACAAGTCGAGAACCTTCGTGCTATCAAGTGGAAAAAAGCTGACTAAATACATACGAGGGAGAAACGAAAAATAATCAAAACCAACCACCAAGAAAGTTGGATCAACCACATCTCTACGTCGGAAACGAAAGTTAGGATATCCCAGCTGGTCCATCCTAACCAGCGTCTGCAGATACCGAGGCGCAGAGGTTGGGTCATAGTAAGTAAGGGCAGGGGTCTGAACTCCCCTACCTGCAAGAAAGTCAGCAGCTCGGTTCCCTTCTCTGTAGAAGTGTGAGAACCGAACATGCCGCTGAGCTGAATTCAATTTCTATGCTATAAACACGTTTGTATATACTCCCTCCATCTACTAAAAATAGAAACTCTTTCCTTTTTTGTTCGTCCCCGAAAATCAGAATTTTTTATTTAAGGAAATCTCTTTCTCTCTAATGAGGTGAGATCAATTTTCCATTCATACATTTTTCTTTCTATCTATTTTTTATTTTACTAATTTTACATTAAAATTTGTGTTATTTCAAAAGTTCCTATTTTTAAAGGAGAATATATGCATAACATCAAACTAATGGAAAAAATAAAATAATTTAAAAGGTCAAAACAGAAAAAATCCTATTATTTGAAATAGGTACGTATTTTTACCAACATATTGTGTTTAGGCCAAAAATCCACATGGAATGTGATAGGGTTTAAGTTCCCTATCGAGAGGTTTTGTCGAGCACGCGGAGATTGAACGGAGCGAAAGAGATAATTCCCTAGTTGAAGTTCTAGGGTTTTCGGAACAAGAATGAGAATAGAAGTTTATTTCATATTTCTCAATGAATCAAAATATAATAGAATTCTATAATATATAGAATTCTAAACCTAAACATATCTTGCTAAGCAAGTAAGATAAATAAATAAAAAAGATGCAAAAGATATGCAAAATCAAATACTATTAAAAGATATTGAGGGAGATTTGGATGCGATCTTTGACGTGATTTAGATGCTCGAGGACCCTATCAACTCTCCCGCCGTTGAAAACCACCTTGCCCTCAAGGTGGGTAATGAAATAGGAACATGAGTGTCTCCGCCAAGGTGGAAGTACTCTCAAAATCTCCAGGGTCAAAAACACGAACTCCTTTCATCGCACCAAAGTAGAACACTAATTCTCTTCCGTCATAGCTATCATTGTACCCAATAAGGATCTCCTTCCAACCGAATTGCTTGACAATTGTTGCATCGACGAAGTAACCTGCCAAAATAATTTTTGAGGCCAACTTCGGCCACATCATTTCCCTCCCACACATGGCATCGATAGTGAACTGCGATACCATCCCATAGCCTGCGGATAGGCCAACCACACCAGTCTTCCATTGCGACGCAAATGAAATAACATTCGTTGCCAGATTGGGATCAAGAACCGGTGCAGTCTCCTTTCCCTCTGAAATTGTGAGTTTGAAATCAAGTATTAATTCATCATCTTCCACAGTAGCAGGAGATTCCTCAGAAACAATAGTAGCCACTAGTCCATCATCCACGACCCCCTCTAAAGAATTCTCTCGGTACTCCAAGTTCTCAACCGGGATGACGTCGCGAGGAAGCGCATTCCACATCGGAAGCATGCGTGCAACCTCTAATATGTCATCTAGATAATAGGTACCATCAGACATCAATTCTCCAGTCTCTGCGGGTTTGAAGGGGTTAATATCACCGGAAACCCATCGAATATGTCGATTCGCACCCTGAAAGTCTTCGTCGTCGCGGGAATCAACATCATTTATTTCCCTCATAGCGACGGTCTCAGCTGGCTGATCAGACTCAGATGCGGTGTTGAAAACACTACCTCCACCTTCGACAACAATATTTCCAGAATCAAATATAGGATTGACGACTATATCTCCCGCTTTACATGCCTCCTTGTTATTTGCTTCTAAACTCTCATCCTCGTTTAATTCCGGAGCAAAGCAGTCATGAACTGCCAACAAGAAATCCTCCCAACTCTTACCTTTGTTAGTTTCCACCCAATATTCCCTCCAATCTGATGCCGGATGATCGAATAAATATTGTGTAAGATAAAGACGATCATCTAGCGGTGTGTAGTGGTGGTTATAGTACCTTTGGATCTTACCGATCCAATCCAGGGCATGCTCTCCGTCAAAACGTGGTGGTTCGAGGCGGAGGCGTGGTAGGGCTTCGGGCTTGATACCCAGCGGTGCGGTTGTGACCGATGGCGGAAGAGACCAGCCCCGCTGAGGTCCTGTGACTGGCTGATGGTCTGGCGGCCGAGTATTCCACGGTTTATGTGGAGGTGAGCGTTCGTCAGGGCTGTCCGGAGGCTCCTCGGTCAGTGTTCGCTGTCCGAACTTGGCTAGAAATTCGCCGTGAGCAGCGACTACACTGCGTAAGTCCATGAGCATCTCATTGATATCGCAGAGAGAGCGTTGCTCGAGAAAAACCATGGAAATAGGAGTATTGTTTCGTGAGTGTGGAGTGTGAGGAGAAATCTAGCGTATGGTTGGAAAAAAATAGAGAATTTGATGTGATGGAGGAAGAGTAAACAATGGAAGCACCAATTGATAGGGTTTAAGTTCCCTATCGAGAGGTTTTGTCGAGCACGCGGAGATTGAACGGAGCGAAAGAGATAATTCCCTAGTTGAAGTTCTAGGGTTTTCGGAACAAGAATGAGAATAGAAGTTTATTTCATATTTCTCAATGAATCAAAATATAATAGAATTCTATAATATATAGAATTCTAAACCTAAACATATCTTGCTAAGCAAGTAAGATAAATAAATAAAAAAGATGCAAAAGATATGCAAAATCAAATACTATTAAAAGATATTGAGGGAGATTTGGATGCGATCTTTGACGTGATTTAGATGCTCGAGGACCCTATCAGAATGACAGTTTGATGGCTCGAATCAAATAAAATAAAAATAAATAACAAGTGCCCCTTCAATAGTCAACACCCAAAGTGGCTTCGCAAGTTGTTTAATAAATATGAGTAATATCGATCATTAGATGTATTTCATTTATAGACTAAAAATGAAATGTAGTTTTCATTTAATGATGAATAAGAAATTCAGATCTTGCACATTCTTGTTTAAAGCTTATCATAACCACAAGAAATGAAAATATGTAATGTGACAAAATATTCTTCGTAAAGAAAATGTTTTGATGGCTAATTGTTAATTTGTGACAACATGTATATGATCCCTTTTAAGTTTTAACCTTAATCATTATTTATATCTTCTCGCTCTTTTCTTTAATTTTGAGGAATATATTTGAACGCGTAGCTAAACTTTTGTCTCGGCCTAAATTCAAGAAACATAATCATAGATTTTACCACTACATTTGGAACTTGTTAATAATGGCATTTCTAAATTTCTTTGGCCTCATCATAGTTATAGACAAACATGACATTCGACTATAGTTTAACTTTTGTAGGATTTTCAATTTAATACCAATTTTACGAAAATTGTTACAAAAAAGTCTTCATCAATGTAATCAATCTCATGAAAAATGTATTCTAGAAAAAATTAAAAACTCATCCCCCGATATATACAAGATGATGAAATATATTTTCTCTCTTTCTAATAATTAAATCTAATTTTACCACATACTCCATTTTAAATGTCCTTCTAAAATTTTTTTTGAGTAAATTAATTATTTAAATCTTGATAGTACGAACGATTAAAACGAAACTTTCCAAAGATATTTAAACAAAAACTAACAAGAATGTTAGCATTGGACAACAGAATTCATTAGGTAAAAGTTAAGAAAACGACACAATTGACATGATGAGAGTAGAATGTTACTAAGATTGTTTCCTACTTTATTAATCAATATTTCAATAATGCATCTTTCGATTATTATTCAATTTAATTAATGTAATGTGTTTTTGGAGAGTCTTGCGATATGAATTATCATTTATGGAACACTGGTGAATTTTCTACTTTCTTTTCAAATTAAAAAAAGGCCTATTCCACAAAAAAAAGTGAAAATTTTGCAAATATTGATTTAACTATAAAAGCCTTAAATTATATATTTCGAAAATGGTAATATATTGAAAAAAATCATTTAGGAGAAAATAAAATGAATGGCCTCTATGGCATCACGTATCAAAATATTTTCTAGATTCCACCATTGGAGAATTCGGACTTCAAACAAAAACAATTACACACAATCACACATTAATTATTGTGCAAAAAGTAGTGAATGAGATTTTACATCTCACATCTCCATTTCATTTTTTATTTTTCGATTTTGTGGGGTAATATCATATGCTATAAAGTCATACATACTCGTAACCAAAATATATAACGACTTTTTATTGTCACGGAAATCAATGAATCTATTCTAAAAAAAAATATTTTGATTGTGTGAGAATATCATTAAAATAAAATACAAAAACAATATGTACTAGTTCTTCTATTCTAGTATAAACTTTTGTTTGTGTAGAAATTTCTAATTGTGTTTACTAATACATATAAAAATGCCTTAATAGATATTAGAATTTTTATATATAGAAATAATAAATATGATAAATTAAAATTTATCAATTTTCGTGGTTTTTATAGTCTCGAGTTCTCTATGATTTACACATGAAAAATAGAGGAAAAATATTATCACACTAATAAGTCATTCAATATTATCATTAATTGGAACCAAAATGAGAGAAAAATAGGTTCTTTAAACATTTCATCACGAGAAGAGTGGAGAATGAAAGGAATGTCTTCGAGAACACGCCCTTTATCTATTAAAAATTTCAAAGCATACTACTTTAACGTTTGATAGCAATAGTAAATTATTCAAAAATAAATATATTAACGAAGACATTTATTTGATTAATTCCGACTCGTTACCTTCTAATTGCGAACATAATCACTTCACCAATTAAATCCATGTAACATGACACAATATTTGTAACATTTAGTGGACGTTGCTATATTTCCAATGATGGGAATTGGCACTATAAATTGTGACGTGCAATCAAATCAATTCTTAAAAAATAGAAACAACACGAGAGAAGGAATGATAAATTTTCTACAACTTGCATATAATTCCGATTTATTTATGTTTAATTGTATGAAAGATGCAAATATAAAGTTTTATTATGCTATTCTTTTCCTAAAATGGGACTTCGCGGTAGATTGTGATTGATAAGAAAGATTCCAAAAATAAAGATTGGAATGACAGCCACAAACAATTACTACTACATGATTTTGCCCCTTAACATGTAGATTTGGGCAAACAATATTTCTTGCCTTCAATTTCTAAGTATTTCATTATTAATATTAAGAGCATCTCCTGCCATTTACACTAAACTCAAACCCATTTTAGTATAAATGTCACATCAAATATAATTTTACTCCAACCATTTATGTATTTTTTACACACAAAATTTGAAAAACTTTTAGGTTTTGGTTAAATCTAAAGATAGGTATTTTTTCCCAAAAATAAAAAATGGGATTGGTATATTGAGTAGTACTATTGAAGCTAAATACCTATCTCATTTTAGGTTTTAGTGTACCATGGAGATGACAAATTTCAACTCAATTTTTAAGTTTAGAATATACTCTTACAATTTTACTTATTTAAAACCGTGTGTGTATATTGCAGACTTATCAAGAGATAATTTGCCAAATCTAGCGTGTGTATTTGGATGTGGATCGTTCAAGAGTTCTAATGTGACAACACTAATTTAATTTATGCTTCTTAAAAGTGATCAGCCACGTAATAATTGGAGGTTTTATATAGAAACTAACACTTGAAATTTTGATTTATTAGTTGGAGTGAACACCACCATAATATACTATATATATATATATATATATTAGATGAAATGATCTAAGCAAAATTCAACCTGGATGAATATCTGATAGCTAAGGGTATGGGCAGTCGTGTGTTTAGGGACAACCTAAAGTGCATGGACTATTTAAGTGCTTTAGCTACTAAGCACGGTGTTATAGTGCCCAAAGCATGCACTTGTGATGAGTTGTGAAATGTACAAGTGTGTACACACACATTTGTTGCAGCCAGTAACTGCATTCCAAGTGGCATTTTCATTGCAAATTTGCAACTTTTTATAAGTATGCTTACTATTTCCTAAAGTAAAATGTTATGTACAGTATGTAACAACACTCCCCGTGCAGCAGGAGATCCAAACTAGAGGTGCCCACGGTTTTCGGTACCGGCGGTTAATCGCCGTTTCGGTTCCGAACTGGAACCGTGACAATTTTTACGAACCGGAACCGTCGTATTTGGAACCGCGGGGCGGTTCCGGTTCAAGATTTTACGAACCGAATCCGTCACCGAACCGCCGGTTAACGGGCGGTTTCACGGTTCCGGCGAGGTATCCGAAGCGTTAGCCGTTGGCAGCTTTTTCAGGCAGTTTTTTTGACCGGAACCGGCAGTTAACCGTGAAACCGACAGTTTTCCGGCGGTTCTGCTGGTTTTACCCCAAAACCGCCGGTTTCGGCCGATTTTCAAATTTTTTTAATTCTGAAGGGAATGGTGGTTTGAAAAAGTGAAGAAGGTGAGTGTAGTTCACAATTGGCTGAATTTAATTAATGAAACGACTGTATTTATGGTGAGAGAGATGAGAGGGGAATCGGTAATGTACCTTTTTAAAATGACCGTTGATAAAAAAATCAATTTAATCTGCGGTTATAATCGGAACATGCGGTTTGGATTTGACTATTTGATTTGGATTTATGAGACAAGACAACACTGGTAAAACGTAAAAGCAACCTTACGTATCTATTCTTGGGAACTGATCGGCTATCAAGAGTTTCCGATACTCTCGATAATGGCTAAGGAGATTTTCGCCCTTCCCGCTTCCACCGTCGCCGTTGAGCAAGCTTTTAGTGTCGGCGGTTGTGTCCTAGACGACAAAAGGAGCAATCTCTCCGCCAAAAACATGGAAGCCACTATGTTACTTGATGATTGGGCAAAGGCGGACATGAGAGCACAAGAGCCGGATTTCGACTTCCGTGTAGAGAGTGATGGTGAAGACTTTTCCACCGATGACAAGGTCGGAAGCGAGGGCGCTCAACAATATCAATGACCGAGGGGGTGAATGGCGAGCACGACCGACCAAAAAGGTAAGCAAGGTAAGAGAACTATGTGGGCTTTGATTCCTCAATAAAATTGTGGATACGTAGGCAACTCAACTTAAATTTGAAAAGTTTAACTTTGAAAGTTTAAGTTGAGCTCAAGCCCTTTTCAATTTTTTCCTTTTCCCCCCCATTTAATGTTTTTTATTTATGTTCTGACGACACTTGTAAATTATATCACATTGTTGTATACTTGTATATGTATTGTAAATTGTAATGTATCGTTGTCCGTTACAACTCAAATTCAATAAAATTGATATGATTTACACCTTATTCATCTTATTTCAATTTAAATTATCTATTGTCTTGTTCCAATTTATTGTATAAGTCCAAATTTCAAATTACATAGCAAAAAAAACCCGTCAAAACTGCCAAAACCGAACCGGAATCGCCGGTTTTCAAACCGGAACCGGAACCGCGAAATAGCCTCACGGTTCGGTTCTGGTTCTGCCTTTCTCAAAACCAGAACCGGCGGTTCCGAACCGAAACCGCCGGTTTACAAACCGTGGACACCTCTAATCCAAACCCAACTCACCAGTCTTTGAATTATTTGAACATTTCCTTTTATAAAAAAGCAAATCCAAACCCAAAAATGAAAGTTAGCCAGTTGATCTACAAAGTGAGACAAATATCAATCAACGAGTTAATATTTTCGTAAGATAGCTCAAAATTCCATTAAAATGACAAGAAAGGTCCTTTTAAATAAATGAATGTGTTAGCTAAATCAAATCCACAGAAACTTTTTTTTAAGTTTAATTCCTTCAAAGTGATTATAATACTCATATATTTAGGAGTGCGTATTAAACTTATAGTTTATGAGAAATGGGCATTATTACATATTTTCAACAACCTATTGAAGTGGTATCCCTACAACACAACAAAAACAGCAAAATTGCTAATGGATTAACTATATACATAACTAAGAACAATATTTTATTTTCCAGTGGGAAAGCATCGACCTGAAAAGTTATTGGTATCCAAGGCATCATTTAGTGTTTGATATCTATGCAATTAATTACACCACTTTATCCCATTTTATTCAATTCATCTCATAACTAAATTTTATGTGGCCCACATTTTGGGTCCACGTGGCATGACCACTACTTTCAATAGAATAAATATACTCCGTATTTATAAAAATGTTACATACTACATTAAACTAATTAAATCTATTAGTACAATCTATTTAGATCCCACCTCCTGCCGGAACTCTTTTTTAAATAAATAAAATAAAAATCAGAAATTCAAATTATATGGTAACACATAAAATGATAGGCTCCAAATCTTGGGTCACAAATCACATATCATGGAGTAGTTATATGATCGGTCTCTGTAATGTTTAAAGAAAATATGGGATCTTTAAACTCCCACCATAATATTATGCTCAAGTATCTATCACCCTCTCAACTATCAAACATATAGAAGGCCAATATATTATGTTAGCATCAACAATTAGGATATATAACAAATGCGTCCAATTTCGAATTATATAAATAGTTTAAAAATATGTTCTATTTCAGTCATGTAGTTTTTAAAATTTTAATGAAATTCTACATGACATAAGAAATTATTAAAAATAAATATCGAGATATGGTTGTAAAAATTAAAGGATAAGTAATAGGCAAAAAAAAGTAATATCAAGTCTAACTAGTACATAGATAATTAAGGGATGTGAATTACTGATCGCCTAAATGAAAAATCCTTTAGAGGGTGGCTATAATAATTTAAATTCAATGCCAAGAAAATAATGACTCAAAGGCCTCATGATTTTAAGTCCACCGTAACTCGAACTTAAAATTTTATTTATTTATAAAAAATATACTGATCTTTTCCACCATTCATTTAGGTCTGGGTTGGGCAATAACTATGATCATGCTATGCCCAAAAAATTATGACATCAAAAAAATTGTGTGTACTAGTATAATTTCGAAAGTGGGATGCAAACAATACTATTTTTCTTATTTCCTTACATTACTACATCCTTTATATTTTCTTGTGAATCTTTCACCACTCTATTAACATCAATGCATAATAGAGAGAGAGTTAGAGAGTGAGAGACTCCAAATTAACTACAAATCCTACCATCAGAGATATGTTCATATCACAAGCCAACATACTCTTTAAACTAAAACCTCTAGTTTTCAAAATAGCACTACTTTTCTTGCTTGGCATCACAACCAATAGAAACCACCTCCCCACCAACCCCCCTTCCCTTTACACAATGCCTTTCTTTGGCAACCTAAGCTTCCACAACATCAACCATGCTTCTAAAGACTTTGGCAATAGATACCATCTCATCCCCACAGCAATCCTCTACCCAAACTCCACCTCCAACATTGCCCACATCATCAAACATGTATTCAACCTAGGCCTCACTTCCCACCTCACCGTGGCCGCCCGCGGCCATGGCCATTCTCTCGAGGGCCAGTCCCTAGCCCCCGATGGCGTGGTCATCCACATGGAGTCGTACAAATCCCCGGGGATGGCGTTCCACACAGGGGATCATTACCCCTATGTAGACGTCTCGGCCGGTGAGCTATGGATAAACATCCTCCATGAGAGCCTCAAGAGGGGCCTCAGTCCCAAATCTTGGACCGACTACCTCCACCTCACCGTCGGCGGAACGCTCTCCAACGCCGGCATCAGCGGCCAGGCTTTTCGACACGGCCCTCAGATCAACAATGTCTACCGACTACGCGTCGTCACAGGTCCACCATCTCATGCATCCCAAAAAAAAGAGATAGAAATCGAAATTCTTTCCGTTTTAGTCTGTTTTCTAAAAACAAAAATTCTCCATTTTAGAAAATGGATCACATAATCCACTAACACTAATTCCACTACTTTTTCTCTTCGTCAGTCTTACTTTACCCATTTTGTATTAAAATCCGTGTCATTTACAAAGTTTCTAATTAGCAATAACTGCAGGCAGGGGAGATGTGGTGACGTGCTCGGACGAGCAGAATGCCGATCTCTTCAACGCAGCTCTCGGCGGATTAGGCCAGTTTGGGATCATCACTGAGGCTAGAATCGCTCTAGAGCCAGCTCCAGCGAAGGTGATAAAACAAATCTTTGTTACTATAAAATGAAACAACATGATTTATTTATATGATTATATCCATCTCCTTGCAGGTGAAATGGATCAGAGCATTATACTCTGACTTCACCGCATTCACCAACGATCAAGAGCGTCTCATATCCTCTTCCCGAGACGCTCTTGACTACTTGGAAGGATTCGTCGTGATAAACAGAACCAGACTGCTAAATAGCTGGAGATCCTCCTTCAACCCGAAGGATCCAGTCCAAGCAGAACAGTTCACTTCCGAAGGAAGGGTTCTGTTCTGCTTGGAACTGGCAAAGTATTTCAACTTAGAAGACGTCGGCGAGATTGAACGGGTGAGCTTCATCGATACCATTAGTCTCGTTTTCCGGATCATTGATTCACTCGGTTTACTTTCCGTTCTGATGCAGGAAGTGGACAGCCTTTTATCCGAATTAAGTTTCATTCGCTCGACCCTGTTCGTGTCCGAGGTCTCCTACGTGGACTTCCTAGACAGAGTCCACGTGTCGGAGATGAAACTCCGCGAGAACAACCTGTGGGACATGCCTCATCTGTGGCTGAATCTACTCGTGCCGAGAAGCAGCATCTATGGCTTTGCTAAGCAAGTATTCCACAACATTGTTGAGGATACAAGTAATGGCCCTGTTTTG
Organism: Salvia splendens; assembly: GCF_004379255.2. Lineage (NCBI taxonomy): Eukaryota > Viridiplantae > Streptophyta > Magnoliopsida > Lamiales > Lamiaceae > Salvia > Salvia splendens. The sequence goes on along the minus strand of NC_056047.1, from coordinate 18,144,878 downwards.
ATCTACCCTGTTGACAAATCCAGGTAGTACTAATTTATACAAACACGGAAATGTTATGTTTCCAAATTTGATGCATTTTTGGAATTTGATTTGCGTAGATGGAAAAATGGGACGTCTTTGGTGACGCCTGAGGAGGATGTTTTTTATTTGGTGGCGTTCCTGAGCTCAGCAGTGCCGTCTTCTGCAGGGAAAGACGGCCTGGATGCCATTTTAACGCGAAATAGACGGATTGTAAAGTTTATTAGTGAGTCAAATCTGAGGGTCAAACAGTATTTGCCTCATTACAATACCACACAAGAGTGGAGGGAGCATTTTGGAGCAAAATGGGAGATTTTCTTGAGGAGGAAAATGTTGTACGACCCCCTCGCCATCTTGGCCCCCGGGCAAAGGATTATCCCAAGGGCCAACGCCAAAATTCCAAGCAGCAAAAATAATTTAAAAGAATTAAATAAATGAAAGAATAAGGTACATAATAGTAGAGAGGAATGAGAATTGTGGAATTGTACCTATTTACTGTACACCATATAATTCAAAAAGTCAGTCAAGGAGAAAAAAGAAGTAGGGTTGAATATTCAATTAGTTATCAGTTAATAGATAACGGAATTAATATGATTTTTTTATAATAGAGAAAAGGCTCAAACTGCTCAAAGATCGGTGAACAAAGGAACCAATGTTTAAAACATACAAACTACAGTCCAAAAAAAATACTACAAGAAAACAAAATACATCAAACCAAAACAAGCCAGCTAAACAAAGAATAACCAAGAGAGGACTAAGAAGTGCATCCTCCTAACAAAACAAGAAAACCACAAACTAAACAAACATCAACCAAACCACCAAGCGAAACATGACCAGGTAGTAGGGCGAGCTACATTGCACTTTTATGTTCACTAGAGTTGCTTCTGTTATTATGCTCCGTCCATCATCTAATTGATATGATTAAGGTTGGATATTGGTTCAAGGCGTGGCATACAGTTAAGACAAGTTATAATACTCCCAAGTCGTTACTTGAGGCATTTATTTTTGTCTTATTTTTCAAAGTTAAAACAAGCTGTGAATAAAATTACATAAACTCATGATGTTTTGTATGATAGGTACAGTATATATATATTTTTCATAATAATTAACTAAAAAATTTACATTGAATTTCCTATCAATATTTTTTATGGATAAAATATAGTTATAATGAAATTAAGGACTCGTGCTCTAAACACGTGCAACTTGTAAATACATTGACAGATTCTCATTCCTATCAATGTTACAGAATTTTAAAAAAAAACAACTGATTCTCTTTAAAAGTTTTGACACTTTGGAAGATCAACTTCACATTTCAGAATCATCAAAATATCATAAATCTGAACTTAAATTAGTCTTTATTTTGGCCGAGACATTTGACCATAAGTTTAATTGAACAATAAAAGAATTCCATGAGTATAGGTTTGTCTCACAAATTTAATTTCATATAATTGCCTAAAAACTATCAAATAAAAGACGTATGGGGTTACAGATTTAACAAATTGCTTCTAAACGACAAAAGTAAAAGAATTAAACTTTACAAAAATAGTTGACATATATAATCTCAACCAAAAACCATATTCCTTTAGAAATTAAGCAACTTATTTTCAATAAATACTAAGCATAATCTTATTTAAATATATCCCTAATCCTAACCAGAAACTTCACAGTTTATTCTTAAGAACATCCACAACGGGGCGCCCCTTGTGCACCACCACGTCAACATTTTATCCTCCTCCCCTTCCACCTACAGTGGCGCACCCTAAGGGGCGTCCTAAGCATTTTACTATTGTTTTGTTAATTAATTTAAATGTTTTCAAATATATAAATGCAAACTTAGAAAAAACACAACGATTAACTAAGAACGGTAAAAAATTCATTGATTATAAAAAAAAGTTACACGGGTTAGAAATTAAAAAAATTGACTATCCTACAAAAGCCCCAACTTCCGGCTCAACTCATCAATCAACCTCTGGAGGAATTCGGCTCTGGCCGGATCCATACACTTCATAAGGGCGTTGTGCGTATCCAACAACGTCCGTGCCATCGAGACCATTGCCAAATCCGCGTAGGCAAGTGTCGCCGGGGTCGGGGTCAGGATCGGGATCGGCGATGGGGGCGGCGGCCGAGGAGGATGTCGCCTTCGCCTTCCCCTTGTTTTTCGCAGCCTTGAAGCCTATGGGACGCCGCCGGGAGGACATCGGTGTGCCGGAAGTCTCTTCCTCCGTGCACATCTGGTTGAGGTCCATCGGACGAGTTCCGCTTTCACTGGTCGTGTAACCACCAGTGTCGGTGGTCTTCGTCCTCTTCGCCGCAACGGTGTGCAGAATCCCGCCTTGGAACTTCTGCTTGTCCCTCAAGAGCGCCCAGATGTTGAAATGCTTGAAGTCGTCGTACACGGACTGGTACGACAACAACGCTCTATCGCGCACGTCGCTCAAGCTCTCGCCGCTTCCCTGATCCCTCGAGCACTTCTCGTACTCCGCCGCGAACAGGTTGACTTGCTTCTTCACCTGATCCCAGTGCTTGCGGAGCTGCTCCCGTTGGCGCTTGTACGCGCTCGGTTGCTTCGCCTCATTGTAGCGCTCGACGATGCGCTCTCAGTACGCGAGCTGCTTTTGGTTGTTCGCAAATATCGGGTCTTCCGATATATCCTCCCAACACCTCGCCAAGATGAGGGTTTCATCCGACTGGTAGTTCGTACGGTCGAGAGCGTACTCTTCAGAAGTTCTCGGAGGTGGCAACTTGTGCGCCCGGTGCTTGGTCCGCTTCTTTCTGGCGGGGGCGGGGGCGGCGGAGGGGGTAGCGGCGGCGCGATAGGAAGTGGCGGCAGGGCGAGTTGGAGACGGCTCCATGTTGGAGAGACCGTACGAATCCGTACTGAAGTCCGGATCGTACTGCGTGTTGGCGTAGAACGACCGATATTCGCCAGGTTGTGTACCCGGCCACCGTGCGCCATATCCAAACATCGGGCTACTAGGACTTGAGTATCCACTGGAATCCAATTTTATAGCGTGATTTGAGAGTTTAAAAGTTAATCGAAAAGTTACAAATGAAAAGTGAAGTTGGGGTATATATATAACAAAATTTTCGAATTTTATATATAAAAAAAAACGCGTTGCATCGTCCGCGCCATCATCCGCGTCCCCCACAGTGGGCGGACGATGCCCTATCGTCCGCGCTTCGTCCGCAGACTAAGCGTCGGGCGCGGACGACGCATCGTCCGTCGTCTGCGGAGCCACAGTGGCGCATCGGGCGCGCTATCGTACGCCCCATTGTGGATGGCCTATGCCATCAGGAGGTTCACGAGAAGTTTTTTTGTGATTATATCATCGGTAATCTTCATTAATTCTTCAATTGTTTATTGCTTTCTTTTTAATTTATTATGCCAAAAACTTGTTTTTTTACAGTAATTCATATTTATTTTATTAAGAGAAATTGATATTTAAATATGCATTGGATTTATAATTTATAAAGGGTTTTCTATATAGAAGATGGAATATTTCTTTTAAAAAAATATGTAGGGGTGACTCTTCTTCTCCAATTAATTGAATGCGTTGTGTAGGAAGTCAGAGAAAATAGTTGATTAAGTGGTCTTTCCAACTAATTGGGCATAAACGTATATCCAAAAAACACCTTTTTAAGAAAAACAATTCAAGATATTTTGTGCTATATTTTGAAGCAACTAAACAAATTCTGCAATGTTTTCGATCAATGCGAATATGCAGAATTTAGTTATCAGCACTTTAGCAACAAAACACAATTGTAAAACATGAAACTTTTTCATTCTTTTAGTTAGATAATTGTTAGACGAGTTTTACATATAAAGTATTTATACATTTTTTATAGTTATTGTGATTGTGATTTTTAAATGATAAGTATTTTTTTCATATATACATATATCTATATTGGGCAGTGATGAAATACTAACTAATTCTCAATCCAGAACTACGAACTTCAATATAGTGTAATTCATATTATCTACACGAAGCCATAACTTTATCAATACAACATGTAAATTTAAATATCAACACAAATACTTAAGAAGGGTTCTGTTAGGTTGAGATTTTTTTGCTTAATTGGGAATTGATATGCATTTTCAGCCACTCATCCACAACATTTTTGAAATGTCAACTGCAAGTAGATTTTGTCTATTCGATGGTATTATCGTCAATAGCCTGCACATCAAATGTCAATAGCATGCACATCAAATGTCAACAACTTATAGTTGACATTATATGTGTATAGTTGACATGAATTGTATATGTAGTTGACAAAAAAAATTAAAAAATGAAAAAAATAAAAAAAATTATTTATTGAATAAAATGTACCATGAAATTACCATTCTGCCCTTTCATAATTAATTAATCTAAAAATATTTTCCATGTGACAAATTCTGGACCACTCATTTAATAAAAATGAGTGGCTGATAATGAATCTCAATTCTCAATTAGGCTAAAAAATCTCAATTGATCACAACCCTACTTAAGTATATCAACAATAAAATTGTTGATATACTTATATCTCTGTGTTGATTATGGATTGAAAATTAGCTAGCATTATAACACAATCCAACCCTAAGTATAGAGTAACACTTTTAGAACTTTTACTAGTAATATATTTTAACATCCACCCCTAAGTATTAGTATAAGAGCATCAACAGTGGCGGACGTCAACGCGGAATTCCCACTGGCGTGCGGGAATTCCGTGGCGGACGTCCGCCATTGTGCGTGACATATATGGATACGGAATTCCGTCGAGGAATTCGCAGTTCCGCGGTGTTTCGCGGAATTCCCGTATATTGCATTAAATATTTTTTTTCGGTTCCTATATATACATCTCGTTGAACTTCATTTCATTCACAACACTTGTATTAACGAGTATCTCTCTACAAAAATACCTTTCTTTCGAAGAACAATGGAGCACCACGATAGCGATTCCCCTGCCTCGAGCGAGTCACCGGCGCCGCATTGTCCCATCGGCGGGAGTACGCCGATGTCCACTGCGATGTCTCAAATGCCGGGGATGATGCCCCAGTACTACAACATGTACCCGCAGTGGTATGGGATGATGCCCCAGATGCCCGGGGCAAGTACCGGAATGATTCCCCAGATGCTAGGGATGATGACCCAAATGCCGGGGATGATGCCCCAGATGCGGGGAATGATGCCCCAGATGCTAGGGATGATGATGCAGGGATCGCCTGTTGCTGCGGGGGGGGGAGGGGGAGGAGTAGGCAGGGGGTCCCCCAATCGCCTATATGGACCTACTGTCGACGGACAACCCGACGAGTTCTCCTCTCGAGACTCAGTTCACTAGCAATGACACGTTCTCGCTCGAGGAGTTGGGGCTTTCTCCGATCCGGGATTCTCCCACTGATGCATCACCGACGAAAGTGAGGAAGGGGTGGACCGGGCGAGGGAAGGGCAGGGGACGGGGCGTCCCGGTGTACGGTGGTGAGGTGGGGGCTGCTGAGGTGGGGGAGGGATCCAGCGAGAACAGGAGGACCGTATGGATCATGGACGAGTGCGTCACGCTGGCGAAGGCGTCGATCAGTGTAGTGGAGGATCCATACGTAGAGGCGAACCAGCATATCGACCGGATGTGGTGGCGCATTAGCCAAAGCTACCTCCAGTTCAAACCGCCAGGGGGAAGCCTCACAACGCAGAGCAATGCCGGAAACAGTGGGATCGGTTGAAGAGGCAGCTTAGCCGATTTGCCGGCATTTACACAAACAACCTCCGCTTGGCAACCAGCAGCATGTCTGCAGAGGATGTGAAGTTGCTGGCTCATCAGCAGATCCCTGACGCTGACAAGGGCTTTGGGGAATTCAAGTATTGGTCGGTGTATCTTGTGGTGCAGTCTTCGCCCAAGTTCACTGCGAGTATTGAATCTGGCTGGCCGAAGCGGACGAAGATCACCGCCTCCGGAGAGTATAGTAGCAGTGCTGGTTCCACGGAACTCTCCCTCCCGAGTCAGAGTTCCCCACACCCACATCGTCGGCCCACCGCCGTCACCCGGTTGGGCAAAAGTCCACGGCGCGGATGTCAAGGGAAAGCACCAGCAGATCCGCCGAGGCCCAATCGGCAGCACCCCCCCAAAACGATCCCGAGAACCCCTCATTCGTCCGCATCGCGGCACATGAAACCTTGTTACGTGCGATGGTTGAATGGCGCCAAGCGACCGACCCCCATTACAAGCGGAAGCTTAAACCCCTCCTCAACAGTATGCGGCGCGATTTGGGGTTCGACGAGATGTCGGATAGCGACGGAGAGGGGGGGCGGCGGGGACGACGAGAGGACTGGCGACGGGGAATCCGAGGAGTGAGAAGCCGGTTTTATTTTAATAATAATGTACTTTTTTTAGTAATTATGTATTTTTTTTAATGAAGTATGTTTTTTAATAAAGTTGTTACATTTTCTCCGTATTCGCGTCGAAATTTTAATTCCGTAAATTGTTTAATTAGTGAATTTGTGATTTTTTTTGTTGTGGGAAGTCCGTCGGGAATTCTGCGGGGAATTCTGCCACTGTGCAGTGGGAAGTCCGTATGACGTGGCAGGAGGTGTTTTTGGAAATTCCTCGAGGAATTTCGCCGGGAATTCCGCGCCACTACTGATGCTCTAATTCCTACTAATAATATTTTTTTCTATGTCCACCTTTGAATATAGATATTGGATGGGGCATCCGGAAAGCATTTAGAAGGGTTCTATAAGAGCATCCACTATAGGGTGGACACTTCCAATAGCTCCGCCACTTTTTTTGTCCACAGCCACTTCTTATTTGTTCGTGGCCACAAAAAAAAGTGTCCGCAGCAATAGTGGACACTTTTTAGCCACTTTACACTTTTTTTTTATTTTAATTCAATTATAATTAAAATTATCGGAATGTAAATAATTAGAAAACGAGATAATACTAAAATTAAAAAAAAGTATTGAGACCAAATATACTCTCCCATCTCAATTAAATTATACAAGTCCAAAATGAAAGAAAAGAAACAAAATAGTATCCTCCCAATATTGAATGAAAACACACGTATACACTCCAATACCATTTTAAAACAGAAAACAAATTTCGTACTCCCTTTTCCAAAAAAAAAACGTGTACTGCCTCTCATCCACTTAAAATTCATGCTCCCTTTTCAAAAAAAAGTGTACTACTTTTTTTTTTGGGAAACGCCTTCCTGGCGGAGGGTTAGGCGGACCATCAACCTGTACATTTCACAAAGACGATTTACAACGCGCCCAAAAGTGGCTTGAAAGTTACATCGCAAGACAACAAAGTATCATGGTGCAAGAGTAAGGGAGTGACGAGTACTGTTGGACTGAGTTCTTGGCACCCCATTACTCTCGCTCTACCTATCAGGCTTTTTCTTCATTCTCCTCCCCTGGACGTATGACATTCGGAACACCCTACTGGTCCATACGGGCCAATGCCCTGATCCAAGGAGGGGCTGATTCCTGGTCAAAAATATTCTGGTGTGCCTTTCTTCCACCTCGGTTGGCAAGTAAGTTTGCGATCCTATTCCCAATCTTAGGAATGTGCGAAAATTTGCATTGGCAGCCCTTTAGCACATTTCTGATCGCCGTTAGGGTATGCCGATGCTCTGCTGCTCCTTGATTCCTCGTCCCTACCATACCAACCACCTCCTGGGAATCGGTTTCAATCCAGATGTTCTTTCCGAAACTTTTAGCCATGTCGACGCCTTTAATAAGTGCTTTTAGAACTACTTCCATCCCTGATCTTGCGTCGAACTGTTCCGCAAATCCTCTTAGAATATTTCCATGTTCGTCTCGGATGATTCCCTCTCCTCCTGCCGGGGATGTGGTGCCCAGGAAGGCTCCAGCAATGTTGAGTTTCGTCCAGTTGTGTTGAGGAAGCTGCCACCGGACAACACGAGTTCCTGATGCGTTGGACCTTCTTGGTCGGGGGAATTTGAAGCTGGTAGTGGAACTCAGGCCCTTCCATTGTGTCACAAGGATTTTCCTCGCAAGGATCGCCAACTGGAGGTGGTTCTGGATGCGGTCTATCACCAAGCTGCTATTAAAGACAGCTCCCCTGTGAATGACATTGTTTCTTTCGGTCCAAATGAACCACACGATCAGGGTTGGGAGTAGTATACTAATGTGGTCCTTTGCTGCCCGCACCAGATGAGTAAACCACCATTGAATGCGCAGCCCCAGGTCAGTCATTCCACTTGGAAAATTTGGGGTATCCGGGAATCAATTAGCAAAATATCTCCAGATTTTTGTAGCAGCTTCTCCTTGAATGAACAGGTGTTCCCGAGTCTCCTCTCTTGAGTGTTTGTAGCACCTGGATTTTGATGCCAGATGTATGTTTCTCCACTGCAGTTTCGCATCCACTGGGATGCGGTTGATGAGAAGTCTCCAGGCAAAAATAGACATGGAGGGGGGAAATAGCAGGGTTCCATAAGAGTTTGAACATCTCCATGCTTTCCTGCTGATGTCTGATTAGATCCCATGCCGAGGATGAGGTGAAATTGCCTTGTGGAGTGGGCGCCCAGTGAGCCACATCTTTGTTCGCCTCACTGATCGGGATCCTCATGATCTCTTCTACAACATCATTTTCCACCCCCACGGGTAGGACGGCTGCTCTGATTTTTCGCTCATCCCAATTGTTTTCCGTCCATACATCCCGCACGAGTTTTCGAGGCATGGTTGTCTCTGGATGGCCTAGGCTTTGAATCGTCCGGTCTTTTAACCAGATGTCACTCCAGAAATCCACTGATCCATCTTCGATCGTCCGTCTCATGTTGCGTTGCGTCCGATCTCTGGCTCTGATCATACGTTTCCAAGTGGGGCTACTTCGTTTCAAAAGCTTCACCTCAAGGGGGGATGAGGTGTGACAGTATTTTTTGGCCATGAACTCAGCCTACAGGGAGTACCCTTCTCTGAACCGCCACCACAACTTCATACTAAAGGCGGCCATCATGTCCTTAAACCGTCTAATCCCGAGCCCACCCTCCTCAACAGGATGACAAATTTGCTTCCAGGCAACCCAGTGCGTTCTCTTGTTATCATTGTTCGACCCCCAGAAAAATCTTGCGATAGTACTCTCCATTTGTTTCAACACCTCAACCGTGGGCTCCATTACTTGAAAAATATGGAGCGGAATTGCTGCTAAGGTACTTTTGATGAGTGTGAGTCGTCCTCCGAAGAACAGGAACTTATGGGACCAGGAATGAGTCATCTTTGAAATTTTGTCTCGAAGGAACATGAACATAGCTGTCTTCTTGATGCCTCGGAAGATGGGTACCCCCAGATACTCAAAGGGAAGGCTGCCTTGACGGAAGCCGCTTACCCGTGCAACTCTTCTCCCCCATCCTCGATATTTATCATCCATGTAGAAGTGGCTCTTCCCCATGTTAATCTTTTGACCAGAAACTGTTTCATAGTGCTCGATACACTGAATGACTTTGCGTATAGCCGGTCGACTAGCCTTGGTGAAGACAATGATATCATCTGCGTATGCAAGGTGGGAAACTCCAAGAGCTGATCTTGGAGTGATGTACTCCAGCTCTCTGTTGCCGAGGATCGACTCATCCAGTTTGCATGAGAGGTATTCTGCTGCGATAACGAACAGAGCCGGGGACAGTGGATCGCCTTGTCGGAGTCCTCTTGTGGATTTGAAGAATCCCCCCGGGGTCCCATTAATGAGGATAGAGAACCAGTTCGAGTTGATGCTTCTCTTAATGAGCCCATTCCACTTGCTGCTGAAGCCCATCCTTTCGGAAATTTTGAGTAGAAACGACCATTGGACTCTGTCGAGTTTGAAGGCAATGTTCGGGGAGGGAAAGCAATGTTCGAGTTTGAAGGCAATGTTCGGGGAGGGAAAGCCTCTGCCCTGGTCTTGTATCATCTCTTGCGCAAGCAGTACATTATCACATAAAAGGCGTCCCTGCACGAAGCCACTTTGGTTAGGGGACGTAATCAGAGGCATGACCGAAGCAAGCCTGCTGGCGAGATTTTTTTAGATGATTTTATTTGATACGTTGCAGAGGCTAATTGGCTTGTAGTCCGCCCAAGTCGAAGGCTTGTCTTTTTTAGGGATGAGAACGATCATTGTTGAAGTGGAGCTTCGTGGCATATATGCTCCTCCAAAGAATTCTTCCACTGCTGCAGTGACATCCTCTCCAACGATGTCCCAACAAAATTGATAGAAAAGTGCTGTAAACTCATCCGGCCCTGGTGCACTATCAGCAGCCATGTTGAAAACTGCCGATTTCACCTCCAAAATTGTGGGAGTACAACAGAGGCGATCCATGTTGACCTCTGGTGGGAGGGGTTTAATCACATCTAGGCTGGGTTCCTCTAGGCTTCCCTCTTCCTCGGAAAGAAGGGACTGAAAGAACCTCGCAGCCGAGTCCCGAATCCCTTTATCATCTGCAATGGTCTCAGTTCCCTCTTTAACTTCGTGGATTCTTGCTTTAGTCCGCCTTTGCTTAACCCATCCCTGGTAGTACTTACTATTTCTCTCTCCCTTAGCCACCCATTTTATGGAAGCTTTTTGCCTCCAGAAATCTTCTTCCATCTTTAGGATTCTTTCTCTCTCTCTCTCGCATTTTTTTTAGAAAACACAAATCTCCCCTTCTTCCTTCTTCCTTCTCCAATCTCCCCCTCTCTCTAAAAATGTCCAAAATAAAAAGTAAATAAATAAAAAACTGTCTGCTGCCGCGCCGGTAGACAGGCACGCAGTAGACAGGCGTGCCTATCGCCGCGCCGCTCCCCCACCGGCGTTGCCTCGGCGTCTACTCGCCGATCGCCCTTCCGCCCCAAAATTTTGTCCGCTACGGGGTGGACGCCCCGCCCATTATAGTCAGTCGCGGCTTAGCCGCCTCCGGGGCGGCCGGCGCGCCGCCCCTATAGTGGATGCTCTAACTGCCTTGACAATTAATGCTCTTGTTACTCCTCCGTCTACCATTTATAGTCTCATTTTTACTCGATACAGATTTTAAGAAATTATTTGATTTTATTAACAAAAATAGAAAAATTAGTTAATGGAATGTGGACCCCACTTTTATATATTTATTTTATAATAGAATATGAGTGTAATGAGTTAGTTGAATGATGAGTCCGCTTATCCAAAATGAAAAAAAGCAAATGGAACTTTAAATCAAAAACATTTTAAAATCACAAAATGAGATTTTAATACGGACGGCGAGTGTGTTTTATTTGTATAAAAAACTACCTCCTTTAAAAAATTTGTTATAAATAATGTAATTTTTGTGTAAAAATGTATTATGTGGTTATAAGTTGCGAGTAAAAGATAGCGCATTTATAGTTATTCATCCCCCAGGCCTATTTGTACATAACCGTAAAATCCAACAATATACAATAACAATAAAACGGACATAATCAACTAACAATATTAATATTAGTAATATTCATAACCTTTACATGACCCATAAATATTGAGATTTGTGACTCATTCTCCACAATCTTAGGAGTCCAAATCTCTCTTTTTTCCACCATTTATGGACATATACATCTAACATAGAGGCAGGCATGCATGCACGCAAGGTTTTAGACTAATTAAAACATTTGATTAGATTCTATTATTTTGGATCAATTTTTCAGCGAAAGGGCGGAGGAAGTGAAGAACTTTCAGCAGCCGTGCCACCACTGATTCACGGCGGGAATGGGCGGCCTCAGGAGCAACTCCGTTCATCGTTTCACTGCCTGTCTCATTGGTTTTTCCCTTCTTATGGCCATCCATTCTGAAAATCGAGACGGTGAAGTTGGTAAGTTATTATAAATTGTCAGTTAGTACGGAATACGGATGGTCTTAACTACTTACATTATTTACACTTTTTATCTATATTCGCTAAACATCTTTTTCTTATATTTTGTACTCAAAAGATACGCATCAAGTAGCTTGGAAAGGGGGAAATATACGTCTATATGTTTATATTAACTTTTTAAATTATATCGATTTTATCTTTTATAATTTAATTCATTAGTCTCACCATTTTAACTATATTTTTTATTTTTAATTTAGGTGTAAGGCGGTACGATATAACTTAGCAAAGCTTTCATATTCATATTGTATATCTTATAGAATAGTCGGTACGAGTGAATAACATATCCATACATTATCGAATTTTTGGCTATATCTTGATCAATTTTCAAGACTGGCACTGTACCAATTTTTCAGTATGCTATACTGAAATCTGTATACTAGTATATTTTTCAGATGTACTGGATTTTGGTACAACATAATAAAATATTGTTATACCAAAAAACATTTTATACCATTATATATATTTGGTGTGGAATGGTATGGAAATTCAGTATTTAGCGTAGCAATATATATCGCTACCATGATTTACTAAAAATGTGGTATATATTGCTATTGTGGTATAAAAATAATAGGTATATATAATATCGTAGTATTATGGTATATACTAAAGGTTAAGGGTTTATACCTACCACGGCGTATAAAAATGCACATTGTTAATGTTACCATACAAAATGCTTCCGGTATGATAACATATTGTACCAAATTACCAATAATCGCAATATACCTATACTTCAATATATTTTATGTTTGTTTAGTACTACAATAAATGCAGGATAATGATATTTTAGTATGTTTTCCTACCCATATTTATACTATACACTTTGACCACTCCTAGCAAACGAGCCATAAAGATGTGTTACTTGCAATGTTTTAAATGTATTATTAACTATTTTCATTACCATTACACCTTAATTTTCATATTGAATCTATAAGAAACAATCAGGAATAGAGAATTGTGATTTTTCGTTTCAATTATATACTATCTCTTTGCTTTAGAACTCACTTAGTAAATTAATTAATGTGTCCCAATTACAGATAATGAACATGAATTTTCATATTTGAAGAATTCTTCGAAGGGACCAGAACACTGGGGAAGTCTCAAAGAAGAATGGAAATTATGTTCAATTGGAAATTTCCAATCCCCAATCAATATTATCAAGAAAAGAGTTATGGCTTCGTCTCAAATAGGGAAATTGGGAAGAAATTATAGACCAGCTCTAGCTTTATTAAGGAATAGAGGACATGACATCATGGTATGACTACGTTGATGATTACATTGTTTGTTTAAGGATATAAATTGAGAAAATTATTGAACATGGGACATTATGTATGATTTTTTTAGTGTTAATGTTAGGTTGAATGGAATAGATATGCCGGGAGCGTACATCTCACTGGCAACAAGTTCGATTTAGTACAGTGTCACTGGCACACGCCTTCTGAACATACGCTCGGAGGACGAAGGTTCATATTTCTACCGTACCAATTTTGCATTTTGTTGACTTCGTTGGTGTATGTGATATGGATATGGTAATAGATGATCTCGTCTCGTGTGATGCGACCTAAACAACTTTTGATGAAAATGAATATAGTATTATTGCATTGTAATATTGTACCTTCATTATAGGTACGATATGGAACTCCATATGGTCCATAGAAGCTCCGAAGGACAGATTGCTGTAATTGCTATTCTATATCACTTAGGACGTTCTGATCACTTTCTAAACAAGGTCAGTGGTAAGGGGTATAATTATTTCATGGTCACAAACCACACTTTGGTGCACATGTGCCTACCTGAGGTGAATACAATATTCATTCTATTGATCGGAGAGAAAATGTCTTACCGATTACGATATGCTTCATTCATTGTTACAATAACTTCCTCTTTAGATGCTCGTAAATCAACAGGCCTCAACATGGGATTGCGATTCGAATTCGAACTTTCAAATGTTGAAATTGATTGTCCACCAATTGGCTCTTGTGCGGAAGAATGTGTAAGAACTTGTAGTAACAAATGAAAGATTTATCGAATGCAGGTTTTAAAAAGTATTAATAATTTAACAAAAGGTGAAGGAGAAATTGAGTTGGGTGATGTTGATCCATGGGAGATCAAGTTTGGAAGCAGAAAGTATTATAGATATTTGGGTTCTCTCACATCTCCTCCATGCACAGAAGATGTTATCTGGACAGTTCTTAATAAGGTCAGTCTGATATCCTAAACAATAATACTATTAATATAAACAATAAAATGACATGCAATGGTCTTAGACTTGTCACACTATTACAAGTTTTGAGTTTTTGATTTTTTTTTTAATTTAGGTGAGAACGGCATCAAAGGAGCAAATTACAACATTGAGGAAAGCTGTCCATGATGTGAGTACTACAATCATAAATTTTAACCTTATTTTATATATATATATATATATATATATATATATATATATATATATATAACAAGGGGCGCACTATGGTAGGTGTACTATGGTTAATAAGTGAAATCCTGTCAAAAATCAAAGCAAATCTCAGCTTGAATCCTTAGATTGGATGATTATGATAAGTTACATTATTAGACTAAGATGTTACATTATTAGACTAAAATGCTACATTATTTTACTAAAATAGTACATTATTAGCTAAGCTACATTATTAGACTAATAATCTACATTATTAGATGACACATGACATTAATCTGACGGTTACATCACAAAATGACTGATATTTATTTTAATTTTTGACAGAATTTCACTTATTGATCTGATCACGTGTCCCTATATAACAAAGTTAAAATTTACATCAAATTATCAAAAATAAATTAAGATGATAAAATTTGAGGTCGGGTAGACTAGATGATGTGATATGGCATTTGAGGTCTTTTTTCCGACTTGTTAGCATCACCTTATCATTTTTTTTACTTCAATTCACGACTATTCTCATAACTTATATGAATATCTACATAGAAAAATAGTTTTTTTATTAATTAATATTCATATGATTATTCCTAATGCAGGGTTTCAAAGATAATGCAAGACCACTTCAACCTCTCAATGAGAGAATGGTATTAAAGTATCATCCCCACTCTTTATGAGAAATCTAAGATGCAATGAGTCAGTAGCAATCTATTTTATCAAACCAAATTTCCTTATTTGAATATTATGGCTTTTAAAGTTTGTAAGAATTATTTTTTCTTTATTTCTATTAATTGAATATTATAGATATATGAATCAATGTATGTAAGAATCATGGTACTCCCCCCGTGTTCCCCCCGTTTCTTCACAGTTGAGACGCTTACGCACATAGTTTAAGAAATTAATGTTTAGTGTGTTAAGTGAGTAGGTAATAAAATAGATAAAATAAGCGAAAGAGAAAAGTAGAGAGAATAAAGTAGAAAAGTGAATAATTTATTAAAAATAAAGTAAGACAAAGAATTAAGTAAGAGAGAAAAAGTAAGTCAATTATTACCATGTTTTTACTTGATCGAATATAAGAGTTCTTTTCCTGGTTAAATAAACATAAATATTACTCCCTCCGTCCCAACTAAATTGAGTCGTATTCCTTTTTGGGATGTCCCAACTAAGTTGAGTCGTATTCCTTTTTGGGATGTCCCAACTAAGTTGACTCATTTCCCTTTTTGACAAAAAAACAAATATCTAATCACTCTTATTTTATTCCATCATGCACCTACTTACTCTCTCTTTATCTTTCTTATTTTATTCCTCTCTCTTACTTTTCTACACAATTTCTTAATCTATGTGTCCAAAAGTTTTGACTCAACTTAGTTGGGACGGAGGGAGTACTTTGAAATATCTATAATTCTTACAGTTTAGCTACTAATAGAAAAGTAGTAAAAAAATACTCCTTCCGTCCCGCTTAAGAAGACACGTTTTCTTTTTTAGTTTGTCCCAACAAAGATGACACATTTCCTTTTTTGGAAACTTTCTCTCTCCAATTAATACACCCAACAACTTTTTTCACACCTATTAAAATATTCATCTTTCTTTCTCTCTCTATTTTAATATTTTCACCCACCTTTCCTCTCTCCAATTAAACACTTTAACCAATAACTCCTAAAACCCCGTGGCGGTCAAGGAATGTGTCATCGTAGCCGGGACGGAGGGAGTAATAAATTAAAGTACTAAAAGACAAAAGAAATTGATTTAAAAAAACCCTAGGTTTAATCTTGAAGTTTTCAATCTTCTCTTGCTCAGAAAATGGAGGAATTTATGTGTGAAGTAGGAGATGCCTTGGAAGCTCTTAGATGAACGATTTGATTGAGATCATAGGGTATTAAGAGGCTTGAAAAGGTTGGGATGATAGAAAAGATTTGGATCTCATTAATATCTTGAATTTCCGCCAAAATCCCATTAGCTTTTGATTGCACTGCACATCATTCGCATAATGACCATAACTTTTTTTGCAAAACTTCGATTGAGGCATGTGAGATGCCCACACGAAGATCTTTCAAAAACGAAGACAATGGTATCTATTCATAATGTTCTGTCGTTTTACCATCAAAACTCTACAAACACATCAAGATATCAAGATACCAAAATATAGAAATATTTGCCAATACCAAACATAATTCACATGGTATATACATAATTCACATGGTATATATTCAAAACAAGAATATAGGCCTTAAAACATGTAAATTTTGTGTTTATCTATCCACATAACCCGTCAGATCAATATTCTTGACATTTAAATATAAGACTTTTTTGTGGTACCTCTTAAATGTCGAAGGATCTATTTAACTGCTTCCTAATGTTGCTTGTACGGATCACCCATGATCTGACTCACTACTCACGCTGCTTGTGCAATAGCAGGCTTGTAAACACACACCAATGCATAAAGCATGCGGAAGATACAATTTTCCTGCCTCACTGTCATGCTCAAATTCGAATTGGTATCTCCAACATCTGTTATAGAGAGTCATTCTGATAATTATTTTTCAACTTATCCATCACCTTTACATCAACTCCTACCATCAACATATAATAATATGATAAAATAATTCTTGTCAAATCTCTTATAGTATCAACAATGTCTGTGTGACATTTTTTATATCGAATCTCCATCATGAAACCATCAAACTTCTTGTACCATTGTACTGGAGCTTGTTTCAGACCATGATCATAAAAGCTCTTCTTAAATTTGCACACAAGATTTTCATTTCCCTTCACTATGAATCTCTCTAGTTGTGTCATGTACAAGTCATCCTCCAAATCACCGTGAGGAATATCTTCTTTACATCTATTTGATATAACCATGGATTTTTTTGCAACTATCATAATCAACACCATACATGCACACATTATTTTTTTTATTAGAATGAACTAAAAAAATGGTCCATGGACTATGGGTTTATCTCGCCCATAGTCCCTGGACTTTAAAAATATTACCAGACATCCCTAGACTAAGGGTTTATCTCGAAATTGGTCCTTTTGCCATTTTTTGATACGGAAATACCATTTTGAGGGTTTGCGCAATTTGGTCTTTTTACACTTTTAACATTTTAAATCTGATATTATTTCAGTGATGTACTAAATATGATATTATTTCAAGATTATTATTCTTCTTCCCTTTTGTCATCCTTCACTTTGTTTCTTTATTTTAATATTAGATTTAATTTTATAAAATTAAATTTTAAATTTAGAATTTTAAATATCAATAAATTTTTATTAATTATTAAAATTATTAAATAACAAAAATTATTAGTTTTAATCAATATTTGATAGTGTCTAATATTTAATCAATAAGGTATACCAACGCCAACTTAGTTTTAATCAATATTTAATAGTTTTAATCATAAATAGATCATATAACACGATTATTCTGAAATAAATATGCACCTAATGTAAGACTAATATAATTCTCATTTATTTATTTGAAAAAAATTAAAATTAACTAGACAATTTAAACAAAATACTCCTATATCTAATTTTTAGTAGTATCAAATTTTTAGTCAACTTCATAATATATAATCACGAACAATTATAACAACCGAACGAAAGCCAAGTAGAATAGCTCTTATTTTTCCATCATGATTAGTATTATTTTTCTGTACTTCTTCAATTTAACTGAATATTCTATTAAATAGCAAAAATTAATAGTTTTAATCAATATTTATAGTGTCCATAAATTAATAATTTTAATTAATAAAAATTTATTGATATTTAAAAATCTAAATTTAAAATTTAATTTTATAAAATTAAATCATATATTGAACTAAAGAAACAAAGTGAAGGATGACAAAAGGGAAGAAGAATGATAATTTTGAAAAAATATCAGATTTAATACAGCACTGAAATAATATCAGATTTAAAATATTAAAAGTGTAAAAAGACCTAATTGTCCAAACCCTCAAAAGGGTATTTTCGTATCAAAAAATGGCAAAATGACCAATTTCGAGATAAACCTTAGTCCAGGGATGTTTGGCGATATTTTTAAAGTCCAGGGACTATGAGCGAGATAAACCCATAATCCAGGAACCATTTTTGTAGTTCACTCTTTTTATTAAAATCATATAATAATAGATAAGTAAATTAAAAATTCAAGTCCACTATAGGTAATATTCTGAATTCTAAATCATGCTTAAAAAAATTTCGTTAATGATTTTTATTTTAATTTTAAAATTATTACATTCTTCGTAATATGTCCGTATATCTTATACTATCTTCGTCTCACTGAAGATGACTCACTTTCCTTATTGGTTTATCCTAACCGAGATGACCAATTGCTAAAATTGAAAACACATGCATTTATCTTTACTCTATTCTCCCTCTCTTACTTTTCTCTCTTTCTACCTACACACAAAATAAAGCTGTGTAAAATTCTGTGCTGCACAAGAAATGATCATCTTCCTTGGGACAGAGGGAGGAATTAAATCATTCATTCTTATTCAATGTCTTATTTTTAGTTTTTTTATTAGAGTGTCTACAATAGAGTGGAACAGTCACACCACAACCACAAAAACTTGTCCAGCCCAATAACAGTCACGCCACAGCCACAGCCACAACCACAAATCACATTATTTTATCAATTGTTGGTATATTTGAATTGGACTGGAACAAAATTAGTTGGACAAAAAAATAGAATGGAATAACATGGAAAAATTGAATTGGGAATAGATATTTTATAGATAAATATTTTAAAATAAAAAAAAATTCAAAAAAATGTGGCTCCGCCTTCCCCCCGCGGCTCACCCTTGTCCAGCAATAGACCGCCACGACGATCCTATTGTGGACACTCTTAGTAGTACTTAATTGTGATAGTGTTTGTTATATGAATAATATCTTTGATATTCATAAATGTTTATAATATAAATAAAAAAAGGCTTACCCCAATTAGTCCATTAGACTAGCACAAAATCCAAACATTCGAGATTAGAGTTATAAAATTTTTATCTGATAGTATATTCCAACTCGATTAGCTAGCATCTGATTAGCAGTAATTCGAGTACGGATAACCTGAAATCCTTTGTAGTGAGTGGTTAATGTGATTCATTCATTGTTCATACTCACGGATCAACTCTCAGTAGCCACAAATTTAAAATCTATTTTGCAAAATCTTATAAAAAAATTTGATTCCATTGGTTAGCGATTCACGAACGATCCAACTGATCCTTTAGTTTGATATTGCTCGTTAGTCCATCGATTTTATTGTGGGAATTTGTTATGGACGTTCTCCGCAACGAACTGATTAATAACCTCCCCGCGAGGTAACAGTGATCAATCTCTTGACGAGTTCGAAGTATTGACCTCGGATTGCTAATCGGCGGGCGTCTTCCGCGTTAGCAGCAAAGGATGACAAAAATAAAGTTTGTTGCTCAAGTTAGGTTTAGGGAAATATTTCATTCATAATTCATCGGTTAATGAAATACCCTATTTTATACTAAGGACCCTAGGGCGGTTCGACCTAACTTAGGCATTCGGGAAAGAACCGCAAAGAAAACCCGAACGAGGCTTATAATCCAGGCCCGACTCAACAATAATTTAAATAAGGTTCAAAAGAAAACTAAAATACGTAAAAGGATAGAAATCTGAAATAACTAAACAAAATATAACTTCCGCTACTCTACTTCTGGAATTTGCTCGGCGCCTTCAGCTTGTCTCGCGGCCTCAAGGTTCTCCTCGGCGCTGACTCACCTCTCTCACGGATGCTCATCGTAGGCGTTGCCTCGTGCCCCGTCTCCTGCTCATGAGCTGCAGTGTCCTCGAGCACCGTAGGTGTTATCGGGGGGACCCGTATCAACCCCCCTCCGTTAGGAATCACCTTGTCCACAAGGTGAACGTCTGGAAAGCGCTAACCAATCGCCTCCATCGGCTCCCATGTAGGTGTGGAATCATCGTCCTCCCACTGCACCAGACCCTGTTTTTCTGGTCGTCCGTCACGCCAACTAACTCGTTCCTCCAATATTGCCACTGGTCGTACCACTGGCCTACCTCCAACAAATGCAGATGGAAGTTTAACGCCATCCACATCACCATCCCCCGCCACGAATTCCCTCAAGAGGCTTACGTGAAACACATTGTGAACTCTACTACCTTCCGGGAGACGCAATTTGTAAGCCACCGGTCCCACTCTCTCCAAAATTTCGAAACAACCATAGTATCGCGGGGCTAGCTTAGCCGATAACGGCTTTGCAACCGAGTGTTGCCTGTAAGGCTACAGCTTCAGCCAAACCACATCCCCGACCTCAAACTCCACGTGGCGGCGGTGGCGGTTAGCTACATCCGCCACACGCTGATGTGCTCGTAAAAGGTTATGACGTGGGGTCACCAATAGCTCCCCCCGCTGTCTGATAATATCAGCCACGTTAGGAGGCGTTCTCGCTGACGGTGCCGACGGAACTAACGAGGGTGGTTCTCTCCCATACAAGGCGCGATACGGGGACGTGCCCAACGCGGAGTGATGAAAACAATTTAAGGCTAGCTCAGCCCATGGTAGAAAATTCGCCCACTTCGAGGGCTTATCGGCTGTAAAAGCCCGCAGATACCCCTATTGCGGACCTTCGTCTGCCCGTCCGACTGCGGATGATTTAAGCCCATAGAAAACAATTTAAGGCTAGCTCAGCCCATGGTAGAAAAATGAAGTTTGGTGCCACTTAGACGCATCATTTCATCCTAAGTGGCGTTAAGGAAGACCGAATCACTATCTGAAACCAAGGTCTTAGGGAAGCCGTGGTGTCGGACCACCGTATTCACAAAAAGTTGCGCGACCCAGAGGGCGTCGAATCTGGTGGGAAGGGGGGTAAAGTGAGCATATTTTGAAAGCCTATCCACCACCACCATAATGGCTGTATATCCGCGGGATTATGGAAGCCCGGTGATGAAGTCCATCGACACATCCTCCCAAACCTGCGATGGAATTGGTAGTGGCTGCAATAAACCCGTCGGTTTACGAGTAGAGTATTTCGTGGACTGACACACCACACATTCGTTCACAAAGGTCACCACATCTTTGTGCATTTTCGGCCAAAAAAATCCTGCCGCCAACAGACGGAATGTTCTCTCGTTCCCTGGGTGCCCCGCAATTGGTGAGCAGTGATGCTCCTTAAATAATGTACGCTTCGTCCTGGAATCCGTGCTCACGAGCACCCTACGATGATAATATATGAGGCCATATGCCCACGACAAATGTGGGGGCATCTCCAGTTCTGATCTTAGTCGTTAATTCAACCAATCCGGGCAGTGACGTGGTCTCCTCTCGCAGTACTCGCATTATATCCGGCACGGGCTTGGACACCGCCACCAGCAACCGGTCCTCAGTCACGGGAAACATGGCGGAAGCCTCTATGTCGTAGAGGTGTCTCGGGAGGTTCCGTCGGATTGGACATCCACTGAGTCGTGCTGGCGGGACAACGCGTCAGCCGCCTTATTTGTGATTCCACGCTTATATTCAATCACAAACTTGTATCCCATAAGCTTCCGGACATAGAGCTGTTGGTCTGGCGTCTGCACCACCTGTTGTAATAATTCCTTTAGGCTCCTCTGATCGGTTCGAATAATGAATTCACGCCCCAATAAATATTGTCGCCACTTTTGCACGGCCTCCACAATAGCATATAATTCCTTATGATATGTCGAGGCGATTCTCCTACGAGGGCCCAATTTCTTACTAAAGAAAGCAATAGGATGACCGAGCTGCATTAGCACTGCGCCAATTCCCACCTCACAAGCGTCTGTTTCCACACAGAAGGGCAAGCTGAAATTTGGAAGTTGTAGGACCGGTGCCGAGGTCATTGCCGTCTTCAGCGCTGCAAATGCGGTCTCGGCCTCAATTGACCACAGAAATGCCTCCTTTTTTAGCAAATCTGTTAGAGGCGCCGCTATCATAGCGTAGTGCGCAACGAACCGGCGATAGTAGCCCGTCAAACCCAAGAAACCCCGTAGCTGTTTCACTGTTCTCGGCTTAGGCCACGCCGTCATCGCATTTAGTTTTGTGGGGTCTACCTTGAGTTGGCCGTCGGCAATAATGTGCCCCAAATATTCCACCGTCACACTACAAAATGAGCACTTCGAGAGTTTGACGAAAAAATTTCTTGTGTGGAGCAGCTCCAAAACTGCCTC
The DNA here is from genome assembly GCF_004379255.2 of Salvia splendens. Classification (NCBI taxonomy): domain Eukaryota; kingdom Viridiplantae; phylum Streptophyta; class Magnoliopsida; order Lamiales; family Lamiaceae; genus Salvia; species Salvia splendens. Next base: position 18,122,481 of record NC_056047.1, on the reverse strand, counting down.
CAAGTGTCGGCCATGCAGCTCGAGGGTCGGGATGTAAATCAAGATATCATCGAAGAAAACAATGACACACTGTCTAAGGAGCGGCTAGAAAATTACGTTCATAGCCGCCTGGAAAGTGGAAGGCGCATTCGTAAGCCCGAAAGGCATCACGAGAAACTCAAAATGGCCGTCATGAGTTTTGAAGGCGGTCTTAAAGATGTCATCCTCACTCATTCGAATTTGATGATAACCTGAGCGAAGATCCAATTTTGTAAAATACTTTGCATTGCCCAATTCGTCAAATAATTCATCCGCCGTAGGTATAGGGAAGTGATCCGGGACGGTTGCCTTATTAAGAGCACGATAATCAATGCAAAAGCGAAACGTGCCGTCTTTCTTACGGATCAGCAGTACCGGGAATGAAAAGGGGCTATGACTGTGTCGAATAATGCCCTGCTCCAACATATCACGCACATGCTTCTCAATTTCAGTCTTTTGAAAATAGGGATACCTGTAAAGTCTAACATTAACCGGCCTTGTTCCTGGCAAAAGATGAATCCTATGATCAAAAAAGGCGTGGCAGAGGTACGCCGCGGGGCTGCCCAAAAACCACCCGGTGCGCCGTCAAGACCTCCAAAATTTTGGCTGGCAGGTCAGGAGGGAAAGACTCCTGTCCGCTGGCCCTAACTGCCTCAGTCGCACTGTCGATCGGTACAATTTCATAAAACTCGTGGTCGGCCGACTGTGTCGTCAATGTACATAACGAGTGCAGTGAGATCGGCTTCGGTCTGGGCATCAATCCTTGCAAAAATACTGTCCGACCCTTCTGAGTAAATTCCAACGTTTTCTTGACAAAATCTGTCGACACTTTCCACAATGACTCCGACCAATTCATCCCCCAAATGACATCCGGTCCATGGTGGGCGAGAATATGGAGATCCACCAAAAATAATGTACCCTGTAGAGTTAGTTTCGTGCCACGAGATATATGGGTACAAAGCAAGGATGCACTGTTACCCACTAGTACCCGGAACGGCCGAATCGGTGTTAGCTCCAATTGGAGTACCTCCGCAATTCTCGGTTGGAGGAAGTCCAGTGTCGCCCCCGTGTCAATCAACACCCGCACGGTGGTATCTCCCAGTGTCCCTTTTACAATAAATGGTTCCGAGCTCCCTCGGCCATCCAAGGCGTGAAGGTGTGATAAATCTGCAGTAATTATCTCATCCTCGGTAATCTGCTCTCCTGCATTTTCAGCCTGCGGATCTTCAACTTCGTCTTCCATATAGCAAAACAACTTTACCTTACAAACGTGGCCTGCTACCCTTTTCTGGGCAATGATAACAAAGCCCTCGGCGAGCTCTCTCCGACTTTTCAGCATTAGACACCCGAATCGGATATGCCCGCGATCTGTTCGAGTCGCGACCCTGTGAGTCTTGCAGCTGGGGCGCGGGTGGCTGGTTGAAAACAGGGGCTGTAGTGGTCCGTTGCTCCCTGCCAGGCCATTGCCGGCGCTGGTACGACAACGTTTGTTGCGGCCGTTCCTCCTATGTTGCAGCCAGTCGTAGCGCCAAAGCCATTGCTTCCGCCAACGAATCCGGATGCAGCAATTCGACCTTCTCCTGCAGAGGCTTAGACTCTAATATTTCCTTTTTCAGCCCATTCGTCTTGTTGGACGGGAAGAAATAATCTAAAAATTCCAACTTGAAGTCCCTCCATGTGCGGATAGAATCCGGGGGCAACCTCAATAACCATGTGTTGGCTTCCCCCTTCAAGGCAAACGGAATCGCACGCAGTTGATAATCCTCCTCAGTCGCCTCATTCGGCCTTTTCTGTATGCCACACAATTTACTGAATTCATTCAAAAACTCATACGGACACTCATTCCTTCGCCCAGAGAATGTGGGTAGGATGCCGAGCACGTTTGTCTTTATCTCAATGGACCTCTGTCGCGGATTCAGCACTATAGCTTGAGCTGGCTCTCCATCTAGATGAGCAGTAAGCGAGCCGATCTCTGGATCTGGATCGATTATGTTCGCCATGTCCCCTGTTTCTTCCTCCTCTGTACTTGTTTCCGAAGATGATTTAGGATCCTCCCTTCCTGACGAGTTCCATTCCTCTTCACTTTCTGAATCAAACGGAAATGGATCTCCCGTAGATAATCCCGATCTGGTGGTGACCGTAGATGCTGTGTTCTTGACTTGCTCAATAAACTGATCGTTCCTCCACTCAGATGAGTTACCACAGTATCCAAGCCGTGAGCCCCTGCTCATAAACTAGAAATAAAAGAAATAGAAAAATTAAGAACTATGTACGCCAAAATCCTCTAAACACAATCACAAATTACGCCATCCATCCCCGGCAACGGCGCCATTTGAAGGGGGAGAGAGAAAGATGTGTGTTCGTGTTGTGAAAATGCGATGTGCTATGCTAGGTAGAGATACCAAGTCCTATGAATCCACTAGATCACTTGGTCTAGGAACTCAATGGAACACGGAATACTCTGTCGTTGTACACACAAAACTCCCCTTCAAAGATCCCTCAACCCGAATACTATAGATTAGTATAGAGAAGCAGGGGTCGATCCCACGAAGATGGACACGTAAGAAAGCGTTTAGAGACTCTTGACAAAGGCGGCTGCTGCCACGCAAACTGGGTTGAGGTATAACTACTACTAGACATAGGCAAGAAATGTAAACACTAGACCTAGGAAACTGTAAACATGCTGAGATCAAACATCATCAAGACTACGGGATATTAAATTCCCTTCCTAGACCGTGTAAACGGCTACCTAATAGAACCAGACATGAAGCATATAACAGTGGGGACTATAATTCCAGAATTAGCAAGTACGGCAGAAAGGTTGCAAATAACAAATTGAAACTCTAACTAACAACGACATGCATTTTTTAACTGAATCAAAAACGAAGATGAAGAAAACAGAGCACGTACCTAGATTCGAACAGAACATAAAAGTTGGGTCGTCGGAAACTTGCAACAAACTGGAAATAACAATGATCTACATATACTCGACGGAATGAAATGAAAACACGAAGGCTAGGCATAAATTTAAACCAACTCTGCTCGGATTCACGTCGGATGCTTAATCCACTCCGGATCCAAGCGATCTGAACCAAACAACAACCTCAATCAACTCCATAACTTCCGATCTAACAGATCTAAACCGATCAACACCGAATTCAAACGATTCCACTCAACTCAGCTACAACACCAAATTCAAACCTCCGATTCAACCAACAACAAACTCTGATCAACCCGATCCAGCCATTACTCTGCACAGATTCAGTGAACAATTGCGAAACGCATCCAACACAAGTAAACTAACTCAAACTCCAGATAATCACAGAAAGGAAATCAGAAATCAACATCAACGACATGACAGAAAATTAAACTTGCATTAAACACAGAAATATTCGGTAAAAAAAACAGAGGGCCGAGCTCCGAACAGCGAAGCTCGGTGAAATCCACAAAATACGAGAAAATAAAATGGAACTTGTTTCTTTGCCCTCGACAGGACGGTGTTACAACCCAACTGAAATACGAGAAAGCGAAAAGCGAACCCAAAATGCAAACCCCCAGAATTTCCCTCTAAAGAACCCAAGTGTGTAAAAGAAAAAAAATGAGCTACGAGCCACAGACTGTTAATGAGGCCTCCACCGAGAAGATCCCTCCAGAATGCATGCTTCCTTCCTTATATAGGTGCGGACATAATCTTCTAGAAGCCTTCGTAGAAATCTCCATTCTACCCTTCAGCTCCGAGATTTCCTCCGTCTTGCAATTTGCTCCACAATGCTCACTCATTCGCCAGTTTCCTCGGACCATGTGATTGTCCTCTCTCTTTCCTGAACCTGGCAAAATTCTTCTACACACCTGGCTTAAAACGTGTGGTAGACCCCGTAATTATATGAATTTATCCCCTAGACCTATGCATGAAATTAGCCTTATCAAACTGCTCACACTTAAACCATGTTCGTCCTCACGCATGAAAGACAAGAAAAAGAAATCAGGCGAATTTCAATGCACGGTTCCCAAGAACGACTCTTCAAACAAGACTCGAACAAAGAACAGAGTCCTGGACCTAGACATACTACAGACTCAAACGATAAACACAAAGGAAAACAAAACATATAAGCATGAACCAGTTTCAACCTTTAGGCGATCGTCCCCACAAGCTTAAGTTCTATCCGATCGTCTACAATCTTCAAATCCACCCATTTCCCTCTTCTGCCTAAACGGTCTGTCAGTTTGTCAAGATAGCCTATCGATTTCCCAGTTGTTAGGTTCGCTCAATCACTCATTCCTCACCTGGGATGTTAGGATCGAATCGCTCTAAAGTCAAAGTTATACCACTGATGCGTCGGGTTATGAGAGTTTCTCCTTCTTACTACTCTTTTTTCTATTAATTTCCTGGGTCAGGTTACTATTGCTTCCTGCCCTTAAAGAATTTTTCCCTTTTCCTGTAACAGATTTTCTTTCTTTCTTTCTTTCTTTCTCTGGACTTCGTCCAGCTTATACCTCCAAATTTTTTTTTTGTTTCTTTTTTTTTCAATTTACTCCTTCCCTGGACTTCGTCCAGCTTATACCACCAGTTCCGGGACTTCGTCCAGCTTATACCTCCATAACCCCCTTTTTTCTCCTTTATACTCTACTCCCTTAGCATCAAGTGGCAGCCCATTCTTTCATGTTAGCTCTAAGTGTTTAGGCTTATAGCTCGCTCTTATAGTAGGGCTGCACAACTAGGTTATCTAAGGCATCTTCTATCGTCCTTACTTCATTCAGGCCGCATTCAGCTTATTAAGGAAAAATGCATCAAAGTTGATGTGCATCCTATCTTCAATCGCTCTCACTAAGGGGATCTTGCCTTATTATATCACTAGCTCATGCGATACACAAACACAAAAACCTAGGCTAGACCTAAAGACGTCTAAACACTTACAAAACAAAAGAAACTGCACTTACTCCCTCCCCCTCCCACTTCACTCCGGCATGTCCCCAAGCGATCCTAGTGAAGTGGGGAACATGGAAGTAAAACAGTACAAAACCAAGACAAAGCAATCAACCAAAAAAATGCAAACAAAACACAAACTTCTCACACTTAGACCGAACATCGGGCTAAGTGGGAGAAGGTACAACACACATAAGCAAAACATGCTTTAAAACAAAAACAACCTCTTCTCACACTTAGGCCAAACATTAGGCTAAGTGTGTGAAGGCACAACACAGATATATACAAGTTAAAGCATGCTGAGCACAGAACACATAAACTGAAAAGAAAGAAGAAAAGAAAAACAGAAATGGAAAAGTTACTTGGTTTTGGGGGAATCAATTCGGGGTCTGGCCCCCGCGGGAGCCAGACTGGGGTGGTACGTACGGTCTGGTCACTTTCACTTCCTCACTTGGTCTGGGTATTGTTTTCTTCACACTTATTGGCTTTGAGGCAGATGGAACAAGTAGGGGTTTTGACACAAGCGGAGGAAACTGGGGAGTTACACTTCCTTGCCCAGGCTGGGTGGACACCGAGCTGGGTCCAGTGGTAAATTTTGCCTGGGTCACGGAGCAATTCTCCTTCACCCACTTGGTCATCATCATCATCAGTTCGATAGCCACCTTCATCTGACCACTGTGTTTCGACGACATCCCCACCAATTCCTTCACAATACCCCGTAGGGCCACAATCTCCTCTCTAACCGTCTTGATTTCAGATCGCATCCATCCCACCTCCCTTCTCATCTCGTCAACTTCAATCTTGGCACCTGCCTCCACACTTGCTGGTTCCTGCTTGACCTGGGCTTCAGACCTGCCGACTTCATAGAAGCACACCTCCATCCCATGCATATATAAAAGCCCCTTGTTAAAAAAATAATCGACATTAAAAACTTTCAGGGGCAAGCACATCTCCACATCACGGCAAGATTTGGCTATCTTTAGTATCATGTTGCGTTGCAAATAGGCCCCTAGGAGATGGCATGTATACATGTGTCTGGAAGGGTTGGCGGTCATCTGATGGCATGCCTGAGCTAACCAGTAGCCCAGGTGGACTCTGACTCCCTTAGCCATGCACCAAGTGAAGTAGAGATCTGTCGTAGTCAAGGCAGCATTAGCAGTGCCCATCAGATTATAACTTATGAAGGTCTGAGCAAATCGCAGGATCCGGTTCTCTATGTGCGAGGCTTTCGAACAACTTGTTTTAAACTGACCCACCGTCGGGTGGGTTATAAACTCCCAAGCGCTTTGTGGTTTGAAACCCGGGGTAAACTTAGGCGGACCTACCAACCTGTCATTCCACAAGCCCTCATCATCCTGTGTGCGCGATAACAACCCCATGCGGAGCGACCACTCTCGGATGCTCATTTCTTGCTCCTCGTTGAAAAGGCGGAAGGTAATAGAGTCGGCATCCAGATCAGTTGTAGACTTCAAACGAAAGGTCGAGAAAAACTCACGCACTAATGCAGTTGGGACTTCAAAAGAGCTGTGCTTCAGCAACTAGTCGAACCCGATCGCGTCGATGTACTCCCAGAATTCATCGTCGGAAGCAATCTCCTTCAGTTCCGCGGGATCATATCTCTTCCCGGACTTCGCGTACTTGCCCAGGGCACTCTTCTCTTTATATGTTGCTGCACGCTTGGGGTCAGTGAACTTTCTCATTGCATCAAGCAACTCCTTGGTCAACCAGATTTCAGTGGGTTCGAAATTGAGCTCCTCCTCAGGTTCCTCTTCGGATTCGCTAGATCGAGTAGGGTTGTTTGACTTAGCAGCATACGGAACCTTAGCGGGTGGAGGAAGAGAGGTTTCAACAGATTTTCCTTTCGATCTCTTGGCCAAAAAAGGAGCGGCCTGTTTTCCCTTCCTTTTTCTGTCAACCGCCTGGCGGCGTTCTTCCTCGTTACTCTCCCCACGACTGGGTCTAGGAGAGTTGTCCTGCTCACGGGCTGCGGTCTCTGGATCCAGTGCTTCTCCTTCCGTCTGCTGGACAGAGTCGTCAATTTCATCTATTAAGCTACAACGAGCTTGTCTCCGGGCTTCCCTTTCATTTACCGGTGAAATCGTCCCCTCCGGGACATCAGTCAAATCCACGACTAGATTTACCCTGTTGTCGACGGTTTCCTGTACATCTTCAATAACGAGGGCCACGCCTTCCTCAGATAGCAAAGGGGTTGCCCCCGTGATATAAACAGGGGTTTCCACCCCAACCAAATCTTGTTCATTGTGGGTCTCAGTACCCACAACCTTTTCAGGGGTCCTCCCCTCATCATCGTTCTCAACAGAGACTTGGGCCTCATCGCCCCCAACGCTTTCTAGGGTTTCTACCCCAGCAAACTCTTCAAGAACATCAAGGGTCGCTCCCTCCAACTCTTCAACTGGGGTTTCCCCCTCTACATCAACACTAGGGGTTGCCCCCTCTATAGTACCAGTAACAGACAAATTAGGGGTTCCCCCGTAGAAACAATAGCATCAGAAATCACCGAGGCTCCCTCCTCAACAGCCTCCACTCTAGCAGGGATTTCCCCCTCTGAAACTCCAACAGTAATAACATGGGCCCCCTCAAACACAGATGCTAACCTCTGGTCGTCGACCGTCAACTGTTCCAACCCAGCCGTCAGATCTGCCTCACCCCTTGCTCCTTCATCATTCAGGGCGCCTTGCTCAACTGCAGTGATGGTCGAGTTTGTAATCGCAGGTATAATGTCGCCTGGAATCGCTGAAACTTCGGGAAGGACATGCGGTGGCACAAGGGTTGTTGCAGCGGGTGGTCTAGTCTTCCCCATCATCACCGTAAACATGGCGAAGGCCTTCATTGCCTCTTCTGGGCCGCCAAATTTCTCCATTAAATCCACCATGAACGAGGCCGCACCAGAATCAGCGGATGTGGAAGAGGTTCCTGTGTTTGCTGCGTTGGCCATAGTTGGGATCTAGAAATTTTCTCAAGAACTCGGAAGAAAAATACTCCGATTAGGGTTAGTAAAAAAATGGAAATTGCGAGAGAGAGTGTTTTTTTTAGATAGAGAGCGCATATGAAATGGAAAATAAAAGTAAAAGCACGGAAATAGCCGGTAGGTATGGACTGGGACGGTTTTGCAGGCGGTTTGCAGGCATGAGCGAGCAACCGTACGTCTCCCCATAAAGTCATCATTTGAAATTCGAACCGGCGCCACCTCCCTCCAAAATTTTTCCTCAATTCCCTACCCCATGTAAATGCTCTCTGCAATTCCACACTTAGAATAAAAGAAAAACGAAATTGAAACACCAGATTCCTAGATCAAGGATCTAACAAATGATAACTCAAGTTGCCTTCGGAGTCTGGTATTTCGAAAATATATTTGGAAGATTATTATTTTTTACTTTGTTTTGGGTTTTCTTGTTTATAGAAAAGCGATTAAATATTTACACTTTCTTTCAAGTATTCTTGAGATTCCCCGGGTCAGGGTATGGATAAAAAACTTCTCAATTTACTTGACTCAGGATTTCTCCAAGAACACTTCCTTCCTAGACTGGTTAGGCGATATCAGGGAGTGCGCGTAGAGGTACTTCATACACTACGCACAGCTCCGAGTTATCCCTGAATACCTTCACCCGATGACCATTGAGGAGGAAAGACACAGAATTCGAGGTGCCTCCTTGGATCTCCACTGCTCCATTTGCGCGAAGGCCAACTATAGTATATGGGCCGATCCACTTGGATTTTAGCTTTCCAGGCATCAGCTTAAGCCTGGATTGGAACAGGAGAACTTTCTGCCCAACTTGTAGTTTCTTGGTCCGGAGATTCTTATCATGCCAAAGCTTAGTCTTCTCCTTATACCACATCGTTGACTTGTAAGACTCAAGCTTCAATTTTTCCAACTCCTGGAGCTGCAATTTCCTCTCTCCCTCACAAGCTTGAGGATTCATGTTAATCTCCTTGACCGCCCAGTATGCCTTGTGCTCCAGTCCCGGCAAGTGGCACATTTTGCCAAACACTAACCTGTAAGGAGACATCCCAATGGGCGTTTTATATGCTGTTCTGTAAGCCCATAGTGCGTCGTCAAGCCTCTTACTCCAGTCTTTCCTTGACGGATTCACCGTCTTCTCTAGTATTGCTTTGATCTCTCTATTTGATATTTCCGCCTGACCGTTAGACTGAGGATGATATGGTGTGGACAACCTGTGGTGGACTCCATATTTTTTCATCAAAGCTTCAATCGTTCGGTTCCGGAAGTGAGTTCCTTGATCCGAAATAACATCCCTAGGCACTCCATACCTTCCAAAAAGATTAGACTTTAGAAATTTTGCCACCTCACCGGCCTCACAAGAGGTAGTAGCCTTGGCCTCTATCCATTTCGACACATAATCCACCGCCACAAGGATATATGTGTTTCCGTATGAAGAAGGAAATGGCCCCATGAAATCCATTCCCCATACATCGAAGATCTCACAAACAATCATAGGGACTTGCGGCATTTCGTCTCTCTTGGAAATTCCCCCTGTCTGTTGACATCTTTCACAATTTTGACAAAATTCGAAAGCATCCTTATTCAATGTAAGCCAGTAAAAACCACTGTCCAACACTTTCCTCGCGGTCTTCCTAGGTCCAAAGTGACCTCCACACGCTAGGGCATAGCAGTGATTGAGCACATATCTCTGTTCCCATTCTGGAATACACCTTCTAATTACCTGGTCGACTCCCATTCTCCATAGATACGGGTCGTCCCAAAAGTAGTACTTGGCTTCACTTTTCAGTTTCATCTTCTGAGCTCGGGAAATTTCTTGTGAACTGGGCACCTCTTTAGTGACCAAGTAATTTGCTAGGTCTGCGAACCACGGCTCAGCATTTATCCGGCATTTCCCTTTTTCGGCATCCCCTGGACCTATTAACGCCACAATCTCCTCCCAGCTGATAGGTCTAGGAAATTCTTCCATATGGTGCAAATGTTCCTCGGGAAATGCATCTGGGATTGCTTCCTCGGTCTCCCCCTGGAAAATACGACTCAGGTGGTCAGCAACCTTGTTCTCAGTTCCTTTCTTGTCTTTAACCTCTCAATCAAATTCTTGTAGCAGTAACACCCAACGGATTAATCTAAGCTTGGACTCCTTCTTCGCCAGCAGGTACTTAATAGCTGCGTGGTCCGTGAAAACGATCACCTTCGATCCCAGCAAGTACGGGCGAAACTTCTCAAATGAGTATACTACCGCCAGCATTTTCTTTTCAGTGGTGTCTTAGTTCTTCTGGGCTTGATTAAGCGTTTTCCACGCATAAAAAATCACATAGCTTTTCCCATCAACTCTTTGACCTAGCATCGCCCCCACTGCATAGTCGCTTGCGTCACACATGATTTCAAAGGGTAGATTCCAGTCGGGCGCTCTAATAATGGGAGCAGAAACCAGTTTATCCTTCAGTAGCTGAAAGGCCTTCTTGCACTCTTCATCAAAAACGAATTCCACTTCATTATGCAACAAATGAGTAAGCGGTTGAGCAATCTTAGCGAAATCCTTAATGAATCTTCTATAGAAGCCCGCATGCCATAGGAATCATCTCACCTCTTTCTGATTCGTCGGGTGTGGCAATTTTGAGATCACATCTACCTTTGCTCGATCCACATGTATTCTCCGCTCCGAGACTACGTGCCCTAGGACAATTCCTTCAGGGACCATAAAGTGGCATTTCTCAAAATTAAGGACCAAAGGTTTTCCTGGCACCTCCTCAACACTACATCCAAACTTACCAAATAGGAGTCAAAAGAATTTCCATACACCGTGAAGTCATCCATGAAAATCTTGATGCAGTCCTCCAGTAGATCCGAGAAAATACTCATCATGCACCGTTGAAAAGTGCCTGGCGCATTACACAGACCGAACGGCATCCTTCTATAAGCATACGTTCTGAAGGGACACGTGAATGTAGTCTTCTCCTGGTCCTCGGGATCCACATAGATTTGGAAGTATCCACTGTATCCGTCTAGGAAACAGAAATATTGTTTTCCTGCCAGCCTCTCCAGCATCTGATCAATGAATGGAAGCGGGAAATGATCTTTTCTTGTCGCTTCGTTCAGCTTTCTATAATCAATACACATCCTCCACCCAGTAACAAGTCCAGTGGGAACCAATTCATTCTTGTCATTCTTGACAACCTGAATCCCTGATTTTTTTGGTACCATGTGAACCGGGCTGACGCACTCAGTGTCCGGGATAGAGTAGATAATTCCCAAGGAGAGTAACTTCAAGACTTCTTTCAGGACTTCCTCTCTCATATTCGGATTAAGCTTACGTTGTGGGTCCCTGCAGTCTTTTGCTCCTTCCTCCAAGTGGATGTGATGCATGCACAAATCTGGACTAATTCCTACTAGGTCAGAGAGAGTCCATCCAATAGCTTTCTTGTTTCTCCGGATCACCTCTAGCAGTTCCTCTTCTTGTCCTCCGGTCAAACTGCTATTAATAATCACAAGGAAGGTTTCATTCCCCCCTAGATAAGCATACTTGATGCCCGGTGGAAGTGTTTTTAGTTCTTTCTTTGGGATGTTTTTTTTTGGGGCAGGGGATTTTTTTCTGTTGTTTCGGTAGTCATTAGTACGGGTTTTGCACAGAATTCCAGAATTGCTTCAGCTAGCCCTTCATCTGATAATTCACTCGTTTTCATGGCTTCACACCAACTGGCTACTTCTCTATCAATGGCATGACTCATCTCGGAATTCTTGATCTGTACCTGCATTAATTCTATCTCCAGATATTCCTGGACCAGGAGGTTAATGACATCTATAGCATGCAAATTTTCCATATCAAGGGGTTTCTTCATCGCCTCGTCTATGTTGAATGTATACTTTTCCCCATTGTAGTCAAGGCATATAGTTCCATCAAAAACATCAATTATGGTCTTGGCTGTGCGAAGAAAAGGTCTCCCTAGAAGTACTCCGCCTGACTCTGCAGACTCATTGTCACTCATCTTTATCACATGAAAATCAGCTGGGTACAAGAAATCATGTACTCTGACTATCACATTCTCAAGCACTCCTTCAGGGCAGATACACGACCTATCCGCTAGTTGGATCACAACTTTCGTGTCCACCATGCTTACCCCCACTAATTTCTTGTATATGGAAAGTGGTAACACATTTATTGACGCACCTAGGTCACACATAGCATGTTCGATTTTAACATCACCAATAGAGATGGGCAAGGTAAACATGCCTGGGTCATTGCATTTCGAAGGCATCTTCCTCTTCTGAATCACAGCGGAGACGTTCTCACCTATCAAAATTTTTCCACTGGGTCTAGCCTTCCCAGCTATAAATTCCTTGATGAATTTGCTAAATACTGGCAATTTCAGAGCCTGTAAGAACGGTAGATTGATTTCCAACTTCCCAAAAATATCCATGAAGTCTACCGGCTCTTCCTTCTTCTTTTTGGCTTCCCCCGGCTTGGGAAGGGTTTCAGTCGCTTCCCCGCTCCTATAGAACTTTCAGCTGATAACTCTCCAGTTTCTTTTCCTATTGCCTCACTTCCCAACTCCGGCTCTGGATCGAGGAAGAATGGTTCAATTGGTCTAGGCAATGGTCTCTCCAAATCTCCTGCCTTAAGGTCATCTTTAACCAAGGGACAATCTCCCTTCAATTGTCTGGGTCTAGGAATTGTATCTTCTTCCTCCATGCCCTCCTTGGGGTCTGTCGCCTCCTTCGTTCTTACCACCGGCCCTTCATATCCTTTCCCGGATCTCAGGGTAATTTGACTTATATTAGCTCTAACAGGTGGCCATACTGAGGCGGGAATCTTGCCTTCATTTCCCCTCATCTCGCTCAAGGAAGTGGCTATCTGTGACAATTGCTTTGCCAGCATATCCATTGCTGTCTTTTGCTCCTGTTGAGCATCTTGAAGCTTGTGCACTACGCCATTGTTCGATTGCAAGTTGTTCTGCATATGCTGCTGGGAACTGACGAGGTCGTGTACCATATCGTCGATACTCTTTGGTGGCTTCGGGGGCTGACTGTGCCCTGGCCCTATACTCAGAGTCGGTCCACTCACTTGATTCTGACGAGCGTTTCCTTGACCTTGGTAATTCTTTTGAAAATTCCTCTGGTGCGGTGGTACATAGGAGTTCCCTTGATTATTCTGGTTTCTGTTTCCCCAGCTAGAGTGGTCTCCTTGGTTCCGATTGATCCAATTGCCCTGCCCTTCTTGGTTTCTCCCTAACCAGTTACCTTGTCTCTCGGGCTGAGGTGCAAACTGCAAATTCTGTTGTGGTGTTGGCTGGTTCTGTTCGTTGTCAGTCCATCTGAAATTGAGATGGTTCCTCCAGGGTGCATCTCTCTGTCTCCCTAGGTTCCAGCTCCCATCGGGATTCCAACTTCCCATTGCATTGACTTGGGCCTGATAATCTCCTTCCTGGGTCCCGTAATATTGCTGAACTTGATTATCTCCTGGACCAGGAAATTTCTCCTTTCCTTGTGAACCTAGTGGATTTGTCTTTTCAATAGCGTTCAAAAGAGCTTTCTCGAGCCTGTCGATCCTTGCTTCTACTTTATCATCTTCTTGCTCTCTCATAGCATTTACCGATCCTCTCCTAACTGCATTTCTGGGGTTATCATATGCCTTCTTAGCGTCTATCAACTTCCCCAGAATCTCTCTTGCTTCACTTCCTTTTTTCCTGGTGAAATTCCCCCCACTCGAGGAATTCATTAAGTCCTTAGACTCAGGGGTCGCCCCTTCGTAAAACAGAGAGTAGGTCTCTGCCTCTATCATTCGGTGATTCGGGCATACATCCAACAACCCCTTGAATATCGACCAATACTGACTCAAAGATTCGTCGTAATCCTGCTTAGACTCTAATATTTCCTTTTTCAGCGCATTCGTCTTGTTGGACGGGAAGAAATAATCAAAGAATTTCAACTTGAAGTCCCTCCATGTGCGGATAGAATCCGGGGGCAACCTCAATAACCATGTGTTGGCTTCCCCCTTCAAGGCAAACGGAATCGCACGCATGCGATAATCCTCCTCAGTCGCCTCATTCGGCCTTTTCTATATGCCACACAATTTACTGAATTCATTCAAAAACTCATACGGACACTCATTCCTTCGCCCAGAGAATGTGGGTAGGATGCCGAGCACGTTTGTCTTTATCTCAATGGACCTCTGTCGCGGATTCAGCACTATAGCTTGAGCTGGCTCTTCATCTAGATGAGCAGTAAGCGAGCCGATCTCTGGATCTGGATCGATTATGTTCGCCATGTCCCCTGTTTCTTCCTCCTCTGTACTTGTTTCCGAAGATGATTTACGATCCTCCATTCCTGACGAGTTCCAATCCTCTTCACTTTCCGAATCAAACGGAAATGGATCTCCCATAGATAATCCCGATCTGGTGGTGACCGTAGATGCTGTGTTCTTAACTTGCCCAATAAACTGATCGTTCCTCCACTCAGATGAGTTACCACAGTATCCAAGCCATGAGCCCCTGCTCATAAACTAGAAATAAAAGAAAAAGAAAAATTAAGAACTATGTACGCCAAAATCCTCTAAACACAATCACAAATTACGACATCCATCCCCGGCAACTGCGCCATTTGAAGGGAGAGAGAGAAAGATGTGTGTTCGTGTTGTGAAAATGCGATGTGCTATGCTAGGTCGAGATACCAAGTCCTATGAATCCACTAGATCACTTGGTCTAGGAACTCAATGGAACACGGAATACTCTGTCGTTATACACACAAAACTCCCCTTCAAAGATCCCTCAACCCGAATACTATAGATTAGTATAGAGAAGCAGGGGTCGATCCCACGAAGATGGACACGTAAGAAAGCGTTTAGAGACTCTTGACAAAGGCGGCTGCTGCCACGCAAACTGGGTTGAGGTATAACTACTACTAGACCTAGGCAAGAAATGTAAACACTAGACCTAGGAAACTGTAAACATGCTGAGATCAAACATCATCAAGACTACGGGATATTAAATTCCTTTCCTAGACCGTGTAAACGGCTACCTAATAGAACCAGACAGGAAGCATATAACAGTGGGGACCATAATTCCAGAATTAGCAAGTACGGCAGAAAGGTTGCAAATAACAAACTGAAACTCTAACTAACAACGACTTGCATTTTTTAACTGAATCAAAAACGAAGATGAAGAAAACAGAGCACATATCTAGATTCGAACATAATATAAAAGTTGGGTCGTCGGAAACCTGCAACAAACCGGAAATAACAATGATCTACATATACTCGACGGAATGAAATGAAAACACGAAGGCTAGGCATAAATTTAAACCAACTCTGCTCGGATTCACGTCGAATGCTTAATCCACTCCGGATCCAAGCGATCCGAACCAAACAACAACCTCAATCAACTCCATAACTTCCGATCTAACAAATCTAAACCGATCAACACCGAATTCAAACGATTCCACTCAACTCAGCTACAACACCAAATTCAAACCTCCGATTCAACCAACAACAAACTCTGATCAACCCGATCCAGCCATTACTCTGCACAGATTGAGTGAACAATTGCGAAACGCATCCAACACAAGTAAACTAACTCAAACTCCAGATAATCACAGAAAGGAAATCAGAAATCAACATCAACGACATGACAGAAAATTAAACTTGCATTAAATACAGAAAAGAATTGAATAAAACAAAGCTTCATTTTGTGGCTGAATGGTTAAACTAGTTGGAGCGATTAAGTTTTTAAAACAACGCTTGTAAAATGGAAGAAGTCGAATTAATGACGACGATGACATGGGGCAGTTGAGGCGTGCAAGAGGAGCCATTGGTAAGAGCATCCACAATGGTTTTCGCTCAGCCATAGTCTAGCCATAGCCCACCCACAAACTCCTCCTGCCACATCATCAGCACTAAAAATCCTCCTGCCACATCATCAGGACAAGCAAATAGCCTAGCCACATCACTCCTAATTATATAAAACAAATAATAATTGACAATCACACAAAATACGAAATTAAATTTACGACATAGATACGGGAAAATTCAATAATATTATTTAAATTTAAAAAAAGTACATTAAAAAAATACATTAATTTAAAAAAAAATACATTAAAATTAATACATTAATTTAAAAAATATATATTATTTAAAAAAAACCCGACCTCCGCCTCACTTCTCGTCTCCGTCGCCCCCGTCGCCACCTTCGCATGCTCACGAGCAATGCGTGAAGAAAGCTCTTCTCCTCGGGGTCCTCTGCCGTCTTCCAATCGGTTAAGATCTTGACCATCTGAGCACGCGTTTGTTGACGCGCGAAGAATTTGAGATCCTCTGTTGACTGGCCAAGGGGGGATGCCGACTGGACCTCCTGGGACCCCCCGGAGCCCCCCCTCCGTCTCCTGTTGCGCCCGCCTTTGACCAACCGGGCGAGTTCGACGAGCAAACGATGGAGGGGACCGGAGCTCCTGAGCACCCTCGGGGAGGTCGTGGGAACCGCCGCTGCTGCCGTTGTAATCACCAGAATAGGTCAGTCGTTGCTTCTTCGGCCAGCCAGCGTCGACACCTGCCCGGAACTTCTCGGAGTCGTTCAACACCTCATAGCAGTTCTAGTAGGTAAACTCCTTATACAACGCGGGCTGGGGGAAGGCTTTCTCCGCTATCATCCTGCAGTCATCCTCCGTTTGGCCACTGCTCTGCATGCGGAGGGCGTTGGCGTACAAGCCCGAAAATCGGGAGACCCCAGCCCTGATTCGGTCCCACGCCTTCCGGCACTCCTCCCCGGTGCGCGGCCTCCCCTCTGGGCAAAATGCCCTGTAGGCTGCTGCTATTTTGGCCCACATGTTGACGATCCTCTGATTGTTCGAAGTGAGGGGATCATCGCAAACACTCACCCACGCCTTGGACAGCGCGACGTTCTCCGCATCCGTCCACTTCCTCCGTACCGAGCAGTCGTCCTCACCCGGCTGCGACAACTCGCCGACCCTCTTGCCCTTCCCCTTGCCCTTCTTCTTTGGGGGGGGGGCGACCCCGCCCTACTCCCCCGTTTGAACGGGAGTTTCCGGAACACCGAGAAGATCAAACCTCAACTCCTCTAAGGAGAAAGTCTCATATTGCGTGAACTGCGCCTCCGTTGGGGTCGACGTGTGCGAAGAAGCAGTCAAAAAATCAAAACTGGGGTGATAGACGTTGTCCCCCCGGCGTTCCCTGCGTCGCCGGCACCCCCCCGGGCATCCCCTACATCGCCGGTGCATCGTCTGCATCCCGGGTGCCCACCCCGGCATCATCATCATCTGCATACAGGGTGGCCACCCCGGCATACTCCTCCCGGCTGCCATCCCGGGCATCATCTGCTGCCACGGGTACATGTTGTAGTACCCGGGCATCGGACCCCATACACCTCCCACGGGTACCGGGGGAGTTTGAGACTCGCACGTTATTGGAGTACCTTCGTTGTTGTTCTCCATTTCACGTTGTTGATCTTGTACAGAAATTAAGATAGAGAGAGTACTCGTTAAAACAAGTGGTGCGAATGAAAATGAAGTGCAAAGCGCGTATATATAGTGTTTCGAAAATTTTTTAAAAAAAAAGAAAATTTCGCTCGCCAATCGCTCGCATGTCTGGAGCCTGCAATGGCGGCGAGCGGACCGGCGAGCGCATCGGCGAGCGCTAGCGGATCGGCGTGCGCTCGCCGATTTTTTCGCCGAAATGGAGCTCGCCGGTTACAATGGTTCGGCGAGCGAACCGGCGAGCGTCGGAGATCGGCTAGCCGATCCGCTCGCCGCCATTGTGGATGCTCTAAATTGTAGCAAAAAATGTGTTCTATAGGTAAAACAATGATGATTAACGTTTACTTCAAAACATGGTCTAAAAAACACATCCTACATGATGGAGGCCTAACGGGTTGTCAAATTTGGACACAAATTAGAATTTACGTGTTTTGAAGTAAAAATTGATCATCATTGTTGTGAAACTTTTGCTAGTTTTGGTTACAATTTTTATGTCACGTTTTCATATATGTTGTGAACAGAAGATGATATGCTATATACCCAATATCGAGTACCATTAGTAAACATCACGCTTTTTTAGTTCACACTTAGATTTGTTTGTTTTATTTTATATATTTAGTTTGAGTCTAATAAATTAAAAAAATTATTCACATTTTTTAATTTTAGACTTCATCCGTCCCATAAAAATATGTGCACTTTCCATTTTCGTACATCACACAAAAAATATGTTTATTTTATTTTTAGAAAGTTATCCCAATTTATTACCTTATACATCAACTTATCTACAACTTATATCACCATTAAACATTACTAATAATATTGGTCTCACTATCCACTAACATTACTTTAACTACAATTTTCATATTTCTTACTTTACCAATTTTGTCTTAATTCTCGTGCTATATCAATCGCTCATATTTCTATAGGACGGAGGGAGTAATTTTTCACAAAAAAACAAAGTTCCGTTTAATTTTTTTTCTCTATAATTTTAAAAAAATGAATGAATAACAAATTAATCTTTAATTTTTGTCAAAATTGTAAAATTAAAAATGTGAAAAATATTGATAAGTGTAGTAAATAGTAATTATGAATTCAAGTAGGAGAAAAAACCATCTCCTGAAACAGAGGAAATTTGATTAAGAAGAAGATAGAAAAAGGATCTATTCACAACTCCACCTTTCTCTACCGCTTCTTCTCTTCTTCTCCGTCACTCTCCCCTTCTCTCTATAGGGTTAGGGTTCGTCTCCACCTCCTCTTCCACTCGTCCATCAATCTTCTTCTTCACATAATTTTCGCCGCCAATGCTCGTCGCCGGATTCTGGTTTCTTCGCCGTAATTTTAGTGGCAGAGCTCATGGACTCCAACCGGAAGTATAATTACGGAAATCTCTTCAATCTTGAGGTGATTTCGTAGGAGTCACTGCACTTCCAATTTGGATTTTCTGTCTATTAGCAATTTGTGCGTGTGAATTTCGTTCTGGCGATTTGGTTTTGCTTTGGAAGGGTGTAATTTGTGAAAAATATGTCAAAGTATTGATTTTTTGGGGTTTTCTACTGATTTTACGTGTGCTTGGTTTAGTTTCGGCTTGGGCTTATAGGCACGTTGGTGTGTCTTTTTTTTTTTTTTATCTTTTTGAATGCACTGGTATTAAATTTTTTTCGTAATTCTTTTTTTAGCCTTTGATAAACTTTCAACTGCCGAAACAAGATGAAGATTTTGATTGTTGTGGAAATAGTAGTCAGGATGAGAGCAGAGGTGCCCAAGGTAGGTAATTCGGTTAGAAAATTTACATATAATCTCTTTTTTTCTGGTTTTTCTTGCCTTTTGGTTTCTTATATTTGAGTTGAATAGCATGTATTTATATCGGTTGCTGGCATTGCAATTAGGATGTTCAGTTAAATAAGTTGATGCATGCTGGAGTTGTCTCTGTCTCTCTTTGTAATTTTCAGAGCGAGTTGTTTTTTGTTGATCAGGGGGAGCTTTAGGCGACATGAATGGAACAATGTCGGAGAGGGGATCGAAAAAGAAGCGGCGTAGTGCTTATAGCAGTGACGAGGAAGAAACAGGCTGTCACAGTTCGTATATTTCAGAGGAGCGGTATCGTGCAATGCTTGGAGATCATATTCAGAAGTACAAAAGGAGGCTCAAATGTGCCCCCCAAAATCCTGCATCGACAAGAACTGGGACAATGGCAATCAAAAGTAATGTGGCCCTGAAAGATCAGAAACCAATGAATGATAACAGAGGAGGATTTCCCAAGTTTGAATCAACTTCAGATTTTCTAAACAGCAGTAGTTCCCAAAAACTTGGAAATTGTCCTGAATCAGATTTCGGGCTGCAATATGGTGCTTCTAGGTTTGCTTCTCACCTTATGTATTACTCCATCTAATGCACTGCTCTTATTCTTTATTTAGTCTGACTTCAAATAGTACTTGAGATTTTAGATTTTCTTGTTGAAGATTGTATGTTATCTTCTAGTATACCTGAGCGAAAATCAATAGTAAAATTAGCATGGCCTTAAGTCAATGTTATCCTTCTTTGTGAGTTGGATTGTCTGTCTATGATTGAGAGTGAGATTTGGAAGACTCTTAAAAAGAACATAATCCCGAAATGGCTTTCTGTCTATGTCAATTAAGCATGTGTTTCTTGGACTTTGCTATTATTCAAATACCACCAGACAAGTTTAGGTTGTATGGCTGTAGCATTTCAGTCACTAAAATCAGATCAAGTATTATCATTAGGGAAAGGAACACACAGCCACTAAAATGGCTATGTGAGACAATTGCCATTATATAAGAAGGAATATACATGGCAAGCTTTTTATCAAGATCCTAGAAAGAGAGATCGAGGAGCTCACCCTTCTTATTAGTTGGTTTGGAATATACTTTGATATTTCCTAAAAGTAACATAAGAGAGGTGTTACTAAGTGTTTGCTATGTTGCAAGTTTGTAACTGATCTTACCAATCTTTGATTAATTTGGGCTCATCATTGGTGAATTGTTCAAAACATTTCAGACCAAATCTTGAACCGCCTTTTCTTGATATTGGGGATGGAATCACATATAGGATTCCTCTTCCGTATGAAAAGCTGTCATCATCACTAGGTTTGCCAAGTATGTCAGATATCCAAGTGGAGGAATTTTACCTAAAGGGTACCCTTGACTTGGGTTCATTAGCTGCAATGATGGCGTCTATGAACAAGTTTCAGCGTAGAAGCAGGGCAGGGATGGGTGATCAACGGCCTCAGTATGAATCACTTCAGGCAAGGTTGAGAGCCCAGCAGACCAATTACACTGCTGAGAATTTCTCTCTAAGCATTAGTGAAATAGATATGGGAACCGATGGCATTCCAGAAGGGGCAGCTGGAAGGATTAGGCGATCTATACTGTCAGAAGGTGGTATATTACAGGTTTATTATGTAAAAGTTTTGGAGAAGGGGGATACATATGAGGTTAGGAAAGTTTCTTTCTCGACCTTTATATTGTTTTCGTATATATCCAATTGTTAGTCACGGTGATAATTGAGATGGTGCAGATTATTGAACGTGGTTTACCCAAGAAGCCAAAGGTGAAGAAAGACCCTTCGGTAATTGAGAGAGAAGCAATGGAAAAGTTTAGTAAATATTGGGTTAATATAGCAAGAAAAGAAATTCCAAAACATCACAGGATTTTCACCAACTTCTACAGAAAGCAAATAACTGATGCTAAGAGAGTTTCAGAAACATGTCAAAGAGAGGTTTGTTTTACTGCGGCAGATTAACTGAACATTCTTGTCCTGTATTCCATCTTTACGCCAATCTTGATTCTTTTCCAGGTGAAAATGAAAGTCAGCAGATCCCTCAAATTGATGAAGGGTGCTGGAATCAGGACAAGGAAACTGGCTAGAGACATGCTAGTGTTTTGGAAGAGAATTGACAAGGAAATGGTACTTTCTTACTCATTCTATTTACCGCAAGAAGCAACCTTCTTCAACACATTACCTAGAAACTAAATTGAAACACATAATATAGTATAGCGCTATTATAGATGTTTCCCAAAACTTAATGTGACAACTTGTTTCGATATGGTTTAAACTTTGGTGAAAATTATACTTACAGCCAGCGATACAGATTTTGTAACCTATGAAATTGTTCTCTTGAAGGCGGAAGTGAGGAAAAGAGAGGAAAAAGAAGCTGCTGAAGCTCTGAAGCGAGAACAAGAACTTCGTGAAGCTAAGAGGCAGCAGCAGAGGCTCAATTTTCTGTTGTCACAGACAGAACTGTACAGTCACTTCATGCAGAATAAGACCTCAGAGCCCTCTGGAGCATTAGCAGTTGATGATGACAAATCTAATGACCAAGAAATTCTTTCAGAAGATCAGCCCCAGGAGGAAGATGATCCTGAAGCCGCTGAATTAAGGAGGGAAGCTCTCAGAGCAGCCCACGATGCAGTTTCAAAGCAGAAGAAAATGACAAGTGCATTTGATAACGAATGCTTGAAGCTACGTTTAGCTGGAGAAGCTGAGGCCCCTCTCCAAGATGGTGTGGCCACTGAGTCTAGCAATATTGATTTGCTGCACCCGTGGGTTTCTTTTTTATTTCTGACAATACTTCCTAATCCCACTCCTGAATTTTGGTCGTCAAAAACATTCTGTCCTAAATCTTTTATGTATGTAAGTAATTTTTTATGGTGCTCTCAGGTCAACCATGCCTCTAGCATCAACAGTGCAGACGCCTGAGATGTTCAAGGGTTCCCTTAAAGAATATCAGCTGAAAGGCCTTCAGTGGCTTGTGAATTGTTACGAGCAGGTAACTAGCATCTTCTCCCGATTTTAGAATTCTGCTTGGATGGATCTGATTCACATCTTCTTCTCTTACCAGGGCTTGAATGGTATTCTTGCTGATGAGATGGGTCTGGGAAAGACAATTCAAGCCATGGCGTTCTTGGCTCATTTGGCTGAGGTAATTAATTATTCTTACAAGTTTCTGGCTGGAAGTCATTCTGTCTAACTGGTTCTTGTTTATAGGAAAAAAATATATGGGGGCCTTTTCTGGTGGTTGCACCTGCTTCTGTCTTGAACAATTGGGCTGATGAAATCAGCCGTTTCTGTCCTGATCTGAAGACTCTACCATATTGGGGTGGTCTTCAGGAGCGTACAGTGCTTAGGAAAAACATCAACCCAAAGCGTCTTTATCGAAGGTGATTCACCAATTCTAATGTCCCTGTGCTTCATTTAGCTGTTTGTTCTGTGAAGAATTTCTGCTAACTGTTTGGCCCTCATTGACTTTTGACTTTTCTGAAAATTTCAAGTCTATTCATTTGTTTCACTGAGCCTGCGCAATTTGTCAGGGAGGCTGGATTTCACATTCTCATCACCAGTTACCAGCTGCTGGTTTCTGATGAGAAGTACTTCCGCCGTGTAAAATGGCAATATATGGTGTTGGATGAGGCCCAAGCTATCAAAAGTTCCAACAGGTCCGAGTCTTCAACTATAGCATTGCTCTGTGCATATACCACATAATTGCAATTTACTATGTATACATCTCCAGCATTTATGTGTTCCAGTCTGACACAGCATGGACACGGATATTCCAAAAAGCTCTTCAAAAGTTTGTTTGCTCTTTGATGTATACAATCTTAGAAGCAGGGACAGAGCCCAGCCCTGGCCGTGGTGCCTCAGTGGTTGTATTTTATTTTTTTTCATTTTTTTGTGTATAAAATTGTAATCTGTCCATCAAAATATGTTCATGAATACAAACATTATTTCGCCCCCTCATTTTTAAAATTCTAGCTCTGTCCCTGCTTCTAAAATTTACTAGTACAGCTACTTGATGTTTGTGGTGTATCTATATGCTAAATTTTTTAATCACACATATATAGGTAAATATTTATATATGCTACTATTGACAATGTTGAATGTTTGAATGACAGTATAAGATGGAAAACACTGCTCAGTTTCAATTGCCGAAATCGCCTGCTTCTGACTGGAACTCCAGTTCAAAATAACATGGCTGAACTGTGGGCACTCTTACATTTTATTATGCCCACTTTATTTGATAGCCATGAGCAATTCAATGAGTGGTTTTCAAAAGGGTGCGTTTCTCCTCTACTCTGTCGTCTGTATGAGCTACAAGTTTTCTTCTCATTATTCCACTGTACTTTATCAGAATTGAGAGTCATGCAGAGCATGGTGGGACATTAAACGAGCACCAGCTTAATCGATTGGTAAGAACCGCATTCACTGCTTTTGGAGTGCAAAGCATAATTTTGATGTGTTGCTGGGGGTTTGAGTTGGTAGCAAATATTGTACTAGATCAAAGTGTGTGATCTTGTTTAATGTATATCTAGACCCTATAGTTGCTTGTGTGGCTGGAATTTTGTGCTGATATAAAAACATGATCCTAGGAAATGTTGTATTCTATTGTTTCTGTTTTGGATTTATGATTTAATTCTATTTTGCTTCGCACTTTCTGTCTCAAAACTTTCTGATAACAGCATGCCATTCTGAAACCTTTCATGCTACGGAGAGTTAAGAAGGATGTGGTCTCTGAGCTGACAGGAAAAACTGAAGTTACTGTACACTGTAAACTAAGTTCTCGGCAGCAAGCTTTTTACCAAGCTATAAAGAACAAGATATCCCTTGCAGAATTGTTTGACGGAAACCGTGGACATCTTAGTGAGAAAAAAATTCTGAACCTGATGAACATTGTCATCCAGCTGAGAAAGGTAGCACTTCGCTTGATTATTGGGATTCTATATTGCTAGTCTAGAGTTGTCCTGTACTACTATGTTCATTACATTTTATGTTTAGTTTTTACCATGAACATTGTCTGGTAAGATATTTTCAAGTCACATGATGTAAAAGGGAGGTTAACGTGTAGGTTTCCCATCATTTGAATTCAAAATGATATAATGGTTGGTTTCCCCTTGCCCCTCCTGCAATCCAGGTATGCAATCATCCAGAATTATTTGAGAGAAATGAAGGAAGCACATATTTTCATTTTGGCGATGTTCCAAATTCTCTTCTCCCTCCTCCCTTCGGCGAGCTAGAAGACGTCTTTTATTCTGGTGGCAGAAGCCCTATTGCATACGAGGTAATACCCTCTACCCCAAACAGCACACACTTTTTTCCTTCTGGTAACTTCCCTATGTATTCAGCAGTATGTAGTTGTACTATGTTAATTGTTGAACGTTAATATATTAGTAAAATACTTGGTTATGTAATCTTCACACTCGGAAACTCAATAACTTCTGTTAGCTTTGTCATCTTGGAGCTTTGTGCTTTGCTAGGATTACTTTTATGGTTTTGAGTCCTTAAAGAATTCGCTAAAACTATTAAACAAGAAATTTGTGATTTTTTTTTGTTTTGCCTCACCCACCTTTCTCTAGGAAACCTACATGTTCTTCAGTAGTAGGAAAATTATGTAATGTTGTGGTTGTGTTTACTACCTGATGAATGATGTTTTTTTCTATGTGGTCTACTTCATTCTTTGATTTTTCATTGAATTTTACTCCGGTAGATACCAAAACTGGTCTACCAAGAGACTGTTGGTGGTTCCAAGGCTCACAACTCAGAAGCTGGCCAGAGTTTAAGCAGAGAGTCAATTCAGAAGTTATTTAACATATTCTCACCAGAAAATATCTCCAGTTCTTCACTCCAAAAGGATTCTGGACGAAGTGGAACATTTGAATTCTCCCGCTTTATTGATCTATCGCCATCAGAACTGTCGTTCCTGGCAACTGGTTCTTTTATGGAGAGGTTATTATTCTCCATAATGAGATCAGATCGCCAACATTTGGACGAAATATTGGACCTGTTGATGGAAAGTGATGATGGATATGTCCAGTATACTAATATTGGCAAGCAAAAAGTGAGAGCTGTCACGCGAATGTTGCTACTGTCTAGTAGGTCAGAGAAAAAATTTCTTAGAAGAAAGCTTGCAACAGGTCCTTCAGATTCTCCATTCGAGGCTCTAATCATGCCTTACCAGGATAGGCTTCTATCTGATATCAAGCTTGTGCATTCTGTGTACTCGTTTATCCCTAGAACTAGAGCACCTCCAGTAAGTAGTAATCTATACTTTTCTATATTATAGAAATACGCACATATACGTCCTATGCGGTTTTACTTTTGATGACTTGTTCCTCAACTGAGATCTTATGGGAATGCTTTTGGCACCAGATAAATGTCCGCTGTTCTGACAGAAACTTTGCATACAAGATGTCTCAAGAGTGGCATGACCCCTGGTTAAAGAGGTTATTGACTGGATTTGCACGAATATCTGATTGCAATGGCCCAAGGAAACCAACTGACACTCACCCTTTAATACAAGAGATTGATGCTGAATTACCAATTACTCAACCTGCTCTTCAGCTTACATACAAGATCTTCGGGTCTTGTCCGCCCATGCAACCATTTGACCCTGCAAAAATGTTGACAGTATGCTCTCCTCTCCTCATCATATACTTCTTACTGACCCCATGTTTTCAAATGGATTTATGTTATGGTTTCTTGTACTTATTCCAGGATTCTGGGAAGCTTCAAACGCTTGATATACTTCTGAAGCGTCTGCGGGCAAAAAATCATCGCGTTCTTCTTTTTGCACAAATGACGAAAATGCTGAATATCCTCGAGGTAAATCTAACTTATTTTTGGGGATCATGATATTTCCTTATGACCATAGATCATATGTACCATTTGTCAGAGCGAAAGTAGCCTCACTTGACATACGGGTCTTTTGTCGTCAGTTGTTGAAGGGATTATTAAAGTTCATTTCATGTGAACCATTAGCCAAGGTCCTGCATGTTGACTTATCATATATGTTTATCTGAGGAGATATTAATACGGTTGAGAGAATAAATGCTGTGTACTTCTCTGTGATATTATTTAGACCAACATGCAAGATTAGTTTGAATTACTCCTGTTGCAGAGTGGTTTCTCAGCTTGACACGATTGTGTTTCAGGATTACATGAACTACAGGAAATACCGGTATTTGAGGCTTGATGGGTCATCCACAATAATGGATCGCCGTGACATGGTGAAAGATTTCCAGCACAGGTATATGCTTTTTTGACTGTGTCTCCCCCTCTCCCTCCCCCTCTCCTCTCTCTCTCTCTCATGGATCCTTTCTGAGATACCTGCCAATTGATTTTAGGAGTGATATCTTTGTGTTCTTGCTGAGCACAAGAGCTGGTGGGCTTGGAATCAACTTGACAGCTGCTGACACAGTCATATTTTATGAAAGTGACTGGAATCCAACGTTAGATTTACAGGCAATGGATCGGGCCCATCGTCTGGGTCAAACTAAGGATGTCAGTATCTCTCTCTTCATTGAATGCTTCCTGAAACCTTTACTTAATAGTTCTGGCATTCTGCCAATCTCTAAGCATTACGGCGCATGGAGATGAGATAGGTGCTTTCCACTTAAATTTTTTGCAATTTTCGTTCTCATGTTCTATTGTTCTTTCAGTTTAGTGCATTTTAGTTTTATAATCAGCAGATTATGTGGATATCCTAGATGCACTTGAACTTGGAATTGTTTTTCTCCATTCCTACTGCAACAAAGCCTTAAAATAGAAGATTAATATAGTTAGGGGTGGGTAGGTACGGTATACCTTACCGAAATCACCATACCGTATACCTTACCGTAAATACGGTATGCGAAAAAATCATACCTTTACCTTACCAAAGTTTTCGGTATACCGAACTTCGGTATACCTTATTTTCGGTATGACGAATTTCCATACCGATACCGTACCTCATTTTCGGTATACCATACCGAAGTTCGGTATACCTTACTTTCAACATCAATTAAAATAGAAAATTAGATTTTTTAGAATATTATTTATATTTTATAATTTTAAAAATAAATTAAATATAATTTATTCATAATTATATTTATATTTCACAATAGATTTTATAATTTAAAAATATATAAAATATATTTTATATATAATTGTGTTTATTTTTGTGGTATATACCTTAGTTTACGGTATATACCTTAATTTACGGTATATACCGAATTTCGGTATGCAGCGGTATACCGCGGTATTTGAAAATCCATACCGTTACCTTACCGAAATTTTTCGGTAAGGTATCATACCGTACCGAAAGTCACGGTATACCAAAAATTCGGTATTTTCGATATTTTTTCGGTACGATAAGGCCGGTATTTCGGTATTTCGGTATTTTTCCCCAGCCCTAAATATAGTTGTGCAATTAATTTTTCTATTCGATATGTTCTACATGTGGTTTTTCTGTCAACAATTTATCTATTCATCTTAGATAATCCTCTCACTGAAGCATATCCATTTCATCACTTAGGTAACTGTGTACCGCTTAATCTGTAAAGAGACCGTAGAGGAAAAAATTCTTCAGAGAGCGAGTCAGAAAAACACCGTCCAGCAGCTTGTGATGACTGGCGGTCATGTCCAAGGTGACCTTTTGGCCCCTGAGGACGTCGTATCATTATTGATCGATGATGCTCAACTGGAGCATAAACTAAAAGAAGTCTCACAACAGGTGTTCTTTTTCTTTCATATACTGAACTCATCACTATAAAACCCTGTGTTGAAGATATTCAAACAAATTGGGTTCTGCTCTTGAAACAGGCAAAAGATAGGCAGAAGAAGAAAAGTGGTGCTAAGGGCATCAGAATCGATGCAGAAGGAGCTGCGTCTTTTCAGGATTTTGCTTACGCTGAATCACAGGACTATGACTTTGAACCACAAGATCCCGAAAAAACAAAATCCAGCAGCAAAAAGGTGATAATCTCTCTGGCTTCTTCAATTTGATATGACCACCGAATTTAGGAACCATTGATAATTGAGTTTCCAGCATTGAAATCTAATGAAATTAAAATTTATATGGACTGACATAATAGGTTTTTACAATCCACTTTCGGAGTTCATCATTTCATAGCAGATTAATAATGTATTAGTTGCCTTTGCAGAGGAAACCCAGTGGTGACAAGCAAGCACAGCCGAAAGCAAGAGTTCAGAAGGGCTCCAAACAGATGGATTCACCATCACCAAACCGAACGATACCAGACTATGAACATGAGGATCCCTCGCAGCACACGGACTCCACACAGCAAAGACCAAAGAGGTTGAAAAGGCCAACAAAGAGTGTGAATGAGAACATTGAACCTGCATTCAAAGCTATTCAACACCAGAGCTCAGAACTGTAGCTGCTGAAGAAACAAGGAATAACAAACTGGGATGCAAGATGATGACATTGTTTTGTGTATCGCTGAATCTGCTGATCTCCCCTAGGACCAAGCGGTGGCAACATTGCTGCTGAGGAGCCTGTCTCGTTTGCTGCATTGGAGGACGGGACGAACCATGGGAATGAGTGAAAGGTAGGAAAATAATTATAGGAGTATTGTACAGATTATTAATTGGGGTGGAGCTTGCCAGCTTCTATGGGGTTACCATACCAAATACTATATAGTTGATAATGTATAGTCAAGAGTTATATTATAGTTCCAATTTAAAAAATCACCATTTCTTTTTTTTCTTTTCGTTTGGTTTCCTTTTTTGAATTCTCATAAGCAGTTAAAGGATCTGCAATTGAATATGTGAACCCTCTTTTATATTCAAGCAAGCCCAGTGGCGCTGGGGAGCTTCTTTCCGTTTTGTGCACGGTCACTCTTCCCTTTAACTAGAATGCACTTCAATACGGCGGCAATGGGCATGCTCGATATTCCCCTGCGACACACTGAGCACCCATAGCTTCCGGTTTAACCACACAATGCTGAAAGGTATCCAAGAACCTGAGATTATCCAGTTTCCAAATATGCGTGTCACGGCTGTTTATCCCATTGAAGACCTAGGTCAGTTTTTCAATAATTGTTGGTGTAGTTCAAGATTTGATGACACAAATATGTTAAGGGAGTGTTTAGCAGCAGCCCACAGTTAACACATACTGCCTACTAGTTGGAAATGAGTCTCTCGAATCAGAGATCTTCATGTCACAGTATCCTTCAAGTACTTGATGACATCGTGTGTAAATACAAATCAAAGTTGAATAGTGTACTTCAACTATTTCAAAATGTTACTTGTTTAACATCGGCTAGACATATATGTTTAATTTAAAAAATCCTCAACACATTTTTGTCCTTGATAAGGTTGTTATTCCTGCCCATAAACAACATATTGTCTACATAAACACACAATAACAAGTCTTTTATTTATGTTCTAATGTAACTCACTTAAAACAAGTCTTTTATTTATGTTCTAATGTAACTCACTTAAAACAATAGTTTATAATGAACCAATTTGATAACATCGTGTTATCCGTTCAAGTGTCATTACAACACTCCCTTATACAGTCCTCACCAGTTTGCATATCAGTCTCTCTTGGCCAAATACATCAAAACATTCAGGTTGCTCTATTTATCGTTCTTCTTCCAATTAATCATTTGGAACCAAATTTTCACTTATTTGATGAATCTAGGGGTTGATTCTTTTTTAGTTCTAGGGGATTTTTAAAATTCCATAAGTGTACTTGCCTTTTTTTTATTCCAGCTTTGGGAGAGACACATGACCCTCATGCGTCGCCCGTTAATGAAACGCATGACCGTGATGAGTTTTATAGGAAGACGCATGAAAGACATGCGTCGTTCAAATTTTTTAATTTTTTTAGAAGACGCATGAGGGTCATGCGTCTTCCAATAAAACGCATGCGTCGCTTAATTTTTTTAGACGATGCGAAATCATGGTTTAATTTTTTTAGGGTTTCTAATAAATTTATCTTAAATTTACTAAATTATGGTTTATAGAAAAAAATTGTTTCTAATTGTTGTTGGTTTGTATATTTTTTTTTTCAGAAATCATGCAAGTATTTGTGTTTTTATTGGGGTAGTAGAATAGTTCAACTTCTTCAAGTGGGTATTGGTTATGATCCACCTAGTGCGAGAGCCTCCATCGTATTGAATTCGTGTGTTTCATTCTCTGAATTAGTTGCAATTATATGTGCTAAGATAAGAATAGATTCATATCAACACTCCATCGAAATATCATGGAGGCATTGTCTCTTTGGTACCGGTATGAGTTATATATGTATTGGGGTTGACAGTGATGAAAGTGTGATGTTTATGTTCAATGAGACTCTAAATTCTACTCGTCATATTGAATTATTTCTTGAGTATTCGTCTGTTAGAAATTTAGAAATCCCACCAGTTGTTGATTATGGTGTTGGATCATCTACGAGGGTTGAACATATGAGCTTTGATTGTGGTATGAATGAGCAAGCAGATGCTGCTGATGTTGGAATGAATAATCAAGTGAATTTTCAAGATAATGTTGATGTTGATGTTGTACGAAGAGACCTTGATCCACCATTGTCGTCATCATGATCTGGTGCTATTTTAAGTGATGATTCTCCAGGTGATGTTTCTAGTGATGAGGAGATAGTGTGTAAATCTGTCGTGCAAGGTGAACAACCACTTCCAGAATACGTTCACAGTGGGTTGAAATATTTTCGCAGACTACCGAGTGGTCCTTCTGGGGTACCTGATGTTGGTAATGAACACAATACTATATACTGGGATGGAGCATACCAGTATCGGATTAATTTGGGAACAAAATTTGATAGCGAGTTGCATGTGAAGACTGCTATTACTATGTGGAGTCTGAGGCAACACCGGCAATTTAGGGTGGTTGAGAGCAAATTAAGAAGGTGGCATGCCGTATGCAAATATCTAGCAGGGAGGACAGGAGATGGGGTAGCTATTATCAGCAAGACCGAGGCTGAAAAGCGAATGAATATTCGTGGGAAGTTTCTGTTACACAAATGGCCCATGATGATATGTGGGAAATTAAGAAGTAGGTGGGACGCCATAGTTGTGAAGGCCATCGTAATGATATAGGACATGCTAACTTTTCATCATCAATGATTGCTTTGTGTATTCGCCATCAATTGCTAAAAAATGTCAAGTACAAAGCCATAGCCTTAAGAAATTTTGTTCATGACAGATTTCATGTGGTAATCAGTTATAAGAAGGCATGGTATGCATGGAGAAGGGCTATAGAGATTGTATTTGGTGGATGGGAGGAGTCATTTAGATAGTTGTCAAGCTACATGCTTGAACTGCAGTCAAGGAATCTAGGCACAATTGTTGAGTGGAGGCACAATGAGTTGTTGAGCCAGGGACGTAATAAAGTCTTCTATTACATTTTCTGAGCACTTGGGCCTGCTATACATGCTTTCCAAGAGTGCCAACCAGTTTTAACAATAGACGGGACTCACCTTCTGGAAGATTTAGAGGTAAGTTGTTTGTTGCTTATTGCTTGTGGTGTTGATACTAACAAAAAATGCATGTCGATTGCATATGTTGTTGTTGATGAAGAAACTGGCGACAGTTGGAAGTGGTTTTTGGATCATGTAAGAATTCTTGTGGTGAAATACCAAAGGGAGGTGTGCATCATTTCGGATAGGCATAAAGGAATCCTTAAGGCTATGCGTTTTGATGAATGGAAAAAGTCGTCGATATGTCACCACAAATTTTGTTTGATCCATTTGAGAAAAAATATCTTGACGAAATGTAAGGGCACTAATGTGAAAGACATGGTATGGGCATTGGATGTCACAACTCAAGTATGTAAATACATGCGAAGGCGACGTGCACTACGGGAGGAAAGTATTGTTGCGATACAAGAGCTCAACAAAGCCAAAAAAGAAAATTGGTCTCTTTGTTACAATGATGAACTGAGATGGGGGGTGACCTCAACAAACATGTCAGAGAACTACAACAAAATGTTGAAAGGTATAAGAGAGTTGTCAATTAGAGCTTTGGTTGATCTGACATTTTGGAGAACAATGCAATGGTGAGCAGATAGAAAAATAGAAATACAACATACCGAAGGTCGGTTAACCCCGTGGGCGAGGGACAAACTTGCTGAGAATGATGCAAAGGGGCAAATACATTACTGTTCAGTACTTAACCGAGAACTAGGCCATTACCAAATTCTAAGTCGTCCACGTTTAGAAAATGGACAGGCAAAGGGCAATAACAAACAAGAGGTCGAGTTTAGGGATTCAAAGTGCACTTGTAGGAAGTGGCAATAACGCTATGTTTGTACTCATTGATAAACACAACCACAAAGCTACATGGGAAGCACAGTACTCTGGTGGCCCATTTCACGCACCAAGACACGAAGACTATTGGGCTAAACCTGGATGGAAATTGCGTATCACCCCTAAACAGTTGCTTCCTCGAAAGCGCGGATGAGGCAGAACAAGGAAGATTCCTAATCAAATGGATGTCCGCAAGGAAGATGAACCGAGAGCTCCCTGCAAGTGCAGGAATTACGGCGTAGAGGGGCATGACCTAAGAAATTGCTCAGTCGGTCGTGTTATGTAGGAGTTGTTGACATTTGCAGAAGTATTTTTTCTTCTCAATTTTTGATTTTCATAAATTTAATATACCTTTATCTGTTGGATCGTGTTATGGGAAATCATACTCTTTCTGTTATAACAGGACTTGTTGGTGAAGACAGTGTTTTTACTGCGGTTGGATAAAAAACATGTTGCTGCATCTTGGTGGAATTACTCCACGACGTGGTGGAATTACTTGTGCTTCATAAGGCATGACCACATCTTGGTGTTGGGAAGCCGGGTACTCCATGACATCGGCGTGATTCGTAGATTGAAGGACATACCTAGCAATTTCTCGAATCTGTCGCATTCTTGGGTCCATTTCTTGTTCAGTAGTTAAATGCCAAACCTGCTGAAAACTCTCAACCTAGATAAAAACAAATCATACAAATATCAATACGAAACAATCTATAACACATGAAAGCATATAGTTTAATTTAACTAACTTACAGGTAATCTCATCGAAGAAGCTGAATCGTTCATCCCAGCAGTTGACCGTACCCAGGTTGAGTCAGGTACGTCACTGTAATCTTGTTATACCACGCCATATACCCCGGACTCAATGGAATGTTCATGGACATCGTTGCGGCGTCTACGGTTGCATGGAACCTTTCATACCTCATGTCCCACTCCCCAATGTAGAACTGATGCATGTTTTCCCAATTATTACCCTTCTTACCACGCCGATCATTTTTACCCAAATGATCGGCATTTTTTAGCATCCTATCTACGAATTGAGAAATATCTTGGTACCGATTAAATTGTCTGCGCACTCATCCAGCCTCATGTGCCTCGACATAGGCCCAACACACCAAGTAAGTGTCGCACATGAAGAATCCATTCACATCATTGCAGTAGTCAGGCAGTATGCAATCTGCATATGGTGTCTACAGAAACTACAAACCAACAATGCAAATGCCAAAATTAACTTCATAATAAATTCATAAATTAAGTCAGCATAAAAATAAAATTCACCTGGTCAGGTATAATCAAGGATATTTGATCACGGTAATGCTCCACCGAAAATCTAGGAGCATTTCCTATTTGTGTAATTCCTTTCCACCTATAAATAAAATTGATATAAAAAAGAACCCCCAAGATACATAAACAAAGAAATGTTTAAATATATCACCTGGCCCCACATGGCGTATACGGCTTGTGCACGAGCGCTACTACAAACGACGGCCTCAATGTGGGCATTCTTTCTCACGCCCATAGCTGCAGAAGCATCATAGGCCCACCCAACTCTTTCCTCTTATCCATGGAAGCCTCGCACAGATAATGATACAGGTACGACAAAGCCGCACTTTCCCAACTAATATTCTTCACCTCGTCCGGATCCTCAAATGCATTCAACCACATAAAAGGAACCTTACACCCCGTGGTGTCTGGTAAAATGAGTCCTCCTAACAAAATTAGGGCATGGATACGTGCCCTTTGGATGTATACATATGTAGGTAGGTCATCACCCAAAGGTATCCTCGTTTGATTGATCAGAGCGGTAATCAGCAAACCGTCTTGCTTTGTCTCTATTTTTGTATCTGGTAGCCAGCCCAACAAATCTCGGAACTTGCTAGGCCAATCGGTATATCCGACATGACTGTCCGCTCTCAAGCCCCAAATGGCTTGCATATCTTCTAAGGTCACCGTCATCTCTCCAATCGGTAGATGGAAAGTGTGCGTCTCCGGCCTCCAACGCTCAATCAAAGCCGTGATAAGCTCATTGTTGACCTTCATCGACTTCCCACAATCCATCACGCCTTTGAAACCAAATATGTCAAGCCAATACCTCACATTGTCATGAATATCCACATCCCATGTCTTACTTTCCTTCCGTCGAACTTTGAAAAGATGTGTTGTGCCATCTTTCAGTAGTTTATTTGAAATGTGTTTTTTCTGAAGATATAGCACTGACGGATCTTCAAGTCCATATAATAACTGCCCGCTAGAACTTGAAGTTTCCATCTAATCTAATAACATATTTACAAAACAAGAATTACAAACTCACATTTAAAATACAAATAACATATAAATTCAAACTCATCATCAAAACAATAAAATATTATAAACCAAATGATTCACTCATAATCCATTAATATCCAATCATATATTATATATTAGATACTCCAATTCATCACAATTCATGATTTATAAGACCTAATTTACAGCTAACTCCTAAATTACAAATTCACAATTCATTACACTTCAATGTATATATAACTTGTAAATTATTATCATAATCAAAATAAGTAGTCATTGCAAAAATTACCCAATATAATCAAGCCAATGAAGGTTAAATACAAGATACATTTCAACCCTGAAGGGAGGATTTTTGCACGTGTGTCATGTGCACGTGTCCTCCTTTCAACAAGATTTATAATTTCCCACTAATGCAACAAATATTACAAAGTATAAGCGGCAAGAGCGGGGTTGAACCACAGAGACTAGGGACCTACTCGAGATTATTTCTACGACACAATCGGAAAATGGGCTGGCTGCTTCCACGCATTAATTAAGTGGGTTAAAACTCTAATCTACTTGACCTGGCGGAATTAAACTGGATCTATCTACTGGACCTAGCGGATGGGAAACGTACGGACACTTGCATGACAATCAAACTCAAGACAACTTGTAAACTAGAGTTAAACTAACTAGAACACCTATGATTGAAGGAACATGCTGAAACTTTTCCAAAATAGGCTGACAAAGATGCAAAAGCAAGTGGGGACCATTTTTCCTAAACTGGCTGGGGCTGGCAGAAACTGTGAAAAGCAAAAAAAGCAAAAGCAAAAAACATATCTGATTTCTAACAACCTCTTACTTCATCTTCTCCAAACAACCAAGTAAAAACAAAGCATGGAACATAGCTTCAACACCATTGACGAAATAAAACAGAGCATGCTTCAAAACGTGACGTAAACACGAAATTCAAGCTAGAACTGCCAGATCTACTCTCCTGGGTCAAGCATAAAGCGGAATAAACACAGATTAATCTTGCATGCATCACCTAAACTAACAAATCTCAGAAATCGAGCACGTGAATAACTAGATCTCAACCTCTAAACTACTGGAAATCATGTAAATATCATGGATCTAAACATCTAAGCCACGAATTGCGAAAAGCATCCAAGAAACATGAGTAAATAACATCATCAACATGAAAATAAACACCAAAGCTTCATAAAACTGGAAATAAGTCGAGATCCAACGGCGGAGTCGTCAATTCCTCTGATTAAACTCGAGATCTAACTACATCATCTCAAAAACAGTAAAGAAAGCAAGGATCCAACGCCGGAGTCGTCAATTCCACCGTCGAAACCAATGAACTAAGCTAAGAAAGTAGTGAACTATCTAAACTAAGCTAAGGAATCAGCAACTCAACTAAACTAAGCTAAGAGAGTAGTGGCGTTAAGCGCCTATGAGAGTTTCCTACCTAAACTACGAGAATGGTAGCGTTAAGCGCTGCCATCTTCATTCATGTTGGTCCCTTTATATAGGGAGGCTTCAATCTCGAATCCCTAGGGTATGCTCTTCATGATTTGACGTTTGTACCCTTAAAATAGGATCTTTTAAATCTGCTCATTTCTTCACTTTTTCTGCTCCATTTTCCCTGCCCCGGGTAATTTGTGTGCGTTTCTAGGTCCGACAGATTTTTCACGCACCTGCTCTCCTGATAATTATCTTTGACCTAACGGATTTTTGACAATTTTTACTCCTTTCATGCTCATTTTGCATCTGCTCGGTCAATTTGCAGTATCTACTTGACCCAGCCAATATCGGCACACTTAATCTCAAATTTGCGCATTATCTCCCAAAAAAGGCATGTAATATCACCAAAAACCAATGCATGAAACGAGCCTTATCAAACTACTCACACTTAAACCATGCTTGTCCTCAAGCATGAAAGACAAGAAAAATAAATAAGGCAAAATTCAATGCATGTTCCCCTTTTAACCGACCCTAAGAAAAGAAAACCAAACTAAGACTCCGTGACCTAAGAAAACTTGGACACAGAAAACAGACACGAACACACATACGTAAACAACAAGACAAAGAAAAAAAACACATAAGTGCATGAACTGGAATTTTTCGTCGCAGTCATCCCCACAAGTTTAAGGTCGATCCAAGCATTTACAGCCTCAGATTCTTCCCCCTCCCTTCTTCTATCTAGTCAAGCTGTCAGTTCGTCAAGATAGCCTAAAATTTTTACTTCCTGTTGGGTTCGCTCGATCGCTAATTTCTCACTAGGGACGTAAGGAATAATTCACTCTTCATTTTGCCATACCATTGATGCCTTAAGATTGATGCCACAAAATAGTTCCTTAAGGTCTTTTACTGGGTTGTAATGGGGCTAGGGGAGTACAATGTATATCGGTGAGAATCCTGAGGGACCTAAGTTCAGAAATATAAGTAAAGGCATGATGCGGACATGTGAACTTAGGGACAAAACTTAGCAACAAACTCCCGTGTATGATTTTATATTTTCCAACCTTATGGAGATGTTTTCTGGGCCATAAAACTTTTTCTGCCCCTTCTTATCTTTTTCTTTATGTATATATATATATATATGTATATCTGTATTTTTTCTTGGGTCAAGTAACAACTGTTCCTGCCCATTTTCTTCTTCTTTTTTCCTGGGCCTGATAACATGTATATATTTTTTCCTGCCCATATTCTAACTTTTTTCTTGGGTCAAGTTACAACTTTCCTTGCCCGTTTATTATTTCTAACTTTTTCTCATTTTTACCTTGTTTCTCAATCTATCTTCTACCCCTACCATCGAGCTACTCCATCCCTGCCCCCTTGTTCACATGGCATGAAGGCTAATGGTTCCAAAAAATGGAGAAAATTTAGTATAGGCCCAACGTGTTCACTAGGGGTGCCCTTCCAATGAGGCAGGTTCAGTAAGTTTGAAAGAATTAAGCTCAAAATGGTTATTCCTATTGCCTTCCTTACTATCTGTGTCACTTTTCTCTTAGCATCAATGGCAGCCACTCTATTCTTTTTATTGTGTTTCGTAGAAAGTATTCTACTCTAGGCTTATAACTCACTTTTAACAGGGCTTCACGGTTGGTCTCAAATTTAAGCATTTCCAATCGTTCTTACTTCATCCAACTGACTTTGATTTATTAAAAGAAAAGGATTCAAAATTGGCATGTATTCTCTCTTCAATTACTTTCCCTAAGGGGCTTTTGCTCTTTGTTACACCAGTTATGCATAAACACCGAACCTAAAAAAAACTTTCAACTGATTCTTAGACCTAACAGATTATTTACATGCTTGACACGGGCTGCACTAACTGCTCTCTCCCCTCCCACTTCATCCATGCTTGTCCCCAAGCAATCCCAATGAAGTGGAAAACAGGGCAGTTAGTGGCGACATGAAACAAACACAACAAAACACAAACTTCTCACACTTAGACCAAGCATTGGGCTAAGTGTAAGAAGGTAAAACACAAACAAGACATATATACATAACAGTCTCCTCACACTTAGGCCAAGCCATGGGCTAAGTGTGAGCAGATACACAAGAAACACTGAAAACAAAACATGTTAAGCACACAAACTTCTCACACTTAGGCTAAGCCATGGCCTAAGTGGGAGAAGGCATAGAAACACCAATAAACAACTTAGCATGCATACTAAAAAACTAAAACTGAAAAAACTAAAAGCTAAAAATAGAAATTAAAATTTACTTGGTTATTGGGGGTGGTGGATCAATTCTGACCCTGGCTCCTTTGGGAGTCAGCCTTCCTGGGGGTGCTGGTGGTGCTTGTCTTCTTGGTCCTCTTGCTGATCATGGGGGTTGCATTCACACTTATTGGTACATCAACATCGACAGTTCTGGAGTTTCTAGAGCAGATTTGGCCACCCCCTGCTGGGCGGAATCCTTTGTTTCCCCTGTTTCTGACTTGCCATTCTGCTGGGTCAGGTAGTCGTCTTCCTTATTTCCTGAATTGAGAGCTTCATCCTTGGAATTCATTGGAGGTCCCTTGTACTCTCTTCCTGACCTACGAAACTAAAACTTGAAATTCTTAAGCAAACTGGTCAATTGAATATAAGATCCAATTTTTTTTCATTTATAAACTTCTTTCCCATATTTACTTAGAATTTCGAAAATATTTTTGGGATTAAATTATTTTCTTTGTTTGGATTTTAATAAGGAATTTCAGAAAAAACATATTCACACTATGTACAACTTTTGCTAAAGTATTCTTGGGAGTATACTGGTTCAGTCCAAAAATTTTCAAATTCCTTCCTATCTACCTGACCCAGCAGATTCCCGAAGAGTACGTAGCAAACTGACCAGTTAGGCAATAATAAAGTGCATGCGTAGTGGAGTTTCTTCCATTAAGCGTAACTCCGAATTATCCCTAATTTTTTTTAAATAAACTTAATTAGAAAAAGGGATTTAAAAAACTAAAATCTTTTTGCAATTTTCTAATTTTTAAAAAAAAAATTAAAAAAAAAAATTAAATGTTTTTTATTTTTCTTAGAAAACTATTTACAAGAATTAAAAGTCGACTAAAAGTATTTACAAAATGAGCTTCTAAAGTATCCAAGGATCATATATGCAACCATTAATCATAAAATTGAAAGAACAAGAAAACTCCTTAGCCCCATAGGCATTCTTTCGGCCACATGTAATCTCAGAGCTTTCCTTCTCCACTTCAGCCTTGATTTTTTCAACCTTGGAAAACACCTTGGATAAGAAGTCATGCCTGGACAAAAGAAAACGATCAAAAACAGAAAATTAAAGAATGCCGAAAGCTATTTACAGTGGCTGAGAAATAAAATCAAGTAGATAACACCATAGTCCCCGGAAACGGCGCCATTTGAAGGGAGGATTTTTGCACGTGTGTCGTGTGCAAGTGTCCTCCTTTCAACAAGATTTATAATTTCCCACTAATGCAACAAATATTACAAAGTATAAGCGGCAAGAGCGGGGTTGAACCACAGAGACTAGGGACCTACTCGAGATTGTTTCTATGACACAATCGGAAAATGGGCCGGCTGCTTCCACGCATTCATTAAGTGGGTTAAGACTCTAATCTACTTGACCTGGTGGAATTAAACTGGATCTATCTACTGGACCTAGCGGATGGGAAACATACGGACACTTGCATGACAATCAAACTCAAGACAACTTGTAAACTGGAGTTAAACTAACTAGAACACCTATGATTGAAGGAACATGCTGAAACTTTTCCAAAATAGGCTGACTGATGCGAATCAAATTGTACGTTTTTATTTCCCTAACTTTACATGATTTATATAGTTTGATGCTTGCAAAAGTATGTTTTATGGTGTAGGAATGAAGCCCGAATGGTGAAAAGTTATGCAAAAATTCGCCAAACTGCCCAGAAAGCTCTCAAAGGGAGGCACCCGGTCGGGTGCATTTTTATGCCTGCTAATTCCACCCGGCCGGGTGCAATTTTTAATGAAGACGGAGTCCAGAACGTTTCACCCGACCGGGTGATTTTTCAATTGCAAAATACCACCCGGGCGGGTGGATTCCACAATGCATGAGGAGTCCAGAACGTTTCACCCGACCGGGTGATTTTTCAGTTGCAAAATACCACCCGGCCGGGTAGTCCATGTTCAACTACAATTCGGCAGTTTTTCTTTGGCGATTGATGAGAGGAGAAAAGGGAAGAAAATCGAGAAAGGAAAGAGGTTTTTTGGGGAGAGGAAAAACAGAGAAGAAAGAAGGGAGAAAGAGAGGAGGAAAAAGAAAAGGAAGAGTTCCGGCCAACATTCCGACGATCCGTCTTCAAATCCCAATTCCACTCAACGAGAGCATGCTTCCTATGGTTTTAATTGCAAATATCACCATGTGTTTAGGCTAAGCTCTCTATGTTGCTCCAAGTTGTAATCTAGGCTTTGTATGGATGTTTCTACACCATTGAATTCATGTGATTTGATACCATCAATGTGATTAATGTTTATACACTATGTTTTTGGCTAATAATGTAGTGTTGTTATTTCCTTTGCTATTGTCTCTTTAACATAGTTTAGGATTGATTGATTGTTGGTATACTATTGATTAGAATTGTTTAGAGGATAATTTGATAGTGGATTAAGTAGGTGATTATAGTATATGTTTATTTCTCCCGCGCTTCCACAGGAGTTTATAGACATTGAAAATTGGTTCATAGGTTATGTGTTCAGCTAATTGTGAACTACTCATCGTGTACATGTTCAGTGTACGTGATTAGGCTGACGTTTTAATCCCATCATATGTATTATTGTAAAAGGTGTAGAACAATACAAGCCTAGGGAGCAACTTGGAGTGACATATTTTCCTTTTTGAATAGTCTTTCTTAGTTAACTTGTAGCTTAATTTTGTCATCGACTTTTGGAAATCAAAACCTTCAAAACAAATCACTTTTTAGTATGTGTTTTCTACATCTTAGAATTAAGAGTAAAGGCCAAAATTGGTCATGAACATATAACCATTTTACGATTTTGGTCCTAAACATTATCTTTTGGATTTTTTGGTCCTGCACATATGAACATTTGATCATTTTGGTCCTCCGTCAATATTTTCGTTAAAAACTAACGGTCAACATTATCTTTTGGATTTTTTGGTCCTGCACATATGGACATTTGATCATTTTGGTCCTGCACATATGGAATTTTGATCATTTTGGTCCTCCGTCAATATTTTCATTAAAAACTAACGGTCAACGGCCGATTTTTGACTAAAACAATGGGTTGGGTCGGGTCGTGTTTGGGTCGGGTTTGGGTTACACGTTAAGAAAAAAATAATATTTTCTTAAAATCTAAGCATAATATTTTCATTAAAATCTAAGCATAATATTCTTAAAAAATTAATTAATATTTTTTAATTAATAAAATTAAAGTATAGTAATTTTTAATTAATTTTTTCATGAATTTGAAGAAAATATTATGCTTAGATTTTATTAAAAATAATTTTTTAATTATTTAATTTTATTATATAGATTTAATATTAGTATACTTTAATTTTATTGTTTTGATTAAAAAATGATTATTTTAATTTGGTAATTTTTTATTTTATCGTGTAATATCATGTTTAAATCGTATAATAACATCATGTTTTAGTCGTTATAA
This sequence comes from Salvia splendens, assembly GCF_004379255.2. NCBI lineage: Eukaryota > Viridiplantae > Streptophyta > Magnoliopsida > Lamiales > Lamiaceae > Salvia > Salvia splendens. Next base: position 18,080,626 of record NC_056047.1, on the reverse strand, counting down.
TATTTTTAATCAACAAAAATAACTAAAAATTAAAGTTTTATAATTTTTTAATTAATAAAAAATAATTATTTTTTTTCTTAACGTGTAACCCAAACCCGACCCAAACACGACCCGACCCAACCCATTGTTTTAGTCAAAAATCGGCCGTTGACCGTTAGTTTTTAACGAAAATGTTGACGGAGGACCAAAATGATCAAAATTCCATATGTGCAGGACCAAAATGATCACATATCCATATGTGCAGGACCAAAAAATCCAAAAGATAATGTTGACCGTTAGTTTTTAACGAAAATGTTGACGGAGGACCAAAATGATCAAATTTCCATATGTGCAGGACCAAAATGATCAAATGTCCATATGTGCAGGACCAAAAAATCCAAAAGATAATGTTTAGGACCAAAATCGTAAAATGGCTATATGTTCAGGACCAATTTTGGCCTTTACTCTAGAATTAAATAATCAATTCCTTCCATGTGGATCGACACTAGAAGTATTACATTCGACGTTGTACTCTTGAAGTATTGCTGTAATATTAGAGCTATTTTATTAAACTTGTGTGATCTTATACTTGATAATTGAACTCAAAAATTACACATCACTGACAAAGATGCAAAAGCAAGTGGGGACCATTTTTCCTAAACTGGCTGGGGCTGGCAGAAACTGTGAAAAGCAAAAAAAGCAAAAGCAAAAAACAGATCTGATTTCTAACAACCTCTTACTTCATCTTCTGCAAACAACCAAGTAAAAACAAAGCATGGAACAGAGCTTCAACACCATTGATGAAATAAAACAGAGCATGCTTCAAAACGAGACGTAAACACGAAATTCAAGCTAGAACTGCCAGATCTACTCTCCTGGGTCAAGCAGAAAGCGGAATAAACACAGATTAATCTTGCATGCATCACCTAAACTAACAGATCTCAGAAATCGAGCACGTGAATAACTAGATCTCAACCTCTAAACTACTGGAAATCATGTAAATATCATGGATCTAAACATCTAAGCCACCAATTGCGAAAAGCATCCAAGAAACATGAGTAAATAGCATCATCAACATGAAAATAAACACCAAAGCTTCATAAAACTGGAAATAAGTCGAGATCCAACGGCGGAGTCGTCAATTCCTCCGATTAAACTCGAGATCTAACTACATCGTCTCAAAAGCGGTAAAGAAAGCAAGGATCCAACGCCGGAGTCGTCAATTCCACCGTCGAAACTATTGAACTAAGCTAAGAAAGTAGTGAACTATCTAAACTAAGCTAAGGAATCAGCAACTCAACTAAACTAAGCTAAGAGAGTAGTGGCGTTAAGCGCCTATGAGAGTTTCCTACCTAAACTACGAGAATGGTAGCGTTAAGCGCTGCCTTCTTCATTCATGTTGGTCCCTTTATATAGGGAGGCTTCAAGCTCGAATCCCTAGGGTATGCTCTTCATGATTTGACGTTTGTACCCTTAAAATAGGATCTTTTAAATCTGCTCCTTTCTTCACTTTTTTCTGCTCCATTTTCCCTGCCCCAGGTAATTTGTGTGTGTTCCTAGGTCCGACAGATTTTTCACGTACCTGCTCTCCTGATAATTCTCTTTGACCTAGCGAATTTTTGATAATTTTTACTCCTTTCATGCTCATTTTGCATCTGCTAGGTCAATTTGCAGCATCTACTTGACCCAGCCAATATCTGCACACTTAATCTTAAATTTGCGCATTATCTCCCAAAAAAGGCATGTGATATCACCAAAAACCAATGCATGAAACGAGCCTTATCAAACCCCTACTCTCTTCTCCAATAACAACCAAAATCACAACACCAAGCATCTCAAACATATCAAAAACTATACAATAGAATGAATTTCACCAATAAAATCCATTACAATTAACAAAACAACAAAACATCGGCCAAAATTGAACAATTTGTTATAAACCCTAATTTACAAAATTGGGAGAAACCTACACAAAATATGCAATAAACACCAAATAAGGGATAAATGTTGAAAGATTGAAGAAAACTTACTGAAATATAGCGGAATATGACGGGAAATCACCAAGAAATCGCCCCTTTCTCTCTTTCTCTCGCGCAGAATGAGCTATTGCCTCTGTTTTGTTTAAAATAGAGACGCATGAGCCTCATGCGTTTTACCCTAAGACGCATGAGGGTCATGCGTCGTCTAAAAAAATTAAAAAAATAAGCGACGCATGTCTTTCATGCGTTTTATTGGAAGACGCATGACCCTCATGCGTCTTCTAAAAAAATTAAAAAAATTGACCGACGCATGTCTTTCATGCGTCTTCCTATAAAACGCATCACGGTCATGCGTTTCATTAACGGGCGATGCATGAGGATCATACGTCTTTCCCAAAGCTGAAATAAAAAAAAAATTAGTACACTTATGGAATTTAAAAAACCCCCTAGAACTAAAAAAGAATTAACCCATGAATCTAGAGAATGTACAAGGAACAACTGAATAGTAGTAGTTAGTAGTTACTCTTATATCAAGTCATTAAGTGTCAAAGCTTTGCGACTATATGCTGTTTCATTCCAGTGTTGGTGTTCTCATTTTCTCCATTTTCGGTTGACATGATAACTGTTTGAAGAGTACAACATTTTGCAATTATTAGAAATAGAAAACAAATATCAAGTCGTATACATACTACACTTTTTATACTACGACTGAAGCAAAGAAATCAAACAAAGTGGAACATATATTGAAACAAAATACTAATAAAAATAAACAACCAACTGAAAGTTGAGTTGGAAGAAAACTCCTTTCAAAACCAATGCTCTCAAAGTTTAAACAAATCAATTATTACTTGATGGAATTTCGAGCTAAGCCAAGCTTGTAAATTGATTATAGAGGTAGTAAATATTGAAATTGGCATCTTCTAGTTCTATGTAAAAATAAGCTCATTACCGTTAGCATGTTTGGTTTAAATATAACACGTTAGAAATTGGATCACAAATTTTAAGAGTTACGTACTACAAAAACGACCTATGCCAGGAAGAAAAAAGGAATTGCCGTTACTCTCACAGAGTAACTAACCTTGTTCAAACAAGGGATACCACAAAAATGCACATTAATCCTCATGGACAAGTTATAAACATGATTCTACCAACAAAATTCACAAGCTTCGAGCAATCTTTTCATACAAATCACGAGGCCAGCTCCGATTAATGTTGTTGGCAAGAAAGTTGGCGATCTGCAAAATTCAGTTGTTGTGTCAATGAAATAACGATCATAATTTGCAGAAGCAAACGGTAAAGCCAACACGAAACATAAACTACAGTTTTTTTTACCTTCGCTTTCATAGCACGGAGAGATCCATCTGTATCAGTGACGTTGTCCAAACAATTGAGAGCGTCTTTGAGAAGGCCTGGTACACAGGCTTCAACATGAGGTGACACGTTTTGGAAGGCATCAGGTGTGAAATCTGCAGATCTCGGGTCCAGTGGAAGAAATGGAAGTCTTGCAATCTCCCTCAATGCATCTAGCTTATTCCCAGACCTCGCAAGTTTATAGATGGCTAAGATTGCTTCAAGCTGCCTCAGCACGTTTTGTTGCTCAATTACAGTGGCTCTCTCCTGAGGCCTGCAGAACGTAGAAACTTAGCAATTATTCCACTTATAGCCGCAATGAACAGAATCATCCATTTTAAAAGCAGAAACAAGGTAGATGTAGAAGTAAAATGAAATGCTTTTATCAAATTAAAGCCGACAGAGACATCAATGTTTGCCTCCCTAGATCTAGAACAAGAAACGGGCAAGAAATAAAAACCTGATTTCTGGGTAGTACTTGAATGTTTCCAAGATATCATTTCCAGAATGTATAAGTCCAGTGATCCGGCTTTCACCATCCAGAGTGCCACGTGATAAGGCACAAATAGCTTCAGATAGACACTTGTTTATTGTATCCAGCGCAGCAGAAAATGCCCCGATTCTTTTTTGAATCTCTATAGACTGAAAGGAGAAGGTAAAGTTAGCTGAACAAAATCAAGGGGTTCAGAAAGCATTAATCAGGAAATAGCAAAAAAATCATTACAGGGCAGGCTTATCAACTCAGACTTGGATAAGAAACATAAAAGAGAGTTTACTTTATCATATAAACCAGCATCCTGACATTGTCGGGCAGCTTCGAACAAAAACTCTTGTCTTTTCTGTCCATCAGTCAAAAATCTTCCCAACTGACCTTCTTCTCCAGCACCTCTTGAGCCAAGCAAAAGGGATATACCACCATCACGTAAAAGAATCTCTGTCAAAAGTTGCTTCAACATCAGGGTCATCTGCCTTTGCTGATCCATGCTAGCTCTTCCAATCCATGACAATTGCCCACCACCCACGGCGGCAGCTGCTTGAGCATAATACTCTAATGCCATTGAAAGGTAACCATGGCGCAAATACTCAGCCCCATATTGCCTAATGATGCTGGACACCTCAGCCAGGGCATCCATCACTCCAAGTTTTTGTCCTGACCCAGAACCTTCAGGAAGGATACCATAATCAGCTAGCACAATTGATATATGCACTGAATCAACACTAAATCCACTATCTCCAATATCTTTTGACAAATGAAGAATGCCCGGAAGAAGCTGGATGCTTAAAAGTAATACATATGGATAAACCAAAGGATCCTTTCCATTCTTTGTATAATATGATGGCTCAAATTTATTTAGATACGCCTGCAAATCCTCCAAACTGTAAGATGATACTCCGCCATTGAGGACAACCGAAGAAGAGGAACCACCAGAGCTTTCCCGTACAGCAGACAACATGAACCATAAGAAATCTTCAATTGTATTAAAGATAGTAGGTAGCTCTCTAAGCAACCTGTCAATCAGCCTCCTGGAGCCAGATATAATAGCATGCAGGAGTAACTTTTTCTTGTCATATGATGGCCGACCAACTCGATCAACCATCCTTAGTATTTTCTCGCATTCTTCTGAAGCAGAAGCTGCAGTCTCTGTTGATACCATGCCTCCCGTAGAAATCCACTCAGCAAGCTAGCAAAACAAAGAAGCTAATAAGCTTGAAAAATGACTAGATGATTAATGAAGGAGCATTTATACTACTTGTACCAGCGTAGTGAATTGCTGGGAGACACGAGATGTCCGTGCAACACCCAGAGCTTCTTCATGGTATCCAGTTCTCAGGCAAAAGTATATCTGTTAACAAATTTGACAGACCAACTCAGTTAGGGGGGAGTAAGAGGGGGAGTAACTTAGTGCACACCATAACTTAGCAGCAATGAAGTTTATTGCCCGAAAAATTCTAATATCATAAAAAACAAGAAGATCAGCCACTATTTAACCCTGAAGGAATTAGCTACTTTTCCAAATTTTCCAATCAGAAGTATATCTAATAAAATAAGAGGCTGCCTAGATCACTCTTTTAAAATCTCCGTTTCTTGAATAACTACTTTAATATGTAAAAATATAAAATGCTGTGCCCTGATGGTCATCAACTCACAATCAGATTCTCACAGATATTCATGCTACCAAGAAGAGTAATAAACCTGCTGCCATGTGGTGTCTATAGGAGGCTGTCGACGGGTATCACCAGCATCAAAGTCAAGAACTCCATATTCCCTTAAACGCATCTGCAAAACAAAAAGGTGTAGAAATTTAAAAACAAGCACAGTAAGACGCATACATCCATTTGTACACTGACATATGTTCAATTATAATGATGTGAGCTCAAACAAACCCGAAGGAAGGCACGAATCCTTTGCAGATTGCCAACAGCCCCGCCAAGAGCAGCCTATAATCATAAAGAATATAAACAGTTTTATAACTTCAAATCATAACCAAATGAATGGAGAATATATGCACAACCTAAGCAAACACCTGGAGGCCTAAAAGGTATAACCAAGCAATTATTTTACATTTAGTAATTGAAGAATCCTAATAAGAATTATGTTCTAACAGCCTAAAACTGAGGATAAGGCAGGCCATGTTCGCTAAAACACAGTAGCACACAACAAAAAACATTGAAATAATTTACCTGCGCAGGATGACTGTGAATCATATCCATTACATACTTCTCATGTCCCCACTCCAGATGGTGCCGAGCTCCAATCACTAAGGACATTCTCTTAGAAACACTCCGTTTTACACTTGGGTCCTCACCCATTAATGTCTGCCAGTAATATTGTGCATCAATAAAAAAACTGTAAAGTTCTGTGTCTGGGCTTGGGAAACAAGAACTTGCATCAATAAGTACTGATTATTTCCACTTGCAAACATACCATAATTAGATGCCAAATCTTCAGCATGCCGACAGATTTTGATCCAGATGAGTCAATTCTCAGACTTTCATATGCACTTTTAAAAGCTGCAGCAGGCTGAGGATAGACATAATTAGTTCAGCATAGTTAACTTTACACTATGTTGAAATAGCCATATAAAAGTATGAGAGAAATCCCTGTCTCATGATCCTTGAGAAGACGGATTCGATAATGCCGAGTTCATGTTAGTTAAGGCACTGGCGATTAATTGGAATTACGCAGGTAACTTGAAAGATTTGGTTTATGATTTCATGTCTTACTTTGAAGGGTGAACCATGCTGTCTAGCACTGTTAAGATTCTTCACAACTTCTGCATATGCTGCAGCCTTTTTTTCAACTATGGGTTTATCAGCCATAAGTGCCAGCTCGGCACCAGATTGTCCTGACGAAAGCCCAGGGCTTGAAGTCATAGGTACTATTTGACCCTGGCGACTAACTCCACTGCTCGAATCATGGACATTTGTTTTGGGTAGTATTGAAATTCGATTCAGGCTCTGAAGAAAATCTCTTTTTTCCTTTTGCCAGTCCTCCTGAAACGATAAGTTTCGCATGACAGATTGATTTCAAGAAATTCAACAAAAGGTATTCATCAAGTATGCTTAATATGAAGCCAATGCTGATTGGCATACCTGCAATACAGACATCATATAATCATTGAAACTTCTAAGATTATCCTTCTGAGCTTCCTGAACAGCTGAGAGCATTGCCATTTCATGGACCTGAATTTCAGCAAATATTGTGCTCGTTTATAAGGACTAGGAAATTCCACTAATATCTTGCCTCTTCCGTTTTTTTAATCTATTTAAGGCATCAATGGTGCTTATGTTTAAAAAGAATGAAATTACCTGTTGGAGATACTCTTCAACTGTTGTTGCCTCGGCAGGAAATACATCTTCAAATGTGGTCTTTACAGGGAGAATTTTAAAACCCAGAGAGATGAACATAAAAAATCAACATCCTATAAGTAAATAAAGAGAGAGAGAGAGAGAGAGAAGAGAGAGGAAAGAGAAAGGTGGAAACTGTAATACATGAAAGATATGATGTGAGTATTTAAAAATGAAAAACTTCTCAAGAAACTATTCAGTACTACATCCAAGATAAATCTAGTAAAATGAATATAAGAAGCCATCATGTGATAGAGTATAAAGATTGTATTTATTTAATAATAACTGGTAATCAACCTAGGCAATTCTGCATAGTACTATTTCAGAGGACATGGAAACTGGAAATTTTGTAAGTTCAATAGGTACTTGTCAGAAGGACGATACACTAATACACAGCAATACGGAAGGATGAGTTCTTCTACCTTTAATTCAAAGGACTTGAGATTACGAGCTAGCTGCTCCGCATTTAACCCCTCCCGAGCTAATAGCCTGCCAACAAAAAAAATAAGACAATAACTCAGAAAAAAGTTATGAAATACACGCAGTGGTCACTTACATTCCCTCACTCATACTACAAAATCTCATAAAACTTGTTTATTTTAAAACTCAGGTTTCAAATTACCAATGCCTAAGGAATATCCATTTTGGAACCCCACAACTCTACAGAATTCTTAGAATGCTACTCATTTTGGAACTCCGATCTCCATCAAATTTTCTGTCACTATTTCCAACCTAAAATTTGATCAAACCAAGCTCCACTTGAACAAAACACGCAATTTGCAACTAACCGGTAAAGAAACAACATCAGTTCACATAATACAAAAAGGCATCGAAAAAAATAAAACGAGAAAAAACCTAGTAGCCGCAATAGACTGGGACGGAGCTTCGGCGCGTAGGGTTTTGGCCTTGAGCTTCTTCGAGAGAGCCTCCAACTGATCCAAATTCCTCTGTTTCCGCCACAACACAGCAGAAAAGCAGTTCAAATGACCAAATCTCGAAATGAGAAAACATATCGGCAGCAATTGTGGTCCATACCTGAAGCGGCGGAAACTGAGCAGAAGGAGCGGCTTGTTCGATTAGCTTGGAAGAAGAATGCAGCAGACCAGTCCAACCACTCATGTCGGCATCGCTCGTCATTGTGGACGCTGGGTTGCTGTGTAGCACGAGTGTGTGGGAAAATGGAGGGTTTTGCTTTTCAAAAGCCCTAATTTGAATACTTCTTCACTCGCACCGTTTTAACCATACCTCTGTTTACATTTCAGTGAGCTTGTACTTCACGCAATAAAAGTTGTGCTTTCGAATCGCTTCACTTCGGTGTTTAAATTATTTTTGAAAAATTGAATTTTCGGATTGTTTTAGATTATTCTCTCATAATTTACATTTTTGGATCAATTGGGAGTATTCAAAAATCAGATCGAATATCTGAATGTCTTATAAGACTCTGTTCGGATCATGGAATTCAAGCTTTCAATTTCAAATTTAATTGGTACCGAAAAATTTATGGATTTAAAAATTAAATTACAATTCCACAATTAAAATTCCTTTAACAAATAAATAATTGAAATTTCAAGTTTTATAAAATTAGACAGCTTCACACACTCTGAACACACACTAAACAACGGATTTAGAATTAAATTCCATTATAATCAATTTCATTTGTAAGAGCATCTCCAATGGCGGACGTCCGGTCGGACATCCGCGACGGGCGACCGGGACGTCCGCCATTGTGGCGTGGAAGGTAGGATACGGACGTCCCGTAAGGACGTCGGATGTCCTCGGACGTGCGGGCGACGGGCGGGCGGACGTCAGCCATTGTGGTGTGGGTCGGACGTCCGGTATTAAATTTTTTTTTTTTTTTTTAAAACTCTATATATACGGCTCGTTGCCCGTCATTTCATTCACACCACTTGTGTTAACAAGTTTCTCTCTTCTTTTACTACAAATTTCATTTCTACTTAATGGAGAACGACAGAACCTCCCCGGCACGAGCGAGTCGCTGATAACGACTAGCTTGGTCCGGACCATGCATAGGTGGCATAGCACGACAGATCCTGTGTACAAAAGGATGTTGAAGGATGTCATCGATGGATGTCGGCGCGATTTGGACATGCCACCCATTGGAGATGATGGCGCCGAGATTAGCGGCGGGGACGACGGGGGCGGCACGGGTGACGGCGAGGGCGGCACGGACGAGAAGGAGTGAGCCGAGTCAAAAATTTTATTATGTAATTTTTTCTTTTTATTATGTAATTTTTTTCTTTTTTTTATGTAATTTTTTTAAATGAAGCATTTGCAATTTTCCCGTATTCCGTGTCAAAATTATAATTCTGTTACGTATATTTGTGAATTTGTGATTTTTTTTATTGCAGGAAGTCCTAGTGGGAAGGGCGGATTGTGAAGGGGATGTCCTAGTGACGTGGCAGTGGGATGGGAAGTCCTAGTGACGTGGCAGGAGGTGTTTTTGGGAAGTTCTAGTTGATGTCCTAGTGGGACATCCGCCCACTGAAGATGCCGTATAATTTCAATCAAATTCTAATCTCATGATTCCCATGTACCGAATGAACCATGATTCTCATGTAATTTCGATCCAATTCCAATCTCATTATAATCAGTTTTATAATCCAATTGATTATATATAGAGCATTTTTTTATCACTATTATTGTTTTGATCATACTTTTAATTTTATCACTATGGATTCTAGTTTTGGAATCCCAAAGAGAAACTAAATACGGAGTACTCCTACTCATTTTAATTTTTTCTTTTTTTTAAGGAACAACGGTGGATAATCCGAACCGAACCCGAAAAATCGAAACTAAATAGGGGTGTGCATTCGGGTTTCGGTTCGGTTTTTCGCCCTAACCGAACCGAACCCGAAAAACTGAATTTCACCTAAAATTAAAACCGAACCAAAATCGAAAACCAAAAAACCGAAAACCGAACTTAAAAACCCGAATTAAACCGAAAAACCGAAATTATATAAAAACTGAAAAATCGACGTGCGAGACAGTGGCGACCCGACGGCGGAGCATCACGTGCAGTGGAGAGTAGAGGCTGCACGCGATTCCCGACGTGCAATGGCGGTCGTGGGATGAGCAAGCGGTGACTGAGGCGTCGTTGGAGATCGGCTAGCTCCAAGCCAAGCTCGACGACGGTACCTCCGAAACGACGGTCAGTGGAACGACTCGTTGAGAGGAAGAGAGAGAAGTTAGGGTTATTCGTTTCAACCGAGATTTTGATTTGTGAGGGAGAAATGAAGGAGGGGTGAAGTAGACGGAGGGAGGTGGGGAGAAGGCGGTGTCGGAGGTTGCAGGACGCCGCCGCGAGGCGCGGGAAGGGCGGCTGCCCTGCGGCGTCGACGAGAGGGATGAGAGAGATGTAGGCGAGCTAGGGTTTGAGATGATTTGGGGATTTTTGGAGTTGTAGGGAGGGAGTAGGCCGACGGATGGGAGTACAGTAGGAGATTGGGCCATTTTTTTAAATTGAATTGGGCCACTGAAAATAATTAATTTGGTCCCGGTTTTAAGAATCATTGAGTTATTGAGTTTCCAATTAGGGTTTTACTTTTAGTTATAATTAAATAAAAGTAACATATATATATATATATATATATATATATATATATATATATATATATATATATATATATAATATAAATAATTAAATAAATTCGGTTATTCGGTTTTTTTCTTCGCCTGAACCGAACTGAACCGAAAAATCGAAATTTTTATATTTTCAAAACTGAACCGAACCGAAAAACTGAAATAACCGAACCGAATTTCAAAATTTCTGTTTGGTTTGGTTCGGATATTCGGTTTTCGGTTTTTTTGCTCACCCCTAGGTGGATTTAATAAAAGTATTCAATGATACAATCCGGAATAAAAGATCAAAACCTACAAGGAGGATACATAAAAGAGTTATGAGCTATAATATGTGCTAATATATTGTTTGAACGACGAACCCAAGCTACTACCACGTCAGGTCTCTGTAGTAGTAATTGTTGACATTTCCTATGACGGCTCCGTATTCGGACCAATCGGGTGATGTGTTCATAATGGAGAAGACTACTCCTTGTGCATCTGTATAAATGATACCTGGCTCGGGGCAGTGTTGAGAAACATATTGAAGCGTAGTACGAATGGCTATCGCTTCAGATACACGGGGAGGAAAAATCCCATACTGACAAGATGAAAAAGCATGAAGAAATAAACTATCATGCGATAGCAATAAAGAACATGTACCGATCATCTTGGACTCAGCGAATGTGGCTGCATCCGCATAACACTGCCAGCTTTTGGATGGGGTTGTTCCAGTGGCGAATTGTGGAGGTTCGCGAGGAGCTGTGGGGTCTGCGGGAGGACATGTTCGTTTTTCACCTTGAGCCATTTCCCATTCTACAAGTGTTTCCTTAACTTGGTCAACTATTACTCCGGGTGGAACACAATTTCCACTCCATACTACCTGGTTGCGCGCCCACCAAATTCGCCAAGAAATCATAATCAACTCCTCCATCAAATGTCTGTTGTTTAACTCCATGATAGTTTGATAACATTCTACAAAAGGAAGTGATAAAGTTGTTTCACATTTTCCCCAATTTTGCCACACGGCTCTTGCTTTATGACAAGTCAATAGGGCATGGTTGAGATCTTCATCCGAGGCGCCGCAATCACAAGTACTATCAATAGATATGTCGCGTTGTTGTAAGTGACATTTTGTTGATAAAACATTGTGTAACACACGCCATAGGAATTCACAGACTTTTGGGGGAATGTGGAGTTTCCTTATCTTCTTCCAATCAGTAACATGGAGTGGTTCGGATACTCTATTCAGATGTGATGCAACATAATAACCGGATTTCACTGTGTAAGTGCCGCATTTATCGAAGTGCCAAATACATATGTCTGGGGTGGTCGAGGAGATAGTGATAGATAGAATGATAGGGATGTCATGTTCGCTGAATACATTACAAACTTTATCCAAATCCCATTGAGTTTGAGACTGGTCAAGTAAGTCGGCAACGCGGAGTTCGGAAGGGATAAAGTTGTTCGCCTGATCGACCTTGAAATCATACTCTCTTGGTAGCCAAGGGTCATGCCATACTCGAATCTTTATACCATTACCAACTCTCCATCTAAGTCCCGCTTTCAACACAGCGGTAGCCTGATGAATACCTCTCCAGGTGAAACTTGGGTTGTGTCTCAAATTCGCAGATAAAAAATCACCACTGGGAAAATATCTAGCCTTGTAAATGCGGTATATAAGAGAATTTTGAGAATTCAGTAGCCTCCATCCCTACTTAGCTAGCATATCCAAATTAAAGCATCGCAAGTTCCTAAAGCCTAAACCACCGTCAGATTTTTTCTCACACATCCGGTCCTATTTCAACCAATTCACTTTTTTACCACCATCGTCTTTTGAACCCCCACCAAAGGGAATTCATCATCTTCTGTAATTCATCACATAGAGAACTTGGAAGCATGAAAACACTCATCGCATAAGTGGGAATGGCTTGTGCTACAGCTTTTAATAAAATCTCTTTACCAACTCTTGACAAAAACCTATTTTTCCAATTTTGTATGCGTGCCCAGAGTCTATTTCGAATATATGCAAAGATAGATCTTTTATTACTTCCGACAAGGGATGGCAATCCTAGATATCGACTGTGATCAAGAGGAGTGAATACCTGGATAATACTTGATAAGATCTCTTTCTGAATCTCAAACACATTTGAACTATATAAGATACCAGATTTTGTAAGGTTCACTGCCTGTCCTGAAGAACAAAAATGAATCATCTGCAAATAGCAAGTGTGAGACGGAAGGGCTGCTTCGACATATGGAGATTCCATGTATGATTCCGCGCTGCTCAGCCTCATTTAGTAAGATAGTTAATCCCTCCGCGCATAGGACATATAAGTACTGTGAAAGTGGATCCCCCTGTCGAAGACCTCGTGATGAGAGAATTGGCCCTATTTCATTTTCGTTCACAGAGATTGAGTAACGAACATTTCGAACACACATCATAATCATGGTGATCCATCTACGATCGAACCTGAGGTCCGCCATCATAACTTCAAGAAAACCCCAATCAATGCGATCATAAGCTTTGCTTATATCAAGTTTTAAAGCAACATTCCCCCCTGCTCAGCCTGAACGATTTTGTTAGGGTTTAATATACTGAAAAGCATGTTTCGAGCAAATTCGCACGAATAGGAATCTTGCTTGTATACGGAAAAACTCTACAATCCACTTTTAACCTGATTCAGTATTATTCGAGCAGTTTGCACGAATAGAATCAGTATATTATTACATTGTGTTTACTTTTACGTTTATAAGATGTTTTTATAAACATTTAAATGCATAAGAAGTAAACAAAACCTAAGTCTTTTGCTTAGTAGACTGGTTGTGGGCGTCGTCCACTTTAAGGTAACTACAGTCGGTTCTATGCAATGCTTTGCAAAAGAAAAAGAAGAATTTCACAACCTAGATAGGCTTTGGCTACCTATCGTGAAAGGTTGCAATGTCAGTCCGATTATTTCCAAGCCTTATTGAAATAAGATGACGTTGGTGTGGTATAGCACTGAATGGATCTAACAGCAAGACGTGTCTTTATGCTATCTAATGAAAGACGGTGCATGATAAATATTTAGTTCTTAATCAATGTACGTTAGCATTGAGCATACGATATTGAGTATCTACTACTTTGACTTACCAAAGGTGCGGGTTTTTCGTCACCCAACGATCCAGGTATATTGGATAGTGGTGATCATTATCTAGCGGTTCTAGGATTGCTATTATGTTGAATAGCGCACGAGGCGAGTCTCGTTTGATAATGTCCTCAAGAGGAGCTTGAACAAGGTTTTATTATTCGGAAACTGGCCAGTTGGAGTTTTATTACTCTATGAATAATAAATAAGTGTTTCTTGCTAAGTCTACTCTTGGAGTTAATAAGATGTTAATTAATTAAGTCCATAGCAGACTTTAATTAATTAATGGGCATTTATATCTTAAGCGCGGGAAATGAATAATAAATAAAATGGAAACCCGGAATACTTATAATTTCGGATTTGGATGGGGAGTTCAATATTACGTCTGTAGTGGCTGCTCGTAATATTCCAATATAAGCTTGTATTAAATTGTGGGTTCAATTTAATTAGTAAAAAGCTAATTGGGGGAGCCCATATCCAAAACCTTCCATAGATCCCTGTCTGGGCCCAATATGAACTATTATAAATAGGAGAATAAAAGAGATAGAAAAATAATTTTTTAGTGTGAGAATTTTTGTCCCTCTCTCTAATTAGAAGAGGAACGACTTTTTCTACTTCTTTTCTCCTCCGCGAGTTCTTCAGTTCCTCCTCCGTGAGAAAGTTCTGTCTTCTTTATTCGAGTCCTAGTGTTTCGATAAGATCAGCCCACCCTGATGTCGGAATACAGTTCGGGACACCAGTCAGAAGATCTGTGGTCTAGTATTGAAGATCATCGTGGAGAAGGCGCGAGCAATCGACGATTCTTTGGAGAATCAACGAGGTAAATTGGCTAACTCCGTAGCAAGCATGTTTTAGGGATTTTTTGTGCTAAAGCATGTTTGAAATTCAAGTTATGAGCATGATACATGTGATAATTACGCGAATAGATTTTGTCTGAATAATCTGCTAAATAGATCCGTATTATGTGATCCGTTAGAACGCACGCTTCCGCTACCAACCCCTTTAGTTGGTATCAGAGCCAGTTTTTGGCTCTGATAATTTGGATTTAAATTTTGCGAAATTCATGTATGCATGCCTTAATTGATTGCGAAGCATGTTCTTGGTGTTTTGTTTAATTTTTATGCATGATGAACTCAAGGAACTTGAATTTTTCGATCGTACGAGACGTGCGATCTGTCGGCGTTCGCGCCGAGGCTGATCGCACCACGCGAGATCGAAGTAGGGATGTCGAGACAGTGGGAGCAGGGGAGCTACGATCACGGGGCGACGCGCAGACGAGTGAGGGCTCGTGCGCGCCGCCGGCAGAGACTGCACTCCTAGACGAACCCGCATCGAGACCGAGAACTGGCCGAGACACCGAGGCGCCGAGAGCCCAAACCCTAGGCGGAAGGACCGAGACGAAGCTCCGAGCCACTGGTCGAGACGTGCGCGCCGACTGGCGCGACGTGTGCCGCATGAGTGGGAGCATCGAGGCTCGGGAGAGCCAAGACTGCGACAAGCTCCTGGCCGAGAGCACGCGTCGCCCGACGAGCCAGATAGGCCGAGACGGGTAGCGAGGCGCTGGTCGAGAGCCATCGCCATCCGTCGAGACGCCTGGCTAGATACGTCGGCACCCGATGGTCGAGACGGCCGAATGCAGGCGCGCCCCTACACGCAGCAGACTGCGACGCCATGTGCGTCGTGATCCAACGACGAACTCGTCGGATTTTCGTCGTTCATCGTTCGTGAGAACCTCGTGCGATGAGATAACGATGAAGGATTATTTTAATGATTATTTAATTATTTTATTAAAAGATATCATTAAAATATTATTATTTAAGGGAAATAAAATCTTTATGGAAGATTTGCCTAGATTTTAGGAATATTTTTGTTATTGTCTATATCTATGGAAATAAATAATATTATTTTATTCCTAGATGATATGGATGAGATTAATTTAATAATTTCCTAATATTCATCTAGATTCAATATAAATATGGAAATAAAATTGGAATATATCTTTTGTGGATTTTATGTATTATATAACATTTGATTTTGTATCAAATCATGGATTAATTAGATTCTTTCCTTATTAAATGGATTTATATGGATTTTATTCCTAGATAAATCCTAGTTATATTTAGAAAATAATAATCTAATTTTATCTATATCCTATGGATTTATATGGATTTATTCCGAGACAAATCCCAGTTGGATTTAGATAATGATAATATTATTTTATTCTTATCCTATGAATTTATATGAATTTATTCATAGATAAATTCTAGATGGATTTGGATAGTAATAATATAATATTTTATTCTTATCTTACAGATTTATGTGGATTTATTCCTAGATAAATCTTAGATAGATTTGAATAATTATAATATAATGTTATCTTATTCTATGGATTTATATGGATTTACTCCAAGATAAATCCTAGATGAATTATGATAAAGATATATATTAATTTATTTTGTCCAATGGATTTTAATAGATTTAATTCTATTAAAGACAAATCCTAGATGGATTAAAATAAACATTAATCCATGTTACCCTTATCTATTGGATTTATATCCTAGATAGATTAGGATAAAGATAATATATATAAGAAAATCCTTTTTTAATTGGATTTAGATAAACTTATTTATCTTAGAAATCCTATGTAATGTATGATATATTCTAGATATCTATTCTAAATAGAATTAAGATTTGTATAAATCTTGGTTGGTTGGATTTTATTTATCGTATGGATTATGATGGAATCGTTTCTGTCTAGCAATATCCTAGAACGATTTAAATAATGATAATCCTAGATCAATGTTATCTTGAATTGAAGGATTTGATTTTATCGAAATAAAATCTAGAATGATCCTAAATGGATTTAGATAGTTAACACTATCTTGATAAATCCTAAATGATTAAGGATAATAATTATCCAAGATAAAACATAATTATTTAATTGATTCTCCCATGACTAGATTAAATAATTGTCGTTAATTATCCAGCGTGTGTAAATGCCATGCATTAAATGGAATTATCTGTTTATTTGGTGTTTTTCTATTTTAAGTGGATTATCTGCCTTATCTGCTTATGTGATAATTATGCAAAAACCATATAAAATATCTAAGCGATAATTACAACAAGTGCATTGTATATGGTCTCCATCAATTGGTCTGCAATTTATGAAGCTTTTTTCTAATATTATCGCCACCTGCTCTGTGGGGACAATAATCCTAAGAAATAGCGAGTTCATGAGGGCGAATTTCTCGAAGATAAATAGTATGAACTAGAATGTGGTTTCTAATATTATCGCCACCTGCTCTGTGGGGACAATAATCCTAAGAAACTGCGAGATTCAGAAGTTCACACAGAATTTATGAGATAGCTTGATCTTGTTAGCAGCACATGAGCATTGTTATGGGAGTGTGTTGTAGAAATGAGACTCTGTAATGCTAAATTCGGTGGTCGTGCTTAGGCAACATTAGGCGGCCATGCCACTCTGTGGTCTCTGGACTATTCGTCGGTGTTGTGACCAGTAAAATTGTAAGATTTTAATGCGTATTGACTTCCTCTGGAGGGTACAAAATTTTAATTTTACAGTTGCAAGATACATAATTGTTTTGTGGTTATTTGCGATTATGTATTGAGCATGAGTATGTGATAATAAGTTTATTTGCCAAATCTTCATTATGTCATTTATATATTGTCTGCGATCTTAAAGGTATAAACTCGAATGCCAAAATTATGTAGACTGGAAATGTAAATGGATAAGATTCTCATCGCTAAAACAGGAAGTTTATACTCAATGATTCATGTCCTCCATTTCCTCGGCATAATTCCATGAAGATTGTTCGAGAATGCTTTTTGCATGTACTTGACGAGTTCTTTAAGGAATACGGTCAAGCTATTTTCTTTTAAGTAGCATGACAAGTCTTGGTTATTGACGATGAAAGATGGATATCAGTAGAATCTGTCAAGATGATTCGATTGGAATATCCTAATGGGACAGAATATTTTGAGGAATCGTTTGATCACTCAAATAGTTTCTGACTCAAGTCATCGCCTGGAGTAATAAAAAAATGACTAAAAGAAGGTTTAACCGAAAAGTAGAAAACCTTCAGAATATTAGTCGTTATATTACTGTTAGAGGAAAGTAACATGATAGATGACGAATTCATATTGGCTGCCTTTTTCCTAAGTCCTAGTTCATATGAACAAAAGACTAGATAAGGAAATAGGAGAGCCTGAATTGTCATCAAAATTTGTTTAAAGCGAGTGAAGATGCTTTGCAAGTTGGATTGACCTCTTTTAAAGAAGGACAATGACTTACATGACAATGCAACTTCTAGGTAAGAGATCTTGATCCAGTTAGGTATTGTTGCAGTGGGAGCTATTAATGCTCAATTATTGTTTTATGGTTGATGATTAAGACATCATAGTATTGAAACAATATAGATGCAACAAGATTGAGTATTAAACAACACATCAACTTCTTAAACCATGAATGATAAAGTATTTAGGCTCTTAGTCTTAAGGCCAAGAAAATACTTAGTTATTGCTCAAACTGATCTAGACTATCAAGATTTTAACAACTTGTTAAATAGCTTGAACGTCGAGAATGTCTTTTCGATGCACTATGAGTTAGAATCATTTGATTCATAATACTTATAGAAGTGCAACGTAGAAAGACTAGCAAGTCTCAATGGTTTACACCAATTAGGAGACGAGCAAAGTGTTATGATCAGAAGTGGGAGTCTAATCTCCATTAACGAATCCAAGTATTCTTTCAAAGAATGGGATAGTTATGTAAGAAGGAATCAAAGTCTTTCTAAGACAAGTTTGATCAAGTGATGAGTTGTACTCATGAAAATCTTATCATTAATGGGATAAACGTTAGATACAACGAGATACACCTTAAAGAAACTACCATCATCAGTACCTTCTACAAAACACGAGTTGTGGGCTAGAGCGACTCTAGTCTAGCACATCTCAAGGTGTAATGTTGTTCCAACGCATGTTGGAAAGGTATCCAAGTAATTGGAGTTGTGTACTGAGGTATGTTTTAAGGTTGTCCCAAATGATGTAAGATTATTAGTTCTGTAATCTTCAAAGATAGAATTCGTGTATGAAGATCAAGAAATGAACTAAAAGCCTAACAGCGTGATAACTCTCAGTACAGAGAGAGATATCGTATTTACCACGTTACCAAAGACTAATACCATTAAAAGCTTATGCACTAATAAAATCAACTTCAACACCTAAGATTGTTAGAATCATGTCGTAGTGGGAGCGTTCCTAGGAACATAACAGGTTCATGGGTCTAAGAATGTCGCAAGACTCGGTCTTAGATGAACTTGAACATATTCCATTTAACTACAATGTAGAATTGGTTCATTTGGATATTCATCCTAGGAAAGGTGATAGATTCCTAACTACAATCTTAAATAGACAACATGTTTTACAAGACTTGCAATACTACCTACAGGTTGTGTCAGTCAGTGGGAGCTAGTACATTTGCAAGTGTAAATGTGGATCTTAAATGGCTAGACAATGACAATGGGCTATGCCCAAAGAGAAATATCATCTTCTCGCTGTTTTTGTGCCAAGATTTGTTCGATCCTATTGTCTATCAGCACTCACATAATTAGAATGTATGTATCATGATTGTCAAGACAGCTTTCTATTAATAGAAGTCTTGAAGAAATCATCTACATGGAACATCCTAATAGGTATGTAATAGAGGGCAAGAAACACATGATTGGAAGCTTATGAAGACCTTTGTGGTCTTAGGCAAGCATCTAAATCAGAGATAAGTGTTTTGTCGAGATTGTCAAATGTTTGGAATTTGACATGTGCTCTTTAAGTGTGTAGTATGCACAAGGAAGTTGAAAGTGCATTAAATATGGTATTATTGGTACTCTATGATGATGAAATCTATAAAAGTTGCAAACAACTAAGATTGGCATCTAGCGTAAGAAACTGGTTGTCTACCCAGTTTAAGATAAAGGATTTAAGAGAAACTAATTACATTCTAAGCATCTAAGTCTTTAAGATTGCTAGAAAGAATGTTGAGATTCTCTTAAGAATCCTATATCTATACATAGCTTGGAACATTTTAGCATTGGAAATTCCATGAAAAGGTTGTTACCTTTCAAGATGGAATTGTCTTGTCTCTAAACAAGTGTCGTTTGACGCTTAGTGAGAACAAGAATTATGAGACTAGTTCTGCAGATAGATGTCTCATGTATGTTATGATGTGTACTAAGTTTGATATTAGTTGTGCTTTAGCATAGCAAGTATATATCATATTAACCATGGCAAAGGACTTTGATTGAGGTAATGAATATACCATAGTACTTGAGAAAGACTAATCGCTATATTCTAGTTTACCAGTCATTCTTGTAATGTCCTTAGGGTTACACTGACTAAGTCTTATGACTAATCAGTGATCGAGTAAGTCATCCTCAGTTTATGTGTTTATATTAGGAGTATACTCCTAGTAGCTTTGATCGTAAGTTTGAGTATGCCTATGAGTATTTTTACGCTAGCACAGGCTAACTCAAGAGGAACACGAGATCATAAGCTAAGCAATCACATAGAGAGATGAAATTAATTAAAGATCAAGAACGCAGCAAAGACATAGTGACGCAAAAGATATTATCAGAGAACAATCAAACAGATTTTTCACAGAAAAATGCCTTTGTGGCAACATGTTTCAAACATGATGTGAAATGAATGGTAGTTCGATATATCTAGCTCCAATACATGCTTTGTGTATAAGTGGGAGAGTTTTTTGCAGTGGGTATACTCGAAAGCATGTTTTGAGTATAAGTGGGAGATTGTTAGGGTTTAGTATACTGAAAAGCATGTTTCGAGCAAATTCGCACGAATAGGAATCTTGCTTGTATACGGAAAAACTCTACAATCCACTTTTAACCCGATTCAGTATTATTCGAGCAGTTTGCACGAATAGAATCAGTATATTATTACATTGTGTTTACTTTTGCATTTATAAGATGTTTTTATAAACATTTAAATGCATAAGAAGTAAACAAAGCCTAAGTCTTTTGCTTAGTAGACTGGTTGTGGGCGCCGTCCACTTTTAGGTAACTACAGTCGGTTCTATGCAATGCTTTGCAAAAGAAAAAGAAGAATTTCACAACCTAGATAGGCTTTGGCTACCTATCGTGAAAGGTTGCAATGTTAGTCCGATTATTTCCAAGCCTTATTGAAATAAGATGACGTTGGTGTGGTATAGCACTGAATGGATCTAACAGCAAGACGTGTCTTTATGCTATCTACTGAAAGACGGTGCATGATAAATATTTAGTTCTTAATCAATGTACGTTAGCATTGAGCATACGATATTGAGTATCTACTACTTTGACTTACCAAAGGTGCGGGTTTTTCGTCACCCAACGATCCAGGTATATTGGATAGTGGTGATCATTATCTAGCGGTTCTAGGATTGCTATTATGTTGAATAGCGCACGAGGCGAGTCTCGTTTGATAATGTCCTCAAGAGGAGCTTGAACAAGGTTTTATTATTCGGAAACTGGCCAGTTGGAGTTTTATTACTCTATGAATAATATATAAGTGTTTCTTGCTAAGTCTACTCTTGGAGTTAATAAGATGTTAATTAATTAAGTCCATAGCAGACTTTAATTAAATAATGGGCATTTATATCTTAAGCGCGGGAAATGAATAATAAATAAAATGGAAACACGGAATACTTATA
This sequence comes from Salvia splendens, assembly GCF_004379255.2. Classification (NCBI taxonomy): domain Eukaryota; kingdom Viridiplantae; phylum Streptophyta; class Magnoliopsida; order Lamiales; family Lamiaceae; genus Salvia; species Salvia splendens. The sequence goes on along the minus strand of NC_056047.1, from coordinate 18,059,045 downwards.
ATTTCGGATTTGGATGGGGAGTTCAATATTACGTCTGTAGTGGCTGCTCGTAATATTCCAATATAAGCTTGTATTAAATTGTGGGTTCAATTTAATTAGTAAAAAGCTAATTGGGGGAGCCCATATCCAAAACCTTCCATAGATCCCTGACTGGGCTCAATATGAACTATTATAAATAGGAGAATAAAAGAGACAGAAAAATAATTTTTTAGTGTGAGAATTTTCGTCCCTCTCTCTAATTAGAAGAGGAACGACTTTTTCTACTTCTTTTCTCCTCCGTGAGTTCTTCAGCTCCTACTCCGTGAGAAAGTTCTGTCTTCTTTATTCGAGTCCTAGTGTTTCGATAAGATCAGCCCACCCTGATGTCGGAATACAGTTTGGGACACCAGTCAGAAGATCTGTGGTCTAGTATTGAAGATCATCGTGGAGAAGGCGCGAGCAATCGACGATTCTTTGGAGAATCAACGAGGTAAATTGGCTAACTCCGTAGCAAGCATGTTTTAGGGATTTTTTGTGCTAAAGCATGTTTGAAATTCAAATTATGAGCATGGTACATGTGATAATTACGCGAATAGATTTTGTCTGGATAATATGCTAAATAGATCCGTATTATGTGATCCGTTAGAACGCACGCTTCCGCTACCAACCCCTTCAGATTTTTCATATGATGAATTAGTTCGAAAGTAACCTGGTAAGAGAGACGAGGAAAATAGGTAAGAGCATCTATAAGGGGAGATGTAAATGGAGAGGTAAGCTAATATAATTATCATATTTACCTTTTTTTTATGAAAAATAATTCTTCAAGGGGATAGGTATTTGAAAAAGTATTATACCTTTTCCCATTTTGAAGAGGTATTTTTACCTCTCCATCAATGAAGAGGTAAAATTGTATAACTACCATATTTATCTTTTTTTTTCATGAAAAACCATTATGGGGAAAGGTATTTGAAAAGGTATTACACTTTATATTTTTTAATGCATTTTGTATTATTATTTTATTTTTAAAAATAATTTACCTTTTTATACACCTTTTTCCTTTGATAATATATTTCACTTTTTAAGAGCATCTCAAAGGGGAGAAGGTATATAGAATATGTATATTATGTATTTACCTTCTTAAAAAGTGAAATATACCCTTTTAAAAAGTAACACATTCCAGGGAGATGGATCAATTATTCAAAGCGTTTTTGTCTATCTCCGAAGATTCAGAGATTGGCACGAACCAATCCGGGGACCATTTTTTGTGCGCATCTGTCGCCGGTACAATCAAAACCGGCCGGCAGGAACAATCGAGCGCAAAAGAGAGTATGGTGCGCAATGCCATATGCAGAGCCAACGAAGAAATCCAAAAGTTCCAGGGTATTACCTTCAGGAAGAGCGGTCGGCGGGGAGTGGCAGAAGCGAGGTCGACATGACGACCTACCAATCCCAACACTACAAACCGTTCAAGTACCTCAATGTTTGGCAGGAGGTGCGTGTGCATCCGAAGTATAGGGGGCGTATCATCCTCCTCTAGCTCCCTCCGGAAAACGGTCGAGGTCGGTATCCCTATCCGACGCCGGCTCCGATGAGGTATCCACCTAGCTCGCCAGAGCTAACTTGGGTAGCCCCGACACCGGCGTGAGTAGTTCCCAACGCCGGCCGCAAGGAAGGAAGAAGTCGACGGCCAACCGCCGTCGCGCCGCGACTCCATCCGCCCCCGATCCAGCTCCCGCTCCCTTTGTGCCACCTCAACCCCCACCAACTCGTTGTGGGGGGTTTTGGCCCAACTCAATTTGGCCGATAGGTCAACTATGACCCCCGAGCAACTTCGATCACATGTGGCAATGATACGGGGTCTCCAAAGAACTTGGGGGTAAAGCCGGATGAATAGTCTTCCACGGGGGTATTTTTAGCCTTTAATTATATAATTTTTATTTTTTATGATTTTAATTATGTAATTTTTATTTTTTAGGAGTTTAATTATGTAATTTTTAATTTTTAGGATTTTAATTATATAATTTTTAATTTTTAGAATTTTAATTAAGTAGTTTTTATTTTTTTTATAATTTGTAATAGTATTCCGGGTAATTTTAATGCATTTTAATATTGTGAAAATGTTTTTATTTAAATTGAATAATAGAATAGTGGGACCCTTGAGCTTGTCCTTGCAGAAGAGCACGGATGTGGGTGTTGTGCCCTTGCCTAAGGACAGGGAGTAAAAGTGGGTCCGGGCCCACATCCGTGCTCGTTGACAAGAGCACGGATGGGAATGCTCTTATTAGATTTTACCTCCCCATCCTCTCCATTGATGGGGAGGTAAAGATACTTCTTCAAAATGGGAAAAAATATAATACCTCTCAAATACCTCTCCCCTTGGAGAATGGTTTTTTATGAAAAAAAAGGTAAATATGGTAGTTATATTAGTTTACCTATCCATTTACCTTTCCCCTTGAAGATGCCCTTAATACAAGTTTTGCAAGAAAGATACATTTCACTTTTTAAGAAGATAAATACATGATATACATTTTCTATATACCTTTTCTCCGTGGAGAGGCTTAATACAAGTTTTGCAAGAAGGGGGATTCTCAGGTAGTTTTTCTCTCTTTTAAATATACCATGTTAGACCATCACCGTTAAATCAATTATGATAATAAGTTATACTCAAAGGATTCTCAAGTAGTTTTTCTCTCTTTTAAATATACCATGTTAGACCATCACCCTTAAATCAATTATGATAATAAGTTATACACAAATCAGATTTTGCAAAACAAGAGTGATACTGAAGCTCACTCTGCATCAACCATCAACATATGTTAAAAAACATTCCACACAGCAAAGCAACCTCAAAATGGGAAGTTTGCAGATGTCACAGCCCGAAAAAATCCGTATAACCTGTTTTCTATTTTACGTTTTCCCACCCATTTTCTTATCATTTCAAAGAAGCGACCGTGATTTCTCCACACCAAGAAGTCTGTCATTTACTACTTAGGGCTGGAAAGATTCTTGAGGTCCCTTTCCTTTGAATACCATTCGGGTATGATCTTGGCAGCGTGGGGGTAGAGATCCTTGTAAGCATTCTTGATCGTACCTTCTGCCACTGTAGTAGCAAGTGAGATATCTGCAAGCACACCATTTCCAAGTTTTAGTGGAGGAAAGAGGGTATACAATCGTGATAGCGTGAAATTACAAGTGCTTACATCACCGCAAGGAATACGCAGTTGTTGTCATTGCAATATGAAATATCTGAGTAAATACAAAACCTCTTACCTCTTAGGGGTTTCTTGGCTTCGGATATCTGGGTTATCATAAAAATGATGGCTGCAGCAATAGATATTGGGCTCCTCCTGCAATACAACATCGATATTATAGGCCAAGTGGAGGTTAGCTATAAGTTAGCGGAACTTCTCAACCTGATAGACAGATACTACAACCAATGAACCAATCATTATTATGTATGAATTGAACTGCAATGAATCATGCTATCAATTGGGTTGTACATAAACTATAACTCAACAGCATGTATATCAACATGGTTAACAAAGTTCCTACTTTCTATCTTTCCTCATTCAAGCTCTAATATTGAGTAGCTAAAGGTTCACTTCTAAGAATGAAACAAGGGTTTCAAATCTATGTGATTTAACTGGACCATCTTAAGATAACTTCCAAGAACCTTCCGCACTATCCAATTTGTCTTCAACCTTCTGAGCAAAATGAGAGACAAACATTCTCAAACATATAAAATTTCTTTATGCATCATCAGATCTCAAGAAGTCAGCCATGTGTAGCTTTTATCTAACTTCCCAGTTTTTTAAACACAGCCAGCTTTCAAACTTACTAACTCTTCGTACATTCATAAAATCTGTAGTCATGTACTATCACTTTCTTGTAAACACAAACTATTAGGCAGGAGGGTTTAAGTTCAAACAGAACTGCCATAAGATGACGAGGCCAGGCTACAGTAATGAAATAGTATGAAAAATTGTCAGGAAGAACTTCCAAAGAAGCAAGAATATCATAGTACCTGATATCAAAGTTCCCTGCCTTCTGCACAGTTTCTTGTACAGCTTTAACCTCCTCATGGGTCATGCCAAGATTAGAACAGAAACGTCTCTGTATGGCAGACGAAACCACCATCATATTTGAAATTAATAGAAGAATCGTAAATGACAGGTTGCAGATCAACAAATGACTATCTACATTAGCAGCAGCCAGCATGTTGCAGTAACTTTCTTAGTTTCCAGAAAAAAACTCACCAGATAATCCCCTGGACGAATCGTTGTCAAATCCACTGGTCCACCCTTATCAACCTTCAACTGTTTCACTATAAATTCTTTTGCCCGGCCAATTTCTTTCTTTGTTGCTCCCGCAACAATTGAGCATATTTCTAGTTGATACTCACACGATTTAGAGGAGACTTCATACAACAGGGGCCAAACTTAAATGATATTGTACTAGTTATCAACGTGATATAAGGAGGCACCTTTTACTGTGCGTGGTTTGCCTTCCTGCCTACAAGCAATATAAATGCAGGCACCCACTAGGGCGTCCAAGTTTCTACCCCTTGTACACTTCTGATCTTCCAACCTTTTATATATTTCACTTGCTCGATCCTTAAAGACAGTACAAACAATGGGGTTACCACTTACCATCAACCAATATGGCTCAAAAAAATTGAACATCTACATTAAGAAAAATCATACACCAAAGCACAGTAAAAAAAATGATAACATACCTTAATGGTTGTTACAAGGCTCAACCTGAAAATAACAAAAAAATGCTTAATGTAAGCTACATTTTCCAAGTAGTTTTCACATAAAGCATTAACAACAAACCAAGATAAACATCGTACATCAGCAATATAACTTGCATCTTGAAAAACATAATCAAGCCACATATTGGCTACCCCAATTACTAACCATTCAAACTCCTTCCTAACAGATAGAGCTACTAAATTCAACACCAAAAGCCAAAATGTACAAAGCTCATGAAAACACTGAAATTCCGTCAATCTACCAACATTTACACTAATTCTGCTTTCCAATCCTCGAACCAATCAACACAACCTCTCCCCAAAGATTAAGACTCATAATTGTGATATATTAGAATCCACACAGCCCTAATCGAGTCAATTTTATCAAAACCCTAAACTCCAACACCTTCAGCCACTTCAAAAATCCCACTAATATCGAAACCAGCCTAGAAAAATCAATCGAAGGCGGACCTATCAGCCATGCTAGAAATCGCCTTAAACGCCATGAGCAGAGCCCGGTCGGGATCGCCGCCCCGGTTCTGCAGGCGCGTCAGAGAGGAGTCCACATTGGAGCCATTCGGAGCCCTCGAGATGACGGTGGAGAGCGCGGCGTCCCCCAGAAGCGGGTTGACGGGCCCTCCGACGCGATTGGGGTCGTGGTCGCCGGAATCATCAGCGAACGTCCGCCACTCCGACGTCTCGTCGATCGAGCGCGCTTCCAGCACGAGGCCGCACTCGGAGCAGACGGTGTCGCCCGCCGCGTGATCGCACACGACCTCCGTGTTCCTCTTGCAGTCCGGACAATATGTGTCGGACATCATTGTGTATATAATCGAAACTTCCCCCAAATTGGATAGGTAAGGAATTGAAAACCGCGAATTGCTGTGTGTAGGTGAACAATTTCTCTCTCTCGGTGAAACGAGGTCGAAGGCAATATGAGATACAGAGAGAAACGGAGAAGGAAGAGGCGGTATATATAGGGAGGGAAAGGGGCAATGGATTGGAATTTCAATTTCGGAGCGGGTCGGGTTTTACAGCTGGCAAATAGACACGTGGAAAATACTCAGGACGTGTTATTTTCGCTATTGTAAATCTTTGGCAAATAAATCAAGGGAAAAAGATAAACGTACCTAAATTCTACCTACGTAATACTCTTAGCTCATGTTTGGTTGTCAGAATTCTGTCTAGGAAAGTAATCTGATTCCTTAAATTTTAATCAAACTAGGAAAGTAATCAGAATCTGAGAACAAGGAAAGTTAGTACAACTTTCCAGTAGTCTAAATCCTAACTATTCTTAGATATTCTTTTTCTCAGTTGTAGGATTTTTACATATTTAATGCAATAATTTAAAATTATAAATTATGGTACTTAATTTTATTATAATAAATTAGCACGGTTAAAATTATTATAATTATAACTATATTTTGTAATATTTCATACTAGTAATTAATAATTTATAAATTAATTAAAATATAATTATATAATATAAATCGCATAATAAATAATAATTATTATATTTTATAAATTAATAATTAATCAATAAAGTCGTATTGAAATTTTAAATTATAAAATTTATTCAATTATAATATACATAAATATTATAATAATAATAATAACAATAATAACAATCATATTTATTATTATAATAAATGAGTATAATACTGTAACTATAATTACAATTATATTATTATATATTATGATGGACAATCCATATTTAAATTATTCATCATAATAATAAATATAATAATATATTAATTATTATTTGTAATTAATAATTTATTAAAATTTATATTATTATTGTTTTTCATAAATAAAAAAGTAATAACTATATTTTTGTTTGGTGTTTAAATTAAAATTTAAAATCTTGATATTTTAGGGGTACATCTATACTATTTGGCTCAAAAAAACAACTGATTAAAATTGATGAACAATATCACATGGCAAGCTGGAATTCACTAGAATTTATTGAATTAACTTTGAATCGTATTTTATGTATTCACTTCAATTTTTTAATTAATAATTTTAACGATATTTAATTACATAAAAAATATTGTATAAATATGATTGAGATTAAGAAATAAGATTTTCATATATTTCGTTTTTGACGATTTAGACTTTTGCATAACAATTGACATAAATATCAATTAATTTATATCTTGCAGTTAACATAATTTATTAAAATTAAATGAGCTATTGTTTTGTTGTGTGTGTTAATTTGTTATATTTATTTATTAGATAATATATATTTTTATTTTTTAAGTTTTATTTATTCTATTTTTAACTTTATTATGCATCTTATTTTATGTGTACCAAAAGACATTTAAAATATTATGAGATCTATACATTTATTCTTTACTTTATATATTGTATATAACTTGTGCTCTTTTCTTTTATTAATTAATATTAATTTTATTGATATTTTATACTGCATTTTATTTATTTTAAAACCTTATTATAACAAGAAAATAGATTAAATTATTACTCCATTATTTAAAAAAAAGTATATATATTTTTAGATGAATAATATGTAGGTGCATATGTGTTAGACCGGATTTGTGGATCACTTTGTACTTAAAACACATATGTTATGAAATGGAGTATATGTTTAAAGAGAAATGATATGATACATATCTTATACAAGCACTACTCTCGTTTGACGCGCATTTAGTATTTTTTCGATTTATATATTTAGTTTGATTTCAATATATAAAAAAATGTTATTGAAATTTTAAATTTCACAAAATTCATAAAAATCAAAACTTGATTTGTTATTTTATTAATTTATTTGAAATTATATAGAAATCATTCCTTATATGTTATTCTTATTGCATATCTTTGAGGAAATTTTTAAATATATTTGACATGCAATTTTATTTACATTATTGTTAAACTTATGTAGTGATCAATAGACATTAATGTTACTTGAATATTAATAATATACTATTGTTATAAAATATATTAAATTCATGAATATTTAATTGTGCCCCCTCTAGAAGGACACATGATAGAAACTAGATATAGTGTTGATGCACCATAATAAAGTTCAATGTAAATGATAAAAAAAATGAATTAAACAATCGATTTAAAAACAGATAAAGTGTATAATTCTGAATAAATTTACTTATATTTTATGACTTTTTAATACATTTAATCTTATAAAGTCCACAAATATTTATTCAATAATTTATGGATATATTTGTTATCAAGATAATAAATATTTTCAAATAGAACTGCAATATAAAAAAAAAGTCAACTATTTCTTTGATTTTATTAAAACTTTCAATTCTACTTCATTTATAACAATAAATAAAAAGTAAAATAAGATGCAGTTATTTTCTACTCTCTATAGCATCAGTGAAATTTAATTAAACTAATAAATAAACAAAATATAAAAAGATTTCATTTCGTAATTAGACTTTATAAGTAAATAAAGCATACAAACATTATCTTAACATAATTATAATTTTGAATTTGTTAGTATTTCAATTTTTAAGTTGAACTAAATTTTATAATCTATTTTAATCTATAAACTTAATTTAATTTCTATAATGTATGACAAAAAACTAAACAAACGATCAATATACAATATCACACTTATAATTTGCAAGTACTTTAAATTTCAAATTTAAATATATGTTATAACATTATAATATTATAAAATAAAAAAAAATGTACCATGCGTATTCATACTTGTATGTTAAAAACAGGATTTTCCGCTCATGGAAAATTGTGGATGATGAAAAAGAAGTTGATTATTATATACAAAACCGCCAAAAACATGGAAGATAGAGGAGAAAACTCAACTGTACACACTATTATGTATTATCAATCAATCTATTATCTATTTGAACTTTGAAGAGAGATGAAAGAGGAGAGGAGAGAAAACAACTCTTACGATTTCAGAAATTATTATTATTATTATTATTATTATTATTATTATTTGTATTAAAAAAAAAACTCTTACGATTTCAGGAAAAAAGGTGGAAGAGAGGAGAGAGAAATAAGATAAAAACGCGTAGTATGCCATTTTTTTCTGCATATCTATTTTGACTCTTTTCAAAGGATACATGAGTAATATACCAATTTATTTAAAAGTAATTAAAAATTATTAATCGGTTATAAATGTGAAATACCTAAAAACTCCAATTATGTACGTAGAATTTATGTACATTTATCACTACTCATAAATTAAAGTGGCCCCATTAAATATATTCATTTTTTTCTGGACACAGTTATAAATTTTGGAGACTATACAAAAATTTAGGAGGTAATGTACGTATTTAATATAACGAAAGAAAATATATATATTTCACTATGAATAACTATAAAATATTTCGACTATTTATGTTACGAGGGAGTGTTATATTACTAACTCAATACTTAATTACTAACTATAATTAAATAATAGCACTTAGATATTCAAATCAATGGTTTATATCATCAGCCCAGAAATGTCAATACGATAAAAAAACGTCAATAAGGATATTAAGGTCAATTTACAACAAATTAGTTATAACTAAATTTTGAAAAATATCACATAACTTTAAAACACAACATAGTATCAAATTAGTCAAGAGCCTTTGTCCTAGCGGCAAAGAGCTTAGACATTATTGCATGAGGTGTCGAGTTCGAGCACTCTTGACATCAGTTGTAAGGATTCTAATGAGATCTCACTTGCATATGTTCTGATATCTAAGTTTGAAAAAATAAATAAAAAAATTTCAATTTTTTCGTACAGCAACAAATGTCAACATAGTATATAAAATATGTAAAATGTCATTCTTAAAACAATGTGTTGACATTCACAAAGCATTGTGTTGATATTTTCAAAACACTATATTGACATTTTCATCTAAAACCGTAATTTGATAGTTTTTTTTATCTATTTCAATTTAATTAATAAAAAGAAAATTACACGTGCCAAATTTTATACCACTAGATTTCTAAAATCTTATGGTCTTAAATTAGTTGTAGTAGTTAGCAAGTAAAGGGTGAGTGAGTTAGCAATTGATCACTCCAATTAGGTTATGAATAACAAAACCAGTTTAGAAAAAATAAAAAGTAAAGTCTAAATTTGATTTCTTATATTTGCTAGTATATGTAAATCATGTTGTAAGCTGTTTTTAGGGCTAGATTTTAGAATTATTTTCATTTTTTGGAAGGTAGTTTTTTATGACTTGATTTTAGGGATATTTTTATTTTGTGAAAAATAATAAATTATATGTATGTAATTAATGCAATGTTAGAAGCGTTTTTTTGAGCTAGATTTTAATGATATTTTCATGTTTTGGAAGGTAATGACTAGATTTTAGGGATATTTTCAGTTTTGTTAATGAAAAATTATATGTATGTAAATTTGGAGGCGGTTTTAAAGGGCTACATTTGGGGACATTTTCATTTTTGGAAATAAAAAATCATAGATATGTAATGTTGGAAGGGGATGTTTAGAATTAGATTTTAGGGATATTTTCTGTACCAAATGATCGTATATATGGCACTGCATATTTAAAAATGGTAGACAGATATATAACAAATTCAAAACTAATAGTAGCAAAATACAATTAATGATTCTTGCATACCGTCTTTATGACTTTTATTTTCAATATTCTATAAAATTGTGAATAACACTAATTTTTTTATTGGATCACATGTTTATTTTATGAAAATTTTATATTTCCAACGTGTTACGTAAAATTATCCAAAGAAATAAAATAAAATATGATTCCTTTTAAACATGATGAGATGTATTATAAAGTTATAATGTCATATAATTATCTAAAAGATGTCCTGTATTTTAATTGATAAAAATATATTGAGAAATGTTTTAGAGACATAATGGCAGTCATAATGAGGTTAAAATGGTAATTGTATATTATATGGTATTTTTAATTGAAATTTTATTTTATGTATTTACTTTATTACCCCTATATTAATTTGTTTATTTATTACACCTATAACCCATTTAAGGATATAAATGTAGATTATGCATATATTATGCATGCATTTAATTAACACGTGAATCATATATACAATCTTTTAAAATATGACTGGATAATTTTTTTTATCTATTCCCCTTTTATTGCATTTATTTAAAGAAAATTTTAAAATATAGAGTAGTACAATTTTATTAGCAAATAAAAAATATTGGATTTCTTTACAAATTAGTTTTATAAATTTTAGTTTAAATAATTTAATAACAAATCATTAGAGGTATTAAAAAGATCTAATATTATTAAACTTTAAATAATCAGAGTTATAAGTTTGATATTAATTTTTTACGTTCAAAAATTTAAATTTTTTTAGGACAGTACAATCAAAATATAATTACATGTCCTTTATTTTTAACATTTTAAAGCTACATATTTAATACTAGTATTTGATATTGTATAGTAGTTTATGATTCTTTTATATTTTTCTTATTCAATTCGTTGGCATGTGATATATTAGAACAATCTAAAATTAGAAAAGTGGATTCATTCAATTATAAATAATAATTTACTATTTGATTTAAACAGTATGTGAAGATAGTGAGTCATTTTGATTTTGGGGGTTTATTCATTTCATGCTTTTCGCTCTTTGGTAATTCTTCGGCTGAGGTGAGGGAGAGAGAATTGGGGATGGCGAGAAACGCAGTGAAGAAAGCATCCTTAGTGGGTGAAATGGGCTTCATCAAAGGCGGCGGTAAGGTCAATTGGTTCCCCGGCCACATGGCTAGTGCCACTCGGGCAATCCGCGACCGCCTCAAACTCTCCGATTTTGTCATCGAAGTACGTGACGCCCGTGTAAGAATCTCTCCAATCCAGCTCTATCGACCTTCACTGGTTTAATTTTCGTAAATTCGTTTATTTTTTTTGCTTATAAAGTTGAGGATGTTAGTGAAGAAGCTGCAGAAATCGACGACGATGGAGAATTTGAGGACGTTAATAGAGCTGTATTTGTTGAAGCCGTCGAAGCTAATCGAGCTTGATTAGTTTCATTTTTCCCATGTGTCAATTAATAATTTTTTAGGTTATCAAGTTTTTCTGGAACTGAGGATTTTAATTGAGCTGTATTTGTAATGTTAGTGAAATTAGGTCGTTCTATCAGTTGAATTTGGGATGAAGAAATAATGAGCCTTATTCTCCCATGTTTTCTCTTCTGGGAATGAGACTATTGCAATTACTATGAAGATGATTCAGATGAATAATTTTTTATGAGTTTAGTTAGTTTGTTCTCTAGATTTTTGCCACAAAAAGTTCTTTCCATAAAAGAATAGATTTTTGTGATATTTAAGTAATGTAGATATGATGTCTTGATTATGACTATGAGTAACCAACTCCTGACATAACTCTTGTTGAATTCGTGTAGATACCGTTGTCATCTAAAAATGATGAGCTGCAGCCTTTGCTGGCGGGTAAGAAGCGCGTTGTTGCTCTCAATAAGAAAGATTTGGCCAACCCCAACATCATGCATGTAATACTTTGGGATTCAAGTGTATATCTTTTATGTGTGTGTGTGTGTGTTTTTGCGGGTCTGTGCACATTAGGCTGTTTGTAACTATAATGTTATAGAAATTATAGTTAAGCGTCTGCCATCTGCTCTTTTAATTTCGTGCAGAAATGGACTCGGTACTTTGATTCAATCAAACAGGACTGTTTAACGATAAATGCGCACAGCAGAAGTTCTGTTCAAAAGGTTGGTTTTGTTTTCTGTTTGTGTATATGAATTAGGAGCATTCTGTTCAAAAGGCTGGTTTAGTTTTTCCTCAAATTATAAGTATTCACAACCATGCCTTGCAATCAAACAACTAAATTGTGTAACGAATCAAGATTTTTCATAGCTGCTCGTAAATGTAACTTTTTCACCTCATCGTTGTAAGTTTCTTCCTAGTGTTGCTGACTTGTGATTGATGTGCAAAAGCTTCTAGATCTCGTAGAGTACAAAATGAAGGAGGCTATCTATAAGGAGCCGACCCTCCTTGTCCTGGTGGTCGGAGTTCCCAATGTTGGAAAGTCTGCACTGATCAATTCCATCCATCAAATAGCATCATCTCGGTTTCCAGGTGGGGTTTCGTTTTCACTACCATTTATAGCTTTCCCTTACTCTTAAGCTGTGGTAAGCAAGCAATGATGGTCGAAGTTCCATCATAGTGCAGGAGAAAAGAAAGCGAGCTACTGTTGGACCCTTGCCTGGAGTCACTCAAGATATTGCTGGATTCAAGGTAGACATATTCGTCCCAAAATAAAATCGGAGAAATATCTTACTAATAACGACTTTGAGATTCTTTGCTCTCCGTAGTTTATGTCCATGCAGTTTGCTAAGAAGTTTCAACAACTTTGGATGTGTACACTGTACATATTCGTATCATTTGCATGGCCGTTTGTGTCACTGATATATCTGTTCCAGCGTTATTATCTGTTCAATATTTTCAACTTCCCGCTACTCTTCTCAATGACCTAACTTGATGCTGAATCTTCTTCTAGATTGCGCATCAACCTAGCATATATGTTCTTGATACGCCGGGAGTGTTGATTCCAAGTATCCCAGATATAGAAACGGGGTTAAAGCTAGCTGCGGCAGGTTCGTGTTCTTTCTTAAGGCTGTTTTTTGTTGTTGTGGATTTGGTTTTTTGAAGATTCTACATATATATATGGACACATGCCATTACATTATTGCACACATCATATTTAAAATACTTCAAAACTAGTGGAATTAAATTCAAAATTCTATCAAAATGTTCAACCTCGTCTAAAGTTGTTCAGGAATAAGTTAATCGTGGAAGCTTCAAGTGGGAATGCTCCCTGAAGCAGCTATCATCTCATCAAGTTTACTGTTATCTTTGGCAGGTTCAGTGAAGGACTCCGTAGTTGGCGAGGAGCGGATAGCTCAATATTTGCTAGCAGTGCTGAACAGCCGAGGCACTCCTCTTCATTGGAGGCGATTCATGGATGCAGGAAGTGACAGGCGTCTCGAAAGTGTAGATGATAAACCTGACTACAGCCTTGAAAATCTTTTGCCAAAGAGGAAAAGACCTCCTATCATTAAATCTGATGTTGTCTACATCGAGGTAAAGGAGTGTTGAATGTGATGAATATGAAACTATAGTTATCATTCTTACTTTTTTCGACTAATTTGCAGGATGTTGTGACGCGCGTTCAAGGGGCGCTGTGCAGGACTCTAATGGAATTCAATGGAAGCTTGGAGGATGAGGGCGAGTTTGGAGATCTTATAGACCAGCAGTTTGAAGCGCTGCAAAAGGCTCTGAAGATACCCCATAAAACCTCAGAGGCTCGAACAATGGCGTCCAAGAAATTCCTCACACTGTTCAGAATGGGCAAGCTTGGGCCCTTCATCCTTGATGATGTCCCTGATCAATGAATCCACACCCAGTACGTGCTAATTTCTCGACTTTTCCTCTTCCCGTACGGATACATGTAGGGTTAAGTAGTGTATTTCATCGGGCGTAGCTTCTCGATGCAATCTTGGGAGTGAGGTCAGCTTTTCACCACCTCGCTCCAGCAAGTTTTGATGATTTGTCTATTACAGTAGTTCTTGGTTTCGGATAAATTAGAGCTATAAACCTTGTCTATAAGAAGATGATATCTGAATATTTTTTCAGTTTTTAGTATTGTAACTTTTGTACACACGATTCTCATAACCGGTCGCCTCCAATTTGAATTTCATTTTTTTGAGAAAAAACAAGCGAGTGAAGAACTTTTTAATCCATTTTACCAGCAATTCTTTCACCAGTAAGAAAAAGGCAAGAATGGTTTTAAATTCGACTAAATTGGTATTGTAGCATTTTCTTATAAAAAGAGAAGGATTTCAAAAGAATAATCATTTTCGTTAATGAAGTTTATTTAGCATTTTCACTTTTTGCTTCTTGCTGCTCTCTTCACAACATTTTTCGATTGCCCTGCGCCACTAATGGAAAGATACAACAACAATATAAATAATACTAATAATATTAATACATAATTCAGTTTATATAAAAAAGAAGAAAACACAATAACCATTTTCCTTCTTCCTCTTCTTCTACTCCTTCCTCCCTCAAAATTATTACATGTATGTCTCACATCATCTTCGCATTCACTGGACATTGGATAATTATTATTTTTTGAAACTTCATGAATTGTAATTCAAATTTTAAAATGAGCTTGGCCAAATTTTGTGATTTTACATGCAATTTTCCCTTTAAAAAAAGAATTAGTGCTCCCAGAGAGACAAGGCTCGTTCAAAGTTATTTGTTGTTTGCATTTAGTTGGGGTTGTAAATGAACATTAAGCTACTCGTGAGCCTCAGCTCCATACAAGCTCTTGAAGCTCATTGATAGTATACAAGTTGACCCAAACCTGATTTCGAGCTCGATAATTTTATTGAGCCAAGCTCGAGCTTTATGATGTGTGGATTATTCACGAGCATGTTTGCGAGCTTCTGTCCATGATCCTTCAATCGAGCTCGAGTAACATGTCAATCACAAGCACATTTTGAATATTCTTCTAGCCTTGCATGAGATCGCTCAAACACAAATTTACTAATATAGATGAGCCGGGCTCGAGCTAAAATGTAGGATCATCCAGTATCACACAAGTCGAGCTAAAAGCAAGCTTGAGCTCGGTGATTAGATGGCGAGCCGAGCTCAAACACCTGAATATTAAAGTAATCCAAGCTTTAGGGCTCAGCTCGGCGAGCTTGTTTGGTGGCATTACAAATTGTTCGATTTAGGGTTCCATGTAAAATAAATATACACTAAAATGAATCGAAACCTTCCTTGTATTTTCCACCTTCCATGAATCACAAGTAACGTATCAATAATACCAACAAAGATCATACAATTCGTGAAGCAATATCATCTGCACTCCTTCTAGTCTCATAAATAGTGTAATAGCAATACATTTACACCCTTTTGATCAAACACGTAAAATGTAAAAAATGGAGTACTAAAAATGATCAAAAGGATGCAGGAAAAAAAAGAAAAGAAAGTTGAGTAATGCAGAGAAGAGTTGAAAGCAAAAGAAAGGAACCAAAACCAATGCTAACGATTTGCAGCAATGGCGAGCAAAAATACTTATGAGTAAGTACGTAGGTAGTTGTAGTAAGAGATAAGGTGCAGTTGAAATATGAGATGAAGCACGAAGACCTGAGGGAGAAATGCGAGTTTTTTAGAAGAGCTCAGCTTTCTTTTTGAGAAGGTCTTGCTTCCATTTCGGGGTCTTATAGAAAGCTCCTTTGCTCATCTCAAACACTGTCTGGAATTCTTCTTCAGAAAGATAGGCCTAATAATCAGTGCATGTTCAAAGGGGATTAGTCTCATTGTGATGATTTTTGGAAGAGATGAATATGATCGAAGATCATGTAAGCAACCTCTCGGTGTTTGGAATCAATCCCTCGGACGGACTTGGATTTGAGCTGCTCATAACTATATGTACCCCCGTATTGCTCGTTTTCCTCCTCATTAGTCTCTTCAGTAGGCTCAGCTCGCTCCAAATTTTCTTTGGCTTCTTCCGCAAAGGGAGAAGCATCTGTGTTCCTCCTTGGAGTTCGAGCTGTAGAATAACAAACATTTTGCATTGGGTTTAATTCAGTATTCAATCAAATGAACGTTTAGTTAGAGAGAGAGAGAGAGGAGATGGACAGGTAGAGAGAGAAAGAGATACCAGTAGGACTAGCTTCTGCATGTGGACTTCTGAGCCTTCGACCTGGAGATGATTCGGGTGATCGTTTCTCAGCAGTCAAAACAGAAGATAAAGCAGCCACTGCAGCAGCTCTCTGCCCTTGGCCCTTAGGGGCTATGACTGCTTTCGGAGATGAAGTAGAATTGAATGCAGAGTTCAAAGCTGCCAAAGCTGAAGCCCTTTGAGTTGGTCCCCCGTTATTCGAAGAATTGGACTTATCCTGAATTTCACACAGCTTAGCCTTAGATCAAGCAAATGTAGTTCAAGAAAAATGCTGAAACTTAAATGTAATACACTGAGCAAAATGCTTCGTCAAATGTAATACTATTGCATAAACTGGAAATTTACCTCATTGCCATAACCAAAGAGTTGCAAAGCCTTCTTTTGGAATGAGTTCCCATATACCTGTTTAAGGAAAATAAGAAAAAAAGCCCTCATTTCAACGAACAAGCACAAAAATGTGTTTGAGAAATTATAGAATTTTAAGCACATTGTGATCTCATTTAGTACGAAAAACCATGAATATGTGTAACATACACTTGCTTTTGCAGGATCCCATGAAAAATATGTGGTGAAGAAGCATGGCTCATTTCCTTCAGAAACTTTATAAAGTGGAACATTTGGGGCCAATCCGTCAAGTGAGGCAGCCATCTCCACGTATTTCTGTTGTAAGTTTCAGCAGTCAATAAAGCAATTCTCGAGAGAACAATTTTAAGAACGACCTCAGCAATTGAAAACATTTTAGATGATGATCACTAGTACTACCTGTCCAATCTCGAAAGCAGATTGCTTCTCTTTTGTGTCCACTAATTGGCCAACCCAAACAATCACTTCCGCATGTGTATCAAGTATCAACATATCTTCCGTTAACAGATCATCTTGAGAGAATCTGTATATTTCTTCAACCTATCGTATAAAACACAGTTTTTAGTGCTTGAATTGCTACAAGGGTACTTCATGAATCATGAAAAATACTCGTTACATCATGTACCTCAAATTTTCCTGGATTCCATAAGCCAGCATGTCATCATAATAAAATGATTCAGAACAAGCAAAACATTGTTACTTCCAATATATCCAGGGAGGAATGAAAATTGCATCAGAAATGTTGGTACCTTTATTAATGGAGTAAGCAAACAAGTGAGGATCCCTGGGAGTCTCGGGTGTGGACTGCTTACTGGTGTGGGGCTTTTTCCCTCCGACAGCACCCCAAAAGACCGAGCTCTCGGTTCCTTCTTTAGTGTGCTTGATTGGTGATCCAGGCTAGGTTTACAAAGAAACACGGAATTAATATCATCAAATGCAAAACGAGATGTACCTAACAGAAATAAGCTATTCAAAGTAGACAAGATCTTTGTAGCAAGTACAAATCCATAATTTAATATTCAAATAAAAAGAAAGGCATCTTATGCATGACTATTCATAACTTTTAAAGTGCATACCTTCAGAAATTCTGCAACCTTGACTCCTAATTGCTGCTGCTCAACGGTACTTTGATTCCCTATCCAACAGAAATTTGTTGTTCCAGATTGAAGCACAAAACACTGATTCGAGTTCAATGATGTGGCCACCTACAAAGACAGAAGGGCTTTGAGATAACCATAGTAAATAAAGATGATCAGATCACATGATGAAGCCAATGATATCTCATTTTGGGAAGATAGATATCAATAGAATTATTATCCAATTTAAAATTCAAATTGGATCGTTAAACTTGTCTTGCAATTCCATTCCAGACACAGTTTTCCAAATTCATGGTGATAGTTACCAGGTAGTAATTCAGATATGGAAGATGTTAAACATGGTGTATTGCAACTTCATAGGTTTCTATCTCTTGATTCCAAGATTGGTAGCTCAAATCTAAATATTTCCCGAACCAACATATACACTAGGATTAGGTATATATTTATTAATTGCCTGGAAAAATCAAATTAGTCGGTGGCTAACATTTACTGAGAAATATAACAGCATTTGTGGATCTTTTTAAGTAGTAACATACAATATTTGATTAAAGTGAAACTCGGATTTTTGGAAAATGTCGAAAAGAAATAACTTCAAAATTGAGAATCACATTGAGCATACCGTATCAACTTGCAGAGCTTTATTATTATGCACAGAAGTTCCAGATATGCAGAATAATGCAACACCATCGGCAGTGTAGGTCTCATCTTTTCCGCCCTTTTCAGCTATATGATCCTTGTAACCAGAGCTCATTCCACCCTTAAAAAAGATTTAAGGTTGTAGTAAATGTTTGACACTCCTTTTTTATTTGTTAAAAAAGATTGATCATGTTACTTTCCAACGACAAGAAGTGAAAGGCACCTTAAGGGTGACCATGGGCTGGAATATGGCTATAAACTGAGGTGGCTCTTTCCCTTGATATATCCGGCTCTGCCAAAACATTCATCATGTCATAACTTTGTAATTCACAAGTATCTAATTTTAGTGAAACCAGGTGGAATGCTACCTGCACTGGTCTCCCTTTTAGGGTGTTATACATTGTATTACACAATCTAGTAGCTGTCTCTACTTCTTCCTGGGGATTGGAAAAGTCAAGTTTGATAAAACGATTAAAGGATTAATTTCCATTGAGTATAGATCGCTTACATAATGTTTAAGAAGCAATGTACCTGAACACTGTCTTTCCCAATCCAGCTACACAAATAGAAATCTTCCTTTCTTTCATGGTGATTATATGTGTAAAGCACAATGTAGCAATCCCCACTGTAAAATTTTCCTATTTCTTCTGCTGGAACTGCAGTTTTCTCACTGCCATTGATTCGCCAAACCTGGAAATATCGCTCAAAAGTTCAAAACATCTTCAGGTAAGAAAGTACATTATACCAGTCTCAAACATGAAATGAAATTAAACCTCTAGTTTTCCACCTCCTTCAAGCAAAGGAGGAACGATGCCCTCGACAACTGGAGCATTTTTAGTAGCTGCCTTTACGCCACCACCTTTCTGTTTCAGTAAGGCTGAAAGTTTTTTGGTAGAGAAGTTCATACCTCAGCCGACATGTCAGTAAATATCTATGTAGCTCAGGACTAAAATGTACCTGCTACTTTCCCCTTTCCCTCCTCGACAACAGCAGTAGTTGATGCCACTGGCCAGGAGTCAAACTTGGATTTGAAAGCATGATTCTCATGACCTTGAATAAGCCGGATTATTTGTGTTGATTTTGGTCTACTTTTGCTAGTAACAAACTCCTGAAATTGTCACTTGGCTTTGAGGAATAAAATTAATCATATTTAAGTATGAATATGGGAGGTTAGATTTCCACCTCTGCAGCTTGGCTAGCAGCTTTTCTCTCGTCGACTTGAGTCACTCGGCCAACCCAAAGAAATATCTCATTGCCACAATCCAACAAATAACATCTGTTATTTTCAAGAAGTGACTTGGAAAGCTCTCCTTCTATGGCATTAACATTGCCATCTTTTATGCTGCGAAGAAGAAAAGCAATTCATCGAGATTAGTCCATCCAGTAAATAATCGGGACAATCATTTGCACCTCGACTAATACATTGAGGAAAAGAAGAAGGTTTTATGGAAGAACACAAGACAACATGGATTTTAACACTTCGTATACATTTTATGCCACTTGATGGTAGGCATACAACTTAGGAAACTTTTGCGATCAAGAACTGCGACAGATATTGCTAAACAACTACCTGTAAAGTTGTGGGGAAGTCTTATCCGCAACAACATCATCGTCAGTGATAACCTTTTTACCAATGGGTGCAAAACCTCCGAAGAGAACCCAGAATTCACCAGAATCTGATTCAGCTTTTAATTTTCCATCATCTGTAGACAGAGGAAATAAAAATAACAGAAATTATCATTACTTCCACATAGATAAAGAAGTGAGCATTGGAAAAAGAAAAACAGTTCTCACCAACGATTGCAACATCACAAGTCCCTTCGTGGTACTTGTCCTTCAGAAACTGGACTACTTCTAATGCCTTTCCCCTTTCTTGAATGTTGGAGTTTGCACCATTGAACTGATATATCTTGTTTTCAGTGTCTAGAATAAAGACATCGTCGTGATTCAATGATGATCGGGAGAACGGGACCTGCATTACACAGAGACAAGTTATTATACACAACCAACCAATCTTCGGGTGTCTTAGACCGGGCGCAACACCTATTCTACTGGTCAGCATATGGATGCTGCCTACCTGTTTCAACCTTACAACACGTTTTCCTCTACAGATGTATAATCGAGTTTTAAACTCTTCTTCTTTGGGTGTCTTAAAACCGGATGCAACACCACCTTCTAGTGGAATGATACAAGGTTTAAAGTATGACAATAATTTGTTGGACTCGTGTCCTTGCAATTCTCTGTACTGAATAGCACGGCCGCCAAGAACTGCATCAAGTTCGACAGTTTTGATAGCCGCAGTCCCTGCTTCATCCTAAGAATACGTGGACATCATGTATAAAAAATAAAACGTGACTAGAGTGCTTCAAATAACAATAGAATCGAACAGAATCATACTTGGCTAGTATCCTTTCCGAGCCAGAAGTGTACATCATAATGATAACCGCCTCCTCTTCCAGCAATTGTCTAGACACAAAAGACATGGAATTAAGTCTAGAATGCATATTTCTTCTCCTTCTATGAATAGACACATTACTTAAAACGGACGAACCTGTAGAATGATATAAGAATCTCCGGAGTAGAATTTTCCATAGTCCGGTTTCGGCAAGGGAACAGGTTGGAAGTTCTCAATTCTCCATATCTCTAGCCCTCTAGCTTAGAATTAAGTTTAACAAGATAGGTAGATTCATGATGAATACATGACAAACTAAAGATGCAAAAACCATCCAATATGTACAACACTTAGGCCATGCTTGGTATGATGGAATGAATGAGGGAATGGATGAAAATGCAAAGAAATCCAACGAAATTTACATTCCATTCCAACCTCCATTCCATTCAACCCCCCACTCCATCTCACCCTCATTCCATTCCATCATACCAAGCGTGGCCTTAATTAGGCAACAAGAATTGTCTCCATAAGTAAGGATACGCTTTTTGACCAACTCCCTGAAAAGCAGGTTCCAGAGATTTTGCTGCGTTAGCCATTAGGTTATACTGTTCTTGGTCGTGGAATGGGAACTAGATTTCTCCGAGCAACTGATGGTTGAACTGGCGTCAGCAGATTCAATTGCTGAAACAAAGCAACGAAAGAAATTCTTCAAACAGCTATCCAACACAAAAAATTACAAAAAATTATAGTTTTCCTGCTAAAGATTCAGTTATTTCGGTTCAAGTGATGATATCTAATCGGCAAAAATATTTCAGTGTTTACTAACACCCCTACCACGCAAAACTAGCATCCAAAACAACTAAACAAGTATAACATAAACGAGTTTCTTGGTGATTGATCATACTAACAAAAGGCAATTGCCAACTAAGTAGTCAGATATTCAACACGATGTTGATCACAGAAGCCTCAGTTATATTCAAACACTTGCTATAATTTTCACAAACCTTAATTCTAAACCAATTAATAGAGCTAATCAATTCACAATATTCAATATAACAAAACATCAAACTGCAACTCCACCTTCAAGGCCTTTCCCTCGACCAATTTACTTATTAAACTCGATGATCGAATATAACACATTCTACTCTAGGTGACAAATCAAACTCAAACATATACTAGTACTACTAATTAACAAAAATCACCTTACTCTTGAGCACTTTTTCAATAAATGATCATCTATTGCAGAAGATGAAGTAACCTCATGACAGTAAATTAAAGCATTTCCATCTCACAATCAACCGATCATACCTCCAATCAACAACATCCGGAAACAAAAAAAGGCAATCACAGTCATGATAACAAAAATTGGACGAAAACATAATCAGAATCCCTAAAAAAGCAACAAACAGAGCCAATCCAATCACCAAAACCTTTTGGAACTCCTACTTTCAGAAGGTGAAAAGTAATGCGAAAAAAGAGAAAAGCAAAGGTGATGGCAAAATGAAAGGACAAGTGAGGTAAATGATTCACATTAATAGAGAAAAAGGTAATTGAATCATTGCTGCATGAAATCTACACGGCTGAAATCAGCGATTCTGTGATTGCATCTCTGTTTCTGATCACACGATTCCTAAATTCGACGATAATTATATTTTACAACGGCGTGTTTTTTGAGGCAGCGTTTGGGCAACAATGGAGGAGGAGAGATAGAGGAGGGAGTGATAAATATAGAGAGAGAAACGTTGAGAGAGAAAGAAGGCGAATGAGAGAGAGAGTACATAACTGAGGAAAGATCCGGTGATGGTGGCAGCACCAGCCATGTTGGCTTTTCTTCTTTTTATGGGCCTCCTTTTTCGGCTTCTTTAAATTCACTTCTTATATTTTTTTCCATTATAACTTTTGGAGAAATATTGTTGTCATGCTTTATTAAGAGCATCTCCAATGGCGGACGTCCGGTCGGACATCCGCGACGGGCGACCGGGACGTCCGCCATTGTAACGAAGCAACTCGGATACGGACGTCCCGTAAGAACGTCGGATGTCCTCGGACGTCCGGGCGACGGGCGGGCGGACGTCCGCCATTGTGGCGTGGGTCAGACGTCCGGTATTAATTTTTTTTTTCTTTTTTAAAACTCTATATATACGGCTTGTTTTATTACTATGTAATTTTTTTTTTCGAATCATGTAAGTTTTTTTTAATGAAGCTGTTAATTTTTCTCTTTCGTATTCGTGTTGAAATTTTATTTCCGTAAACGTAAATTGCTTTATTTGTGAATTTGTTGTTTTTTTTATTGCGGGAAGTCCTAGTGGGAAGGGCGATGGGAATGGCGGATTGTGCAGGGGAAGTCCTAGTGACGTGGCAGTGGGATGGGAAGTCCTAGTGACGTGACAGAAGATGTTTTTGGGAAGTCCTATTGGATGTCCGAGTAGGACATCCGTGCATTGGAGATGCTCTAACCGTTTTCTTTTAAATGCTTATGACATAAGTATTTATGTTTAGCAAACCCACAGAAATTTCGTTCAAATTTCTAGTTTGTAACTGTAATTATCTCAATATCTGATAACAAAAAATTTTTAGTAAATTATTACTTTGATATGGTAGTTGAAAATTTATAAGTGTATAACGGTACATTACTGCTAGCGAGCTAAAAGATGTACTTATTTATTTATAAAATGACGTTGTTTGATTAAAAACATCAACAAAATATTTCACGTTGGATTTTTTGCTGATTGATTATTGCCAATATATCCATACATAATACGGAGTAGTAATTTTTTTGGCTGATTTTTAAAACTAGTAGACTAATCCATTTTCATTACTTTTCCAAAAAATTGTCTTCATATTTTTATCAATTTTTTTTTGCATTTTCAAAGCGTGGCTACACATGATCTGCGAGCATTTACTATGATCGCAACTTATTACACCTTTTATATCTCATAAATTGCGAATAGAAGCAGCAATCTGTTATTTTCTCCTTTAAATTCAAAGATGGGGATTATATAAGATGATACATACGGTTTTTGTGATTTGTAGGTAATTTTGTGTATTTAATTTATGATCTTTGTCGTAATTTATGAAATATAAAATGTGAAACATATTATAGTAGTATGTCTGTATGTGTAGACATATGGGCAGAGTGATACAACTCCTTTATTTCCTAGTGATATATAATGAATTGTTATATGATAAAACTAATTTAACAAATAACTCAGCCAAACAATTCGCACTCAATTTAATAAATTAACTCGAAACGTTTTGGAGAATAAATTAAATACTAAAGTCTATTTTAGGTTTAAACAAGCGACTTGGTTTAGAATAAGAATAGTATGATGAATTAAAACTGTGATTGGTCAATTTTTTTTATTTTTTTAAAAAGTGATGATTCCGTTAAATGTGATGGCGATAATTTGACATAATTAGTTACTTAAACACAAGACTAAAATCCATTTTTATCCATAACATGGTAAAATTTTACGTTTTACAATATTAGATAAAGGTGTGGATATAATATAACTGAAATATAAAACCTTTTCTTATATTTATGGGGTTCGCCTTTTTAAGATAATTTTAATGAACATATATATTTTTCGCACTTTAATGATATGAACAGATATTTGTTCGACTTTTTTGTCTGCCGGCTCCTGCATTCATGTGGTTTGTGGACCATACAGAACATTGCAAACTCACCTTGTTAGTGAATTTTGCTCTTTTTAATTATTTCTGTTTTTGCTGAGAGAGAATGTAGAAATAAATTTAAATGTTTATTGAAACAATTTTTTAATTGCATATCATTATAGGCGACACTAAATTTAATTGTGTATATTTAATTTGTTTGTTTGCTTGCATGCATGTTGTGAATAATAGACTTATTTCTCAAATTCTTAATAACATCGACTTAAATATAATAGGGGGTAAACTGTCAAAAAAATTAAGAAGTTTAATCAAATTTTGGGATAATCAATAAAAGAATAAAGTTGGATTTATTTGTAACTATTCCATGATGATTTTTTCGGATAAAATTGTACTTGATGTGGCAATTTAATAACGTGGACGCCATTGTAAGCAAGTCAAACAATATCATCTTTACATAAAAAAAAAATAATATTATTTCATTAAAAAAACATCAACAATATATTAAATTAATAATAAAATATGAATAAATGAATTAGTAGAATATAAATTAGGGAAAATATATTCGTACATAAATTCTACATACATAATGCCCTTAATATTTTAATTGGACCAAACCAGTTTAATATTGACCGGTTTTAATATAAATTATATTATTTATTTACTAAATTGTCCCTATTATATTTTAAATCCTAAAAAGAAAATATTAATCTTGATATAAATCTCCAAATTAAGATCTCCATATCTATATACTCCTACTCCATCGATTAATCTTTTAAAGTTCCACCTTTTTTGCTCCTTCAAATATTTATCCATCGATTAATCTCGTTTGTTTACTCCTTATTCTATCTTGATATTTCCTAGGTGATTTATTAATTATATTGCTAACCAAATCTCCTATTCATACTCCCTAAAATTAACCCCAAATTTAAATCTCCTATTCATACTCCCTAAAATTAACCCCAATTTAAATCTCGTATTCATACTCCCTAAAACTAACCCCAATTTTAAATCTCCTATTCATAGTTTATCGATTAAATAATAAATATCCATATCTGATCCTGAAAAAACCATTAATTTGTATATTATATATATTTTTTTAATTAAATTTATATAATGTTTTTAAAATAATTGAGTTTTTACCTCAGGGCACTATAACATCCATCAAATTAAAATTTGATACTATACTTATGGCTTTGATTTTAAGATTTTTTTCTTTCTAAAATTTGATTTTTTAAAATTCTATTACAACTATCTTGGAACGTTACAATCGAACCTCGATAAAAAAATCACATGTTATTATCTTATCTATTTCATATTTCTAATATATTCAAATGATAATTTCACTTTTTGCTGTATACAATACTACCTTTGTCCTATAGAAATAGGCTTAATTTTCTTTTTCGTTCGTCCTACTAATTTAATTATTTTAGAATTTATACTCCGTATTTTAATTCTTAACTTTTCAAAATAATAATTTCTTTAATTTATAATTTTTGGAAGATTATGTTGAACCCCGAAAAAATAATTAATCGCAAGTTCATAACTTATCTATTTAATATTTTAATGATATGTGACTAATATTTTCTCTTTTTCGTTATACCAGTATTAGAGTTCTTAGCTTAAATAATTGTAACATGCAACAATTAAATTTGAATATATGATATACTATGAAATAGTACTCATTAAGTTTACGGTTTTGATTTTAAGAATTTCATAGTTTCAATTTGAATTCTTCACTCTCTAAAATTTTAGTTTATTTTAATTCTTATTTTTGGAACACTACATTGAACCTCGACAAAATAATCACATGTTCTTAATTCATATATTTAATATTCTAAAAATATATAGTTAATATTTTCTCTTTCTTTAATTTATAGTTTTTGGAAGATTATGTTGAACCCAGAAAAAATAATTAATCGCATGTTCATAACTTATCTATTTCATATTTTAAAGTAATATTTTCTGTTTTTCTATATAGAATATTAGAGTTCTTAGCTTAAATAATTGTAACATGCAACAATTAAAATTGAATATATGATATATGAAATAGTACTCATTAAGTTTACGGTTTTAATTTCAAGAATTTCATAATTTCAATGTTAATTCTTTACTTTCTAAAATATTAGTTTCTTTTAATTCTTAGTTTTTGGAACGTTACGTTAAACCTCGATAAAATAATCACATATTCTTAATTCATATATTTAATATTCTAAAAATATATAGTTAATATTTTCTCTTTCTTTAAAAATATTAGAGTTCTTGATTCATTCACTATACGAAGCAACAAATTAAAATCTTATCGTACTTATACTCAGTATGATATATTAATACTGATTGAGATGCGGTTTTGATTTTATATATACATTACAAAATTTTATTTTTTTTAATTCATTTATTAATATTTTAAAGCTATATAATTAATATTTTTTCTTTTTTATAAAACATTAGAATTTTTAGCTCAATTTACTGTATAATGCAAGAAACTAAAATTTGATCTTCAATGTAGTAATAGTGATACTAAGTATTAAAGTATGCGGTTTTTCATAATTTGATATTAATTTTTTACGTTCCAAAATTTTAATTATTAGAGCATTAAAACTCAGTCAAAAAAATAATTACATGTTCTTAACTCATAGTATAATTTTCATTCTAAAGCTATATAATTAATATTTTCTCATTTCTTTACAATTATTAATATTGTTAACTCTAAAAAAAATATTTGATATAGTATTAGTAGAGTTTACTATTCTTTATATTCTTAATTCTTAATCAATTCGTTGATATATAATACATTAAAATAATCTAAAATGAGAAAAGTGAATTCATCCAATTATTTTCGTATTAAACAATAATTTATTAATTTTTAATTTTTGAAAAGTTATACTCGAATCTCAATAAAAAAAACTGTATGTTCTTAACTCATCTATTTAATATTTAAAGTATAAATTTATATCTTTCTCTTTTTTTTTAAAAAAAATTAGAGTTTCTAGTTCAATTAAAATAAAAAATATTACATATAATAAAATCTACTCCCACCGTCCCTCAAGAATATGAACTCTTTCCTTTTTAGTCTGTCCCACAAGAATATGCACTTTCTATTTTTGGAAAGTCTTTTCTATCTAATGAGGTGAGACTCATTCTCCACTAACAATATTTTATTTACTTTTTCTTTCTACCTCTCTTTTACTTCACCAATTTTACATTAAAACTCGTGCCGACCTCAAAGTGCATATTCTTTGGGGACGGGGGAGTATTAAAAATAACACAAAAAATGAAAACGATAATGAAAAAAAGCTGCATCTAGTGACTAAATTATTTTATTATAAAATTCAAATATGAATAAGAAAAATATTTAATTATTTATAATTTTTTCATATTATTAAATAAATCATTTCATTACTACTGCATTGATAAAATGTTTCAGATAATTTAACGAAAAAGAACAAGTTATGAAAGAATAGCACACACAAAGAAAAAGGAAAAACAAAAATAAAACTATGAAATGATTAAATAAAAATTTATCTGAAAAAACATACTCCCTCCGTCTGCCATTAAATGTCCCATTTTTTCCCCTTTTTAGTCCGTCCGCCATTAAATGTCTCATTTCACTTTTACTCTATTTGATAAGTGGACCCTTTCTTCCACTAACTCATTCTACTAACTCATTTCACTCATATTTTATTATAAAACTAATATATAAAGTAGGACCTCGTCCCATTAACTTTTCTATCAATTTTCATACATAAATCATACTATATATGATGAATGAATAAAAAACTTACTGTAATATACAAAGACAAAATTATTGAAAAGGCATTTTGCACTGTTTTTTATACTATATCAATTCTCGTAATCTTGAGCACCGCCATCGTCGTAGTCCTCCTCCACGTCGGCGATGCCGTCCTGATACTGCTGGTTCTCCGCCACCAGATCATTCTGTGGCTCTCCGCTTCGCCGCTTTGGTGAACTCCATCTCTTCCCCAGTGTACAAATGCAGGAAAACCTTCCGGCCGATCATCGCCGTGAACTGCCCGCAGACGCGGCGGAACATCTCCTGTATCGATGTCGAGTTCCCGATGAGCGTCGAAGACATCTTCAGCCCCGTGGGAGGAATGTCGCAGACACTTAACTTGACATTGTTCAGGATCCACTCGACGAAGTAGGACGAGTTCTTGTTCTGTCATCGACCTCCTTCGTGGGAATATATGACGGCTGAAAACCACACGAGTTCACATATATTTCGAAGACGGAGAAATGGGAGAGAGAAAGGAGAGAGTGTGGGGTGAGAGAAAAATCCTCAAACGTTTATGATATATATATTATTAGAGTGAACTGTACAAAAGGGCACTAACTTTTCGCTGTGTAACAGCAGAGACCCCTAACATTTAAAAATCTCATCAAAGGAATCTAACAAAATATGTAATCACAAAATGTGTTTTTTCGGACCATAACACCCTCAGGGCTTGGAAGGGCAAAATCGCCCTTTTGTATGGCCGCCACTGCTGCATGCAGTGTTGATGGGATGACGAAAAGTTGATGTGACAGCAAAGCATGGGTCTTGTCCCCTATTATTTTCCCATTCTCGGACCTGCATTGTAATTTCCAATATTTTGCCATTTCGCCAAAATAATTAGGCGGTTGCTGCTCTTTCATTTTTCCCTCCAATCAACTTTCACTTCATCATTTTCGTCTGGCATAACACTATCTCACCACAATTTTCTACTAATTCTCGGAAAACGCCGCTGCCTTTCACGCCATTTTCATCAATGCCTCCAAAACGGAGACGAAGTTCCGCCCGTAGTTCTTCAAGGGGCAAAAAGAAGCCGCCAACGTCATCGTCTTCGTCACCATCACTTCCGGCATCACCTAGATACGGTAGAAGGGCTCGACCGGAGATAATCGACGTAGACCCAGAAACGTGGAGCATTCGCGATCCTCGGCTGGATTTCTTTGTTCCGGAAGACGAATATAGTAAGTTCAAATTTAAAATTCCAAGCAAGCAATTTTGACTGTGATTTATGTAACGACCCGCTAAGCCGATATTATTAGAAACAATATTATTAGCTTGATTACATATATAATTGACCTTTATGTAATTAAATCCGAGCTACGAAATCATCGTCCTTTGTTTGACGTCAAGTAAATGAATAGAACACGTAGATATATTACATATGCATAAATATAATAAATTTAAAACAAATAAATAAAGAAGAAAAAAAAATTAAAATATAATGTCCGATACATCCAACAGAATTTATAACATCCTACGATTTGAGAAAATCGGGTACTTCAACGAGGTCGGCCACCAACTTGAGCTGATTATACCTACACCAAATAAACAAGTAAATAAATAAATGATAAACATATATATACATATATGTAATATTAATAATTAAAAGGAGAGGCAAGTCCCAAGGCTTAATGTGTCACTTCCGACATATCATTTAATGCTGCAACCAAAAGGGCTTAATTATTTTCCTACACCTCACTTAAAGCTACAACATCACTACCAAAGTTCTAAAGGACAATCATTCCTTGTCAAAAAAAATATTAATAAAAAAAAATTGAGATAACATCTCTAGATTTGTCAGGTTGCTGCCACTTTTGTATATTCAAATATACAACCCATTTCTCTACACACAACTCACACAAAAGATAAAGAGTACGAAGGAGATTGCACAACTTCTTCATTACAATCTAACATCTTTGCACAAAAAAAAAGGTGAATCTCAAACCATCCTTTTTCCTTTACTTTTACATACAAGTATATGCATTTTTTTAAAATCTGCCCTCCCTAGAAATTTCAATCATACTGTACCTTCACTACTTATTCATCCACATAGCAACCATACACTCTTAGTTCACCAAAATCACCAAAATTTGTAGATAAAAAAAAACAATTAGGATCCTACTGCTTTTACAACTAGAAAAGGGACGAATACTTATCTTTATGAACTTGCCGGATTCCGGCAGTAAGCTTGACACTCCGACGCCAACCAACGACGACCCTTGCTCCGAAAGCCACTGTTTCCGTATCTTTAAAAATCTGGAAAATTGAATGCAAATAACAAAGTTATCAAAAATAAAAGTAATAAAATCTTTAAGAATATATATATATATATATATATATATATATATATATATATATATTGAAAAGAGAGAGGCTGACCGAGAGAGAGAAAGACGGAGCATACCGACGGCGGACCTCTGGGAGGAGGGCGACGAAGCCGCAGCCCGTGCATGCGCGGCGGCGAACCTGGACGGACGGAGGAGGAGGATGGCGGCGCGACGGTGAAGAGGGGAGAGAAGAGAGAGAGATGAGGAGGAAGGGAGCACCGATCTACCGTTTTCCGGAGACGACCGGACTGCCGGAGGAGGGCGGCGAAGCCGCTGCCTCTGCATGACGGCGGTGGAGGAGGATCCGCGGCGGTGGCGGATCCGCAGTGACAACGGCGACGGTGCGGTGAAGAGAAGAGAGAAGAGAGGAGAGGGAGAGAGAAGATGGAGAAAGAAGGGGCGCCGCCGGAACGGCGGCGCTGGTAGGGCGGTGGCGGGTGGCGGCGCCGAGTAGGAGAGGAGGGATAAGCTGCTGTTTTTCATTGTGTTTGTAAATGAGGGAAGAAGACAAATGGTAGGGTATTTAGTATGTTGGTTTCTTTTGTGGGCTCATGAATTAATTAAATGGGCCATATAATTTATTAGAGCCCAACTACTTCAATTTAATTAGAGGCTTCAAGGCATTTCAATGCATAGGGTATTTTGAAGCCCATTTCAAAATTTAATTATTTGTGAGCCTAAGAATAAAATAAGCTAAAATAATTAGTAAAGTATAGAACACCAATTTTAGTTGGAATAGAATTTGCAAACAAAGTAAAAATAAATAATGTAAGAAAAATCTTAATGAAGGATAATCCCACTAATAATAATAATAATAATAATAACTATAATAATAATAATAATAGTAATAATAATAGGGTTAGACCTTAAGATCTTTCTTTCTCATTTAATTATATCAGTTTAAAACTAAATTAGTATTTCCTATTGTGATATTTTTTTTTCAAAAGGTTACCTTCGCAAGTAACGTTGGAATGAAAGGTTCAAGTTAAAAGAGCTAAACGAACAAGGTGAGCTTCCTATACTAAAACACAAATCGCAATTTATGAGCACACGAACACGTGTTCGTGATCTTTAAAGAAGTTGTCTTGCCATAAATGTTTTGTGTATGATGTCTATCTGTTTGGCTAAGGCAAAGTGAATTATGAATGATGATATATGTGAATCGATTCGATTGTGAGTCCTGGTAGGATGGTGTCCCTACTTGGAACCTCTGACCGTGAACGGCAGAGAAGGTGACCGTGCGAGAACACCATCTCGACGGCACAATGTGATCAGATACGGCTAAGTACAGAAAAAGGGCCCAATGTGAATATTTTTAGTAAGATCGGGTCTTTTCAATAAAGCCCCGAGTATTACTGTGATGATGGCTTGACAATATTTTCAAATGTATATGTGTAATTTTCGGCAATGTGTTCACTGAGTACTTTTGTACTCAGCCCTGCATATATTTCTAAATGTGCAGGTTGAGTCGTGGAAAGGGGGAGGGACAAGTGCTGTGAAGAGCAAGCTAGTAGCTAACTATGAATAAAACTCTCGGAGGTTCATGTCTCCACACATGGACCGTGTTCTTTTGTTTCCGCTATGCCGAATAAAAAGGGAATGCCTATTTTACTTTTGACTCTGATAAACAGGAGTTGTATGAACAGTCACTCAATTCTGTATAATCGAGTGTATTTTGCTATAAGTAATTTCACTGCTTGACTTCATTTTTGTGTTTCTCGCTCTGCTTTGGCTTTATTTCCCCTAAATTCTATCCCCGTTTCTTATAATCCATCCTTAGTCACGGTTTCCCAGGTTATGCTATCCTTAGCTAACTGCGGTCGTGACAATTTAGGGCTTCGAAAATTGGTTGTTTTGTGAAATTGTTTTGATGTCGTCGCGTTTGGGAAATTAGGACTTTATATGTGAAATTTGTTGGTTTAAATTTGGAAGTTTTCTAATTCTATACAAACCCAAACAGGGGACCATGTCGGGATGTTTTCCGTCGCTTTTCATCACGGAGGGTCAATCTTCGAAATCAATGGACAGAAGAAGTATGTTGGGGGGCAATTGACATTCTTCGACTATTGCTGGATTCGCCAATTCGAGCACTTAGATCTTTCCGCAATGGTGTTGCGGTTGGGGTACAATAGGAAAACCATATGTGAGTTCTATTACGTTCATCCAATGTACAGTTATGGCTGTATGGGCGTGGACATAGGAGGTCCATTGCTGCCCATTACGGACGATCCATATCTGGCCCATTTTCTCGAAGTCGTGGCTACTAGCACAAAGCTTGTTCACATTTATCTCGTGGAGATGACAGAGGCAGCCGCCTTGCTCAAGAAGCGAAAAGAAGAAGCGAAGGAGTTTCTAAAATTTGTGAACGCTTGTAAAAAACCCACTGTGGTCATTGAAGAGCTTGACGAACCGGACCCAATTGTGCCGAAGAGTAAGAGTAAACCGAAAAGGAATAAACATCAGCACGAGGAGCAGAGGAAACCATCGGCACCATTACTGATGCTTGAGTGGTACCCTAGGGATGTCGAGTTTGAAGAGTTTTTGACCAAAAGTTTAGAAGACAAACGTCGCGAATGGAAGAGGGAAGAGGAGGCAGCACGTAAGAATTTGATGGATGCATTTGCATCATGTAGTGCAGACCAAGCAGAAGCTGTTGTGGTGGAGGTTGAAGAGAATGATGCAGTCGATGGAGTTATTGGACAAGGAGATGTCCATGAATGCGAATATGGAGATGAGGTTGAGGTAGAAGATGAATATGAACAAGGTAGCAATGGTGAACACGTTAAACAACCTGAGGTTGAGGTTGAAGCAGTTATAGACCATGCAGAGGTTAGTACACCACTGTGGAATATGTTTGTGATTTGTTGTTTTTGCTTGGTATTCATATGTGATTCATCTATTGGTCAGATTGGGCAGCATGAAGATGAAGTAATTGTAGACCCTGATAGCGTGGCAGAGGTTAGTGCCCACCTTTGTAATAGAGTTGTGATTTATGCTTGTATGTATGGTGTTCATTTGTGATTTTATGTTAAATCAGATGGGGCAATCTATTCATAGTGAAGATGTTCAGCATGTTGACGATAGTGTGTACAACCCGACCCTGGATTTTTCAGCCGAACCTCAATGTCAACTGCAGTCGGAAGTTCCCATTATAGAGGAGATTCCGGATGAATTGCTAATGTCCGGACTTGAACGTGATGGGGAACAAGTTGGACAGGTAGTGCATGATGGGCCTGAAGTGCATGGTGGACCGGAAGTGCAAGCTGGACCCGAAGTACAAGGTATTCCGGAAGTACATGATGGTCCGGGAGTATAACCTCAAGAGGAGGTATACATTCCATCGTTTGAGTACGTTCCGGACGGCTGCCATCTACATAACGAGGGACCGCCGACTGATGATGAAGATGATGAGATGGACCATTTTATCTCGTTGGCACACATGTGCCGAGATGAGCATTTTTTTACCTCATATTACGAATCCATTTTCCAACAACAACAGGCGAGACAGGAGCCAGAGAATGCAGACCAGCGGA
Organism: Salvia splendens; assembly: GCF_004379255.2. Taxonomy (NCBI): domain Eukaryota; kingdom Viridiplantae; phylum Streptophyta; class Magnoliopsida; order Lamiales; family Lamiaceae; genus Salvia; species Salvia splendens. Next base: position 18,024,885 of record NC_056047.1, on the reverse strand, counting down.
GTGCAGGCGAAGACCAGCCGGGGTCAGGGGGGTCAGGGGATAAACGACGGAGGAAGTATTCGCCTTATGTGGACAAGAGGAACATGACAGACAACCCACTTTTCGAGGAAGAAGTTGTGGACGAGCTACAAGATTGTGATGACCTCGAGGATTTGGAGGGTTTGGAGAAGAGCGGCATAAAGTTTACCCCGTTCAAGCTCGAGAGTAATGAGCTTCCGTTGTGGAAGCATGGTGATGTTTTTAAGCATAGAGATTTCTTCTATGACATGTTGAGGCAGTACGCAATAATGACCAAAAGGCGGGTGCACGTGAAAAGAAATGACGGTGACAAACTTCGTGCGATTTGTAAAGGGCAAGGGTGTGAGTGGTATGTGTACTTGAGGAAGCACGAAATACGCAACGGTCATGATTACGTTGTGATGAATATGCAACGTGATCACGCGCACACATGCTCTCAGGTGTTGGATTCGAAGTGGCTGACGACAAAGTGGCTAGGTGAGCGTTATATGGAGAAGATCAAAGTCAACCCTCACATTCCACTTGCAACTATACGGAAGTGTGTCGATGAAGATTTCGGCCTGAAGATAGGTAGGATGAAGGCATATCGGGCCAGAGAGCACGCACTGGACGACATATTCGGCTCTGCGACAACCCAATACAGAAACTTGTTCTACTACAAAGCCGAATTGGAGCGGACGCACCCTGATTCCAGCATTCATATACATTATGAGAATACGAGGGATACTGGCACCGTGGGTCCGAGATTCCTGAGGTTCTACTGCTGCCTAGGACCATTGAAAAAGGGATGGATGCAGTTATGTGGCCAATTATCTTCTTCGACGCTTGTTTCTTGCGAGGGATGTACAGAGGACAACTCATGACAGCAATGGGGGTTGATCCCAACAATGGCTGGTGGCCGATTGCTTGGGCTGTGACTGAAGCCGAGAGTTATGTCCAGTGGAAGTGGTTCGTGGAGTACTTGTCTGATGACCTAAACTTGCATGCAAATGGGCCACGATATGTGTTTATGTCTGACCAACAAAAGGTACGGTCGCTGTGATTTCAATATTACATAATGTACGTGGTATGTGATTTTATTTTATCTGTGATTTGATCAATACATTATGTACTGGAACTGTGATTATGTGGTAATGTTTTGTTGTGTTGCACCAGGGGCTTGCAAAGTTGATTGTTGAGGAATTCCCACAAAGTGAGCATCGCTTTTGTATTCAGCACATATACAACAATTTCAAGAAGAGATTTGTTGGAGAAAATTTCAAAGACAGGTTGTGGGAGATTGCCTAGAGTACCACCCTCGAACATTATGTGGACAAGATGGATGCTTTGCAGACCGAGTATCCCCAAGCACATCAGTGGCTTTCTGGAGTTGCTCCCAAAGAAAAGTGGGTCAAGGCATTTTTCTCTCCACACACTTGTTGTGATGTGCTCCTCAACAACATTTGTGAGACATTCAATTCGAAGATTGCATTGGCTCAAGAGAAAGCAATTATCAGCATGTTGGAGGACATTCAAACAAGTCAAATGGAAAGAATTCAGATCAGAGGCCAGTGGATCAAAAACTACGATTACACAGTCCCTCATGTAATCAAGGAGCTTGTTGACAAGTGGTAAGCGAGGGCTTCATCGTGGATGGCTACATGGAACGGACAGTCTTCGTACCAAGTAACTGGGCCGTCTGGCCAATATATTGTCAACATGCACGATTTTACATGCTCCTGCAGATTGTGGCAGCTAACCGGAATCCCGTGCACGCATACTATCGCAACAATCAACAAGAATGGCGATGACGTGACGCGCTTCATTTCCCGATATTATTTGAAGTCAACAATGATCATGCTGTACGAGAATGTCCTTTACCCCATCAATGGGGTGGACAATTGGCCCAAGACTACTTCTGATGGCGCGGTGGAACTGGCGCCCCCGAGGTCAAAGTGACAGCATGGTAGGCTGAAGAAACGGAGACATGAGGAGCCCTAGATTCGTCTTCATGCGGACGGAGGTGAGTCATTGCATCGGACCTTTGTGATGAAATGTCGTCGGTGCGGTCAAGAAGGTCATAATAGGAGGACATGCAGCAATGATCCTCAGACAGATGCCCGTTCTCAGGTTGGGGAGACTTCGCAGCACAACGGGTCGCGTGAACGGGGTGAGAGTACTTTGCCTGAATCGTTAAAAAATTGTCGACGCCACGAGGTACTATGCAATAAACATCTACAACTATATTCTCTAATTGTACACTGTGCTTTCTCATATATACTTACTATACTATTAATTGATGCAACCTAATGTTTCGAATCCGGGACCAAGCACTCGGACCAGGACTCAGCCTCAGAGATGCGGCCGCCGCGGTGATCAAGATTGACGGGCCTAACTTAATCTTAAAACTTTGTGTTTGGTTGGGATGAGTGAACAATTTAAAGTGGCAGTGTTGATATGATGTGTATGCTAACTACGAGTTTTTATATTTTGGTGGCAGTGATGATATGATATGTATGTTATGTATGTTACAGGCTAGTTTGTAACAAATTACTCTAGTATTTTGGTGGAAATGATATCATGATATATTTTGGTGGTATTTGATAGAGTACTTCGTCGGTTTGTATCCATTTTTTACATAGTATGTGATTTCAGTCATAGTTGGGTAACTTCATTCGTGATTTCAGGCACAGAAAAACAATCATCATCAGGCATTTGAAAGAGTACTTCGTCGGTTTTTATTCATTTCTGTACATGGTTTGTGATTTCAGTCATAGTTGGGTAACTTCATTTGTGATTTCAGTTATAGTTGGGTAACTTCATTCGTGATTTCAGGCATAGATTAAACAAAGCTTTGCAAAGCGTAATCAGTCAACATCAGAAGATAACGACGGAGTGAACACGACATAGCTGTGTTATAACAGTAGAAAATCTACAATACATAAGAACAAGATTGTGATTTTTAACCGCCGGAAAGTTTTTGCCATTTTACCAATTGTTACGTCACACTCTTCAGTTTTCATGCCCAGTTGTAACTTCAAGGCTTTAAACTCCATAGTTTTCATGCGCAATTTCTCGTGCAGAACACCTTCAAGTACCAATTTGGCTCGAAGTTCAGATTCGAATTGGTCTCGCTCAAGTTTCACTCTCTGAAAGTAACTGTCTTGGCTTGGGGATAGACACACATCAACCCATCGAAAAAACTTGCAATCATCTTCCTGCATAATACTTTCTCATTAATCTTTATGCCAACAAAATTAATGGAAAAACGACCAAAATACATGGTTTTAACCTTCCATATTGGGCAACGATAGTAACATCTATCCGGGTTAGCAGCCGTCCTAGATGTCACAAGCTCAGCCTCAAGATCGTGATTACATTTCACAATTTTGGGATGAGGCCAATTCCAATTGAAGCTTGAGCCGAAAGATTGAGAAGAAGAAGAAGAAGACATTGCAACACGACCTGAATTCAATTCGATAGTACAAAATTCAAATCAGCAATGCAAGAATTCAATTTCGCCCAAAAGTGTAACGCCCGTACTTTTTAAAGTACTAATTTAATGTATGTCACGAAATAATTAGTAAAATTATTTCGGATGCTATGCTTCTCGTTAAATGTGCTTTGGAAAGCAATTATCAGCATGTTGGAGGACATTCAAACAAGTCAAATGGAAAGAATTCAGATCAGAGGCCAGTGGATCAAAAACTACGATTACACAGTCCCTCATGTTATCAAGGAGCTTGTTGACAAGTGGTAAGCGAGGGCTTCATCGTGGATGGCTACATGGAACGGACAGTCTTCGTACCAAGTAACTGGGCCGTCTGGCCAATATATTGTCAACATGCACGATTTTACATGCTCCTGCAGATTGTGGCAGCTAACTGGAATCCCGTGCACGCATACTATCGCAACAATCAACAAGAATGGTGATGACGTGACGCGCTTCATTTCCCGATATTATTTGAAGTCAACAATGATCATGCTGTACGAGAATGTCCTTTACCCCATCAATGGGGTGGACAATTGGCCCAAGACTACTTCTGATGGTGCGGTGGAACTGGCGCCCCCGAGGTCAAAGTGACAGCATGGTAGGCTGAAGAAACGGAGACATGATGAGCCCTAGATTCGTCTTCATGCGGACGGAGGTGAGTCATTGCATCGGACCTTTGTGATGAAATGTCGTCGGTGCGGTCAAGAAGGTCATAATAGGAGGACATGCAGCAATGATCCTCAGACAGATGCCCGTTCTCAGGTTAGGGAGACTTCGCAGCACAACGGGTAGCGTGAACGGGGTGAGAGTACTTTGCCTGAATCGTTAAAAAATTGCCGACGCCACGAGGTACTATGCAATAAACATCTACAACTATATTCTCTAATTGTACACTGTGCTTTCTCATATATACTTACTATACTATTAATTGATGCAACCTAATGTTTCGAATCCGGGACCAAGCACTCGGACCAGGACTCAGCCTCAGAGATGCGGCCGCCGCGGTGATCAAGATTGACGGGCCTAACTTAATCTTAAAACCTTGTGTTTGGTTGGGATGAGTGAACAATTTAAAGTGGCAGTGTTGATATGATGTGTATGCTAACTACGAGTTTTTATATTTTGGTGGCAGTGATGATATGATATGTATGTTATGTATGTTACAGGCTAGTTTGTAACAAATTACTCTAGTATTTTGGTGGAAATGATATCATGATATATTTTGGTGGTATTTGATAGAGTACTTCGTCGGTTTGTATCCATTTTTTACATAGTATGTGATTTCAGTCATAGTTGGGTAACTTCATTCGTGATTTCAGGCACAGAAAAACAATCATCATCAGGCATTTGAAAGAGTACTTCGTCGGTTTTTATTCATTTCTGTACATGGTTTGTGATTTCAGTCATAGTTGGGTAACTTCATTTGTGATTTCAGTCATAGTTGGGTAACTTCATTCGTGATTTCAGGCATAGATTAAACAAAGCTTTGCAAAGCGTAATCAATCAACATCAGAAGATAACGACGGAGTGAACACGACATAGCTGTGTTATAACAGTAGAAAATCTACAATACATAAGAACAAGATTGTGATTTTTAACCGTCGGAAAGTTTTTGCCATTTTACCAATTGTTACGTCACACTCTTCAGTTTTCATGCCCAGTTGTAACTTCAAGGCTTTAAACTCCACAGTTTTCATGCGCAATTTCTCGTGCAGAACACCTTCAAGTACCAATTTGGCTCGAAGTTCAGATTCGAATTGGTCTCGCTCAAGTTTCACTCTCTGAAAGTAACTGTCTTGGCTTGGGGATAGACACGCATCAACCCATCGAAAAAACTTGCAATCATCTTCCTGCATAATACTTTCTCATTAATCTTTATGCCAACAAAATTAATGGAAAAACGACCAAAATACATGGTTTTAACCTTCCATATTGGGCAACGATAGTAACATCTACCCGGGTTAGCAGCCGTCCTAGATGTCACAAGCTCAGCCTCAAGATCGTGATTACATTTCACAATTTCGGGATGAGGCCAATTCCAATTGAAGCTTGAGCCGAAAGATTGAGAAGAAGAAGAAGAAGAAGACATTGCAACACGACCTGAATTCAATTCGATAGTACAAAATTCAAATCAGCAATGCAAGAATTCAATTTTGCCCAAAAGTGTAACGCCCGTACTTTTTAAAGTACTAATTTAATGTATGTCACGAAATAATTAGTAAAATTATTTCGGATGCTATGCTTCTCGTTAAATGTGCTTTGGAAAGTGATATGGTTTTTATGTGACGATGTGACTTTGGGACGTTTTTATGTAATTGGGGAAACTTTAGGAGACGTGTGAATGTCTCGTTAAAGTAATGGTGACGATATTGCTATATTTAGCATAATGAATGAGATATGGGAGAGGAATATGTTTATGGAAGATGACGCGCTAAAATCGAGGAACGGTCGAATAAAATATATTTGGAACAACACCAAATATGATTTTGACGTGGGGCGATTTTTAATCTTTGTGAAGAACAAGATAACGAAATTTAATAAAGTTTCCGTGAATTTTAATTAATAGAAGGAAATGCGAGAATGCAAAGTATTTATATATTGGACTTCTCAAATAAAATGGGAGACCAAATGTTTATATAAAATGGCCTTGGGCCATAACAATCAAAAAGTCTAACAATTACATAATTATACAAATTGGGCTTGCAACTAAATAAGCCCAAATCAATTAAATCAAATGGGAGCCCAATTCATTCCAAAATGTGGGAGCAAGCCCAATACTTTTTCTCCACATTCCCTTCTCCCCTTCTCGGCCGACCACCCCCCCTTGAAGACCCTCCAATTTCCACTCCTTCACCTTCCCTCTTCCACCATCAATTCTCCCACCCAAGAGTCACACAAATTATTACTTTAGCCCTTCAATCTCTTCCTCACATTTCACTACACAAAAGAAAAAAAAATAGAGAGTGAGAGGGAGACGAAGAGAGAGAGCCGAGAGAAAGCAAGAGGAGGAAATTCCCACCATTCTTGTTCATCCACCACCAAATCCAACCATTTTGAGGTATACTCTCTTTTCAATCCCAAAGCATGTTTTAGTAATAGCTATGCATATATGATTATCTTAAATCCACTTCCATAATCAACTCAAATAAGTTAACAACCAACATAATCGAACATCGCCGTACTTAATCGAAGCCACGAAAGAACTTAACTCTGTGATAAAAACGTAACTTGCGGGTTGAATCGGGGTGGTTCGGAGTGTTTCTGGGGAAGAGGAAGCTGCCGGCAGTGGCGGACAGAGGCAGACAGCCGGCAGTAGCGGCTGGCGAACAGCTGAGTCGCCGCCGGACCCTGCGACGGCCAATCCGGCGACGGAGGCAGCAGCCTGACGGAGGGACGACGGCAGCAGCAGCGGGCAGCGACGGCTGGACCTCCCCACTCTGACTGCGTGCGACGGAGCCTGGCGAAGGCTGACCGTCGTGACAACGGCGCGGCGGCGTCGTGAGGAAGGTGAACGCGATGGAGCGACGACGGATTTTGATAGGGGGCTTCCATTTTTTCGGCGACTGCTTTCCGTCGATTGAGAATAGAATTAGAGGGAGGGAAGAAGAAAGAGAGATGGACGTGGAGTATGGGGTGTGTTTGGGCCTTTTTGTTGTGTGAATTTGGGCTTTATCAATTAATTTGAGTGTTTGTTTAGTTGGGCTCCATATAATTTTGTCAGGGCTTAAGATTTTAATTGAAGATATAAGGAGGAAAAATAATTGAATCTTTGGGCCAATAATTAATTGTGGGAAATTACTTAAGTAATTCTTGATTAATGTCAAGGATGAATAATAAATCCCAAGTCCGAAATAATATATATTGCGAAGAGAAATAGTGCGATAATATAATTATACGCTTAAATAATTTTTGGGAGTTTATTTCGACATCATGGAAAATACTAGGAGCCAACGGAGGAAAGAACGAGCGCAAGCGGCCGACCGGCGTCGCACGCGACGCCTTGGGCAGCCGCCGAATAATCGAAAATGCACGAAAAACTAAGGAAATGAATTAAAAGATTTTAATTAGGGTGCATGCATTCTAAATATCTTCGTTACCAGGATTTGATGTGAACTTTATGTACTTTCCGAAAAGGTGGTTCGCACGGCCGCTAAAGTCGGAACGAGAAGCTACTTGAGGAAAACCCTAAGATTTTGAGGTGGGCTTTATTACTTAAATTATTTTATTTGAAATTGATATGTTTATGGTGAAATAAGTGAGGTTTTAAATATTATGTCATGCCGTGTTTTAGGTTTTGAAATTGCCTATCTGATTGTCAACTAGAATAATGTTCTACTAGACTTTGATGGTTAACGAATTCGGGTCTAACTAGGGTCTAAGCTCTACTTAGGCTAGTGCACTGATGGGGATCGTGAGCCGTCCACTAGGTCGGCCGGTCCAGTGATCGAGTTTGTGGCCACATTCTCGTTTCAAGTGATGGTTCAGATATGGTATATGATGGAGGATGATTGTCTGCGCAGACACTATTTTAAGGAATGATTTTGGTGTTTCTCGGCCCTTTAAAGTAAAACCCGAGTTTCACTCAATGATGGCTTGACATAACTTAATCGATAAATGTATTTCGGGCATGAGTTCACTGGGTGCATCAAGTACTCAGCCCCTGCATATGTTTTCCCTATGTGCAGGTTGAGCGAGGACGGGAGGCGGAGGATGTTGAGCAATGAGCCAAGATTTTTTTTCAATAAATGTTCCGGTTACTACTGTGTCCTCATACATAGTAGTAGTCAAACTCTCAATTGCTTCCGCTACTCTAAGTCTTAAAAATTGTTACTTTTTCTTTATGTTGTTAAACTATGTCATTCACACTATGTTACTTCGTGTTTTGAAACTTTGATTTGATAATGGAATTTCGTCTTTTGATCTATATGTCATACTTCCTTGATTGCTACCCCTTCTTCCCTGCTTCTTAACTCCCCCACTAGTCGCGATCCACCGTGCTTTCTATCCTTAGGAAGTGCGGTCATGACAGAATGATATCAGAGCAATTTTTCCTTCCGCTCTGGACCAAGAGTCGTTTATTCAATCCAGTCTAGACTCGTTTCGCTAGACTAAAAGAGTTTTCATTGAAGGCTCAATATTCCGTCTCGCCGCGCTCAACAAGAAAGAAGGTAAAATGTTTTGAAACGAGGCATGTTGGATGTGATGATGAATGGGATATGTTTGAGATGTAGACTTGAAAAGCCTTCGGTGTAGGCTAGTCGTCCATACGAACTTCTTTGTTTGAAGACGATACAAGTATTGATGGAACGAATGGGGCGTGGATAGGCGCGAATTGCAAGGGATGCTGGGATGACGAGACAAGGATAACCTTGTGTAGCGCGACTAACGCTAGATCAAAAGATTGACGAAATTGCAAATTACTACGTTCGTAAAATACGAAACATCTATCCTTAGATGATATCTTAAAAAGAAAGAATTGTTATGACCTTTTCCTTATGGAAATCGACAGGTGTACACACGGTAGCACGTATGACGTTCTCTACGCGTTTTTATCCTTCTCTACCTTGCTTTATGTCTTTTCTTCGACTCGTTACTAAGGGAACTCACTTTCATGTAGATGGTGATTATGATCCACGCGCCGCTAAGGGAAAGGTGCGTCAAGAATGGACTGCGTGTGGTGGAACTGTACCGGGGGTTCGAGAGGGACGAGAGGGCCCCTTTGATGTCATATGTTTCTGACTACTTGCCACTATGGCGGGATGCTCATGTGTGTGGAGTGAAGCACTACGAGGGTATTAAGAGGTTGATTGATGGATTACCGGCGCCTTGGAATAGGTGGGCCGACGAGGCTTCGCGGTCATACGTTTGGCATAAGCTCCCCGACTATAGTGTGCAAGGAGACATGCATGGTTTTGTGAAAGTTCTCTTGGAAGCCCTGGTCGATGCTCGTGACGGACCACCACCCTATGCCCCACCTAGGAGGGAGGCATCCTCATCGAGTCGCAACCCCTACAGCGGGGGTCGGTACGAGGGTGAGACGCCGCAACCAAACTTCCCCAAGAGGAGGAGGCTTGGAATGCGTACCTCCACACCTCCCGCGACGGAAGTCCTTGTGGTTGATAAGCATATCGACGTAGCTACTTATGTGAGGGAGAACGATGAGGAAGAGGAGGAAGATCCTCTTGAAGATGAAGAAGAACCCCTTGAGGATGAGGAAGAACCTCTTGAAGATGAGGAGGATCCCATGGAGGAAGAGGATGACCCCGAGGAAGAGCCCCTTGAAAGGGAGATTGAAGTCGAAAGCGAGGGAGGGGTGAACGTTGAGAGAGCTCCCGAGGAGTAGTGTTTTCTTTCTGTTTTGTTAGCTTTTGAATGTTTTGTTTCGACGAACTATGTAATATTTTCTTTGAAGTTTTGGTTTTCCTTGTTGCAAAGACCTTGTGGAAACACGTACTTGTTTTGTTTTAAGTTAATAAAATTCCCGTTGTTTTACCGTTGTGCTCGTTTTACCTTGTTATGTATGAGAAAACTTGTGAAAGCGCTTTTGGAAAGGTTGTGTGGTGTGGTGTGGTGTGGTGATGGTAAATTCAGACTTTTGTACTAACACATGTGTTGAACAGAATGTCTCCCCGACTAGCAGCCGTTCATCACGAAATGAGGCAAGCAACGAGACCTAAAGTAGTGTGGGCCCTGAGGGACAACCACCACCACCTCCACCACCGCCACAGCCGGAACGAAACATTGAGAAGGAGTTTCGGAAATAACGTCCTCCCGTATTCGATGGAATGGGAGATCCGGCCAAGGCAGAGACCTAGATTCGGGCCATAGAACGCATCTTCAAGTTCTTAAGGTGCACCGATCAGGAGCGCCTATCGTGCGTGCCTACCAGCTTACCGGGTCCGCAGAGTTTTGGTGGGAGACCAAGCAGCGGATGATGACACAGGAACAACTGGATGCCCTGACGTGGGAAGACTTCAAGGAGGAACTGTATGACAAATATATTCCGAGGAGTTACAGCAAGGCTAAGGAGGCCGAGTTCTACAATCTGAAGCAAGGGCGGATGACAGTGACGGAATATGACCGTGCCCTATGCGATATGTCTCGATATGCACCAGAGCAGGTAATACTGACGAGAAGATGGCGGAAAAGTTTTGTGCCGGTCTGAGGCATGAAATCAGGATGGCTTTGGCATGCCGTGGAAGGCTCTCGTATGCCGAGTCGTTGTCTCGTGCACTGGACGTGGAGGAAGCAATGCCACGGGAAAAGACAGTTACACCCATTACTCCAACACCACTGACGCCACAGCAGAATTTCCGAGACAAAAGAAAGTGGGACGGGAACCGCGAACCCTTTGACAACAAGAGGTTCCAAGGTACCCCAAACTCTGCCCGGGGAAAAGGGAAACAAACTACCCCATACCAAAGCGGAGAGTACCGTCAGAGAGCACCTCCTTGCGCCAAATGTCAGAAGAATCACATGGGGGAATGCAGAGTCGGGACAAACGTGTGCTACAAGTGTGGTGGAGTTGGACACTTCGCCAAAGAGTGCCCTAACAACAATAACACTGGAATTGGGGGAACACCGATTGGGCCTCGAGGGAATCCTACACCACCTCAGCAACCGCAGCAGCGTCGCCTACCATATCCCACTCAAGCTAGGGCCTATGCCTTGGGACGCAAGCAAGCTAAAGCCGCACAGGGAGATCAAAAATAGGATAATCTGGCAGGTATGGGGACACTACTTGACATGCCTGTTGCTGTTCTGTTTGATACGGGTGCGTCGCACTCCTTTGTATCGCACTCCTGCGTAAATGCTTTAAGACTTCCTGTTGATGAACTTGAACATAAGATGAACGTGAATTCACCGGTAGGAGGCCTTATAGACATTTCACAATCTTGCTCGAACATAGAATTCATGGTGGGGGAATTTAGCTTAACGGCTCACAACCTACATGTTATGTCAATGGATAACGTTGACATTATTTTGGCGATGGACTGGCTAGCTGAAAACTATGCCACTATTCGATGCCAAGAGAGACAAATCTCGTTACAAACCCCGGGGAAGGCGCCGTCTACCTTTCACGGGATTTCGATGAATCAGCGGACTTGTGTGATATCGGCACTTCAAACAACTACGATGATTAGAAAGGGGCTTCCTGCCTATCTCGTCTATCTACAAGGACATGACAAGAAAGAAAGGAAAGTTGAAGATGTGGCGGTAGTACGTGAGTTTCCCGACGTATTTCCCGACGCTTTGCCAGGACCTCCACCTGACCGACAGTTGGAGTTTACCATCGATCTGGAACCAGGAGCCGCACCAGTATCGAAGGCACCTTATAGGATGGCACCAAAAGAGTTGGAAGAACTCAAAATTCAACTACAAGAACTATTGGAATTGGGTTTTATCAGACCCAGTGTATCGCCGTGGGGAGCACCTGTGCTATTTTTGAGGAAGAAAGACGGAACACTGAGAATGTGCATAGACTACCGGGAATTGAACAAATTAACTCTCAAGAACAAGTACCCTCTGCCGAGAATAGATGACCTGTTTGACCAACTCAGGGGAGCAGGAGTATTTTCGAAAATGGATTTAAGGTCAGGATATCACCAGTTGAGGGTACGAAGGGAAGATATACCCAAGACGGCGTTTCGAACAAGGTATGAGCATTATGAGTTTGTAGTAATGCCGTTTGGACTAACAAATGCACCCGCAGTATTCATGGACTTGATGAATCGAGTATTCCATCCATACTTGGACAAGTTCATCCTGGTGTTCATAGATGATGTGCTGGTTTACTCGAAGGATGAAAAAGAACATGAGGAACATCTACGGATCACTCTGGAGATACTGAGAACGGAGAAGCTATACGCCAAGTTCAGTAAGTGTGATTTCTGGCTAAAGGAAGTAAACTTTCTGGGGCATATTGTGACGGCCGAAGGGATTCGAGTTGACCCTGCAAAGGTTGAGGCCATACAACAGTGGAAGGCGCCAAAGACCCCAAACGAGATTCGGAGTTTCCTGGGTCTGGCAGGATACTACCGAAGATTTATCGAAGGATTTTCCAAAATTGCAAGGCCGATGACTCAACAACTGAAGAAAGGAACCAAGGTCAATTGGACACCGGAGTGTGAGGCTAGTTTTCAGTTGTTGAAAGAGAAGTTGACCACCGCACCTATTCTAGCCATGCCAGAACCGGGAATAGACTATGTGGTTTACACTGATGCATCCAAGGTTGGACTTGGATGTGTTTTGATGCAGAACGGTAAGGTGATTGCCTATGCTTCGCTTCAATTGAGGCCACACGAGTTAAACTACCCTACCCATGATTTGGAATTAGCAGCCGTTGTGCATGCATTGAAAATTTGGAGGCACCATCTCTACGGAGTCCGGTGTGAGATTTTTACAGACCACAAGAGCCTAAAATACTTCTTTGAACAGAAAGACTTGAACATGAGGCAACGCAGATGGCTCGAGCTAGTCAAGGACTATGACTGTGGCATTAATTATCATCCGGGCAAAGCAAATGTAGTGGCAGATGCACTGAGCCGGAAAGCCCAACCACAATTGGCTACCTTTCTCACTCAGGAAGCGGAGTTGATTCGCGAATTCAGCAAGATGTGCTTGGAAGTAGTGAGAGCTCCGGAGACTGTAAAAGGAAAGATCGCCACCTTGGTAATTACACCCGACCAGCAAACAAGGATAAGAGAAGGTCAACGAAATGATGAAAATTTGGAGAAGGTTCGACTGAAGGTGAGGAAAGGCGAGCAAGAAAAATTCCGAGAAGAGGCTGACAATGCCCTCACCTACGAGGGGAGACTTTGTGTGCCGAACGACGAAGGAATTCGAAATGAAATTTTGACCGAGACACACGAGACTCCATATACCGCTCATCCTGGAAGTACAAAGATGTACCAGGATTTGAAAGGATCATTCTGGTGGGATGGAATGAAGAGGGATATAGCTTCGTTTGTGGAGAAATGCTTGGCTTGCCAACAAGTAAAAGCTCTGCATCAACGACCGTATGGGAAGCTGCAACCGCTTGAAATTCCGGAGTGGAAATGGGAACACATCGCCATGGATTTCGTGATGGGTTTACCAAGAACTCGACAAGGGAATACTGCCATCTTGGTAATTATAGACCGCCTCACTAAGAGTGCGCATTTTATTCCTATTCCTATAACTCATGGATCCGACAAGCTAGCCCGGATTTATGTGAAAGAAATCATTCGACTACACGGAGTGCCAGTAACAATCACGTCAGACCGAGACACCAGGTTTACTTCAAGATTTTGGATAAGCCTACAAAGAGAGCTTGGTACTCGACTGAATTTTAGTACTACTTTCCATCCACAAACCGATGGACAGTCCGAGAGAACGATTCAAACTCTCGAGGACATGTAGAGAGCCGTGGTTCTCGACAGAGAAGAAAATTGGGAAGTTGTACTACCGTTGATCGAGTTTGCCTACAACAATAGTTTCCAGGCGACGATAAATATGGCCCCATATGAAGCATTGTATGGGAGGAAGTGTAGATCACCACTCTACTGGGATGAGGTTGTTGAAAGAAGAATACTCTGGCCAGATTCAGTAGAAGAAATGATTGAGATTGTGCGACAAATTCGACAAAGGATAAAAGAAGCTCAAGACCGGCAGAAGTCGTATGTAGATGTCCGGCGTACCGAGTTACAGTTCAACGCTGGAGATAAGGTGTTCTTGAAAGTATCTCCGTCGAAGGGGATAACGAGGTTTGGCGTAAAGGGGAAGTTGAAGCCACGTTACGTGGGGCCTTATGAAATCCTTGAGAAGGTGGGACCCGTAGCATATAGGTTGGCACTACCACCGATTTTTGGGACTGTGCATAACGTTTTCCATGTGTCACAATTACGAAAGTACGTGTTCGATCCCAAACAAGTGGTTCATCAAGAGGAAATAGTTTTGAATCCCGACTTGAGTTATGAGGAGAAGCCCGAAGCTATTCTGGACAGGAAGGTGCAGGATTTGAGAAATAAATCGATCGCGTCCGTGAAAGTACTTTGGAAACACCATGATCACGAAGAGGCTACTTGGGAACTCGAGGATAAAATGAAAGAGAAATATCCGGAGTTGTTCGTTAGAAATGAGTAAATTTCGGGACGAAATTTCTGTTAAGGTGGGTAGAATGTAACGCCCGTACTTTTTAAAGTACTAATTTAATGTATGTCACGAAATAATTTGTAAAATTATTTCGGATGCTATGCTTCTCGTTAAATGTGCTTTGGAAAGTGATATGGTTTTTATGTGACGATGTGACTTTGGGACGTTTTTATGTAATTAGGGAAACTTTAGGAGACGTGTGAATGTCTCGTTAAAGTAATGGTGACGATATTGCTATATTTAGCATAATGAATGAGATATGGGAGAGGAATATGTTTATGGAAGATGACACGCGAAAATCGAGGAACGGTCGAAGAAAATATATTTGGAACAACACCAAATATGATTTTGACGTGGGGCGATTTTTAATCTTTGTGAAGAACAAGATAACAAAATTTAATAAAGTTTCCGTGAATTTTAATTAATAGAAGGAAATGCGAGAATGCAAAGTATTTATATATTGGACTTCTCAAATAAAATGGGAGACCAAATGTTTATATAAAAAGGCCTTGGGCCATAACAATCAAAAAGTCTAACAATTAAATAATTATACAAATTGGGCTTGCAACTAAATAAGCCCAAATCAATTAAATCAAATGGGAGCCCAATTCATTCCAAAATGTGGGAGCAAGCCCAATACTTTTTCTCCACATTCCCTTCTCCCCTTCTCGCCCGATCACCCCCCCTTGAAGACCCTCCAATTTCCACTCCTTCACCTTCCCTCTTCCACCATCAATTCTCCCACCCAAGAGTCACACAAATTATTACTTTAGCCCTTCAATCTCTTCCTCACATTTCACTACACAAAAGAAAAAAAAAGAGAGTGAGAGGGAGACGAAGAGAGAGAGCCGAGAGAAAGCAAGAGAAGGAAATTCCCACCATTCTTGTTCATCCACCACCAAATCCAACCATTTTGAGGTATACTCTCTTTTCAATCCCAAAGCATGTTTTAGTAGTAGCTATGCATATATGATTATCATAAATCCACTTCCATAATCAACTCAAATAAGTTAACAACCAACATAATCGAACATCGTCGTACTTAATCGAAACCACGAAAGAACTTAACTTTGTGCTAAAAACGTAACTTGCGGGTTGAATCGGGGTGGTTCGGAGTGTTTCCGGGGAAGAGGAAGCTGCCGGCAGCGGCGGACAGTGGCAGACAGCCGGCAGTAGCGGCTGGCGAACAGCTGAGTCGCCGCCGGACCCTGTGACGGCCAATCCGGCGACGGAGGCAGCGTTGGACGACGGCAGCAGCAGCGGGCAGCGACGGCTGGACCTCCTCAATCCGACTGCGTGCGACGGAGCCTGGTGAAGGCTGACTGTCGTGACAACGGCGCGGCGGCGTCGTGAGGAAGGTGAACGCGACAGAGCGACGACGGATTTTGAGAGGGGGCTTTTGTTTTTTCGGCGACTGCTTTCCGTAGAGAGAGAATAAAATTAGAGGGAGGGAAGAAGAAAGAGAGATGGACGTGGATTATAGGGTGTGTTTGGGCCTTTTGTTGTGTGAATTTGGGCTTTATCAATTAATTTGAGTGTTTGTTTAGTTGGGCTCCATATAATTTTGTCAGGGCTTAAGATTTTAATTGGAGATATAAGTAGGAAAAATAATTGAGTCTTTGGGCAAATAATTAATTGTGGGAAATTAGTTAAGTAATTCTTGATTAATGTCAAGGATGAATAATATATCCCAAGTCCGAAATAATATATATTGCGAAGAGAAATAGTGCAATAATATAATTATACGCTTAAATAATTTTTGGGAGTTTATTTTGACGTCATGGAAAATACGAGGAGCCAACGGAGGAAAGAACGAGCGCAAGCGGCCGACCGGCGTCGCACGCGACGCCTTGGACAGCTGCCGAATAATCGAAAATGCACGAAAAACCAAGGAAACGAAGTAAAAGATTTTAATTAGGGTGCATGCATTCTAAATATCTTCGTTACGAGCTTTGATGTGAACTTTATGTACTTTCCGAAAAGGTGGTTCGCACGGCCGCTAAAGTCGGAACGATAAGCTACTTGAGGAAAACCCTAAGATTTTGAGGTGGGCTTTATTACTTAAATTTTTTTATTTGAAATTGATATGTTTATGGTGAAATAAGAGAGGTTTTAAATATTATGTCATGCCGTGTTTTATGTTTTGAAATTGCCTATCTGATTGTCTACTAGAATAATGTTCTACTAGACTTTGATGGTTAACGAATTCGGGTCTAACTAGGGTCTAAGCCCTACTTAGGCTACTACACCGATGGAGATCGTGAGTCGTCCTCTAGGTCGGCCGGTCCAGTGATCGAGTTTGTGGCCACATTCTCGTTTCACGTGATGGTTCAGATTTGGTATATGATGGAGGATGATTGTCTGCGCAAACACTGTTTTAATGAATGATTTTGGTGTTTCTCGGCCTTTTAAAGTAAAACCCGAGTTTCACTCAATGATGGCTTGACATAACTTAATCGATAAATGTATTTCGGGCATGAGTTCACTGGGTGCATCAAGTACTCAGCCCCTGTATATGTTTTCCCTATGTGCAGGTTGAGCGAGGACGGGAGGCGGAAGATGTTGAGCAATGAGCCAAGATTTTTTTTTTCAATAAATGTTCCGGTTACTACTGTGTCCTCATACATAGTAGTAGTCAAACACTCAATTGCTTCCGCTACTCTAAGTCTTAAAAATTGTTACTTTTTCTTTAGGTTGTTAAACTATGTCATTCACACTATGTTACTTCGTGTTTTGAAACTTTGATTTGATAATGGAATTTCGTCTTTTGATCTATATGTCATACTTCCTTGATTGCTACCCCTTCTTCCCCGCTTCTTAACTCCCCCACTAGTCGCGATCCACCGTGCTTTCTATCCTTAGGAAGTGCGGTCATGACAGAATGGTATCAGAGCAATTTTTCCTTCCGCTCTGGACCGAGAGTCGTTTATTCAATCCAGTCTAGACTCGTTTCGCTAGACTAAAAGAGTATTCATTGAAGGCTCAACATTCCGTCTCGCCGCGCTCAACAATAAAGAAGGTAAAATGTTTTGAAACGAGGCATGTTGGATGTGATGATGAATGGGATATGTTTGAGATGTAGACTTCAAAAGCCTTCGGTGTAGGCTAGTCGTCCATATGAACTTCTTCGTTTGAAGACGATACAAGTATTGATGGAACGAATGGGGCGTGGAAAGGCGCGAATTGCAAGGGATGATGGGATGACGAGACAAGGATAACCTTGTGTAGCGCGACTAACGCTAGATCGAAAGATTGACGAAATTGCAAATTACTACGTTCGTAAAATACGAAACATCTATCCTTAGATGATATCTTAAAAAGAAAGAATTGTTATGAACTTTTCCTTATGGAAATCGACAGGTGCACACACGGTAGCACGTATGACGTTCTCTACGCGTTTTTATCCTTCTCTACCTTGCTTAATGTCTTTTCTTCGACTCGTTACTAAGGGAACTCACTTTCATGTAGATGGGGATTATGATCCACGCGCCGCTAAGGGGAAGGTACGTCAAGAATGAACTGCGGGCGGTGAAACTGTACCGGGGGTTCGAGAGGGACGAGAGGGCCCCTTTGATGTCATATGTTTCCGACTACTTAGCACTATGTCGGGATGCTCATGGGTGAGGAGTGAAGCACTACGAGGATATTAAGAGTTTGATTGATGGATTACCGGCGCCTTGGAATAGGTGGGCCGACGAGGCTTCGCGTCCATACGTTTGGCATAAGCTCCCCGACTATAGTGTGCAAGGAGACATGCATGGTTTTGTGAAAGTTCTCTTGGAAGCCCTGGTCAATGCTCGTGACGGACCACCACCCTATTCCCCACCTAGGAGGGAGGCATCCTCATCGAGTCGCAGCCCCTACAGCGGAGGTCGGTACGAGGGTGAGACGCCGCAACCAAACTTCCCCAAGAGGAGGAGGCTTGGAATGCGTACCTCCACACCTCCCGCGACGGAAGTCCTTGTGGTTGATAAGCATATCGACGTAGCTACTTATGTGAGGGAGAACGATGAGGAAGAGGAGGAAGATCCTCTTGAAGATGAAGAAGAACCCCTTGAGGATGAGGAAGAACCTCTTGAAGACGAGGAGGATCCCATGGAGGAAGAGGATGACCCCGAGGAAGAGCCCCTTGAAAGGGAGATTGAAGTCGAAAGCGAGGGAGGGGTGAACGTTGAGAGAGCTCCCGAGTAGTAGTGTTTTCTTTCTGTTTTGTTAGCTTTTGAATGTTTTGTTTCGACGAACTATGTAATGTTTTCTTTGAAGTTTTGATTTTCCTTGTTGCAAAGACCTTGTGGAAACACGTACTTGTTTTATTTTAAGTTAATAAAATTCCCGTTGTTTTACCGTTGTGCTCGTTTTACCTTGTTATGTATGAGAAAACTTATGAAAGCGCTTTTGGAAAGGTTGTGTGGTGTGGTGTGGTGATGGTAAATTCGGACTTTTGTACTAACACGTGTGTTGAACAGAATGCCTCCCCGACGTGCAACCGTTCATCATGAAAATGAGGCAAGCAACGAGACCCAAAGTAGTGTGGGCCCTGAGGAACAACCACCACCACCACCACCACCACCTCCACCCCCGCCACAGCCGGAACGAAACATTGTGAAGGAGTTTCGGAAGGAACGTCCTCCCGTATTCGATGGAATGGGAGATCCGGCCAAAGCTGAGACCTGGATTCGGGGTATAGAACACATCTTCAAGTTCTTAAGGTGCACCGATCAGGAGCGCCTATCGTGCGTGACCTACCAGCTTACCGGGTCCGCAGAGTTTTGGTGGGAGACCAAGCAGCGGACGATGACGCAGGAACAACTGGACGCCCTGACGTGGGAAGACTTCAAGGAGGAACTTTATGACAAATATATTCTGAGGAGTTACCGCAAGGCTAAGGAGACCGAGTTCTACAATCTGAAGCAAGGGCGGATGACAGTGACGAAATATGGCCGTGCCCTATGCGATATGTCTCGATATGCACTAGAGCAGGTAAATACTGACGAGAAGATGGCAGAAAAGTTTTGTGACGGTCTGAGGCATGAAATCAGGATGGCTTTGGCATGCCTTGGAAGGCTCTCGTATGCCGAGTCGTTGTCTCGTGCACTGGACGTGGAGGAAGCAATGCCACGGGAAAAGACAGTTACACCCACTACTCCAACACCACCGACGCCACAGCAGAATTTCCGAGACAAAAGAAAGTGGGACGGGAACCGCGAACCCTTTGACAACAAGAGGTTCCAAGGTACCCCAAACTCTGCCCGGGGAAAAGGGAAACAAACTACCCATACCAAAGTGGAGAGTACCGTCAGAGAGCACCTCCTTGCGCCAAATGTCAGAAGAATCACATGGGGGAATGCAGAGTCGGGACAAACGTGTGCTACAAGTGTGGTGGAGTTGGACACTTCGCCAAAGAGTGCCCGAACAACAATAACACTGGAATTGGGGAACACCGAATGGGCCTCGAGGGAATCCTACACCACCTCAGCAACCGCAGCAGCGTCGCCTACCATATCCCACTCAAGCTAGAGCCTATGCCTTGGGACGCAAGCAAGCTAAAGCCGCACATGGAGATCAAAAATAGGATAATCTGGCAGGTATGGGAACACTACTTGACATGCCTGTTGCTGTTCTGTTTGATACGGGTGCGTTGCACTCCTTTGTATCGCACTCCTGCGTAAATGCTTTAAGACTTCCTGTTGATGAACTTGAACATAAGATGAACGTGAACTCACCGGTAGGAGGCCTTATAGACATTTCACAATCTTGCTCGAACATAGAATTCATGGTGGGGGAAACTTAGCTTAACGGCTCACAACCTACATGTTATGTCAATGGATAACGTTGACATTATTTTGGGGATGGACTGGCTAGCTGAAAACTATGCCACTATTCGATGCCAAGAGAGGCAAATCTCGTTACAAACCCCGGGGAAGGAGCCGTCTACCTTCCACGGGATTTCGATGAATCAACGGACTTGTGTGATATCGACACTTCAAACAACTACGATGATTAGAAAGGGGCTTCCTGCCTATCTCGTCTATCTACAAGGACATGACAAGAAAGAAAGGAAAGTTGAAGATGTGGCGGTAGTACGTGAGTTTCCCGACGCTTTGCCAGGACCTCCGCCTGACCGACAGTTGGAGTTTACTATCGATCTGGAACCAGGAGCCGCACCAGTATCGAAGGCACCTTATAGGATGGCACCAAAAGAGTTGGAAGAACTCAAAATTCAACTACAAGAACTATTGGACTTGGGTTTTATCAGACCCAGTGTATCGCCGTGGGGAGCACATGTGCTATTTGTGAAGAAGAAAGACGGAACACTGAGAATGTGCATAGACTACCGGGAATTAAAAAATTAACTCTCAAGAACAAATACCATCTGCCGAGAATAGATGACCTGTTTGACCAACTCAGGGGAGCAGGAGTATTTTCGAAAATGGATTTAAGGTCAGGATATCACCAGTTGAGGGTACGAAGGGAAGATATACCCAAGACGGCGTTCCGAACAAGGTATGGGCATTATGAGTTTGTAGTAATGCCGTTTGGACTAACAAATGCACCCGCATTATTCATGGACTTGATGAATCGAGTATTCCATCCATACTTGGACAAGTTCGTCCTAGTGTTCATAGATGATGTGCTGGTTTACTCGAAGGATGAAAAAGAACATGAGGAACATCTACGGATCACTCTGGAGATACTGAGAACGGAGAAGCTATACGCCAAGTTCAGTAAGTGTGATTTCTGGCTAAAGGAAGTAAACTTTCTGGGGCATATTGTGACGGCCGAAGGGATTCGAGTTGACCCTGCAAAGGTGGAGGCCGTACAACAGTGGAAGGCGCCAAAGACCCCAAACGAGATTCGGAGTTTCCTGGGTCTGGCAGGATACTACCGAAGATTTATCGAAGGATTTTCCAAAATTGCAAGGCCGATGACTCAACAACTGAAGAAAGGGACCAAGGTCAATTGGACACCGGAGTGTGAGGTTAGTTTTCAGTTGTTGAAAGAGAAGTTGACCACCGCACCTATTCTAGCCGTGCCAGAACCAGGAATAGACTATGTGGTTTACACTGATGCATCCAAGGTTGGACTTGGATGTGTTTTGATGCAGAACGGTAAGGTGATTGCCTATGCTTCGCTTCAATTGAGGCCACACGAGTTAAACTACCCTACCCATGATTTGGAATTAGCAGCCGTTGTGCATGCATTGAAAATTTGGAGGCACCATCTCTACGGAGTCCGGTGTGAGATTTTTACAGACCACAAGAGCCTAAAATACTTCTTTGAACAGAAAGACTTGAACATGAGGCAACGCAGATGGCTCGAGCTAGTCAAGGACTATGACTGTGGCATTAATTATCATCTGGGCAAAGCAAATGTAGTGGCAGATGCACTGAGCCGGAAAGCCCAACCACAATTGGCTACCTTTCTCACTCAGGAAGCGGAGTTGATTCGCGAATTCAGCAAGATGCACTTGGAAGTAGTGAGAGCTCCGGAGACTGTATAAGGAAAGATCGCCACCTTGGTAAATACACCCGACCTGCGAACAAGGATAAGAGAAGGTCAACGAAATGATGAAAATTTGGAGAAGGTTCGACTGAAGGTGAGGAAAGGCGAGCAAGAAAAATTCCGAGAAGAGGTTGACAATGCCCTCACCTACGAGGGGAGACTTTGTGTGCCGAACGACGAAGGAATTCGAAATGAAATTTTGACCGAGGCACATGAGACTCCATATACCGCTCATCCTGGAAGTACAAAGATGTACCAGGATTTGAAAGGATCATTCTGATGGGATGGAATGAAGAGGGATATAGCTTCGTTTGTGGAGAAATGCTTGGCTTGCCAACAAGTAAAAGCTCTGCATCAACAACCCTATGGGAAGCTGCAACCGCTTGAAATTTCGGAGTGGAAATGGGAACACATCGCCATGGATTTCGTGACGGGTTTACCAAGAACTCGACAAGGGAATACTGCCATCTGGGTAATTATAGACCGCTTCACTAAGAGTGCGCATTTTATACCTATTCCTATAACTCATGGATCCGACAAGCTAGCCCGGATTTATGTGAAAGAAATCATTCGACTACACGGAGTGCCAGTAACAATCACGTCAGACCGAGACACCAGGTTTACTTCAAGATTTTGGATAAGCCTACAAATAGAGCTTGGTACTCGACTGAATTTTAGTACTGCTTTCCATCCACAAACCGATGGACAGTCCGAGAGAACGATTCAAACTCTCGAGGACAAGTTGAGAGCCGTGGTTCTCGACAGAGGAGAAAATTGGGAAGTTGTACTACTGTTGATCGAGTTTGCCTACAACAACAGTTTCCAGGCGACGATAAATATGGCCCCATATGAAGCATTGTATGGGAGGAAGTGTAGATCACCACTCTACTGGGATGAGGTTGGTGAAAGAAGAATACTCGGGCCAGATTCAGTAGAAGAAATGATTGAGATTGTGCGACAAATTCGACAAAGGATAAAAGAAGCTCAAGTCCGGCAGAAGTCGTATGCAGATGTCCGGCGTACCGAGTTACAGTTCAACGCTGGAGATAAGGTGTTCTTGAAAGTATCTCCGTCGAAGGGGATAACGAGGTTTGGCGTAAAGGGGAAGTTGAAGCCACGTTACGTGTGGCCTTATGAAATCCTTGAGAAGGTGGGACCCGTAGCGTATAGGTTGGCACTACCACCGAGTTTTGGGACTATGCATAACGTTTTCCATGTGTCACAATTACGAAAGTACGTGTTCGATCCCAAACACGTGGTTCATCAAGAGGAAATGGTTTTGAATCCCGACTTGAGTTATGAGGAGAAGCCCGAAGCTATTCTGGACAGGAAGGTGCAGGATTTGAGAAATAAATCGATCGCGTCCGTGAAAGTACTTTGGAAACACCATGGTCACGAGGAGGCTACTTGGGAACTCGAGGATAAAATGAAAGAGAAATATCCGGAGTTGTTCGTTAGAAATGAGTAAATTTCGGGACGAAATTTCTGTTAAGGTGGGTAGAATGTAACGCCCGTACTTTTTAAAGTACTAATTTAATGTATGTCACGAAATAATTAGTAAAATTATTTCGGATGCTATGCTTCTCGTTAAATGTGCTTTGGAAAGTGATATGGTTTTATATGACGATGTGACTTTGGGACGTTTTTATGTAATTGGGGAAACTTTAGGAGACGTGTGAATGTCTCGTTAAAGTGATGGTGACGATATTGCTATATTTAGCATAATGAATGAGATATGGGAGAGGAATATGTTTATGGAAGATGACGCGCGAAAATCGAGGAACGGTCGAAGAAAATATATTTGGAACAACACCAAATATGATTTTGACGTGGGGCGATTTTTAATCTTTGTGAAGAACAAGATAACAAAATTTAATAAAGTTTCCGTGAATTTTAATTAATAGAAGGAAATGCGATAATGCAAAGTATTTATATATTGGACTTCTCAAATAAAATGGGAGACCAAATGTTTATATAAAATGGCCTTGGGCCATAACAATCAAAAAGTCTAACAATTAAATAATTATACAAATTGGGCTTGCAACTAAATAAGCCCAAATCAATTAAATCAAATGGGAGCCCAATTCATTCCAAAATGTGGGAGCAAGCCCAATACTTTTTCTCCACCTTCCCTTCTCCCATTCTCGGCCGATCACCCCCCCCCCCCTTGAAGACCTTCCAATTTCCACTTCTTCACCTTCCCTCTTCCACCATCAATTCTCCCACCCAAGAGTCACACAAATTATTACTTTAGCCCTTCAATCTCTTCCTCACATTTCACTACACAAAAGAAAAAAAAAAAGAGAGAATGAGAGGGAGACGAAGAAAGAGAGCCGAGAGAAAGCAAGAGGAAGAAATTCCCACCATTCTTGTTCATCCACCACCAAATCCAACCATTTTGAGGTATACTCTCTTTGCAATCCCAAAGCATGTTTTAGTAGTAGCTATGCATATATGATTATCATAAATCCACTTCCATAATCAACTCAAATAAGTTAACAACCAACATAATGGAACATCGCCGTACTTAATCGAAGCCATGAAAGAACTTAACTTTGTGATAAAAACGTAACTTGCGGGTTGAATCGGGGTGGTTCGGAGTGTTTCCGGGGAAGAGGAAGCTGCCGGCAGTGGCAGACAGTGGCAGACAGCCGGCAGTAGCGGCTGGCGAACAGCTGAGTTGCCGCCGAACCCTGCGACGGCCAATCCGGCGACGGAGGCAGCAGCCTGACGGAGGCAGCGTTGGACGACGGCAGCAGCAGCGGGCAGCGACGGCTGGACCTCCTCACTCCGACTGCGTGCGACGGAGCCTGGCGAAGGCTGACCGTCGTGACAACGGCGCGGCGGCGGCGTGAGGAAGGTGAACGCGATGGAGCGACGACGGATTTTGAGAGGGGGCTTCCGTTTTTCGGCGACTACTTTCCGTCGAGAGAGAATAGAATTAGAGGGAGGGAAGAAGAAAGAGAGATGGACGTGGAGTATGGGGTGTGTTTGGGCCTTTTTGTTGTGTGAATTTGGGCTTTATCAATTAATTTGAGTGTTTGTTTAGTTGGGCTCCATATAATTTTGTCAGGGCTTAAGATTTTAATTAGAGATATAAGGAGGAAAAATAAGTGAGTCCTTGGGCCAATAATTAATTGTGGGAAATTACTTAAGTAATTCTTGATTAATGTCAAGGATGAATAATATATCCCAAGTCCGAAATAATATATATTGCGAAGAGAAATAGTGCGATAATATAATTATACGCTTAAATAATTTTTGGGAGTTTATTTCGACGTCATGGAAAATACGAGGAGCCAACGGAGGAAAGAACGAGCGCAAGCGGCCGACCGGCGTCGCACGCGACGCCTTGGGCGGCCGCCGAATAATCGAAAATGCACGAAAAACCGAGGAAACGAATTAAAAGATTTTAATTAGAGTGCATGCATTCTAAATATCTTCGTTACCGGGATTTGATGTGAACTTTATGTACTTTCCGAAAAGGTGGTTCGCACGGCCGCTAAAGTCGGAACGAGAAGCTACTTGAGGAAAACCCTAAGATTTTGAGGTGGGCTTTATTACTTAAATTTTTTTATTTGAAATTGATATGATTATGGTGAAATAAGGGAGGTTTTAAATATTATGTCATACCGTGTTTTATGTTTTGAAATTGCCTATCTGATTGTCTACTAGAATAATGTTCTACTAGACTTTGATGGTTAACGAATTCGGGTCTAACTAGGGTCTAAGCCCTACTTAGGCTAGTGCACTGATGGGGATCGTGAGCCGTCCTCTAGGTCGGCCGGTCCAGTGATCGAGTTTGTGGCCACATTCTCGTTTCACGTGATGGTTCAGATATGGTATATGATGGAGGATGATTGTCTGCGCAGACACTATTTTAAGGAATGATTTTGGTGTTTCTCGGCATTTTAAAGTAAAACCCGAGTTTCACTCAATGATGGCTTGACATAACTTAATCGATAAAAGTATTTCGGGCATGAGTTCGCTGGGTGCATCAAGTACTCAGCCCCTGTATATGTTTTCCCTATGTGCAGGTTGAGCGAGGACGTGAGGCGGAGGATGTTGAGCAATGAGCCAAGATTTTTTTTTCAATAAATGTTCCGGTTACTACTGTGTCCTCATACATAGTAGTAGTCAAACTCTTAATTGCTTCCGCTACTCTAAGTCTTAAAAATTGTTACTTTTTCTTTAGGTTGTTAAACTATGTCATTCACACTATGTTACTTCGTGTTTAGAAACTTTGATAATGGAATTTCGTCTTTTGATCTATATGTCATACTTCCTTGATTGCTACCCCTTCTTCCCCGCTTCTTAACTCCCCCACTAGTCGCGATCCACCGTGCTTTCTATCCTTAGGAAGTGCGGTCGTGACAAAAAGATAGCACATAGCACAAAAACTAAAATTTCCGCCCAACTGTAAACTTCAACCAAGAATAGCAAAATTTTCCACATGCCCTAACTGTAACCCTACAACCATTAAATTCGACCAAGAATTGCAAATTAGTTTTTCAGATGCCCGACAGTAACCCTACAACCAAAAATCAACCACCTAAACCCTTGTGGATACCATAAATTCAACGAAATCCAGATGCAAACCCCTAATTTCCAGATGCCGAACAAAATATAATCGTCTATTATGTTAGAGAGGGAAATATGAAAGCAGATGAAAATGAAACGGAGAGAGAGGGAAAGAAGAAAGAAAATAGGAGAATGAAATTATGATTACTATTTTGTTTGACAAGACAGCCCCTGCACATGCAGGTATAGGGTGCAGGTATAGGGTGCAGGTGTAGTACGTAAAAAGTCGAAACTGCCCTTCAGCCCATTTGTTCCCCAATAGCGAACTCCGACAAGCAGATCGCGCACTCCTCCGCCGCGAGTGCGCGCGCGGATTCGATCACCTTCTCCGTCAACACGCATGATTTCTCTCCGGCGACTGGATCCGGCGCTGCCGCATGCGCAAGTTGTTTTTACGGGTACGACTAAGGCACTGTTTACCTTGAAATCTCCCTAGTTCGAGTACGGCTACGATTGGCCATTCCAGACACCGCATGTGGTCGTCGGCGGCGAAAATCGGCTGTTTCCGGCTGGTCAGATGGTAACGGTCTCATCATCTCTGTCTCTGTTTGGTTTCTGAGTTATGTTTCAAGTAACTCTAGATAAGCTGCTATTTACTCTTTCTTTTTACTATACTACTTATTAGTATCTTTGTCTTACCTTTTTGACTGATTGCCTATTCTGCTAAGGAAGTATTGGAAATTAGGGGACTGAATGATTCAGATTCATAGAATAAAATAGATGCTGTGTGATTTTACAAATTTTGACGCATTATCCTCTTATGACGAAGAAAATGATTGATTTCAGCTCTTAATGCCACATATTTGGAAGTGATTTATGCAAATGCTGTTCTTCTCTAGAATAAGTTTAGTTAATATAATAAGGTAAATATGAGGATAAGCAATTAATTATTGCTTGAAACAAGAAGAGGCTAACTCACAAGATTTTGTATCACTTTTTTCCATTGCAAGTAACGGATTTTGATCTTGTTACCTGGTCACATTTTTTAGTTCTACAAATAATTTTGAGCATCAAGTAGAAGTCCAATAGGTTCCATTTATCTACTGAGCTAATAATATTTAGTGGGGTTCTTATCTTCATAAATTTTCAGAGTCATCATTATTTAGGAAAATTCTTTGACCCTTTATCCTCCCGCGATGAGATTTTCTGCTGTTAATGATGTTTGTATTTCAATATTGGTAGTGAATATTACATGTATAATTGCTTTATGATAAAAGAAACACCATTTATAATATAAAGACCCTCCTGTCATATTCCTCTTCAGTTTTTCCTAAAACCTTTGAGGTTGAATGATTTATCGATAAGGTACAGGGTGTACATTCAGAAAAGAAGTGCGCTGGCGAAAAGGCAACTGATATGATTAGAGCAATGCTGCAAGTCTTCAAATTTTAGGTTGGGGGGAAGTTAGGTGGGGTAGGGTGGTGACTTAAGTAATTAGACTATGTCATCTTATCTACTTTATATTGTGTTTCAAATATTGTTTTGGTTTTATAAGTGTCATTTGTATATCTTAATTTAATTGTAATTGCATGCAATCAAATGAGGTATTATAGGACTGTATGTCGTCTTTGCTGGGCTGTAAATTGAATAGTTTCGTGTTGGATAAAGTGTCTTTTGTGCAATCAGAAAGAACAAACTTGATATCTTAGAAGGAACTGGTACTAGAAAGAGGACAAGAAATCATTTTTTGTTATTCTTTTTCAGTGAAAAACTACTTTGAAGAATGACTCTAGTCACTCTACATCATTTTGGTTCACCTTGTATTCTCTATATATATTACTATATTCATTTAGTGAAATTAATTTCTGTCCTCTTTTCTGATATATATTTGAGTTAAGCATTGGACAATATCATACACTCAAGATACAAAAACAAAAATTGTAGTATGTAAATAACTAACTCGCTTGCAAATCAATTCAAGTTTTTATTGATATCATCAATTTTTGTAACAATTCAGAAAGAAATGAAACACTTTATAGAACTCAGGAATGTAAAGTACGGCTGTTTTGGGTAGTTTGTCACTCTTAGAACCCTTTCTAAGCTAAGCAACTGGAACAACTTTCACATTATCAATAACAGGGCCACACATATGACCAAAATCATACATCTTAGTATGATAAAATGGATTCCAGAATCTAATCCTAGTCCTGTTTGAAACTGCTTCAAACTTAAGGCTTGCATTCTTGAACCACCCTTTTCCCTGAGATGTGAACTGAACACTTACACTTTTCCCGCCTGCAAAAGCTTCCATGGTCATCGTCCCGTGGCATCCATTACTAGCATCTCCAACGGTGAATGTGAGTTCGTACGATTTCTTTTCAACTGTTCTAATAATTTGTGAGAGTGCTGTTTCTCTGCCTCCCACAAACTCAATTGCTGCAAGTCCCGATGGCACATTGAAGTGCTTTGAGTCAATGTATTTGACAGGTTTGATTGACTCGACGATCCATCCGGGGATCGGTGAGCACAGGTCCTGGCGCATGGGGAGGACGAGGATTCCAGTGGAGTAGTTCTTGAAGACGTGGGGGCCTGTCTCAAAGCCTCCATTCTTCACCAAATTCCCTGGGAATTATTTATCGAGTCAGTTATTTGTTTGTTTAGATCTTTGTTCCTCATAAGTCAGAGTAGCTAAGAAAATGAAGTTTGAATTCTTACCTGGTGTTAATTTCAGGGGCAACTTTTCCTTGATAGCGATGGAGTCGAGGAGAGGTCCACAGGTTGGATCTTCTTGCATCCCGGGATTGTGGAATGTGACCTTCACAACGCTGGAATTCGCCCTGAAACTCCAGGCGTACGTATCCCCTCCGTCGGTGCTGTACAGCGTCTGGATTGGGAGATCGCTGTACAGTCCCGGGACAGCAACCCTCAGCACCTCATCTTGGGCGCAGGTCCTGGTTGCGCCGAATGTGAGCGTGTAGCTTGCTCCTGGCTTCAGATTCCTGACGTACTGTGTTACCGAAGCCTCATTTCCGAGCCTCACAGCGTGGGCCCCACGCGGGACAGCGAAGTAGAACCCGCCTGGCTGAGGCCCACCATGGATGTACTCAACTAGGCCGGAGATAACCCATTTGGGGAGGGAGTACTTCCCAATTATCACTGTTTTATTCAGGTGCGCTGGCTTTGGCCCTACTTCAAAGTCTCCATTTGGTAGTAGTCCTGGAAAGTTTTTGAAATAACATTAGTAGAAAAATTGCTTGAACCTAAGTTGAAAGAAATGGAAATAACTTCCAAACTGAGAATAGAAAACATTAAGTTGTGGGCTTATGTACATACCATCAAAATGAGGAGCTTCTTTAGCAAAAGCTAGGGTGTTGCATAGAATGAATAGGGCTAGGGACAAAAGAGTAGGATAGGCCATCAGAGCTATCAAGAAAACAAAGGAGCTTAGTCTTAATAGAATGGATCAAGCTTGTGTATATATAATTAATCTTGAACACTTACCAAAGCTGGAAAAATTAATGAAACTAGGGCCATGTTAGAATCCCATGAATTTAGGCGGGAGATGTGTTTGACTCTAGCAGTTTTTTTCTATATTTTAGTGCCTTTTCCCACACATTACCACATGAGTTTGGTTTTCAACTTTTAAGTCTTTCCGTGATTACCTCGGCCTATGTTGAATTCTTGTTTTCAAAAATACTCACCCTTCTGTCTCAATAGGATTATCTCATCTATTCTTCCACTTTTTTTTTGAGTAGTGCTAAATGGCCATAAAAATAAAATATTGTTACCTTTAATGCTTATTTACTTGGATTTAGTTCATCTTAAAAGTAACAATTATCTAAGACTAATTTACCCTTTGTCCCGAAATAATACACATAAAAGACTAAGTGTCAAATCATCTTGGAACTTTGAATATGTAGCTCATTTTCGTTTCTTATGTTAGATATCCACTCAGTTTTTTTAAACTTTAATTTATTGTTTTATATTTTATAATTTAATTGTTTAATATCTATAACTACTTTTAAATCAGAATATATGAAATCTTTATGATTTTATTAATTGTTTGGTATGTATATTGACCAAAATATCCTATTATGGCCAGCCATAATGTGGCCACATAGCATTTCCTTTTTTTTTTCCTTTTTTTCATTTTGAAAAAAAGATTGGGAAAAAGGTTTCAAAGAAAAATATTTGCACAAAACCCCCGAATTAGAATGTCTTTTATATAGGAACATATTGTTGGAAAAAGGAATGTATATACAAGAGGAAAGAGACATGTAAGTTCTACGTTTAGTTTTTTAAGGAGAAATTGGATTAAAAAATGAATGTATATGTTGATATTCAATTCTAGACTACTTTTTAGGTGTTTGCAAAATGTTACTGTAGTTTAGTTTTTAGTTTACACATTGCTTATTTAAATATCGAGAAATAAGGTGAGTCGGGAAGTTGATCCAGTTTTATATTATATCTTATCCGAGTTGAATGCAGTTTTGTGGGATAGATAACTCATCTATGTTAGAGTATACGACCAAATATGTCGTAAAAGTTATGATCATGTCGCGTTTTGTTTATCTATCTAGCCTATTATTGAATTCAAATTAAGGAACTTATATATGTGGGTGATCAGGAAAAAAATAGTTTTAACTTCTAGGATCTTATATCAAAACACACACCAACAGCTAGTTGGTGTACAATAAATGAGCTAGAGATCTCACCATAGTCTGAGACCCTGAGGGATTAAAATTTTTAAATATGGGAAAAAGTTTACAAAAATGAAGTTGCTTCACTTGTATAATAAGTGATTCCTTAATAAAAAAATAATTATGATCTGACATCTCATAAAAATTAAATTTGATTGCTTGCTAACAGTGAATAGTTCCATTAATGCGTGGACATAAAAATATACCCTAATATACGAAAGAGAAGTGTAAAAAATTAGCCAAAAAAAGAGTTTTAAAATTTGGTGCGTGGAAATCTAGCCCTACATGTTCCTCTAATTATTCCACCGTCCACCATTTTCGCTGCTTTGAAATATTAGAGCATCTGCAACACGTCTAGCACCCGTCTCGGTCTCGTCTTGGAGAGACAAGACGGCTGCGAAACGCCGATGCAGCCCTCCCTCTCGTCCCTTGTCTCGTCCCGGAGGGTGGGTTCACGAGATAGCTCGCCACATGCTAGCCCCACGTGGCGCGCGCTGGCGCTAGACGTGACGCCCACTCGCCGGCCCGCGAGTGGGCGTCGTCATGCTGACGCAATAAATCATTTTTTAAATTCGATTTTAATAAATAAAAAAAAATTAAAAATAGTAATATTACCGTTCAACGGTATTTTTTTGTTCTTTTTTTATTCTATAAATATTCCTCTTTCATTCTCATTATACACACAAATACACATCTATTCTTCTCAATTCATCTATCTTTTCTCTCCAACTTTCATCAGCTCTCCAATTTTCATCTCAAAATGTCCAGCGACGGAAACTCTGGCGGCTCCGGGGGCTATGACTTGAACACGTTTGGCGACTGGGGGCATGTACAATGTCTTGGGAGCTTCCGGTTCCGGTTCGTGGACATCGGGCACCCAACCACTCTATTTTGACGTGGATGCATACTCTCGTCCCCCCGCCCCGAGGTATGGTCAATCGGAGGGATTATCCCAAATTAGGGAGGATTTTCCGGCTGAACCCACTTCGGAAGGAGGACGAGGCGGTGGAAGCTCCGGGGGTTGCGCATTTGACGCCGTTGAGGAAGAGGATGAGGAGGAGGATGTAGGTCGTCATCCATACAGCCGCAAAGACACGATGACTCTGTTCAACGCTTGGGTTAGCGTCTCGTATGATCCCATCGTCGGGAATCAACAAATCCGCATGTTTTTTTGGGAAAAGGTCACCGACGCCTACAACGAGAATAAGCCAAAGGGCTCAGCCGCCGCACCATGAAGATGCCCCGCAGTCATTTTAACCGTGTCGACAGAGATGTTAAACTTTTTTGCGGCATCTACAAGAATAAAGCGGCGAATTACCAAAGAGGAGCTAGTGGAGCCGACATTCTGAGAGTGGCTTTGCGAGACTTTTTTGACGACAACAGCAAAGAATTCAAAAATGTCGATGTTTGGGAGGCGATCAAAGACGTTGAAAGGTGGGCTGGCGGTGTCTAGTCCAGCACGGGCTCGAGCTCGAAACGCACGAAGCACACGGCGGGTGGCCAATACTCGTCTAGTGAGGGCGGGTCAGGCAACGCCTCACAGGAGGTTTAGGGCACGACCACCGATGTAGGGGGCTCCTCTAGTGGGCGACGTCGGCTGGAAGGGTCCAAGGCGGCGAAGGCGGCTAGAGGGAGGATGGGTCGAGGCGAATCAAGCTAGGCGGGCTCGGTCTCGGGCTCGAACACTCTATTGTCCATGTACTTGACCGCCACGGTGGCTGACACTTCCCGCATGACGCCTTCCCAATATCAAGCCCATCTTGCCGGAATTGAGTATATGGCAAGACAAATTGGTATTCCGCCTACAGGTGGCTTGAGTGCACCGCCACCGCCTTCGGGGGATGATTCGCCGGCGGAGTACTTTTATAATTTATATAAAATTATTTTTTAAATTATGTATTTTAATTTTTTTTCCCACTTTTTTATTGTGTTTTTATTTTTTTTCCACTTTTTATTTTTTAGGATTTTAAATTGTAATTTTATTTTATTTAAAGAAGTGTGTTTTTATTAATTGAATTTGTTGGAAATAAAAATAAAAAATGAAATTGAATGAATAGTTAAGGGATGAGATGATTAAGAGATGAAGGGTTGCAGGTGCTGTCTCTTAGTTAAGAGATTGGATGAAAAGTAAAGTGGGGCCCATGAGTAGTGAAGAGATGAGACGGTTAAGAGACTGATAAAAGACAGCGTTGCGGATGGTGTTAACAAACTAATCTTATAATAATGATTTAATAATACATCATTCATGTGCATCACATTCGATATTAATATTTTCATAGGGACCTATTGAATAATATAATCTCGATTTTCATTACAATGTTATACGGATTAACTTATATTTATATTTATGAGAAACTATTTTCCATTTAATTACGTTCATGCATCAGTCTTTCTTTTTGTTTGGGAGAATTAATTTTATGCTTCCATGAACTCTCGCGAACTAGTTATAGCACTCCAAAGTCAAACATATCAATAATTTTTTTGATTTAATTCCAAAAACATAATGTCGGTAGAAAAAAGTTACTACCTCCATTGCACAATATGAATCATATTTGGTGTGAGCACGGGTTTTAAGAAATTTTATAAAAATGGGTTAATAGGCTAGTATACTATTGGTTGCACTTATATATATATATTACTTTATAATAAAATGTAAGTGAAATAAGTTGATGGAATGCATGGTCTATTTACCATTTATGATAAAAGTGAAATATAACTCTTATTGTGAGACATACCGAAATGACAAAATGTGATTCTTATTGTGGGCAGAAGTAGTAGTAATACTATTATACACTTCAGATATAAATAATAAATTTTAATGTTTTATAGCCACATTTGTAAAAGTGTCATTTACCAATATGTAAAACTTCTAAACAAAGTTCCACGTCGAATTTTATTATTGGGGTTTCTAACTTCAAGCTTTCGGCTTAATTAAACATAAAAGGATAAATTTCGTCTAATATTGAGCCTTTCAAGTTTCCAAAAATAATTGAAGCTTCAAAACATTTTGTCCTTAACTGTTAGCTATATTGGGCCAGTATATTTTCTCAGTCCAATAAGTGTGTAGGTTTTAAGCCTAGGAGTATTAAATATTAGCTATATAGGGCTAGTATATTTTCTCAGTCAAATAAGTGTAAGATTCAATACTATTGGGCTATGGCCAATGCTCAAAGGCCTATTCACACAGTAATAATTTGGGCTTGTCTAAACCATTGTAATACACCCAAGCAAAATAATGTATTTGTGTTCACAGGCCTGTGAAAGCTACATATATATATAACTTCCTCATCTCAAATATTTAGAAAAGTATACATATTGCCCTTTTCATATAGATAGATAAAGTGGGTAGACTTTTCAAAAATAAAATATTTTACAATGAAATTCAATTGTATAGTAGGTATCTTGTGTGACCATCTTACGAATCTTGATATGTGATAAGTTGTATTCTAGGCCTTGGTTACTGGTCAGTATGATGTGCGTAATTGATTATATCTGCAAAACAGTTGCTCAAAGTATGCAGGTTGAGTGTTCTAGCCAGTAGGCAAAGCTTCAAATACTTCAGGTGAAAAGGGCGTCAGGACGATTACGTACTGACCAGTATACATGCAAAAATGGCTCGAGATGGAGAAGAAGGATAGCTGGGACTGATCAACCATAATTAAGGGCAAAGAAGTCATCTCACCACAAGGTTTTACCCTAAAATCAAGGGTAAGCCTCCGTATAAAAGGAAGCCACATGGAGAGAGAAAAAGGAGGGATTCATCATCATCACTCTTAGGTAGAATTCTCTCGGTAGTTCAGTCCTTCTGCCCAGTCCAGAGTCTCGTTCCTCGCCACAGCCATTGTCACTTGAAGATCATCAGTTCGCCGGAGTTCCATTCTCTCGTTCCAGTCAGCACGATCGTGTTTAGCAGTTCCATCACCCGGAGTGGCAAAAACAATCTTTATTTGCTTTCTAGTTAATCTTGTTTGTTTTCTCTACGTTGGATCTTTCGTATTTCCAGTATTTTGTTTATTTTGAAGTCTTGGTTGTGATCCAAACGTTTTCTAAATGCTATGAAGTTGTTTTTCCAGCATCGATTCATGTTTGTTTTCACTTCTTTCTTCCTAGATAGCTTAGATCTAGCTGTTACGGTAATTTCCAGTGTGGAATCGCATGTTTTAGCTTCTGTAGTTGTTCTCTCTGAGTTTGCAAGTCTAGATAGCTGTTAGATTCTAGATCTGAATTAGTTAAGTGTGAAAACTCAGTTTACGTGATTTCTGACACCCTGCATGTTGACCAGTAAGCATAATTGCAGTCTCAGTGTTCGATCTTTCGATTCGAAGTTTAAATTGTAGATCTGAGCTGTGAAGTTTGTTAATCTGTGTTTCTCGTTCATGAAATCTGAGATTGTTGATCTGAGTTTATTCATGTAAAAGAAGATAACATCCACATCCAAGTTTGAGACCACTTTTACTTTTTAGTTACTTTTGCTTTTGTCCTTTACTTTTTCTACCTTTTCAGCTGGTACCCTTCAGATCTGTCAGCCTAGTCACCACAACTACCACTACCTTCTGATATTCTGTTTAGCTCAAAATAGAAACCTAGTACTTTTCGAATATTTCCTGTTTCACCATGTCCACGTACACAGCTGCATATCAGAATCCTCTCACACCTCCTAGCCAGTAGGATACCACCTTCAAATTCTTGCCTAGGTAGAGACTCAACCCAAGCGTGGTAGCTAACCAAACCTTTCAAGAATATCACCACAATCACTCCAAATCGTCATCATCTCTGTGGGATTCGACCCCTACCTTCACTATACTACCCAGTAGAAGAGGGTTGAGGAATTATTGATACCAGGTTTTAGGCTTGGCAGGGGATTGTTATCCTGATCAGTAGGATACACCCTTGCTTGAACGACACCTACGCAAACCTGCGCTTTCAATGTGTAAATATTTTATTATACTATCATTCTTAATTTCGATCTTAACAATAGATGGGGGGGACCGAGTATGCCAAGGAGAAGAGAGACAATGCATGATACAAGTGTCATGATGTATGCCCCATCTCAATCACATAGAGATTTCATAGTGAAATTCTCCCTTGCCCCCCCCCCCTCCTTTTTTCTTTTATGGGCCATACACATGGATGACATGCACATAAAGTGGATACCTATCACATCGTGCACATGCCATTGGTGGGAATAGTGCTTAGTGGAGTCAAATCCTATGAAAGCTGTCCTTGAAAATGACTCTTGTTATAGGTTTATGAGAAACATGGTTTTAAGATTATTTTTTTCTTTTGTCCTCTTTTTTCTGTGTTTTTTTAGTTCAAACAACGTACAGACAAGTAGATGAGGAGGATCGAATTGAATTGGGACAGTTTTTGCGATGTGGGGAAGTGCATCATTGATCATTGTTCATAAAGAAGCTGTAGTTTGGGTCTTTTTGTAGGATAATGGTAATTTGGGGTGTAAATAAATTGAGTCCAGTGTGCAATTTTTAGCCGGTCGCACGTAATACCCTCTTAGTCCCTAATTACGTGTCTCAGTTTTTCTAGTTTAGGACATTCCATATTGGCTAATTTCACTTTTATTAGGCAAATGCATCCATATTTCACCGACCGATTCATTTCACTTACATTAAATTATAAAACTAAGTCTCTATCTGTCCACATAAAATAATCTCATTTGTGTACGACATAAATTTTAATGTACAATAGGTCAAGCATTAGAGCGAGTAAAAAATGAGTAAAGTAGAAGAAAGAAAAAAAAAATGGAGTAAAAATGAGTAAAGTAGAAGAAAGAAAAAAAATGGTGATAAGTTTCCATAAAAATGAGATTAATTTTTATAGACAAGTCAAACTAAAAAAATGAGAATATTTTTCGTGAACGTATGAAGTACTCCCTCCCGCCCCAAGGAAGATGACCCCTTTCTTGGGCGACACATGATTTTATGTAGCTTTATTTTTTGTGTTAAATGGAAAGAGTAAAGGAAGAGAGAGAATAAAGTAGAGATAAAAATATTTCATTTTTTGTAATTAATCATCTTGATTGGGACAAGTTAAAATGGAAAATGAGTCATCTTTAGTGAGATGGGGGAGTATATAAAAATAGAACTTACATTCCACTAATTTTTATCTACCCATTTTTTCTTAAAACTCGTTGCGAGTCAAAGTAAGAGCATCCACCATAGGTGGCCTTCCCCAATAGCCCCGCCCCCTTTTTTTGTCCACAGCCCCCTTTTTTTGTCCACAGCCCCAATTTTTTATTTCCACCACTATAGGCGGACACTTCCAATAGCCCCGAAATTCTATAACCAATTTTCATTTTAATTTTAATTCAATTATAAGTAATTAAATTTATCGGACTAAACGTAATTATAAAAAACGGCTATAAGTGAAGAAATTAAAATTAAACATAACATGTTCGTCGTATTAAAGTGGGGGTAAAATTATACAACGAAATATTAATATATTAAACATCATAATCCGCATTCAAACTAGGCCGTCACCTCCCCTACGTGCCCAAACTTTTTCAACCAAATCGGCCTGGAGTGTGGTATGTGCCGTGCTCCTGCGCATATCACTGAAACGTTGGATCAAATATTCATTGCTCCGTGGTACGCCCATCTGGATCGGCGCGGAGGCGAAACCGTTACTTGTACTTGCGCCCTCTTCCGGTGCCCAGCGCTCTGCCGAAAATCCTTCATCTTCTATTATCATATTATGCAATATGATACATGCCAACATAATATTTGCTACATCATCTTCATGCCAAACTCGTGCCGGGCACCATATAATGGCCCATCGCGCTTGGAGGACACCAAAAGCTCGCTCAACATCCTTCCTAGCACCTTCTTGTTTCCGTGCAAAGTATTTTTTTCTTCGGTCCTACCGGTTGGCGAATTGTCTTGACGAATATGGGCCACCGAGGATATATCTCATCTGCCAAATAGTATCCCCTACTGTACTACGTGCCGTTGGCTACGAAGCTGATTTCTGGACCCTCACCCCGGCACTCGTCATTGAAGAGCGGCGATGACTGAAGAACATTGATGTCGTTGTTCGAGCCGGAAACACCGAAATAAGCATGCCAGATCCGCAAATGGTAGTCAGCAACGGCTTCCAGAATCATCGATGGATGTTTGCTTTTGAATCCAGTTGTGAACTGGCCTTTCCACGCCACCGGGCAGTTCTTCCACTCCAAATGCATGCAATCGATGCTTCCTAACATTCCTGGGAAACCGTGGACCGAACCGTGCATATCCAGCAGACTTTGACACTCAGAAGGGGTGGGCTTTCGTAGGAAATCCCCACCAAATATTTCCCAAATCCCCTTACAAAACTGTCTAAGCACCGTGAGACTAGTCGTCTCACCCATCTGTAGGTATTCGTCGAACATATCAGCTGGTCCGGCGTACGCAAGCTGCCGGATTGCAGCGGTGCACTTCTGAAGCGTAGACCGCCCAATCCGGCCAGTGCAATCACTCCGGAGGGTGAAGCACCGGTAACGCTCCACCAATTTCGTCGCTATATGGTTGAAGAGGGGTTGCGACATTCTGAATCGCCGGCGAAAAATTTCGGGTGGATAACGGGGGTTATCCACAAAATAGTCCGCCATTAGACGCTGGTGCGCACCGCTATTGTCTCGTCGGATGGTCCGCCGACGACTAATCGCACGAGGGATCGCGCCCTCCACCACTTCCGCCGTGCGTTCCGCCGCTTCCTCCTCCTCGGCCTCGTACTGTACCTCTTGGATCAGAGAATTCCACGCGTCGTTCCATAAATCGTCCATTTCAGACCACAAATTCTAGTGAGAGAAAATATGTGTGAGGGAGAGGTGGAATGGTGTGAAAATAATGAGAGGAATGAGGTGTATTTATAGGTAAA
The DNA here is from genome assembly GCF_004379255.2 of Salvia splendens. Classification (NCBI taxonomy): domain Eukaryota; kingdom Viridiplantae; phylum Streptophyta; class Magnoliopsida; order Lamiales; family Lamiaceae; genus Salvia; species Salvia splendens. The sequence continues at coordinate 17,985,666 of NC_056047.1, read as the reverse complement.
TTAAATTGAATAAAAAAAAATTCAGACGTCTGCCCCGGAATAGGCGCGCCGGGCACCGCCCCACTATAGGCCGGCGCGCCTATCGCCCCGTCGCCCCGCCATCGCCCCGTTTCCGCCGATGGTGCGTCCGCCCCACTTTTTTTCATCCGCCTCGGGGCGGACGTGCCTCCCACTATAGATAGCCTCGTCCTCGCCCCCTCCGAGCCGTCCGCCCCCTTCTTCCTATGGTGGATGCCTTAAGATACGCAGTGGGGGATAAATGGAGTAGTAAATATGATCATTGTCATTTACTCCGTACGTAGTAATGCCAACATTTTGAACCTAAAAGTTAAAATCATAAATTTTCAATGTTTAGCAATTATTTTAGTGTATTGATATTTTTATAAATACAAGTTGACATTATTTCTAGTGATTTTTGACATAATTATTGAAGAAATTGACATTTATATACAACAAAATGGACATTATATTTGCTAGTGATTGATATTGTTATGTACAAGTTAATATTGTTATGTACAAGTTAATATTGTTGCTAGTGTCTTTTGACATTTAAATATAACGTAGTTAACATTATACTGTATTTGTTAGTGCATGTTGTTATGTTGATATTTTTATAGATACGGGAGTAGTATACTATTGAGAATTGTTTTGACACTTAAAAAATTGATCACATTTATGGGACGACACTGGATTTTAGGAGGTTTTGTTTTATTTGTTAAGTGGAAATAGAATATATAATATTTATAATAATGTGAGATAGGAATTTTTTAAAAATAGAAATGTGACATTTATAATGGGAAAAACTAAAAAGTTAAGTGAGACATCTTTTGTTGGAAGGAGGGAGTACTAGTTAGCAATCTAATCAGAGTAGTTAGACCATCCACAATAGGCGCCCAGCGACCGCCCAGCCGAGCGCCGGCGCTGGGCGGTTCGCTGGGCGGTCTATTGCAGCCGCCCAGCGGACGATTGGAGAGAGAAACCGCGCAGCGCTGGGCGGTTTCGTGGCGCTGGGCGGTGCGCTGGGCGATCCGCTCGGCGCTATTGCAGCGCCCGGATCGCCCAGCGCGATTTTTTTTTTTAAATTCGAATTTTTGAAATTCGAATTTTTAAAAAAATCAAATATAAAAAAATATTATTTATTTATAAAAATTGTTTTCTATATATAAAAATCAATTTTTATAAATAAATTTATACTAGAAATTCGTAATAGCCCATATATATTTAATGGGCTTGCGAATTTATGAAACTCATTCTTGGTTGTCTCTCTTTTATAGAGACATCCTTGAATGTTTTATGTTCCACTTTCGATGTGGGACAAACTCATTCTTGGTTGCCTCTATTTTATAGAGACATCCTTGAATGTTTTATGTTCCACTTTCGATGTGGGACAAACTCATTCAAGGATGTTTCTCTTTTATAGAGAGATATCCATGAATGTTTATGTTCCACTTTCGATGTGGGACAAACTCATTCAAGGATGTTTCTCTTTTATAGAGAGATATCCTTGAATGTTTTATGTTCCACTTTCGATGTGGGACAATCTCATTCAAGGATGTTTCTCTTTTATAGAGAGATATCCTTGAATGTTTTATGTTCCACTTTCGATGTGGGACAATCTCATTCAAGGATGTTTCTCTTTTATAGAGAGAAATCCTTGAATGTTTTATGTTCCACTTTCGATGTGGGACAATCTCATTCAAGGATGTTTCTCTTTTATAGAAAGATATCCTTGAATGTTTTATGTTCCACTTTCGATGTGGGACAAACTCATTCAAGGATGTTTCTCTTTTATAGAGAGATATTCTTGAATGTTTTATGTTCCACTTTCGATGTGGGACAATCTCATTCAAGGATGTTTCTCTTTTATAGAGAGATATCCTTGAATGTTTTATGTTCCACTTTCGATGTGAGACAATCTCATTCAAGGATTTTCTATAAAATTGTATTTTAAATTATGTCATTTTTATTTTTTTAAGATTTTAATTATGTCTTTTTTTTATTTTTAACTTTAAGTTGTAATGTTATTTTAAATTTTCATTTGTAAATTTAATTAATGTAATTTTTTTTAATTATGTAATTTTTTTTAATTATGTACTTTTTAAATTTTATTAATATTAGTGAATTTTCCCGTATATGTCTCGTAAATTAAATTTCGTATATTGCGTTATTGTTAATTATTGCATTTTGTATATATTTGTTAATAGTGATGTGGATAGTATGTGGCTAGGCTATGGCTGGGCTATTGCTGGGCTATTTGCTTGTTTTGATGATGTGGCAGAAGGATTTTTAGTGCTGATGATGTGGCAGTGGCTAGACTATGGCTGGGCTATTGCTGGGCTATTTCTATTGTGGATGGCCTTATCAACAACAGGATTTGTTTTTATTTATGTATTTTATTTTATTTCATTCATGTCACTTTTTAATTTTAATTGAATTCATATTTTAAAATATTTGTATATGAATAACTTTTGATATATAAATATAAATAATTATAAACTAAATGAAATTAAAATGAATTATGAAAATATGATTTATGAATAGTGCAATTAATATGAAATACTAATATATAACTGTTTATTAAATGATCAGAGAAAAATAGTAATGAAACTCAAGATGAAATGGTGATAGAGTTGCACATGAGGTGGAGATGTGGTGGTTGTGGTTGATCTTCTCTTCTCCATGTTTCATGTAATTGTTCTATTTAAATTAGAACAGATTGCACGACAAAAGGAGAAAACATAAGAAAAGCTTAAATGAAATGATTGGCTCTTTTGAAATAAGCTAAAAAAAGGGTGATGTATGGCCATCATGACCATCATCATCACCATCATTGCTGACATTAATTTCCCGCCAATTTCCATGTTTCCAGCAAAATTTATGCCTTAACCACTGCTTCATGCCCTAAAACCTCATCATTAATTATGCTAAAAGCAGCCGATAAAAGAAGACAATATTAAAAGAAGACCACATAAGGCCATCCGCAATGGGGCGGATGATGGCACGCCCGATGGCGCGCATCGTCCGCGCCCGCCGTCGTCCGCCCCATTGCGGGTGCGTGACATAGGCCGCGGACGATCGTCGCGCCCTATACTAAGGGCGCGGAGTATAGCGCGGACGATGTCCATCGTCCGCCCCATTGCGGCCTACGCGGACGATGGCCGCGGACGATAGGCCATCAGCCGCGCCATCGGCCGCCCCACTGTGGGCTACGCGGACGATGGTCGCGGACGATGGCACGCGTTTTTTATTTTCTATTTAAATCTCGTTTCTCATTCATTTGTACATACGAACATATCGACTATCTTTTTACATATTCTCTCTCAACATCCAACCAAAATGAATCTCGGCGACGACACCAATAGTTCTAGTTCGTCTGAGTCCGGTAGTTCGACGTCAGAAGCATTAGATGCAGTCGTTGAAGAGGCCATGACGGCATGCTATGCGGCAATGCAGCGCGAGGAGGAGGCGGCGGCTGAGTTTGCGTTTTTTTTTAATTCGCATTGTAAAGTATTAATTTTTATTAAATGAAATGAAGTTTTTGAAATTCGTATTTTAATTTATTAGTTTTTTTAAATTCGTATGGATTATGTAAATATTAAAAAAAATATGATGTGGCGCGTCATAGGGCGCGCCTTAGGGCGCCCCACTGCAGATGGGGAGGTAGCAGGATAAAACTGATGACGTGGCGCGCCACTGATGCCCTAAATAAGTATTTATAATTCACAAAGGGATAATAATATAAAGAGTATGACACAAATAAAAGAAATAATCAGTTAGTGTGTAATTGGGCTTTGCTTACCAAAAAAATAAATAAAAGAAAGAAGCAAAGACAGCAGGACAAACTGCAATTTTTATTCGACAACAATAATTCATTATTTTTTTACTTTATTTTTTTTATATAACTTTGAAGTCATCTTAATTATTGAAATTCACCCATTAGTTTTAGTTCATCAGATCACACTTTGTTGGAAAAAAATAGTTAGGAATATGCAAAATAAAGATAATGTAGTCGTATACTTCTAAAAATAGAAATTATTTCCTTCGGTATCCTTCCCTAAAAATAGAAACTTTCTATTTTTTTCTTTAATTACACGAGACTCATTTTTCATTAACACACTTTTATTTCTATCTTTTTCTTACTTTTTCAATTATACATTAAAATTTATGTCATTTTAAAAGTTTCTACCCCCTCCATCCCATAATATGAGTCACTCTTGTTGTGGGCACAGATTTTAAGAAAAGTAAAGAGTAGTCGGTTGGAAAGGTTAGTAAAATGTGAGATTCGCTTTTTTATATTAATTTTATAATAAAATATTACTAAGTGAGTTAGTAGAACATGAGACACACTTATTACTTATGGTAAAAAGTAAAGTGTGACTTTTGTTATGGGACAAATTGAAATAAGAAAATACTATGATTCTTAGAGCATCCACAACGGTGGTGGCCCAGCCCGCGTCCGTCCGCGCCGTTGGCACGGACGTGTCTCGCCGCCGCTGGCACGGCGCTGCTCGATGCATCGAGCAGCGCCGTGCCAGTGAGCAAAACACGTCGCGCGCGGCGATTGGGCAACGACATAGTCGTTGCCTTTGAAAATTTTTTTAATTAAGAATCGGTTTTTAATTAAAAAAACTGATAAAAAATATAAAAAAATTTCACTTCCCAAAAAAATTATATCCGTTTATTACCGTTTTTTACCACTTTTTAATTTTTTTTTATTTTTTCCCCAAAAAATACACACTTTCATCTATAAATACCCTCACTTTCACACCCAAAAATTCACATCAAACTACACAATTCTCATCTCCATTCTCCCATATCCATTCGCATCTTCATTCTCTCATATCCATTTTCATCTTCATTCTCTCGTACACTACAACATAACAATGTCCGGCCAAGGCGATGACCACCCGCCCTCTCACGGTTGGAACCCCGAATGGTTCGGTTCACAACCTTTTCCAAGTCCGGAAACGGAATATTCAGCCCCTCCTCAAACCCAAGATTCGGGCGTTCTGGGTGGCTACCGGCCATACTCAATCGACGACCAAGGTGCCTCCAAAGGGCGATACGGGTGGACACTGGATCCTAGGCCAACCGCCCCCTCCCAAACTCTGCCGCCTCCTACTCGCGGTGTCCGCACAACGTACACTCCGGCGGAGATGGATAAATTGTTCAAGGCGTACTTGGAAATCTCCGAGGATGTGGTGGTTGGCACGAACCAATGAAAACCGGTCGCCGGGAACGATCGAGGGCAACGAGAGTATGGTGCGCAACTCCATCGGCCGAGCCAACGAAGAAATTGGCAAGTTCAATGGCTATTTCCTCCAGGAGACGCGGAATGCCGGGAGCGGCCGGAGCGAGGTCGACATCATCACTGCCGCGCTGAGCACCTACCAATCCATGAACGACAAGTCGTTCAAGTACCTCAACATTTGGCAGGACACGCGGACGCACCCGAAGTATATGGGAGGCGTAACATCCTCTTCTAGCGGCTCCTCCAAACGGTCAAAGTCGGTATCCCTATCCGACGCCGGCTCTGAAGAAGTGGCTAGCCAACTCGCCGGAGCTAACTTGGGTAGCCCCGACGCCGGACCAAGTGGTTCCCGACGCCGACCGCAAGGAAGGAAGAAGGCGGCGGCCGACCGCCGTCGCGCCGCGACTCCATCTGCCCCCGCTCCCTATGCGCCACCTCCACCCCTGAACAACTCGCTGTGGATGCTCTTAGGCCAACTCAATATGGCCGATAGGTCAACTATGACTCCCACGCAACTTCAAACGCACGAGACCATGATATTGGGTCTCCAGAAACAATTGGGGTTAGTGCCGCCGGATGAGTAGTCTTCCTCGGGTAATATTACCCAATAATTATGTAATTTTTAATTTTTAGGAGTTTAATTATGTAATTTTTAATTTTTAGTATTTTAATTATGTAATTTTTAGGATTTTAATTATGTCTTTTTTATTTTATTTGTAATTTGTAATATTATTTAGGTTTTTTTAATGAATTTTAGTATTATGGAAATGTTTTTGTTTAATTGAATTTTAAATTAATTGTGCTCGTCCTTGCGGAAGAGCACAACTGTGGGTGTTGTGCTCTTGCCAGAGTGAAGGCAGAAAAAGTGGGCCCGAGCCCACAACGGTGCCGCTGGCAAGAGCACGGTTGTGGATGCTCTTATTATCGGACGTATATACTCCCTGTGTTTCTTCATAGTTGAGTCATTTTTCCATTTCGGGAAGTTTCTTCATAGTTGAGTCATTTCCATATATAGTAATTATTTTCTCTTTCTTACTTTATTATCTCTTATTTTTTTCTCTCTACTTTATTTACTTTCTACTTTATTCTGTCCACCTTTTTCTCTCTCTTACTTATTTTATTTATTTATTCAACACACTCAATATCCCTTTTTTAAACTCCGTGACGAAAAGTTTCGCCTCAACTATGGTGAAATGGAGGGAGTAGTATTTTTTTATTTTTTGGATTGAGAGAGTAATAAAATGAGGTGACCGTTACAAATAGATAATTGAGACAATGTGTATGGCCTACTTTGTCGAGGTATGGCACAATTCGAAGCCCATCAATCGTTACGTCATTTCAATTGCTTTCATTCACACTTGATTCATATACTATTATTGCAACATGTATAATTTCAAGGTAAAATAATTCGTTGCCATGGTAAAATTTGCATTGCCAAAGTGGTAGATAAATGGGACATAGGTAAGTAAAAGAGTCGTGGGGGCTTATATAAAAAAGTAGTTTGTGGATTATTGATTTCTATATTTAAATGGGACATAGGTAAGTAAAAGAGTCGTGGGGGCTTATATAAAAAAGTAGTTTGTGGATTATTGATTTCTATATTTGAATTTGAATTTGAATTTGAATTTGAATTTTTGAAAAGTCATTTGCCTCAATTTAAAAGCTTTCCTTGTAACTAAAACGATGCAGATAAATAAATGTTTTATTTGGATAAAATATATCTAGAGGTCTTTATGTTAATAGGATATTTTATTTCATTAGATCATGTCGTCGAAAATGATTGTTAACTGTGATACAAAGATACACTAACCGGGCAATACAACTCAATGAAGAATGGAGAAATTAAACGGAATAAACTAAATTGAAATTACAAAGAAGAATTCAAAACAATAAACCGTAAAGATGTAAGCCGAGTCGATGAGTCCTCTTTCCGCAAGACGAGATACGCCCCGGTAGTGCTCTCGGTTTGGCGTGTCGTCCCCAAAGATAAAACGGCTTCGTCTTGTTCGTTGCAGCACTGCAAACGAAACAAGCTCCGGCGAACTAGATGATGGCGAAGTCAGAGCTTCGACGAGAAGACAATGCAGAGAGAGGGAGAGAGCTATGCAAATGTGTTGTGTGTCTAATAGTTGTGCAATGCATGAATTGACTGCCTATTTATAGGCCAAGTCCACCCGCAGGAGCATTGATGGAGTCAACAGCCATCATGTGTGCCATGATGGTTTGACTGTAACCGCCGGGGGTTACTGACTGGTGCACTAGCCAGTGGGAGCTGAAGAGACACGACGCACCTGGACATGCTACACGACGGGATACACCATGGACCGTCGAGGTACATCGGGGACCTTTTGTCTCCGGTTATGCGTCGGGGTCCAGCTGGGACCTTTTGACTCCCGTTGTGAGTCAGGGTCCAGCGGGGACCTTTTGTCTCTCGTTGTGCGTCGGGGTCCAGCGGGAACCTTTTGTCTCCCGTCATGCGTCGAGGTCCAACGTGACCATGACATGGACTAGGACCCGTTGGGGATATCGTGGAGTTTGGGCGGGCTCGAACCACGCTCAACGACCAGCTCCAAAGAACAGCCCAAAGACCAATTGCCAAGATCCGAGGCACCTGGCACCCGGCACCCGGGGCACGGGTTACGGGGTCACGGTGCGCGGCTCGCAGCTCGCGGGCGGGCGGCGGCGCGCGCGCGTGTGCGCGCGTGTGGCCTCTGTCACCCGTCTTATTCCACGATAATTATTACACATAATAATTAATCTGATTAAATACTTCATCAAAGAAGTTTATCATCCCCGATGTGGGATAATTAATACCTAGTTAATTAATCCCTTAGTCTTTTCACATAGTTCATTTCTAGCTTTATTGTGACCAACTTTAATATATTATTTCGCACTCACCGGGAATCGGATTTGAGAAAATGAATATACTACGATCATCTACTCGGAACGTAGATCGACGTTATTGCATTTAATTTCACAAAATTAAATGTCTTGTAACATTTATTATTAGTCAAAAATCATTTGACCAAGCACGATTCCAATAGATCATTCAAAAAATTTAATGAATTTATTTCATTAGATCCTACAAATGTATTTTATTTCATTAGATTCTTTACAAAAAAAATTTAAGTTTTTATGTTAATGTATTTTTATTTTAACAGGTTTTTATAAATTTATTACTATTAATTTGGTTGATTTCTATTTTTTTTCTTCTTGATAATGCGATACATTATACTCCCTCCGTCCCATAAAAATATGGGCGGATGAGATGGCACGGGAATTAAGATAAAATTGGTAAAGTAAGAGAGATGAGGAGAATGATAGTTAAAGTAGAGTTAGTGGATAGTGGAACCTATATTATTAAATTGATATAACTTTCTAAAAATGGAATGCACATATTTTTGTGGGACAGACGAAAATGGAAAGTGCACATATTTTTATGGGACAGAGGGAGTAGATTTCTATTTAACAGACTTCGGAATTCAATTCATATTTTTTGTATTGATTAAATTGATTTTTCTTTCACTTGTTTATTTATTTATTAATTTAATTGCAATATCGGCTCAATAATTATTGAAAAATGAAAAAAAATGTTGTTATTACCCTTATAAACTTTATAAATATTTTTATAGAATATCATGTACATTACATTCTGAAAATATTAGTTTATTAATTTGTATGTTTATGCATACCACCTTACATTTGATATATCTAATAAAATTTCTAATTATAAAAATAATCCAATAATGTTTGGATTGCATATATCAGGCCAAATAAATCCTTACCTATTACAAGTATTTTATCAGATAATATAAGAAGTATAGGGGATGTTCGGTGTGTAAGATTATATCCCGAAATTAAATACGCAGTGTGTTTGGTTTATGTGATTCAATGGCACAATTCAATCCTAAATAGATAATCATGGAATAATTAGTCATTTTCTCTATCATAATCCGTATATTGTATCTTGTTACTATTTTATCTAGGAAATTGAAATGTAGTATTTTCTCTCTCTTTGTTTGTGAGGGAAAAATCAAATAGACAAATTGACATTAGAGAGTGTAATACAACAATAAACTCAGTTCAAAATATGTTTGTGATTTCCTCATTTTTCGAAGTGACATTTATTGCTATTAAAAGGCACAATCGCGAGCATCAAATTTGAATAGGGAATATTCAATAAACCCAAAGTTCTTGCATAGATTTCCATTTTGTTAGGCCTATGCAAACAAGCATGACTATATTCATAGGTTGCTTATTTCTCGTGACGCTTTTGCTATTCTATACATACATTTCTCAGCTTTCTCCTTTTAGAGCATCCACAATAGCGCCTAGCGCACCGCCTAGCCGCTTTTGCTATTCTATACATACATTTCTCAGCTTTCTCCTTTTAGAGCATCCACAATAGCGCTTAGCGCACCGCCTAGCCGAGCGCCGGCGCTAGGCGGTGCGCTAGGCGATCTATTGCAACCGCCTAGCGGATTTCGCGATAAAAAACCGCCTAGCGCTCGGCGGTTCCGCGGCGCTAGGCGGTGCGCTAGGCGATCCGCTAGGCGCTATTGCAGCGTCCGGATCGCCTAGCGCACCGCCTAGCGCGAATTTTTATTTTTTTATTTTTTTTTCCGAAACACTATATATACGCGATTTCCTGTCATTTTCATTCGCACCACTTGTATTAACGAGTACTCTCTCTATCTAAATTTCTATACAAGATCAACAACGGTAAATGGATCTCAACAACGAGCCTACTTCAGGGAGTAGCGCGTCTCAAACTCCCCCGACCCCTCGTTCGTTTGCTCGCCGTACTCGCCCGGTTGGGCACAGGCGGGCTCAACGGGAGGCGAGGGGGGTCGCTGGGGGTTCACAGGAGGTCCAGTCGGCATCCCCCCTTGGCCAATCCACAGCGGATCTCAAATTCTTCGTGCGTCAGCAAACACACGCTCAGATGGTCAAGACGATGTCCGAATGGCGGGCGGCGGTGGACCCCGTGGAGAAGAGTTTGCTTCAAACATTGCTCCTGAGCATGCAGGAGGATTTGGAGGCGGCACGGAGGGAAGCTGCCGGGAGTAGAGGCGACGGCGACGGAGGCGGAGGCGATGGTGGCGACAGCGACGGAGGAGACGACGACGGCGACGAGGAGTGAATTATTGTACTTTTTTTTAATTATTGTACTTTTTTTAATTATTGTAATATTTTTAAATTATTGTACTTTTTAAATTTTTAATAGTATTATTAATGTTTCTCGTATATGTCTCGTAAATTAAATTCCGTATATTGTGTGATTGTTAATTATGTCATTTTATATAATTGTTATTAGTGATGTGTCTATTGATGTGGCTGGGCTATTTATGATGTGGCTAGGCTATGACTGGGCTATTTATAATATGGCAAGAGGATTGTTAGTGCTGATGATGTGGCAGTGACTAGGCTATGGCTGGGCTATTCTTATTGTTGATGGCCTTAAGAGCATCCGCAGCGGTGGCGGTTGGCGCCACCGCCGTCCGTGCCAGCGGCAAGGCGAAGGACCGCCACCGCTGCAACCGCGCCGTTGGCACGGCGCTGCTCGATGTATCGAGCACGTCCGTGCCAGCGGAAGCACACGTGGCGGTCTCCCATTCGCCAACGGCATAGCCGTTGGTTTCAAACATTTTTTTATTTTTTTTTTTAAAACATCGGATTTTTATTAAAAAAATCGATAAAAAATAAAAAAAAAATTTCACTTCCCCAAAAAATTATATCCGTTTATAACCGTTTTTCCCCACTTTTAATTTTTTTTTATTTTTTTTACCCCAAAAATACACACTTTCATCTATAAATACCCCCAATTTCACTCCAAAAAATTCACACTTTCACTACACAATTCTCATCATCAATCTCTCATATCCATTTTCATCTTCCTCTCACACCCTACAACACCACTATGTCCGGTAACGACGACAACCCAAGCGGCTCTCACGGTTGGAACCCCGAATGGTTCGGTTCGCAACCGTTTCATAGTCCGGAAACGGAATATTCGGCCCCTCCTCTCACCCAAGATTCGGGCGTTCCGAGTGGCTACCGGCCATACCCAATCGACGATCAAGGTGCCTCCGATGGGCGCTACGGGTGGACACCGGAGCCTAGGCCTCGCGCCCCTTCCCAAATGCCGAATCCTCCATCTCGCGCCGGTGTCCGCACACCGTACTCACCGGCGGAGATGGAAAGATTGTTCAAGGCGTACTTGGAAATCTCCGAAGATGCGGTGGTTGGAACGAACCAATCCGGCGATCACTTTTGGTGGCGCGTCTCTAGCCGGTACAATGCACACCGGCCGCCGGGAACGATCGAGCGCAACGAGAGTATGGTGCGCAACTGCATCGGCCGAGCCAACGAAGAAATTGGCAAGTTCAACGGCTATTTCATCCAGGAGTCCCGGAATGCCGGGAGCGGCCGAAGCGAGGTCGACATCATCACCGCCTCGCTGAGCACCTACCAATCCATGAACGGTAAGTCGTTCAAATATCTTAACGTTTGGCAGGAGACGCGGACGCACCCGAAGTATAAGGGAAGCATAACATCCTCCTCTAGCGGCTCCTCCAAACGCTCACGGTCGGCATCCCTATCCGACGCCGGCGAAGAAGTGGCTAGCTAACTCGCCGAAGCTAACTTGGGTAGCCCCGATGCCCAACCAAGCGGTTCCCGACGCCGACCGCAAGGTAGGAAGAAGGCGGCGGCCGAACGACGTCGCGCCGCGACTCCATCTGCCCCTGCTCCCGAACCCGCACCCTATGTTCCACCTCCACCCCCGAACAACTCGTTGTGGGCCCTTTTGGCCCAACTCAATATGGCCGATAGGTCAACTATGACCCCCACGCAACTTCAAACGCACGAGTCCATGATATTGGGTCTCCAAAAACAATTGGGGTTGGTGCCGCCGGATGCGTAGTCTTCCTCGGGTTATATTAGCCAATAATTATGTAATTTTTAATTTTTAGGAGTTTAATTATGTAATTTTTAATTTTTAGTATTTTAATTATGTAATTTTTAATTTTTAGGATTTTAATTATGTCTTTTTATTTTATTTGTAATTTGTTATTTTTATTGTGGTTTTTTTAATGAATTTTAGTATTATGAAAATGTTTTTGTGTAATTGAATTTTATATTAATTGTGCTCGTCCTTGCGGAAGAGCACAGTTGTGGGTGTTGTGCTCTTGCCAGAGAGCAGGCATGAATAGTACCGCCCGGGCCCACAACCGTGCCGCTGGCAAGAGCACGGTTGTGGATGCTCTAACCCTTCAATTCCAACAACCTCTTTCTCTTTCTCTTTCTCTTTCTCTTTCAAGAATCACAAAACACCTGACCCGTGAAAAACAATTTCCCAAACACTGCAACCACTCTTGTTTCATCATCTCCACTTTCTTCTATCCAAATCCAAGGAACTATCTTTTTCCCTCTCCTGCAAAATCCTTTGAATCATTGTTAATTCATTGTTAATTTACCACTCAAACTAAAACTGCATTTTATTCATCACTCTTTCTCTTCGTCTTGTTTGCTTCTAAATTTCAGTTCCTTTTCCACCAAAAGTGTTGCCTTTTCTGCATTTTTTAGGGGTGGCTGTCTTTTATCAACAACTTTTTACTCTTCCAATTCCTTCATTTTCAACTTTACTAGAAATGGGCAGCGCTGAAAAGGTGGAAATTCTTGAATCTTTTATACCTCATGGCTTTTCAAGGCTCAGCTTTACTAAAAAAATCATGTCTTTAACCTATGAGTGACATTCCACCGTAGTAATGCCTTTCATGAGCAAAGACTTGACAAAAAGAGTGATTTTTTTAATGCCCTTTTGGCTTCTTGGTAGAATAGGCAACATAAGGCTAAGAAATCTTTAGTCCCAATTACCTTTTTTCCCAAATTGAAGGCAGCCCAAAAAATGCCATTACTCAGTTTCTTGAGCATTTTGCTTTTTGGGTTGCTCTCAAGGTCTCAACTTTTGAACGCCCAGATCATGAGTGATCAAGCTGCATTATTAGAAATTGGGAAGGAATTTGGGATTTCTGTGTGGAATGGGAATATCTCTGATTATTGCTCATGGCCTGGCATTTCTTGCAGCTCCAATAATTCAGTTGTGGAAAGGCTTGATCTTTCTAGTCATGGGCTGCAAGGTAATCTCACTCTCATCTCTGGCCTCAAATCACTCAAATGGGTTGATCTTTCATACAACAAGTTTCATGGCATGATCCCACCTTCTCTTGTGAACTTATCTGAGCTTGAGTTTCTTGATTTGTCATTCAATTCCTTTGAAGGGTCGATTCCTGTAGAGTTTGGTAGGCTTAGGAACCTCAAGGCGTTGAACCTTTCGAATAATTTGATCAATGGTGTGATCCCTGATGAGCTTGAGAGCCTAGTGAAGTTGCAAGATTTGAGGCTGTATTCCAATAAGTTGAGTGGCTCTATCCCTTTTTGGTTTGGGAACTTGACTAGCTTGCGAGTGTTTACTGCCTATGAGAATGCACTGAGTGGTGTTATTCCTCATAGGTTAGGCCTAGTTAGCGAGCTTAAGTTGTTGAACCTGCATTCGAACTATTTGGAGGGATCGATTCCCGAGAGCATTTTTGCTATGGAGAAACTTGAAACTCTTGTTCTGACTCAGAACAGACTGAGTGGTTACATCCCTAAGGCGATAGGGAAGTGCAGAGGCCTTTCGAATGTTCGAATTGGTGACAACAATCTGAGTGGAGGGATTCCTAGAGAGATTGGCAATATAAGCAGTCTCACTTATTTTGAGGCCAACAATAACAATCTGTCTGGTGTGATTGTGATGGAGTTCTCAAAATGCTCGAATCTCACGCTGCTTAACCTCGCTTTGAATAGCTTCTTTGGGACCATACCGTTGGAGTTTGGCTCGTTGAGTAATATGCAGGAGCTGATTGTGTCCGGGAACAGCCTGGTTGGAGATATCCCAACTCCGGTTTTGAGGGGAAAGAATTTAAACAAGCTTGATTTAAGTAACAACCGGTTGAGTGGGACCATTCCTACGAGTATCTGCAATGCATCAAGACTTCAGTTCTTGCTGTTGAGTCAGAATTCGATAAGAGGGGAGATACCACACGAGATTGGCAACTGCACGAAGCTGCTTGAGTTGCAATTGGGAAGTAACTATCTAACCGGGACTATTCCCCCAGAGATAGGGCGTATCAAGAACCTGCAGATTGCGTTGAACTTGAGCTCTAACCGTCTCCACGGGCAGCTGCCCGAGGAGCTAGGGAGACTGGACAAGCTGGTCTCTTTAGACGTGTCGAGCAATCAGCTCAGTGGGAGCATTCCATCTGCATTGAAAGGGATGATGAGTTTAATAGAGGTTAACTTCTCCAACAACCATTTCAGTGGGCCAATACCCTCGTTCCAACCGTTTCAGAAGAGCTTCAATTCGAGCTTTCTTGGGAACAAAGGGCTCTGCGGTGAGCCTCTGAGCGTTTCTTGTGGCGGTCTCAATGACTCTGCTTGCGATGCTTACCATCACAAAGTCTCTTACAAGATTGTACTAGCTGTGATTGGCTCAGGACTGGCTGTGTTCTTATCGGTGACAGTGATCGTGTTGCTGTTTATGATGAGGGAGAGGCAAGAGAAAGCTGCCAAAGATGCAGGGACTGCTGAAGACGAAGAAGCTAGTGCCAATCCCGTGATCTTAGCAGGAAATGTGTTTGTCGAAAACCTGCAGCAGGCTGTAGACTTCGATGCTGTTGCACGAGCAACCATGAAGGACTCGAATCTACTCAGCACGGGCACATTCAGCACTCTGTACAGAGCAGACATGCCCTCCGGGATGACACTGTCGGTCAGGAAGCTGAGGTCGATGGACAAAACTGTGATCAACCACCGCAGCAAGATGATACGAGAGGTCGAGAAGCTAAGCAAGCTATGCCATGACAACTTGATGAGGCCAATAGGGTTTGTCTTGTTCGAGGATGTTGTGCTGCTGCTGCATCAGTATTGCCCCAACGCGACCCTGGCTCAGTACCTCCACGACCAGGCCAAGAAACCGGACTGGTCAACGAGGCTCAACATTGCCATCGGGGTGGCTGAAGGCCTGGCATTCCTCCACCATGTGGCCATCATCCACCTTGACATCTCTTCGGGCAACGTGTCTCTAGACTCGAACTTCACTCCATTGGTCGGTGAAGTAGAGATCTCGAAGCTTCTAGATCCATCTAGAGGGACAGCAAGCATCAGCGCCGTTGCTGGCTCATTCGGATACATCCCTCCCGGTACATACATCAAAATAATTTCTTGCTAATCCATTTATATCAATACTGACTCTTTGTTCAAACTTGTTTGACAGAATATGCTTACACAATGCAAGTGACAGCACCGGGCAACGTCTACAGCTATGGAGTCGTGCTTCTAGAGATCCTCACGACACAGCTGCCAGTAGACGAGGCTTTTGGGGAAGGGATCGATCTGGTGAAGTGGGTGCACTCGGCTCCTGCTCGGGGGGAAACCCCCGAGCAGATTCTTGATGCAAGGCTAAGCACTATATCGTTCGGTTGTAGGAAAGAGATGCTTGCAGCCTTGAAAGTAGCACTGCTCTGCACGGATAGCACGCCCGCGAAACGGCCTAAGATGAAAAACGTTGTCGAGATGCTTCAAGAGATCAAGCAAAACTAGAGAGAGCTCATTCTTAATTAGAAAAGACAGACAACTCTGTTTGATGATCAAGACCACATTGTGCAAGAATGAACAACCCCTTTCACAGATTGCATCACCATTGTATCAAGAAATTTCACTAAAAGAGGCATGGTATTGTTGCAGATTCTACCATTGTTAATTTCCATTATATCGTTCTTATGGAAAATGTTAGCAGCACGTTTGTATGAGAATGCCGCATTTTATATTGAAAATAATATTTTTGAAGAATTTCATATTATTACATTCTCTTGGACAAAAAAAAACGTGACACCAAACTCATATTTCTACCAAGACATGTGAAATACACTTAAATAATGCATGTGACATATCCAATAACTTTTGTAGGATAATGCATGTGATACCAAACTCATATTTCCACCAAGACATGTGATGCACACACAGTTGCAGTATCACATGTGACATATCAATAACTTTTATAGGATAATGCATGTAGCACCAATCTTATATATGCAAATGCATGTGATAAAGTACCGATACTTGTGACATCTCAATTACTTTTGCAGGAAAATGCATATGACACCAAACTCATATTTGCAAATGCATTAGATAAAGAAATGATGCTTATGACATCTCAATTACTTTTGCAAGAAAATACATGTGACACCAAACTCATATCTGCAAATGCATGTCATAAAGAACTAATGTTTGTGACATTCCAATTGCTTTTGCGTACAAATGCATGTGACACCAATTTATATTACACAAACTTAATATTACACAAATTTTATTACATAAAATACAAACAAAGAGCACACCAAATTATGCAAATTAAGATCACACAAAACTAACTTTACATAATTAAAAACTCACCCAACTTATATTACTTAAACTAATATCACACCTAACTAATAATATTACATAACTTATTGTAACACCAAACTCATGTCAACCTCAAATCATTCATTTTCCAAACATGATCTCCGTTAGTCGGCGTTTCATCTCTTGATCTTCTGAGGGTAACTTTTCACATTCTATCTGCAGTCGAGTCTTCACTTAGTGCATGAAGTTTTTTAGCAACTTGTGCATTAGTTGAATCATATTGTGTTACCTTACCTATTGCAATTTTCCTTTTCTTTTTATATAGGCCGGGAACTAGTTGACTGTCCAGATTAGAGAGTTTGAAGGGATATGTCACGCCCGCCCACCCCAGGGGTGTTACAATCGAGGCGATCGTGACCAAGGGACAAACATTAAGAATAGCATTTAAGGATAACAGTTCATAAGAAAGGCTCAATTAGCTTAAAAGAATAATATATATCAGAGTGTATGATACACAGAGTGCAAACTCGACTTTAGCTCCAAACAAATGGGAAAAGCTCGAATAAAATCAGAGTGTCTTTTCAACAATCAGCAACTCGAGATAAAATTATCTCAACAATACTTGGCGGAAGCATTCGAGAGTAGAATACTATTATGTATGAAGACATAATATATTCAGAAAGTTTTTATTTACAATCTACTTCACTTTCATGCTCAACACCCACCGCGCTCGTCACCGCTCAACCTGCACATAGAGAAAACATATGCAGGGCTGAGTACTTGGTGTACTCAGTGGACATGTGCCAAAATATATTTTATAAAAACAGATTTTGTCAAGCCACTCTTTGAGTGAACTCGGGATTTTAGAAAAAGTCCGAGAACACTAAATATTTTTCTTTTCCTTTTTCAAAAGCGATCTTTCGATCTATTTTCCTGGAACATATGTCGTATCTGACAAACCCGATTTCACTATCTCTTGTTCATTCATCAGTCCATTCATCATTCATCGTTCCTTTCATCATTCATCATATCTTAACATTCAAGTGCCGGGGAAGTGGTTACCTCCCACGGTCTCCCATCAATCCATTCCATTCATCGTTGCAGTCAGATAGGCATAGTTCCAAAACAAAATATAGCTTGACATAATCTTTTCAACTTTATTTTCCTCAAAATGTTTTTGAAACATAAATCATTTTTTTTCGTCAAGATCGAGCATCATCTCATATCACATCAACACGTCGAGCAAATCACAAATCAGTCGATAATTCAACACATATATCACATAACATCACTTTCACCTTAATTATTTCACTTTAAGCACATAATCACATCAACATCGAATAAAAATTAATAATACTCGCAATCTCAGTTAAAAGGAATTTCGTCACATAAAATGATGCTCGAATCAAAATATTAAAACTGAAGCTCTTGAAAACACTTTAGTTCGAAAGCACACGTAAAATACTTTTCGTAAAAACTGTAACTTTAACAAAAAGCCTACGAAAAACTTAGTTAGAAAGCCCTACCTCGTTCGTTTAAAGCCTTCATGCCGTTCTCCTCTCTTTCTCCTCTCGGTCGAAGGTAAGGCTGCACTTCCCTCGATCAAAACGCAGCGCCGGCACTGCTGCGGGTCCGCCGTCGTCGCGGATCCACCTCAGCCACCGTCGCCGAGGATCTCCCCCAGCCGCCGACGCCGTTCCCGACAGGTAGGTGGTCGGAAATTCGTTCCTCCATCCCCTCTCTTCTCTCTCTCGGATTTCTCTCGATTATGAAGTAAAGAAATGAAAAGGAGGGAGGTTGTATATATAGAAATTTTTTTTCATAAAAGACAAAATTTCACGTCTTTTCGTTTTGATGCGACGAGTAATTAATGCGGCCGTCGTTGGAAAACGTGTCTGATGCGACGTGGTTCTTATCCAACTTTTCATCTTGATGTGACGCGGTTCTTATCCAACTTTTCGTCTTGATTTGTTTTCAAAAGTGTATTTGATACGTGGTCTATTCTTTCGTGTAGGTATCATTTTGGGCTCGTAACAATTGGGTTTCAAATTGGGCTAGGAAAGAATAATTGTTTGGCCCCAAAAGTGAAATACTTCTCTCGATAAAAGAAACAAGGTCGAAAAAATTTTCAAGTGCACAAACGACGGTCCTTTCAAGAACACAAAATAAAAAGGTAGAAAAAGTCGGGGTGTTACAGGATAATACACTCGCCAGATTCAGAAGTCTTTGTCCTTGATAAGACTCATTTCATGCATTGGTTATGGGGTTAAATTCTTTAAATTCTGTGAACTAATTTGTGTTTGTAAGTTCAGGTGCGTGTAAAATCTGCCGAACCCATGAAGCGCATACAAATTACCAGGGACAGAGGAAAATGAAGTGAAAAA
Source organism: Salvia splendens (assembly GCF_004379255.2). NCBI lineage: Eukaryota > Viridiplantae > Streptophyta > Magnoliopsida > Lamiales > Lamiaceae > Salvia > Salvia splendens. The sequence continues at coordinate 17,966,586 of NC_056047.1, read as the reverse complement.
CGCCAGCAATTTACCAGACCGAGGAAATGAAAAGAAACGCTGGCAGAATACAAAAAAGGGAGTAAGGAGCAAGGAGCAAGTATAAGGATCAAGGGCAAAAAAGACAAATTATGAAGAAGGAGTGCCCTAAGGATCCGTGCCTATATAAAGGGACGACCCCTCTTGAAGAAAAAAAAATCTTTTTATCACTTTTTATCTTTCACTCTTAGTCTCCTTATTTTCATTCTATAGTCTTAGCTCGCTTCACACACGCACTTGGCATCGATGGGAAATTCTAGGCAGGCTTGGCGATAGTTAGTTTCTGTGGTGTAACACCGTCCTCGCGAGGGCGAAGATACAATCTGTTTTTTATTTTCTGTCGTTTATTCTCGCCGTGAACTTCCTTGCCGAGAGCTCGACGACTGCTTTTGTGTTCTGGATCTTATTTCAGTAGCTATGGCAATTTCTATTTTCTGTTTTACTTTGGTTTCTGATGTTTGATGTGGGTTTTACTGATTTTGGATGCTTTTTGCAATTAACTGTTGAACTGGAGTTGAGATTGGTTGAATCTGAGTTGGTTAGTTGTGGAATTGTTTGAATTGGAGTGGATGGATATGGATCTGGGTGTTGATGAGTTTGGATCGGTTGGATCTGGAGTGGATTGTGGTTTCAAGAGATGAATCTGATACGTACTTGTTGGATCTGCATGGCTAGGTCTGTTGCTTTCGATTTACTTGACCTGGTAGCTTTGATCTGATGGTTTTCTGCTTAATCATAATGTTTGACGTTCGATCTGAGTTTGCTCTATTTTTGATGCTCTATTTCGTTCATGTTCATGTTTATTTGCTGAAGAAGATGGAGATCGTTGGTAGTTAGATCCAGATCTGTTGTTTGTTTGCTTTTGCAGCTTACCTGTCGCAGTAGCTAAATCGGGAATCTGTCCCACTGCTTTCTCATGCTCTTTTGTCTAACCGTTTTTGGAAACTTTTTTTTACTTGACCTGGTAGTTTTGATAAAATTTCCTTAGTTAAGTCATCTCTCGAATCATGCATGCGCACATGTTCTTCTTGTTTCTTAGGTCTAGTAGTTAGTTAGTACTTGAGTGCTTTTAATTATCGTGACCCAGTAGTTTAAAATTATCGACCCACTTATTGCGTGGCAGCAGCCAACCCTTCCCAAAACCCTCCAAATGCATGCTAACTCATCCGTCCTCGTGAGATCGATCCTTTACTTCCCTATGCTAGCCAATAGTGTAGTGGGTTGAGGTTTTGAAGCGGGAAAAGTGTGTGTCCAACGACCGAATTCTGAAAGTTCCACGATCTCCTAGACCCTGTGATCTAGCGAATCCTCTGGACCTACTGGACTGAGAAACATCAATTGCACACGCTCTTTTCTAGCTACTTCAGTCCTCTTTGAGTTGCTACCATCATTTTCATAAGCAACATTTTCATTGTCAGGAAATACTTGTGTTGTATCATGAACACTCTATTTCAGATGTTAACTCAAAACTTCATTAAACACTATGTGAAATTTGTTACCGCCTGCTTTGTAGATGCTATGAGTTTCATTCTCAACATCTTGGTCGCTCATTCCACTCCTCATTTGCGTGTTTGTTTCTCTGCAAGCCGCCACCCATTTGTTTACATTTTCATTAAGTCGATTCCGTCGACACTTCATAGACTCCAGATTTCTTTCGTTAATTTCACCTGGATTTGTGCTTGACTTTCATGATACAATTTATGCACACGCACCTAAAGTTCATCTCCCTCCTAACTTTTACCACGCACACTATCATCGGTTGCATAGATCCAAGAAGATACAAGTGTTATACTTCTTTCACACCTCAACTTACATTTTCTGGGATCCTCTGATTTTTGTTTGCTTGATGAACATCTCCAAATAAATTGCAGGTGATATTTTCTAACTTGAGTATTTCAATAGATGTAGGAATTTGGCTTAGATTTAGAGAAAATTCAAGGTTCTGTGAATACCCTGAATTTGAGAAATATTGTGGATTCTGATAAGGTGCTGCAAAATTTTAAAAAATTTGAGAGCTAGGATATTATGATGATTGATGATAATTTGGGAAAGTTGATAATATGGGTATAAGGGCGATAATTAGGATTATTTGGATCCATAAAACCAAATTTATCAAAATAAGAATAAAAGGAAATTTAGTATGTACTACTCCCTCCGTCCCATAAAAAATGAGCACTTTCAATTTTCGTCTATCCCACAAAAATATGTGCATTCCATTTCTGAAAAGTTATATCAATTTAATAATGTAGGTCTCACTATTCACTGACACTATTTTAACTATCATTCTCTTCATCTGTTTTATTTTATCAATTTTGTCTTAATTCACGTGCCATATCAATTGCCCATATTTTTATGGGACGGATGGAGTATAAAACAATAAAAAGAAAAAAGAAAGAACGAAACAAGTACAAGTTTGATTGTACTATTTAACTAAAAAATTTAAAATACTCTTTATAGCTTAAAAATAGCTAGAAATTGTACTATTTAACTAAAAAATTTAAAATACTCTTTATAGCTTAAAAATAGCTATAAATTACCTGTTTGATATCTATGGTTATTTTCGTAAGGATGTACGAAAATGCTATAAAAAAAGATCAATGACTATTTTTGTTCAACTGCAAAAGATCAAAGACTACTAGTTGTCTAGTTCGCTCTAAAAATAGATTATTTTTGTAAGAATGTAAGAAATGTGTATGTCTCGACAACGTCGTACATATTCTTTGCATTTGAATAAAATTACAAATAGAATAGTGTCACTGTCACACTACACCTAACTACTTATGATAGAAAAATTAAGGGTTTATTAAACACGAAAGAAATTAGATACCAATTAGATATACACTGAAACTTCTAAGATAAAAATATGCTAATAAAAGTCGGAAGTTGAAAACAATTTCTAAGATTAAAATTAGAAATCACCTGCTCAAAAGCATGATCAATGACCAAATAAAGATAATCATTTCTTTCAACGATGAGATAAATTCCAAGAAATATGTCAGAGCATAGAAAACTTATTTGAAAAAACTCAGCAATATAAAGTGGAGATCTACACTCAGATACCAACCAGCAGAATTTCAACACAAAAGGTTCACTCTACAAATTGTATGCCATGTTTAAGCATAAGAGGTCTAAGTGAAAGGACTGCATTCACTCATCGAGGTTGGCTTTGACGATGAAGTTCTGGAGGCTGATGGGGTTCATCACCACTGGTGGACCGGCGGTTCGCGGCCATGCTTGCATCTTTTTGTCGGTAGCCAGCTCCCATTCTTTGTTCGAAACAGTAGAAGGAGTGCTACCTAAGGTCGAAATGCATTTGTTAATGGCAAACTGAATTGAGCTCGAATTCTGCTATGACAAACTGAATCAAAAGTGAAGTACAAACCTCCAAAAATCTTCCTGTCGGAAATTAAATAGTCACACACATATGCAATGCCAAGTGATCCCACAAAAGCAGAGAAGATGGCTTTACCTGACATTTTTCACTCCCAAGACTGCAAGTTAAACAAAGTAAGAACAAGCACAATTAAAAGGCGAACACATAGTTGCAGTAATATGAAGATTGTTGGAGAAGATTTGAAGGGATAATTTCAACTGCCTGCATACGAGAGATTTGAATTAATGTACTCCCTCCGTCCCGCACTACTCGCACGTATTTCCTTTTTGGGCGTCCCAAGTTACTTGCACTCTTTCCATTTTTAGTAAAAATTTTCACTTACAGCCGTCATTTTTGACTTTCCTATACACTCATTCCTTAATCTCCGTGCCGAAAAGGAAATGAGCTAGTAGCTCGGGACGGAGTGAGTACAAATTTATAACTAACCAAAAATGAATTTACATAACAAAACAAATATGTTACGAGAGATTCAATACTCATTTCTGAACTAACCAATTCACATAAAGCTTCGGATAAGAGAGTGCAAATAGCAGATTTGCACTGGAAACCAATTTATGTTTTCTAGGTTGGTTCTAGGACTATGTGAACTCAAACCATAGACCTTCTCGGTAAAACAAACAAAGCTTATTGTTACCAAAATGCAACTACGTGACAGGCAAACGAGCTAACAGAAAATGGTTTTTTGACCTTCTTTGTTTGATACTCAACCAAGCTTACAGATACATACCCCTAAAAAAAGCTTACTTGATACATACAGTCAAATCAATACAGACACTAATTAAAACCTTCGTATGCAAATTTAATGCAAAGTTAACATTAGAAGCATTGTTGGAGAAATGCACAGGCAATGACAGTAAAATTGAATGGCACAACGCTACCTTGAAGACATGAACCTAAAACTTTTGCAAAGTTATCAATACGATGAGATCAATGTGTTGAGTGAAACAACAATAGTACTCTTGAAGAAATCATAGAGAAACATGCATTTAATATTACAGTAAAAACAGGCGTTTAAAGGGCATTGCTACATATCCATGAACACTAGAAACTGAAACTCTCATCATTTAAACAATATACTATCACATTTACCAATAATTCTCCGATTAGATATACTTGAATAAGAGGCAAGACTACCAACACATAACAGTTGCAAACAAATACTACTAACATTTGTAAGTTGAAATAAAGCACACAAAATAAACAAACCTATTGGGATACTCGAATGGTCGTATCATTGGTATATTTTCAGAAAGTCAAAAACCGGTCCCAATTTTACCATAAGCATACACGAAAATAATGGCGATACCCTCAATCCAACAAACCAAAGCCCTAATCCAAATCAAAATTGTTACCAGCTCTATGTTCACAAATCTAGCTGACCCGGATTATTCAGAAAAAAGAAACGGAGCAAGATACAAACACCGAAATCTCAGCAATGAAAAAAAAAACAAAATTTAAAAACCCTAATTTTCTGATCCAGATTATTCAGAAAAAAAATAACCGTCGCTCACGAAAAATACATATATTGAGAGAGAGAGAGAGAGAGAGAGAGAGAATAGCTTACTCGATGAATGCGGCAGATTTGTTGAGACTTGAATCTTCCAGATAGTAGCATAAGAAAAGAAGAAGAATGGCGATTGAATTTGTACATGTTTCGCGAATCAGGGAAAACCAGACGACGCCGTTCCACCCGACAAATCTTAACCATCATCCAATCTACTTTTATTTTATTTTTATTTTTCAATCTGCAACTTTGATTATTGGTCGTAAAATAATTAAATTTGGATGAATTATCGGTATTTTTTTATGAAACTTTAAAAGCTATTTTAGAAATCATAAACTTTAGAATTGATGCTAATCTTCAATGGCGTGTCAATTCTCTAAACCGGTGGATCTACGAGAATATTTTCTCTTATTAGACACATTATTCAACGTCAAATTCAAGAATTAGGGTGTTGAAACGATGTCATGTCATGCTTAATTCAAACTAAACTCGCGAACTTCACGACTAACCACATAAGCTCAAAATTTGTCGAAAATTTTCTATTGGATTAGGAAAATTACCCACTTTTAAAAATTTGTGATTTTTAAATCCATTTTTAATACTAGTATTTATTATAAATATCGGAATTAGCCTAAAATGTATAATTTTTAAAACTAGTAAGTATACAATTTACTTTTGACAAACAATTCCAAATACAATTATGTAAAAATCGAACGTAGACAAATTTGCACTAGATATAATCACAATATAGAGAAAAAAATGAATGGATATATATACATTTCCTGGTGACATGAAACGAAAAGATAATAGTGAAAGATTGGGAAAAGGGAAAAATGAATGAGGTTTGATTTTGTACATGAGAAGGGTATGAATATATCCAGAGTTTGTGAGAAAGAGGCTATGAATGTTCATACTCCTTTGTGCCACACACCATTATGCCGATCACCCATCGATGGTTCTCTCGTCGAAAGCGACGTGATCAAAATTACGTTGTTGCATCTCGTGTTTCACTATGCGCTTATTTTCCGGCTCATCAACATCCAGCTGCTTTCATGAAGTTGTCGTAAGGGCTCGAAGATGGTAGCCGGAACGAGACGGGATTGCTCTGATACTCGGTTGCGCATAGCACCGGAGGCCCGCCCAATATCTTGTTAGCATTTTCGCCCTGCACGATATCAGGAGGGAAAGTAAGACGACCGGGGAAAGGTTGAGCAATGTCATCAAGCTCAAACTTGAGCAATCGATGGATGCAATTAACTTTAAAAGCTATCCTTTAGAAAGTTAGAATTGTGATTATAATGACTCCAAAGGCTCACGAGCTCGTTACTCGAGTAGCCCTAAGCTCGAGCTCAAGCTTAACTTACTTCCCGGCTCATGAGCCCGAGCAATCAAACCCTAAACCACTCAACTCGACTCACTAACACTCCCTAAACATGGAAAAATGGACGAAATGCAGTCGTATTTTCGATTGGATACTATGGACGTACCTTAGGTACAGAAGCATGTGATTTGTCTAGTCCGCTAGTAGCAGCAGCTCCAGATGCAGCATTTCTCGAAGCTATGGTCAACAATGTCATCTTCTGTTGCTTTCCCTGCTGAAGTGACTCGCATTGATTAGCCACGTCTCTGTATGACGTCTCGGATCCCGTGCTCACGGACATTCTGCCCACATGGTGGGCTGTCTCCAAAATCTGCAAAGCAATGGGCAAGGCTCAAAATGCATCCGAGGTTTTGTAAAGGAGACGCGGCTCAGCAGACATCAAACTTACAGATTGCAGAAGTTGATCGACGCTGAGGAGATTGGGGAACTCGATGGTCAGCTTCGAATTTGGTGGACCGTTGAGATCGTGATGTCCATCATCGTCCATACTGAAACCTGAGATGCCCTGCATGTCCAAATGAAACTCGGTTAGCTGTCAGAGACTATGAAAAAGGTGTAGATTCCAACTGAAATAGTTTTACCTTAACGTTGCTTTCACGTCCATGTTCTGCAATGTCGTTGTACCTTTGGTTGCTGCCAAGCGTACACATGTCGTCTGGCACGAATTCCTGGGCCAACTGTTCCCTTATGGTAACCTCCTCGTACTGCACGAAAAACAGCACCAAGATGCAAACCATCAGAGACGAAACATCAAGAACAACAAAGCCCTTTCATGAGCAGACAACGAGGTTACCTCGAGTACATTCTCTAGATTTCTAACAATAACAGAAACAAGGGATTGTTTAGTCAGCTCGCCACTGATATTTATTTCCGAAAGACACCTTACAGCAGCGGTGTTGTCTTCTTTTGATCCGTACACGTTCTGTTTTTCTAATCCGGCATCACTTATCTGCAGCTTTGAATCTTCGACTAAACACAAAAATGGATCAACCTGATAAAAAATGCAAAAAATATCGAATTTGAATGTCGACTTTTACAGTATAGACATGCGCATAAGAAATCTCTGTTAACAAGATTTAGAGACTAAGTAGCATACCACTTTATCGGAGATTGCAGCCTTGACAACTGGGATGACGGGAAGAATGTTGTAGACCTTTGCTGAGAAGATAATCATAGAAGATGACAGCATATAGAGAGATCTCCGTCGTGATGCTGGCAGAGTGCCTGAAAATCAAGTGAATTTATTTGGAACTGGCTTTTGCTAATAGTAGTGGAAAAGTAATAGTAGCTTGCAAAATAGATACTCGACCCATAGTAACTTGTAATGGATCAAAGATGCTAATCATAAGAACTAAAAATGAGAATCAATAAGCAAAATAAAGATTCACAAGAAATATTTGTAGCCTGATATTTGGATGTGAACGTTGTTTAGTAGGTGTACCGTACCTCCTTTAAGAGAAACACCCCTCAATGTAAAAGCAAGTTGAAAACTTCGAATTAAAGCATCACGGTAGGAGGTCTGAAACGAAACAGAAAGATATTAGCCATCAACAGTAACACACCAAGTCACCAATCCTGCAGAATGAAGACCTATTAATCTTCTGGAACAGGAAACCCATTTTAATGTGATAAAACATGTATTCATTGTGATTATACACCACAGTTGTTACATACTTTACCCTTGTAATGATTTCTACTTCAATGAATACCTCAAAAATACAATTTTAATGAGTCCGCCAAGAAATACAATAAAAGTATTTACCTTGGCTCGAGAAAACAGCAAAATCAAGCTATAGGTGTGAGCAATAGCTTCAAAGTTTTCAGGCATGTTTTCAGGAGATAAAGATTGTGCCCAAATTGATGAAAGCAGGAGTGTTATTTGGTGGCTGCTCAGTCTAAGACGAACTGCATCCTGAAATGGAAAGCAAGATAAATGTGTAAGTGATAATTTGAAAGGAAATCTGAACTTTAGAATTAATTGATTAACCACACCAAGAACATTTAGTAGCAATACTAACAAACGGTGACCTACCGCTTCTTTGATCGAGTTGTTTCCGGTATCACCATCTGGTGCCGGTGAGCTTCTAAAGCTATATACCCGACTGTAAGTCGATTTAATTCTGTTCAATACTCCACCTTGCTCGCCTCCATTCAATTCTGTGTAATTCTCCCTGGAAGGGTTCCTCTGGTTTTGTAGCTTCTGCAACAATGCAGCTGATGAAGAAAACACAGAGACAGTTCTCGAGAGAGACCTCAAGAGGTCAGTCCTAGAGGCATCAGAAGATGGCTGAGGACACACAGAAGATGGCACGAGTACGACAGAGAAGATCTGATGAGCTCCAATTCGCGTCTGGTGATCAGGATGGAGCATAGCTGGAAGTAGCTGATGAAACAAAGACTCCGGGAATGCCTAATTATAGATTAACTGTCAATTAAAAGCTTTTGGAGAGAGAGTGGGGTTCTACAGAGCCTTGCCTTGTTTTTGTACAAAACATTCGGCATGGAAGCTATAATTTGAGCAGTCCGATAGACAGCAGAAATAGTCGTTCTTGCTATTACAGTAATGCTCGATATGTTCTCTAACATAGAAGCCATTACATCGAGGATTTGACCAGCATCTCCGACCTGTTAACAGGTACAACGGTAAGTATTGTGATTTAACGTGTATTTTATATCCACAATGACAAAGGTAGGATTTGTGAACCTTTGATGTCAACTCGGTGAGACATTCATCAACAACTTGGTTGAATTTTCGGTTCCACTTGATAACTTGATCTCCAAGATTTGCATCATCAAGTGAATAGTGTATACTTTTCCGCAAATGCCTCATGATGTCACTTACAGCACTGAGTATAGGTACAGATGACTGCTTCTTCGTCAGTCGAGCAAGAGCAGTGACAACCTCAACTACGTCGAGTTGCATATCGGGCTGCTTAAGGACATTTTTATGGTCAAGATGTTTGACTAATATTGATATCAAGAGATGTGTGCTCCCTGGACAGGCATAGGAATAGGATAATTAGTCCAAGCATAACAATCAGTTTAATACGAGCAGACAAAATGAAAACATATATTCATAGGGAAAAAGGTTCCCTATAAACCTGACCAGATTCATCCATCAGAAGCTGCATGTCTTTGAGAACAGGAAAAGCGATCCCGCCTTGAACAGGCCACAGATTTCCACTATCAAAATACCGAAACAAAGATTCTAGTACACGACGCATGGTGGTTGCTTCTTTCCCGAGATTGGCCATACTTTGAAGGCACACCCTAGACCAAAACTGTGGACTCTTGGCAACCTCTCTGTGTAAATCAAGATACACTTTACACACGTGCTCAGCTGCTAATAATAATAAGTGAATAAATAATCAGGAAATGATCCGAGAGATTACGCAGCCACATTAAGTTGTCCTTTTTCATTTACAATGATTCTCCAAGAAGGAACCTTTGTTGCAGCATCTATGGAAGGAGAGATGTATCCCTCGGCTTTATTGACTTCTTGAACCCAGCCGTTCTGCTCAGAACCACCGGACTCTTTACTTTGACCTTTGTAATTCTCCAAGACTACTGAAACAATCTGAAGAATCGGACAGTTAACAGTGATACTGCTCCAACCAACAGTAGAATGCTCTATTGTGGCAAATGTTATATGACATATTCATAATATCAGCATCAAATAAGGGGATGCGACATAAGCTTACATTATCAAATTCAACTGAAATATGGGAGTTTTCGCCCATGAACCAAACCTGTAGAAGACAACCACAAAAGCAGATAAATCCAATTGAAAATATAGGAGAAGTGACAAAGACATAATAAAATACCCGAGAAATACTTATAAGAAATTTAAACTGGCTGACAATAAGATTTCAAGAAACAATCAATGGATGCAAAGATGTTAAAAGAATCTTTGTATGTCCTGAATGTTTGTGAATCGAAAACTAAACTAGAAGTTATTGGGACCATACAGGTTTCTGTCATATCAAGTTATCAACTCAAATACATCCGATAAGCAATGAATTTCAAACACAAACCATTGCAGATAGAGCTTGCAGCCCAGCTGCCCGTAAATGTTCTGTCTGCTCATCATCTCCCACTTCTTGAGCTACTTGGCAGAGCTTGGGAATTAGTCCTTCGAGATTGAACATATATGTTCCATCTTTCTGGAAAGCACGAAATTGCAAGCAGAGTAAGCCTAATTTATCCATTAAAGAACTTACGCAGAAGCTTATGCAAAAACGAAGAATCAAATAGCAGTACCAACCTGGTTGTTTACAAAATCGAAGAGAGATTCACATCCAATAATTAAGACTCCATCTTGGCTTGACTGATCCAGCAAGGTGAACATGATACTCAATAAACTATTTGCGAACAGAGGCCTGACACAAAATAGGATAAATTTTATTGATAGAAGTTCCCCAAAAAGTCTTAAGTTTAATAGAGAGCCGAGATAGATATAAAAATAGGCACTGCCAACAAGAGAAAATAGAGAGGAAAAACAATAAAATTCAGTGGGTATACATTTGATCCTTGCAGGATAACAAGAATTTCCGGTAGATCAACATAACAATCTTCACAAATCGATAGTTTTCATTTCTTAATTCCTTGTAGAATTTCTGTTCGAGGGAGTCCGCTATCTGTCATTTCAAGATAAACAAAACCATTAACAAGCTAGCTTCAATGCAAACTATATACGCATGTAAGTTAGCTTTAGCACGAGATAAGAAGAAGGTATTCTATTACTAAACTATCTCAGAACCACATACTCTAACTTCCGAAAAATATTAGATAAGATTGCCACATTAGTACACTGCAGTGACAGCAACCTACATAACCAAATCAATACCTTGGGAATGCGTAAAGGATTTTTTGAAGCATAGTCACATAATTTCCCAATCTTCCTCTCATTCACTTCTTCATCCTACAACACAAACCAAAGAAAAAGGCTCAATAGTTAAGCCAATTCCGGAGAAGCAATGCACAAAGCCACATATCATATAAACCCACTAATTTCTCACAGAATCCTTCTTCATGAACCAACATTGTTGATTTACTACCAAAAAACAAAACAGCACCAAATTCTCATCCCATTTTTTTCCAAAACCACATCCATTCAATCTTGAATGTGATGATATACAACCAAAAGATAAAACAAATTCTCATCCCATTTGTCTTTTCAAACCACATCCATTCCAATAATGCAATGAAACACAATGATGGCAATTATTGGCAATCGAAAATTGGCTTACTCACCGGAGACCGGGGGAAAATGTCTGATATCAAGTGCTTGTACCTCTTGACCGGCTGCCTCGACCTCGTCCGCAGGGCAGGGCAGAAGAAGCAGAGGTTGTCACAGGCCGGCAACACTTGCCTAGAGATAACCCCGGAAACAACGCTCATTTTGTTCCCGCAATCCCTCAAATTGACGCTCTCTTTCCCTTCTCTACCTAAGAAAATATAGAAGGGAAAGGAAAGCCGGAGGTATCAAAATCGAGCAGGCGATTCCTGCATTAAAAAAGGTAGAGCGGCCAAGCAAAAGAAGAATTGTGATCAGCCCATTCCAAAACGCAGCGAAATCGAATTGGCGGAGAGAATGGGAAGAATTGAATGACAGGGGATTAAAAAGCGGAAAAAATAGGGGAATATTTAGAACATCCCTTTATTATTCGTATCGGTGTTGATAAGAATAAAAGGGAGTTTTGGTGGAGTTTACCTTGGGATGAATTCCTGTAAAGAGCAGACCAGAAGAGGCTGGTAATCCATCAAAGGTTGCCAACAGTGTAGCGAATTTCAAGCATTTTCGCGTAAATTATGAATCTCTCTCTCCTCCACCTAAAATAAATTTTAAATTTTTGGAATGAGAGAAGAAGGTGGAAATGGAATCATGATGGGATGCATAAGATTTTGTATTCTCTTTCTTTGCCGTTTACGCGGGCCGACCTTTCTAAAAAGAAAATACTGTATTGATTTTTTAGTGTTACACATCGTGACCGTTATAATAATCCATTTCATATTTACTTATATCATTATACTAGAATGAAATGGAAACTCAGTAGATGTTAGTGTGTTTAAACAGTAAAAACATAATGTTATTGGTGTGTTAGGAAAAATATGTCAATGATATATTGGTGTGTTTCATTTGAAAGTAAAATGAAATCAAATAAATTAAAACTCGTCGATGTCATGAGGGAGTTTAGAGCATCCACATCCATGCTTTTGCCAATGAGTACGGATGTGGGCCCAACCCCACTTTTTCTGTCTGCTCTTACGTAAGAGCACAATACCCACATCCGTACTCTTCCGCAAGGACGAGCACAAGGGTCCCACCATTCTATTATTCAATTTAAATAAAAACATCTTCACAAAATTAAAATTCATTAAAAATACCTAGAATAATATTACAAATTACAATAAAATTAAAAATTACACAATTAAATTCCTAAAAAATAAAAATTAATTAATTAAAATCCTAAAAAATAAAAATTACATAATTAAAATCCTAAAAAATGAAAATTACATAATTAAACTACTAAAAATAAAAATTACACAATTTAAGCGTAAAAATGCCCCCGGTGAAGACTAATCATCATTCGGCAATACCCCCAACGTTCTTTGGAGACCCCGTATCATCGCCACATGCGATCGAAGTTGCTCGGGGGTCATATTTGACCTATCGGCCAAATTGAGTTGGACCAAAACCCCCTACAACGAGTTGGTGGGGGGTTGAGGTGGCACGTACGGAGCGGGAGCGGGTTCGGGATCGGGGGCGGATGGAGTCGCACCATACTCTCGTTGCGCTCGATTGTTCCAGCCGGCCGGTTTTCATTGTACCGGCGACAGATGCGCCACCAATAATGATCGCCGGATTGGTTCGTGCCAATCTCCGGATCTTTGGAGATTGACAAGAACGCTTTGAACAATTGCTCCATCCCCGCCGGAGTGTACGGTGTGCGGACACCGCGAGTAAGAGGAGTCCGAGTTTGGGAGGAGCCGCTTGACCTCGCTCTAGGCTCGGGTGTCCACCTGTATTGCCCTTCGGGGGCATCTTGGTCGTCGATCGGGTAAGACCGGTAGCCACCCGGAACTTCCGAACCTTGGGTTTGAGGAGGGGCCGAATATTCCGTTTCCGGACTAGGAAACGGTTGTGAACCGAACCAATCGGGGTTCCAACCGTGGGAGCCCGGGGGTGATCCCCGTGGCCGGACATTGTTTTGTTGTAAGAGTAAGAGTGAATGAAAGATTGGATGAGAATTGAGAATGGAAATGAGAGAATTTGGATGATAATTGTGTAGTGTGGTGTGAATTTTTAGTGTGGAAGTGGGGGTATTTATAGATGAAAATATGTATTTTTGATGAAAAATTTGAAAAATAAATTAAAAGTGGGTAGAAAACGAATATAATTTTTTGGGAAGTGGGAAATTTATTTTTAATCGGATTTTTTAATTAAAATCTGATTTTTTTTAAAAAATAAAATTTTAAATTGCCAACGGCACACGGATATAATTTTTTTGGAAGTGGGAAATTTATTTTTATTTTTAATCAGATTTTTTAATTAAAATCTGATTTTTTTAAAAAAATAATATTTTAAATTGCCAACGGCTATGCCGTTGGCCAATCACACGCTGCCACGTCGCCTGCTCGTTGGCACGGACGTGCTCGATGCATCGAGCAGCGCCATGCCAGCGGCGCGAGCGTAGCGACGGACAGCGTCTCCGTGCCGCTGGCACGGATGGACGGATGTCGTCCTGCTCGCCGTTGTGGATGCTCTTAAAGACTAAAAACGATAATATTATTATTGTTACTTTGGTACTTTTCGTTATTATATCTTGATCTACCATAATAATATAGAACAATGTTAAAATTATGTAGTATAAGTATACTTATCTGACAAATTCTTCAAAATTTTAACCGTGTAGAATAATCGAGAAATATGCAAAAAAATTATGATTAGTTAGCTACTTTAATTTATAAATTATAGGATTCACCAAAATTTAACTAAAATTTATAATTTAAATGATAATTTTTCCTTTTTATTAGTATAAATTTAGAAAGTAGAAAGTTTAAGCCTCCTATTTTAAGTGTCTTTTGTTGTTGAGTGGCGCATGACCATTTTATCTCTTTTTCTTGACAAAGAGATACTTAGCAATATGGATGTGAAGGAATACAGATGAAAATATATTATTTTTGGAATATAGGAATTTTAAGAACTGTGAAGGAATAGGATGAAAATGTTAGAGGAAGTGAATGTCATATTTATATGTTAATTGGGTTTATAATTACACGTGAGTGAAATACGAAATACAAAATCTGCTTCTAAATAGAATACAAGTGAAATAAAACATGTGAAAGTGAATGTTCCAAAATGAGACATTTAATGGCACGAATGAAGTAGTGTAAATTTAGGTATAAAATGTTAAAATTATCATAATTTAATTGGATTCTCAGTTCGTGTTTGAAATTTTAAAGCGGTATACATTTGTAAAGGTCAAAGGAGTGGGGTAGGCAAAGACATAAATATAGGTTATTAATTATTGACAATTATCATCAACTTTGTGACTACTGATCATAATGAACAACGATGCATTTTTCCCATTCAATATTTTTCCGCAACTTACGGAGTAGTTTGTTGAATAGAAGATATGTGGGCAAAGTAAATCAAAGCCCAAAAAAACAAAATACAAGAACAATATGCAAAAGAAAACATCTCCAATGCACGGATATCCCACTCGGGCATTCACTAGGACTTCCCAAAAACACCTCCTGCCACGTCACTAGGACTTCTCATTTCACTGTCATGTCACTAGGACTTCCCCTGCACAATCCGCCCTTCCCATCGCCCTTCCCACTAGGACTTCCCGCAATAAAAAAAATTAAACTCGGACGTCCGACCCACGCCACAATGGCGGACGTCCGCCCGCCCGTCGCCCGGATATCCGAGGAGATCCGACGTCCATACGGGACATCCGTATCCGAGTTGCTTTGTTACAATGGCGGACGTCCCGGTCGCCCTTCGCGGATGTCCGACCGGACGTCCGCCATTGGAGATGCTCTTATGAACTCTTGTTTATATTTTGTTCAAAATGTTGGGGGGTTTAGGTTAAGAAAAGTTGAAATAAGATGGATCGGTGAATTCAAAATTACCATGAAATAAATTTGAATGGAGATGAAAATATGCTTATCTTAGTCATATTAATTAACCTTAATAAATCAACTCTATTAAAATCTACTTTACATGAGACTGTGTTTTACTTCCAAATTTTCTTTTATTATAGCTACTAATGTAGTACTTTATGGGTAATTGGGGTTTTAGAGGTTTAGATTCAATTTTGAATTTGATTGGTCCAGCAAATGAAGTCAATACGATTTTACAATTGAATTTTGATGGACCTCTAAACAACGAGGTTGCTCGATACCATGCTACTATTTAAGCACCAACATTTTCCAGCATTGATGTTATGTTTTAATGTATTTTTTTTAAATTTTAAATTTGTATGTTTGTAATTTTCAATTTTTGAATGAATAATTAATTTTCTGTGTTATAATTGTTCAATATTTTCTATTTTTACGAGTAAAATAGTTTGTAGCTATGAACACTCCTAGTATATTTAATGGTTGGGTCTGGATGGGGCTTGCAGGGTTGTGGGAATTGTGGCTTGACGCAGAAAATGAGAGAATGATGACGTACTTAGAGAGGACATACTTAAGTTCCTATATATGGATTTTAAATTTTCTCTAAAGTGTAAAGTACAAAACTCTGAAATAATAGGGGTGTTAATTCATAGTTACTTAGTTACAATTTAAATGAAAATTCGAATTTAATAATGGATTTGGAATTCTGAAGCCTGAATTGCGAAAAATAATTTAAAAAAATAAATGAAAATATGAAAAATCAAAAAGGAGAAAGATGAGAGGGAAAAGTGATTGTGGGCACAACGGCTTTGTTGTTCAAAGCTTCTTTTCAACAGCTATTGCTTTGAAATCATATCAACGATCTCATTTGTGTTTTCACACACACACACACACACATCTCCATCTTCCAAATCAAGACAATTCTTTTCCTTTTTTTTATTTTTTCTCAAAATCAAAACTAGAATGGCTCAATTGCCGCCGTTGGTGGAGCCGCCGCCGGTGGTGGAAGCAGAATCCGGGCACTCGACACTCCGCTCGATCGAGACTCTGGTGGTGGTGTTGGCGGCGATCACGATCATTGCGGTCGTCGCCGGAATAATTGCTCGTCTCTGCGGCGGACAGCATTCCGGCGGCGACCATGATGTGGAGGGATGGGTCGAGAGGAAGTGCCGAAGCTGCATCGACGGCGGCGTGCCTGCGCCTCCTCCGCCGCCGGCCAAGGAGGAGGACCCCAAACCGGCAGGAAATGAAGAAGCAAAGAAGTGAGAAAGGATCATGCATCAAATTTTGTGTTTAATTTTTTTGGGTTCTACTAGTAATTATACTTACTAATTTAGACCTATAAATGTCCCCAAAAAAACGGAAATATTTACCCCAGTCGTTACTTGTTTTCATTTTGGGTTCTAAATTCTCTTCTATTTTTTTTGTGTGATTTCTTTTGTATTTTATTCTGTATGTTGATAAACACTAATAAATTCTTAAAGATGACTGAAAATAGTCCATTTTCATTTTTAGTAATTTTCTTTCTATAGACTTCATTTTATCATTTTTTCCTGCTTTACTTTTTTTTATGCTTTACTAATTGTGCACTATGTTGTCCAAGTATTTATTTTTATAGGACATGGGAATGTGTTTTTAATTGCAAAATATCAAATGACAAAAGAAACTAAAAACGATGTACGAACTACTCAATGCAGCTTAGAAGCTCCTGCCAAATATATAAGCTATAAAACTAATAAGATCATCTGCAATGTAATATATAGTGATAACTTAGTACTGATATCTTAAAGCCAGTCTCGTACTTTAATGAAAAAGAGTTTGATAACATGTTTAATCATACTAATACATAGCTAGTCTTACTTATACTACTACACATTTATTCAACAATTTCCTTGATAATTTACACCAATAACTAAGTTACAAATCCTATATAGTAGTACTAATAACTATAAATAGCACATTAAAAATTTAAGGGCAGTGAGGTGAAACAGTTCCAATGCTCTTCAAATGGATGTTCTTGCATACAGCTTTAGATTTGCCACCATTTGTCCCTCCCAACCTCACATTGTCCACCCCTATTTCTTGGCATGGATGGCTCTTACTGCACTCGAAATCGACCGCCCCTTCCGTCGCGCTCGTGCCCTTTATGTTTTGGTACAGAATGTTACTGATTTTCACAGCTGATTTCTGAAATTATAAGAAATGGTACTTAGCTAGATTGAGCTTTGATTTTTTTTACTAAAAATTCTTGTCACATTTTCACCTGTTGTTTGCAAAGGGTCATCTTGATCACAGTAGTTTTGGTCTATGATTATGGGATTTTTGCACATTGTGCATCTGTGCATTCTGAAATTTGATATTGCTTGCACTTCCATATCCTCCCTCAATTGAAAGTTATTAGTTATTACTGTAAATTAGTATTACTCTAACTCGGCCCTATATACATACATGTTTCAACTTAGTATTTTGGTTGAGGTGTGTGTGTGTGAGACAAAGAGGAAGAGTTAGAGAGACCTGCCATGTCTTGATTCTAACACCGTTTGTGGTTCCAGAAAAGTTTACTCTGTTCACCACAACATCTGATACATGAGCCTCTGAATTTCCAGCCCCTAAACTTCCAATGCTGATTTCAAAATCAAGAAACACGATATTTAATTCACTGGTCCAATAAATAAGTACTACTCCCCCGGTCCGTGAATAAAATATGCATTTTGCTATTTGGGATGTCCGTCTTTAAAAGACACAACTCATTACAATCACATTCTATAGTATAAAATTAAGAGGAAATGTCAATTTTGGTCTAAAACATTCACTTTTTGAAAAAAAAGGTCCATAACAAATGAGTGGTCCTTTTTTTGACGGTTCTGTAAAAAAAAAAACTAACGGTCACGCCACTGTGCAATTAGCGTTGACCGTTACTTTTTTACGGAACCGTCAAGAAAATGACTACTTCGGCGACATTTTCATTTGTTATGGACTCGTTTTTCAAAACGTTGATGTTTTTAGCTAAATTCATTATTTTGGTAATGTGTTTAGGACCTTTACTCTAAAACTAATAATATGCTATAAAAATGCTATATACATTGTAGTACTAATTTTTTCACCAATTTTTTTTAAAGTAAAACAATTTCTTAAAATATGTCTTAATAAAAACATGTGTTTTATTACGGATGGAGTCCAAACCTGATGCCGTGGCCGGGCCCACATGTAAAAATGTGGCTTGAACCTTCTTTGATAACCTAACAATGGAGATGCAATCATCCCCTTGCATCATCACACAATTTTGTTAACAAACAATGAAAAATATCACTATATATATTTAATAAAAACTACATACCAGTGGCTATGATACAATTAGAAATTAGAATACCTTGAGGTCATGTTTGGTTGCCAAGATTCTGTCTGGGAAAGTAATCTGATTTCTTAAATTTTAAATTCTTGTGTTTGTTTCGGTTTTTAATCAAACTGGGAAAGTAATCAGAATCCAAGAACATGGAAAGTTAGTACAACTTTCCAGGATTCTGAATCCTAACTTTTCTTAGGTATTCTTTTTTCATGTTTTAGGATTCTTACATATTTAATGCAATATAAGTATAGTTTTATTATTACAATTGTTATTATTATTATTATTATTATTATTATTATTATTATTATTATTACTACTACAATGTATTAAAAATGACATAAAATTATAAATCATACTTAATTTAGGTATAATAAATAACTATAATTAATATTATCCTAATCATAACTATATTATTATAATATTTATATATATTTGTAATTATCATAATAATAATTAATAATTTAATAAATAATTAAAATATAACTATAAAATAGTACAAATTATATGATAATAATTAATAATAATAATTTTATAAATGAATAATTAATCAATAAAGTCATAGTGAAATTTTAAATTATAAAATTTATTCAATTATATTATCCGTAAATATTATAATTATAATTAAAATAATCATAATAATTATTATTATAATCATTTATGATTATAATACTCCACGTAACTATAATTACAATTATATTATTATATATTAAGATGGATAGTGCATATTTAAACTAATAATAAATATAAAAATATAATTATTATCATTTGTAATTAATAATTTATTAAAAATTTTATGTTATTATTCTTTTTTATAAATAAAAATAGTAATAAGTAGGAGTATATTTTTAGTTTGGTGTTTAAATCAAATAGTATAAAATTTAAAATCTTGATATTTTCCAAACATAGGAAAGTAAAGTTATTAGGAATCATATTTCCAGGATTCATTTTCCCAGGAATTATTTTCCTTGTCAACTTTATTTTGCCGTCAACCAAACATGGCCTGAGTGTCTGCGACATTGAATTCCATCTGTATTAGAGCATCTCCAATAAGAATAGCTCAGCCACAAACTCCTTCTGCCACATCATCAGCACTAAAACTCCTCATGCCACATCATCAGGACAAACAACTGGATAAGCAATAGCCCAGTCATAGCCCAGTCACAATAAACAAAATTATTAAAAATAAATAATTAACAATCACACAAAATACGGAATTAAATTTACGACACATATACGGGAAAATTCAATAATTTCATTTAAATTAAAAAAAGTTCATTAAAAAAATTACATAATTAAAAAAACCCCTCTTCCACATGCGAATTACGAAATTACAAAATTAAAAATTACAATCACGCAAATACGGAATTAAATTTACAACACAGATACCGGAAAATGCAATAATTTTATTTAAATTAAAAAAAAAGTAAATTATAAAAAAATTACATAATTAAAAAACCCCCTCTTCCACACACGAATTACGGAATTACAAAATAAAAAATTTCAATCACGCAAATACGGAATTAAATTTACGACACAGATACGGGAAAATGCAATAATTTTATTTAAATTAAAAAAAGTAAATTATAAAAATTTACATAATTAAAAAAAACCGGCTAGCCGATTCCGGGCCTACCATGGCGGCTAGCGGATCGGCTAGAGCCCGCGAATCAGCTAGAGCTCGCCGATCGGCTAGCCGTTTTGCCGCTCGCCGCCTACAATGGTTCGGCTAGCGACCGGCTAGCGCCGGGAATCGGCTAGCTGGTCCGCTAGCCGATCATTGGAGATGCTCTTAGGACTCTTTTCTGGGGCATTCAATCCTCAAATGCTTTACTACCAAATTTTTGCACTCGTAGTGCCTACATCCAATTTTACTATTTAATACAAATTATACAATAATCGTATCAAATATATTCAAATAAAAGTATGCATGCCGTTGGAGCAACCTTCCAAGGCTGAGATAGAGAAAGAGAAATTATATCAAATTAGTCTTAAATATGCAAGAAATAGAAAATGTCACGCAAAAAAAAAGAGTCTCTATAATTAAGAAACAAAACTAGTTTCACATCACCTTAGACTTGTCAATTTTGCAAGAATTTTTCCACCATATATTGCCATTGCCATTGCCATTGCCATTGCCATTGATAGTTCCACCACCTCTCACCACTAGATTATCAACACCCTGGAAAATAAGCCAGTGTCTCCTATCTTTGCTATAATCGGCTCGATGATTATCGGATGCTACGATGGTTCCACCTATCTGCACTTTGATTTCTCCATCACCCTCTTCATATTACTACTATAGTACTACCTCCGTCCCACATTAGGAGTCACATTTGCTTTTCAACACTCATTTTATAAAAATGATAATAAATAGTTAAAGTGGATAAATAATAAAATAAGAGAGAGAAGACTCTTATCTACATTTTTCTCTCTCTTGCTTTACTATTTCTCCACTTTAACTATATATTATTATTTTTATAAATGAGTGCAAAAAACCAAATATGACTTCTAATGTCGGACGGAGGTAGTACTCCGTAGTACTATACTAGTACAAACATGTTAGTAATAAATACATAGTTACATACTTGGTTGGCGGGAAAGTAAAGTTGGCAAGGAAAATGATTCCTGGGAAAATGAATCCCGGGAATATGATTTCTAATAACTTTACTTTCTCGTGTTTGGAAAATATCAAGATTTGAAAGTATATATTTGATTTAAACACTAAACTAAAAATATACTTATCATTTTTTATTTATAAAAAATAATAATACATATTATTTAATAAATTATTAATTACAAATGATAATAATTATTTTATTTATTATTACGATGAATAGTTTAAATATGGATTATACATCATAATATATAATAATATAATAATAAATAAGATTATTATTATTATTATTATATTTACTTAATTTTTAATTGAATAAATTTTATAATTTAAAATTTCACTACAATTTTATTGTTAATTACTAATTTATAAATTAATAATTATTATATTATTATATAATTATAATTATATTTAATTATTTAATAAATTATTATTATTATGATAATAATAAAAATAAAATAAATATTAATAATATAGTTATAATTATGAAATTTGAATTATAGTTATTTACTATCCTGAAATTAAGTATGGTTTATACTTTTAAAATATTTTTAAAACATTGTAATAAATAATAACGATGATGATGATGATGATGATGATGATGATGATGATGATGATGATGATGATGATGATAAACTGTACTATATTGCATTAAATATATAAGAATCCTAAAACTGGGAAAAAGAATACTTCAGAAAAGTTAGGATTCATGATCTTGGAAAGTTGTACTAACTTTCCTTGTTTCAGGATTTTGATTACTTTCATAGTTTGATTAAAACCGAAAACAAACACAAGAATTTAAAATTTAAGGAATCAGATTACTTTCTCAGATAGAATCCTGGCAACCAAACATGACCTGATAGTTATGTTGGATTTGCATGGTCCTAAAAATCTTGATGGTTTCAAGAGGAAATTTTTGTAGTTTGGTACCACAAAAGTGACATCTTCCTTGGATGAACAAGCTGATTTCCATGCACTTTGAAAAGCCTGAAAATATATAATACCCATAATTAAGTAAAAATTGTAATCAATTTGAGATGTATTAAAGTAATACACTAGCTATTTAATTACCTTAGTATCATCACTTTTTCCATCACCTTTAGCTCCAAAATCTACTACATTAGCAGTCTTGGAAACTCTTCTACTGTCTGAATTCCATGGTTGGATTTGAATAGTGAGCTCAGCATGACTAATATCCAAGGGATAACCACCAAGAGCATACCCTAATTCTTGTTGGAATAAATTGTTTGGGAAATCATCATCATCATCATCATAGTGATGGAGGCTGTTGGTGCAAATTGAGCTTAAAGCCTTAAACAAACATACACAATCAACAATTTCAAAATATTATTTGCATTGCACATATCTAACTCTCTTTCTGGAGCTACCAAATGAAATGATTAATTTGTTTGTGTAGTAACAAAATTTGGATATATAGTGACAAATGCATACCTACCTTGTACATGTATACAAGTTTTGGGGTTAATTGGGAGATGATATCATCATTTTTTTACTTGAAGTTTTCGAATGCAAATTAAATTAGACACGTGTGAGATTACATATACGAATTTTATTCAAGTGAGTAAATACTGCCTATTTGAACTTTACCTGCTCAGAAACTTTTTAACCGTGAATTAACAATAATACAATACCACCGACCTCATTTATCTTATTTTTTTCGTTTGTAACTATTTTTGTGAATATTTACAATAACAAAAGTAAATTTTATATACTACTGTAACTCATTACTGAAACACATAACTACTGTACATGACATGATTATTTGGGCTGGGCCAGATATTGGGCTGATAACACAATTGAGAAAGTCCAGTTTTAAAACCGAAACTTTGAGTTTTACAGTAGCAAAAAGAAGGGATTTTTGAAATCAGCAGAAGCTGAAACGAGGAAAGCTGGCTGAAGAAGAAGAAGAAGAGAGATTGGCATTACTGATCAAAAAATGTCCCAATATGAGAGTTCTCGATCAAATCCACGCCCAAATTCTCACTCATCCCCTCATCTCTCCCTCCACCAACGCTTTCTCTCTCTCCAAAATCCTCTGCTTCGCCGCCTACAAAAACGCCCAATACGCCAAGCGCCTCCTCCTCCACCTCCGCTGCCCTAACATCTTTGCCTACAACACCGTCATGCGTGGATTCCTGCAGCATAGCCCCTCCCTGGAGCCGATTCTCCTCTTCCGGAGATTGATTAGGTCCAAATTCCCGGCGTCGAACACCTTCACTTTCGCCTTCGTGTTCAAATCCTGCTCGATTCTGGCGGCGTTTGACGAGGGCCGCCAGGTGCACAAGCACGCGATTGCGTCTGGATTGGGGGAGAATTTGTTTGTTCAGACGTCGTTGCTCAATTTCTACACGAAATGCGAGGAGGTGGATTTGGGGCGGAAGGTGTTTGATGAAATGTCTGAGAGAAATGTGGTGGCGTGGAGCGCGATGATTGGGGGTTATGCTAGGGTTGGGAAGGTCAATGAGGCCTTGGAGGTGTTTAGGGCGATGCAGAAAGGCGGGGTGGAGCCGGATGAGGTAACGATGGTGAGTGTGATTTCTGCTTGTGCGATGGCTGGGGCGCTTGATTTGGGGAAATGGCTGCATATGTTTATTGATAAGAACGGGATTAAGAATGACCTTGAGGTGAGCACGGCGCTTGTGAGTATGTACGCCAAGTGTGGGTTCATTGAGAAGGCGCGGGCTGTTTTTGAGGCGATGCCGGTTAGGGATGCAAAGGCGTGGAGCTCTATGATTGTTGGATTTGCCATCTCGGGGATGGCGAAGGAGGCGTTGGATTTGTTTGAGAGAATGGGGGAAGCTCAGGTAATGGAGAGGAGTTAGTTATTGTAGTGATGTTTGTTGGATTAGAGAATGGTAAAGTTTAGATCTTTTTGCTAATGGTTAGTGATTATTGCCTCGTTGGTTTAGCTAATTGTGATCCATTTTCAAAAAAATTTAGTTGCTTAGCCTCAGTTAGTGCTGATGCATGGATAGTGTCAGATTGTGTTCAATCTTGGCATCCATTCTTCATGAATGGTTTGTGCTTTCTTGTGATTGAAATGCTCTCTCTCTCAATGTGTTCAGTGTTCAAATTAGTCTCAGCTTGTGTTAGATCTTGGCAACCATTCTTCATGAGTAGTAGTTTGTAACATTCAGCGTTTTGAATATTTTTCAGGTTGAGCCTAACCATGTGACACTTATTGGAGTGTTGTCGGCATGTGCTCATGGTGGGCTTGTAGCCGAGGGGAGGAAGTATTGGTCGAGCATGCTTAACTGTGGGATGGAGCCTTCTATGGAGCATTACGGCTGCATGGTTGATCTGTTTTGTCGCGCAAACAAGGCAGAAGAGGCATACGAATTTGTGGCAAGCATGCCCATTGCTCCTAACCCAGCAATATGGCGGACATTGGTGGTTAGTTTCAAGAAGAACAAGATGTTCCACAAAGGCGAGGAAGTAGCAAAGCAGCTTATTCAGTTAGAGCCACATAACGCAGAGAATTATATACTGCTTTCGAGCTTGTATGCTTCTATGTCAGATTGGGTTAAGATGAGTAGCGTTAGAAGGCAGATGAGAGACAGAAGAATCAAAGCTGTGCCAGGGTGCAGCTCCATTGAAATCAACGGACATGTGCATGAGTTTGTGGTGGGCGATTGGTCCCATCCTGAAGCTAAGGCCATAACCGAGTTCCTACGCAAAGTGTCGGGGAGGGTTCAGGCCAGCGGGCATGAACCTTGGATTGCGTCTGTTTTGCAGAATGTTGGTGACGGGGAGAAGCTGGACGCTCTCTGGGAGCACAGCGAGAGGTTGGCCATTGCATACGGTCTGTTGAAGACGAAGGCGCCTGTAACTATTAGAGTAGTGAAGAACCTTAGGGTCTGCGAAGACTGTCATGAAGTGACAAAGACTATAAGCAAGTTGTACAATCGGGAAATTGTCGTTCGGGATAGAATTAGGTTCCACAAGTTTGCCAATGGAATCTGCTCTTGCCAAGATTTCTGGTGAACTGCATTCATCGTTTGATCTCTAGATTCTTGGCTCTCAATTCAGAAATTAGATAGAGTTTTATAGTTGAAAACGTGATTTTAGTGTAAGCGTAGAGATTATTGATTTTATATATTGAAAAACATGTTTTGAGTTGATTTATATTATAAAACCATGTTCCTTATTTAATGAGAATAAAGAATTTTAATGACATGGTTTGCATTTAATTTATCATTGATTAGATTATATGCAAATGTAATACATCGTCTACACTGTAAACTGTGATCACAGAAGAGAGCATTCAGTTAGTTCCTTGATAAATAAGTTCAGTTCAATCTAATGTACAAGACTTTATGCTTTTCTTGATTAACTACTAACACTAGTGTGCTATGACATTACATTGGATTTAAAGTGACACAAATTACAAATACTTCCTTTGTTTAATTTTACAAAAACTGAATCAGTTGGATTAATTTTCAAT
Organism: Salvia splendens; assembly: GCF_004379255.2. Lineage (NCBI taxonomy): Eukaryota > Viridiplantae > Streptophyta > Magnoliopsida > Lamiales > Lamiaceae > Salvia > Salvia splendens. The sequence goes on along the minus strand of NC_056047.1, from coordinate 17,940,735 downwards.
ATAAGAAACAAAATTTAAACGAGATTTTATTTAATACTAGGATAGTTAAGAAATTTAAGTGGAGAGAGAATAAAATAAAAAAGAAAAAAAAGTAGAGAAAGTAACGTTTTTTTATTTTGAAAAATGGAGTGGACCCTAAAAGAAAATATCACTTAGAGTGGGACGGAGGGAATACATCAATTATTCAAGAGTACTCTATTTATATGGAATTAAAATGTTCCACTTCCTGTAGAATTTTGAAAGGTGAAGAATAATATGTCTATATACAACAGAAAAGGTATTACAATTCTTACCAGAAACATACACATTGAAAGATCATTAATATCTGTGAATCTTTATCCCAGAATTACAACCAACCAACAAACAAACCACACAAATCAGAGTAAAAATGAACATGAATGACCTATTTATAGTCATCCTCAGCAGCCAGCCATCTTAACATATACAATCAAAGAAAAAAATACTCCCTCCGTCCCTCTGCAGTAGAGGCGTTCCATTTTCAGCACAAGTTTTGGAAAAATAATAATAAATAGTTAAAGTATAGAAAAAGTAACGTAAGATATAGAATAATATAGAGAAATAATATAGAGAAGACACTTATCTATATTATTCTCTCTCTTATTTTACTCTCTCTACACTTTAACTATTTATTATCATTTTTTCAAAATAAGTGCTCAAAATGAAACGCCTCTACTTCAGAGGGACGAAGGGAGTAATTAGCGCCGAGACCATACTCAGTTTTTCGCTTTAAGTCCTTGCGTTCTGATCACGAAACGATCGTTGGTTTTCCGTTTAAGCCGAAGCAAGTCAGTGTTCTTCTCATCTATCTACTCCTGGTTCTTATTTAAGGATCCATCCTCCATCAATTTCAAGCTAAGACTGTTATATCGTTCTCGTGAGTATTGTCTCGATGCCTTTCTCCAATCAGTGCCGGATTTCATCATTGCAGCGAACTCCTCGTAACTTATACGACCATCCTGCAGAAATACAAGAAACGCATTCAATCCTCTTAGATGTGGAACAAAATGATATAAGATCATATCTAAATGTGGATCGGATGATTTAGAGTTTGTTTATATATGTATTGACGATCTAACTCATTACTCAGAGTAAACGCCCAATATGTGTCTCACAGTTCTAAAGCTCGACGCTCTAAACAGCCCCATATGGAATGTATGGAAATGGGACGAGATGAACTAGTGTTGCTAACCTTATCGGTGTCAACGTCTTGAATAATAGCATTTATGATCTCTTCACTGGTAGCTTCCGCCTCATCAGCGAAGGCGTCCCTCAGCTCTTCAATCTCTATATACCCAGTTCCGTTTTTATCAAAGAAATCAAAGGCCTTGCGCAGATGGTCTTCATTGCCCAACTTTCTTAGGTGTACAGATATGGCAACAAACTCCGCGCAGTCAAGATATCCATCCTTATCCACATCACCCTGAAAGAAGAGAGAATTGTTACTTCAGCATAAACCAATTTGACAGAGAATGAATGTGATTTTTGCGACGAACGTGGCTATAAACTATCTAACATTTCGGAGGAGATGTGAAATCTTAAATTTTGAAGTCAAAATGGCACTCACCGCTTCCATGAGAACTACGAGATCGGATTCAGGGATTTGATGACCAAGCTTATGCAATCCAGCTCTCAACTCATTGATGTCGATCTTCCCCTTGTTGTTTGTATCCATCAATTTGAACCCCTCCTTTATTCCTGCCACTTCTTCTACTGACAAATGCTCAGCAATCACCTGAAATTTGAATGAGAAATTTAGTACGAGATAACTGCGAGAGCGCCAGTAGTTCAAGTTATAATACTCCCTCCGTTTCATAGTAATGGAGGCGTTTCTTTTCGGCACGGAGATTAAGAAAAATTGTTTTGGGTGAGTTCAGTAAAGGGAGAATAAAGTGGAAAATGAAAAAGGTAGAGAGATGAAGAGAGAAAAAAGTAAGAGAGAGTAAAGTAGGTGTGGAAAAATGTGTTTGACTTTAACTAAAACGGGAAATGACTCTATTACTATGGAACGGAGGGAGTACAAGTCAATGGATCTAACTCTTTTGCGATTTATAAAGCAAGAATGTACCCTTAGAGCTCTTTTCTTCAACTTATTCATCATTGAAAATTGCATGAGCCTAGCTCTGACAGTTTCACCCAGAGAAACATTAGGAGCACTCTTTGCATTTTGTAACCAGGGATGATCTACAGGTCAAACGAATTATGCATGTCAAGAGGCTTCATATTTGATGCAAGGAAATCATAAGGGAGGATCAAGCAGTTTACGCAGAAAGCTCATCAAATGGAGTACACTGTAATTTACCGAGAACTTCTTGTGCTGTAAGCCGTTTTTTGGGATCAGGATTGAGCATCTTCTTCACCAGATCCTTTGCTCTATCAGACACTTTGGGCCAAGGGTCTCGTTTGAAGTCCACATTAGAACGAATGATCGCTTGGGCAACTCCTTGTTCGGTTTCTGAATGAAGAACATGATATGAATCTTAGACTTCCAGATATGCCAACCATTTTAAGTATACATGGATTCAGTCAATTTCTCCAAAATCATATAGTACCACATTAGGGTGACGGTGTTATTGCATCAACAGATACTATGGAAGCTTACCAGCCCAAAATGGTGGAACACCGCAGAGTAATATGTAGAGAATCACACCAGCACTCCAGACATCAATTTCTGGACCATAGTTCCTTTTAAGCACCTCTGGAGCCATATAATAGGGACTTCCGACTATCTCGTCAAATGTCTGGCCTGTAGAATTACTAATGAATCAGTTATGAATGAAAGATTGACCTCATATCCGGTTGTACAATGAGTAGTCGAATGCAAAGGCATTACCAGGCTTGAAGAAGACTGACAGCCCAAAATCAATAGCTTTCAGTGGCGATGTTTCCTTCTTATTGCTAAACAAGAAATTTTCCGGTTTGAGATCACGATGCATGACCCCGTGCTTGTGACAATTCTGCGAAGAAGCCCAACTTAATCATTTCACTGCTTGCAGAACAAAAATATAGATGCCACATAGACAGATTTCCACGCTAAAGAGAAAATCCAGGATGAAATAGTGGACCAAATGATAATAATAACCACCTGGGCTTCTATAGTTCCTCAAACGCATAATCGAATGAATAGCAACAAGAAACGAAAAATCACAAGCACTAATACATCAACCTCAAAAGATCATATCCAGTCACTTAGTATATAAGACACTTTTTTTGCATCTCAATGGCATATAGAAAATATAACACCAAATAGAATCCAATTTCTCTAAAAACCTAGACGTTCAAAGTTAAATGACATACATACTATTAAACTGAATCAGTATTCCTCAATCCATTCTACTCTCAATCCTTTCAGAGAAATGTTATAACACTTCATACTAACTAAACTACCCAACCCCTAATACTAGAAGAACAGATATCATGTAATAGAAGAAAATAGCACTCCAAATAAAATATGTAACGGAAAAACTCCCCAGCAACAAAAATCCTCACCTGAATAACTTCAACAATCGTACGCGTCACAGCTGCAGCAGCCCTTTCGGTATAATGCCCTCTAGCAACAATCCTATCAAACAACTCACCACCCTCACACAATTCCATTACTAAGTGCACTGCACTGTCATCCTCATAAGTGTCCTTCAACGTCACTATATTCGGATGCTTAGGCAAATGCTTCATGATCTCGACCTCTCTCTTAACATCCTCAATATCCACTCTAGTCCTCAACTTCTTCTTTGATATCGACTTACAAGCAAGAATATCACCAGTGCTCTTATCTGTACACATATACGTGATCCCAAATTCACCCCGTCCGAGCTCCCGCCCCAGCTCATAAAACTCATCTATGTTATGCCCTGTTGGATTCTCTAACACATAAGATTTGAGTCCACCATTCGGAACATGTTTCCCATCAAAGTAAGGGTTTGGCTTCTGCTCATCCGAGGTTTGCGGTACTGCACAACAATTACCCATTACAGAAGATGAACCAAAATCAACCTGTTTAGCGATAAATCCCCAATTCCTTCAGCAAAATGCAAATCAAGTAAAACCCTAGCTTATCAATCGATCAAACAAATCGGATGAAAAACCCCAATCTAATTGAGCTAAATAATTTCCCAACTAAATCTTCAAATCTCAGATTTCGTCACTTATCCCGATCTTTCAGCCAGTAGGGTTTCTGAATTGCAGTAAACAGTAGTCAATAAACGCCAAAATTCAATCTTTTTCACATCTAAATAAACAAATGCTAGTATAAGGAAGCTTCGAAGCACACCTGAGAAAAATCGAGAGAGCTGCCGATTTCTATTCAGCCCCAAAACAAAATCTAAGCTGCGATGCAATCAAGAAATGAAGGGAATTTTGAATCTGAACAGATAAAAATGGTGAGCTCTTTATCGTAGAACGGGAGACTACGAATTGGGGGAATTTTTTATAGGGCTTGAAAATCGAGATTGAATAGATGCAGAAATTAGGAGTGTTGAAAACATATTTGAACAGAGAGTCAATAAATTTCATAATCACTTTCCTTCTGTCTACGCCGTATATTAATATTTTTATTTTCTTTTTTCGTTTTTCGTCAACTACTTTTTACTTTTTATAAAAATCCTCGTGATTTTTGTATATAAAATATTCTCAATATATTGTTAACATCTAGAAGATAATTTGGACAGCTCAATTAATTAAATCTAGTACAAGTTGGCCTAAGTCTTCTAAATTTAATACTAATACACTCGAAAATTGAAGTCCTTCGCTAAAAATAAAATTAAAAGTAGCGGGTCAAAACACTTTATTTAATTTTTAAATTCTAAATTATAACCCATTTAACTAAATAGAGTTGTAATTTTTATCTTGATCATATTCGAGTTGTTTGCAATATTAGAAGTGAGTTGTTTGCAATATTACAAGTTTGTGGTTACTGGTTAGAGTCGAAATTCAAAATAGTACTTCATCCGTCCCAGTTTAAGAGTCATGTTTTGCTATTTCCGTCCGTCCCAGTTTAAAAGTCCAGAATTTATCATATTTGGACATAAAATTTAAACTCATTTTTATGAAATTTACACTCAAATTCCATTTTTTTCAAAAAAATAAAACAAAAGAAACACTTTTTACCTACAAAAAGTCAAAAGGATCTCACTTTCCACTATCTCACTTCAATTATTACACACTCCAACAACCACTGCCTCACTTCAATTATTACACTGACACACTCCAATAATTTCTTAAAATTTGTGCCTTAACTAAATTGCACTCCTGAACTGGGACGGAGGGAGTCCTAATGTTATTTAATATGAACACAAATCAGTATAATTTCATATTTACTTACGTATTTAATTAAAAGGTTTGTAGCAAAAATGATGTTTAAATAATACTCCCTCCGTCCCGGACTACTTGCACTTATTTCCTTTCTGGGCGTCCCAAGTTATTTGCACTCTTTCCATTTTTAGTAAAAATTATCACCTACAGCCGCAATTGTTGACTTTGCTATACACTCATTCCTTAATCTCCGTGCCGAAAAGGAAATGTGCGAGTAGTCCGGGACGGAGGGAGTATATCTATTGAATTTAATTTAATCATACCATAGTCAAACTACGAAGTAATCATTTGGTTGCTCAACTGTTTTTAGTTCAGTTGCATAATATGTCCAGCCATTTTGGTTGACTTTTATGTTTGAATAAATATTTAAATTTCACACTAGGCGAAATAAAGTTTTGGAATTTATATTATTTATTGAAATATACTTATGTGTATATCACGTGATAAATGAAAATGAAGTGGCTGGCTGAATTTATTTTGGAATTTATTTTTAGAAGCATATTTATTTTGGAATTACCAGGAAGGGCAGGCCACCAAGTCAAACTCGGCGTTTTGAGGCTCAATTAAAAATATTATACTATTATATTGATAATATATGTATGTTATTGTTGTTACTCAACATTTGTGGTGTAAATTTCTGTTATAAGACTTTGCTCAACATCCACCACGTCCGTCGCTGCTCAATCTGCACATAAAAAAAAATATGCAGGGCTGAGTACTTGATGCACTCAGTGGACACATGCCAAAATATAGTTTGTCAAGCCATAATCGAGTGACCTTGGGGGTTTTAATTAAAGAACCCAAGCACACTAAAAATATATGTCACAAGTTCGGTTGCGCAACCATTTTCCATCCACATCCACCATCACCATACCATATCTGAACATACATGACAAGGAACGTGGCCACGAACCAAGTCACTAGACCGGCCAACTCTAAAGAGATAGCGCACGATCTACGGGGTGTACACTAGTCCGAGCAGGGTTTGCGGCCCTACTGGGACCCGAATTCGATTAAACATACATGGCATAGCCACTTCAGATAGGTTCCATCAAAACGAAAAAAACATGGCAAGACAAACACTTTCACCTCCATTTCATATCAAAATATATTTAGGACATAGTCCTTATTTAAAAAGAAAGCTCACCTCAAAAGCTTAACTCCTCAACACTTTCTTGTTCCAACTGCAACAATGTGCACAAGTTCACCCTTTTCGAAATAACATGACATGTAAAATTAGACTTTGCAAAATAAATAAATTTATCAATGCATGCATCCTTCCTCTTTTCTTAGCATAACCTCATATCTCAAACTCGTTCCAACGTCAACTCAAAATTTCAGAACTCAGACTCATCAATTAATCAAAACAGCATCAACATAATTATACTTCCATTCGTCGGGCATTAACTTAACATAGCTCAAAACAAAAATCCCATGGCAAACAATTTACTGGCCAAACCCGATCATATGCAAGCAAAATAAAGGAACAAGAAATACATATTATACCCCCTCACAGTACACGTTTATACTCCCAATCCAACACAGAAAGAATAAATAATAACAATTAAAAGAATTGAACATTAACACTCCTAGCCACCACGTATATACTACTTTCACACCACACATGTATACATATTTACACATTTGCAAAAAGGAAAGATGAAATATTAAAGTATACTCTAGCCCCATATTGTCTTCTTCAAAATTCCAACAGCGAACTCTCTCTCTCTCCCTACTTCTCAAATTTTCAACACTCTCTGCCTCTCACTAAATCTCACGTCTCTCTCTCTCTGCCTTTCTTCTACAATTGAAGACAAATCATTCACTCAACACCAAGCTCTCCCTCAATCCATTTCTCTCGGCGTCATCGCCACGCCTCCGTCACACAACAGATACGTCCCCTTCCTCTTCTAATCTTTAATTCAATTTCTTAATTGTTTGATTTCAGTTATTAATAGGCCGACAAAATTTGCAGAACTAAGATTGGAAGAGAAAACAAGAGAACAAGTTCTAATGATATTAAAGTTTGCAACTTTATCAAGAACGAATCAGTCAAAAATTTCCAGACATTGAACAAGAGCCTAATTTCGATTTCGTGAACTACTATGATTATGTGAGAGCATGTCATAGGATTGAATGCGGAGACTTTCAGAAATTGTGGATATACCTTCCGGAAGAAGCAAAAACTTGCAGAAGAGGATGTATTGAAAAAGATCACGACTCACTTAATTTCTCCTTCACACTGTGATTTCGAGAATTTGTGTTATGGAATCAAAAGTAAGGAGATTTTTCATTATTCAAGGGATTGAGGAGAAATTACCTTTGTGAAAGAGAAGAAATCTGCCTAGGAATTGTGGAACGGCGGATGCTTACCGATGAGGTTGTGGGGAGGGATATATGTATAACAAGTTGATTTGTTTGTTGGAGAAATTTTTGGGAATGGGGATATTGCTGATGCAACGCATGAAATGGAATTTGGAGAAGGATATGTTGACCAATAAATGACTGATAAAATAAGGGGGAATTGTTAGAAAGGAAAATATGTAAGTAAGGAAAATAGGTAAGCAAGGAAAAAAAAATTAATTAGAGAATGAGTATTATGGTAAATCTTGCCAATTTTATGTAACCCTTGGCCTATTTAAAGAAGGCATACCTATTGTAATTCTCTGAACAAGTTGAATGAATAATACTCATAACTTTCAACATGGTACCAGAGCAAAGGCTCATAACAAAATCATCATAGCCTAATACCTTTCCCGACCAAGAAGGCGGTTATTTTCAACCTGCAACATGTCAGACGATGAAGAGAAACCAAATATGGAGGAGACACGATTAAAGATGAGTAAGAATGTTACTCTAGCCGTTAAACTCAACGGGATAAATTATCCCCTATGGAAACGGCTGATGAGAGTAGCCATCGTGGGAAGACGAGCAAACAGGTATATCACCGGTACACCGCAGCCGCCGGAACCTGGAATGAAGGGGTACACAGAATGGGAGGAAGCCGATATGACAGTGTTCTCATGGATAATTGACAATGTGGAAACAGGAATTGTTGTCGACTTTGCACATCACCAAACCGCGCAAGCTCTGTGGGAGAGCCTACAAACTACATTCGAAAGTACTGCAGATCCATATCTGTTGTACGATCTAGAGGAAAAGGCAGGCCGAATCGTGCAAGGGGAACATGGGCTAGAAACATATTGGCGACATCTCCACGGAATCTGGGTCGAAATTGACCGATGCCAACATCAACCTGTGGATTGCTGCGACAAGGGGATTAGCCAACTTCGAACGTATGTAGCAACAAGACGGCTGTTCAAATTCCTAACAGGCTTGAATGCAAGATATGACGAGATCCGAAGGGATATTCTCAAGGAAACCCGTTGCCCTCAGCTGAGACCGCATACGGTCTGGTAAAACGAGAAGCTACGCGGTTGAAAATCATGCCGGCAGCAGACATCGATCTCCAGACCGGCGCAATCAACGATGGATCATCATCGGGCCAAGTCGGACACGGGTTCGCCGTCAGAAACCAGCCACCACCGCGACCAAAACAGCCACCACCACGAACCGCCGGGCAACAGCCCAATCGCCAAGGCGGTTTCAAACCCAACAAATCAAAATTTTGGTGCTCTCATTGCGGAAAACAAAGACATACTCGAGATACATGTTTCCTCCTCGTTGGATTTCCGGAATGGTGGGATGAAAATCAAAAGGGTAAAGCTCGATTAGCCATCGGAGTCGAAGATGGAGGCGGATTATTTCTGCAAGGAGCAGGGAATAGGGAGATGACTAACACCCGTGGGAGAGCAGGAGATACCGGTCCTCAACCGGGTGGAGGCGGCAGGCCCGGCGAGGCAGCCTTTGCGGAGAAGAAAGGAGGCGGGTCATATGGAGGTAACGGATTGGGGTTGAGAAACCCCGATCCCCAATTTGATTTTCAGAATAAACCCCAAAGCTTGAGTAATTTAATTTATGGTCCTTATAGTTCAGAATATATGCAATATGACCCGCGAAAATTACAGTTAGGACCCCAGAAAAACTATATTCCACGTTTGACCCCAAAACTGTCTGAAAGTTCCGTCTTAAGCCCAAATCGTTTTGCACCCTTGGAAAATATACCTATTGCATGCATTGCCCAAAGTAAAATTGACCCTAAAGAGAGTGAGTGGATTTTTGATTGTGGGGCAACTGATACTATGACCTACGATCTGAAAGATTTTTGTGAATTTAATGGGGCAACTAAAAGCCAAATTCAAACTGCCGATGGAGAGTTGACCGCTGTGGGTGGGAGTGGACCATTGAAATATCCCCAACCCTGAAGCTTACAAATTGCCTCTATGTGCCCAAATTATCTCATAAACTTATGTCTATCAGCCACGTGACGAAAGAATTAAACTGTACGTTACTAATGCATCCAAATTTCTGTGTATTACAGGATATCAGGACGAGGAGGATAATTGGGCGTGGCACTGAGCGTCAAGGTCTTTATTATGTGGATGAGATTACTCAACAAGGTGGCACCGCGATGCTTGCTCACGGATCTGCAAATCGGGAAGCTTGGTTGTGGCACCGCATATTGGGGCATCCATCCTCGGGGTATTTAAAATTGCTTTTTCCAAAGTTTTCCCATTTTAAGGATATTACTTGCGAATCTTGTGTTTTGGCAAAAAACCACAGACAATCCTTTAGATCAAGTGATACTCGTGTTATGACTATTTTTTCTCTAGTGCATGCCGATGTTTGGGGTCCAGCTCCTATTGTTGGTGATCATGGTTTTAAATATTTTCTCATTTTTGTGGATGACTGCACTAGATTGACTTGGGTATATTTTTTGAAGCATAAATCTGACGTTTTTGAAAAATTTACCCGTTTCTTTACAATGATCCAGACACAATTCCAAACCACGATCAAAATTCTTAGATCCGATAATGGTAGGGAATTTGTTAACAAAGACGTGACTGATTTTTTTAAAGAAAATGGGTTAGTTCATCAAACTACTTGTCCTTACACTCCTGAACAAAATGGTGTAGCTGAACGAAAGAATAGGATAATCCTAGAGGTCACGAGAGCCCTGTTTTTTGACTCAAATGTTCCTAAATTTTTATGGCCCGAAGCTGTTGCCACTGTTGTCTACCTGATTAATCATTTGCCTACAAAAATTTTGGGTATGAAAACTCTTTTGCAGACTCTCGCATCCCTAACTGATATTCCCCCACCTCTCATACTTCCGCTCAAAATCTTTGGTTGTTCCGTTTATGTGCATGTACCGAAACACGAAAGAGGAAAATTTTCTGCATGTGCAATAAAATGTGTTTTTTTGGGGTATGGGGTAAATCAGAAGGGCTATCGATGCTATCACCCGGGGTCTAGGAAGGTTATAACAACCATGAATTGTAATTTTCTAGAAAGTGAATACTTCTATCACACCCAACCTCGGGGTCGGGGGGAGTGCTGTTCAGGGGGAGTGTGATAAAATTGGACCCCTCAGTTTTCCGATGCCACATCCAAGTATCTCGAACGTGGAACCAACAGAACAAGCTAGTGTCACTGCCGAGTCAGTCACATCTGCTGTAGAGCCTCCTCAACCGCCTACGCCTGAATCGAGTCCTCCTCCAGTGATATCCGAGGTAATTCCTGAAACTAGCTCAGATAATACAGTTATTACTCCTGACACTTTTGGTGTAGACGAGAATGAGAATGCATCAATTGATGGTGATACCGGCTGCTATATACTCCCCAACAGAACTACTCGTGGGGTCCCGGCTAAGAGATACAGTCCTGAGAGGATTAGTAGAAGCCGATATTCTATGGCGAATCTGGCTAAAGCAAATCTAACAGAAATGGCTAGGGCGTTTGAAGCAGCACTTTACGAAGAAGAAGAAATCCCATATACGGCCGAGGAGGCTATGAAAATTGCTCACTGGCGAGAAACAATGCTAGTAGAAATGCGGGCTCTGATGAAGAACAATACATGAGAAGTATGTCTTAAACCTGATGGAGTTCGAACTGTTGGATGCAGATGGGTCTTCACTATCAAATGGAGGCCAGATGGATCGATTGAAAGGTATAAGGCGAGACTTGTGGCCAAAGGATACACTCAGACTTATGGAGTTGATTATGCTGAAACATTCTCACCGGTAGCAAAAATGAGTACTATTCGAGTGCTCTTCTCAATAGCGGCAGTCAGGGAATGGCCACTACATCAGTTCGACGTGACAAACGCATTCTTACATGGGGAACTGAAGAAGCCCATTTACATGGAGCCACCACCTGGATTTGTTGGAGATTTCGAAGGAGGAAAGATTTGCAAACTAAAACGAACACTATATGGGCTAAAACAGTCACCTAGAGCTTGGTTTGGGAGATTCTCTGAGGCAATGAAGAAGTATGGGTATGAACAAAACAACTCTGATCATACATTATTCTTGAAGAAAAGAGAAGGAAAGATTACATGCCTCATCATCTATGTAGATGACATGATTCTCACGGGAGATGATGAAGAGGAAATAAGCAAGCTAAGGAAGAATTTGTTTGCAGAGTTTGAAATGAAGGACTTGGGATTACTAAAGTACTTTCTGGGTATAGAAGTGCTAAGGTCAAAGAAGGGGATCTTCATCAGTCAGAGGAAATATGTACTTGACTTGTTAACCGAGACAGGACTACTGGACTGTAAGCCAGCAGATACTCCTATGGTTCAGAATCATGGTCTGCGGATAGTTGAAGGAGCTAAAGCCACTCACCGCACGAGATATCAACGTTTAGTTGGGAAATTGATATACCTATCCCACACTAGACCCGACATAGCTTATGCAGTTGGAGTAGTTAGTCAGTTTATGCATGCACCTCAAGTAGCTCACTGGGAAGCAACACTGAGGATTGTTCGATATCTGAAAGGGACAGCGAACCATGGGATTCTATTCGAGAATCATGGACATTTAGAGATTCATGGATTCACGGATGCTGATTGGGCAGGGAACCCAAATGACAGAAAATCAACTGCTGGATATTTTACCTTTGTGGGAGGAAATCTTGTCACGTGGAGAAGCAAAAAATAGAAAGTGGTAGCCTTGTCAAGTGCAGAAGCTGAATTTCGAGGGATTAAGAGCGGGTTGACTGAGATTCTGTGGCTGAGGAAATTGATGACTGAGTTGAACTTAAACTCACAGAAGTCATGTAAGTTGTTCTGTGATAATAAGGCGGCAATCAGTATATCTGGAAATCCAGTTCAGCATGATCGGACAAAACATGTCGAGGTGGATCGACATTTCATCAAGGACAATATAGAGGCCAAGACGGTAGAACTTCCTTTTGTGAGATCTGAAGATCAGTTGGCGGATATACTCACGAAAGCTGTCGATGCAAGAAGCTTCCATGAGGTATTGGGCAAGTTAAGTATCGGTAATCCCATTACTTAACTTGAGGGGGAGTGTTAGAAAGGAAAATATGTAAGTAAGGAAAATAGGTAAGCAAGGAAAAAAAAATTAATTAGGGAATGAGTATTATGGCAAATCTTGCCAATTTTATGTAACTCTTGGCCTATTTAAAGGAGGCATACCTATTGTAATTCTCTGAACAAGTTGAATGAATAATACTCATATCTTTCAACAGGAATTAAGGATAAATTGCAAGAATAAATGTAGCTCAATTAGAATAAGATAAATGGGTTAGAATAAAATAAATAAAAGTGTTAGGCCTAGTATTGCTTAAATTGTGGTGTTTTATTTTAGTACTTTGGTGTTATTCCAAGTACTTGTAAACAAACGCCCAACTTTTCCCATCGACGGATCTCATGTCAAACTCGCCGACTACTTACACCACACAATTAACCAGCAATGATTCAAACATTTACTATTTCCAACCGAAATCAATTCAAACAAAGATGGTATTTTATTCAAGGTCTATCACTCGCCCGTTCTCAAAACCAAAATCTTAAAGTAAAAAGTAATAATAAAAGCGGGTATTACACCCTCTACAATATCTATGATGACTTTTGCTTTGATTTATAAAAATCCTTGTTACTACTTACTAGCCTATAGCACTTCCGAGTTTCATTCGTCTTTGTTTTAGTTGTGAAAATCAGTACTTTTTTTCTTCTTTTATTGAAAATTTTAAATAAAAAGGCTGGAGCCGCGTATAAGGTTATTAATTAGTAATAATTAAAGCTCGATTTGTATCTCATCATTAATCTAAATTATCTAATTGATAACAATAAGTTTCATTAAAAACAATGACTAATTAATGCAAATTAAGTACATAGTGATAAATTGACATAAATTGTAAATATGTATAAGATTGAGGTATTTTTGTCATTTGTTTCATTTGTAAAAATCAAGAAATTTATCTATTATAGTTGTACTTTTTATTTGCATTATAATCCCTTATACTCCATTCGTCCCTAAAAAATATGCACTCTTTCCTTTTTAGTCCGTCCCACAAGAATATATACTTTCTAATTTTGGAAAGTCTTTTCTCTCTAATGAGGTGATACCTCATTCTCCACTAACAATACGTTACTTACTTTTTCTCTCTACCTCTCTCTTACTTTACCAATTTTATATTAAAACTCATGTCGACCCCAAAGTCCATATTCTTTGGGGACAGAGGGAATATTAATTAAAGAATTGACAATAACACTTTCAACTAAAATTCAAAAGAAAGATGCTTAAATCTTTCCTTACAAAAAAAGTTTTATTTTCAGAAATATAAACCATGTTTTTTTCTAGTTTAAACCAAAACTATGGATTCAACTAAAAATCAAAAGAAAGATGCTTAAATTTTTCCTTACAAAAAAGTTTTATTTTCAGAAATATAAACCATGTTTTTCTAGTTTAAACCAAAAATATGGAACAAGATAAAAAAGAAAAAAAAAGGACAAGGAGTTTGACGGAACTTTCTATAAATAAAAATGTGGTATTTTTATAGGGCGGATGAAAGTGCGCGTATCTTTGCTCTTGCTTCTTGATTGTCGTTGCGAACTACTCAAGTTGAACTATCAAACTAATCCAGCTGGCCATAGTACGCCCTTCTACCTGCAAAATGGCAGTGAATGGATTCCAAATGGAGATTCAGACTGATCAACCTAACTGGATCTGACTTGAGTGAGAGCTCAAAAGCGCTTTCAAAGATGATGTAATGGCTAAAAACTCTCAGACCTTAACCCACAATACTATTAACTAGTATATGGAAGTAAGGATCGATCCCACAGAGATGATGTGTTTAACATTGGTTGCGGACACGAATGGGATGGCTGCTGCCACGCTTCACTACAGTGGGTTAAGTTGGAACACTTGACTTGAAAGTCTAAACCGACTAAACTGAACTGTTCCCCTTGCTAAACTAATTAAATCTACTTGATCAACTCATCCTATCATTTCCTGAAATGGACAAACAGAATAAAGCGACAACTGTCAGTCTCCTGCAAAATGTACGATAAAATAAAACTCTCCCAATGACTTCATCTTCTTCACAGGATCAACATGAACAACAGAGTAAAACAGATCTGAACGATTACTAGTAATAAAACATCATAACAACTTGCTAACTTAAATCTACTCCTAAGAACGGAATTACATTCACGTAAACAAGGAGCTAACCCATAATCATGCCGAAATTGCAACTCATTTACCCGATCTAAACATCCTAAAACACTGTATCCATAATATTCTTCGCAACTAGACAGAACATAAATCGAAGACTAAGATCTACCCAATCAAACCGCAACAGAACATTTGAGCTAAGATGTGCATCGTAATTAGGAAATCAACAAAGTTCAGAGAATTCAAGCATAATCACAGAGCATTGCAACGGGAAATGAAATCATAACACTGAAATTACTAGATCCAAACGCCAAGAGAACAAAAGCGTAAATTGAAAATAGACAAAAGAAACTAGAAATTGTTTCATCGCTCCTTCTCGAAGCGGGATTACAGAACTAGAGCAAAAATAAGTAATAAAAACCAACACCCAAAACACCAACAAACTAGACTAGAGCAGGAGTCCAGAGCCTTTGTCCTAGCGGCAAAGAGCTTAGACATTATTGCATGAGGTGCCGAGTTCGAGCCCTCTTGACATCAGTTGTAATTTCTTCCTATCTATAGTATAGGATTTTATTTGTAATTTTATCCCTTATATAGGTGTTAATTTTAAAATTAAAAAAAAAAACTAGACTAGAACAGGTACCAAGTGTGTGTGTGTGAAAGAAATCATCAAAATGAAGTGAAACGAGCTTCCATTTCAGCCCTAGAAGAGAGCTGAATTCCTAAGGTTATGCACTGTGGGCCGCCCCCGGCTCCCCTTCTCGCGCTGGGCTTTTTATATATAGAGAGGCGCATGGCTCTGATCCCTAGGGTACCATCCTCTCGAATTGTCATTCCTGCCCTTGGCTTTTGGTAGGGTCCTTAGTTCAATCTTCTATGTGGAAAACTCATGCCTGCTCCGTTTACTTCTGACTTGATCAACTAAGCATTGCAGGTTTTCGACTTCATTTCTTGATTCGTTCGTCCGCCCAACTGATCAGTTAAATCTTCTTGATATGGCAAAATTTCACACACCTGGCTCATATTTGCATGTTAGATTTACAGATTTGAGTGCAATTTTATCACAGAAAACATGCATGAAACGTGCTTCATCAAACTGCTCACACTTAACCCATACTTGTCCTCAAGTATGAAAGAAAAGAAAAGAACCAAGTTTCAAGCATGGTTCTTATTCAAAAGAGTCATGAAACAAAAACAAACTTGTAAAAAGATCTAGAAAGGAAAACACATAGAAGTTAAATTAAACACATTGCCATGCAGAGGAAAAGACAGAACTGGTTTACATTGTTTGGCAATCGTCCCCACAAGCTTAAGGTCAATCCAATCATCAACAGTCTCAGATTCCTTTCCATCTTCCCTTCTACCTAATCATGCTTGTCTGTTTGTCAAGATAGTTTCTATCTTTCTAACTGTTGGATTCACTCAGTCACTCAATCCTCACCAGAATTGTTAGGACCATTCACTCATTCATTCTGCCATACCATTGATGCTACGAGAATCTCCAACTCAGGCCAGTTCCTTAAGGTCTTTGATTAGGTTGTAATGGGGCTGAAAGGTTGTTATTTGAGCTTGGGTGAGAGTCCTAGGGGTTCTAAGTTCATAATGGATAATAACTCAATTTCTGTGAACATGTGAACTTAGAGAAAAACCGAGACAACCTCCCAGTTTATTCTGACTATTTCCCATATATTCTTCTCCCCTTTTTTTCTTAGCCATTCTACACCCTTTCATCTCTTCTCTTTTCTTTTTTTTCCTAGATTGGGTTCTATGATTCCTGCCCTTTTGTTTGTTTTTATTTATAAGGTTTCTTACTTTTTTGTGGGGGTCAAGTGTAAAGAACCATCCCCTCTTTCTAAAAGACTCAGTAATTCCCTTTTCCCTTTTTTTTTCTGGGCACGTATTTTTCTTTCATATTTTCATCTTATCAGCCTATCTGTTATACCACAATTTGGTGAGTTGCCTTGTCCCCTCTATTCACATATGGGTAAAACTTGGTTTTCAAAAGAAGGGTTAAGTGTCTGGGCTTCAAGAGTGTAGTCTAGGGGCTGCCCTTCCAATAAGGCTGGTCATGGTTCGAAAAGATTAGGCTCAACTGGTTAATCTCTAATGCCTTTAGTCCTTACTGCCTTCTGTCATATTTCTCATAGCATCAATGGAGCCACTCTATTCATCTAGCAGTAGAAAGTGTTCTACTCTAAGCTCTTAACTCACATTTTAGAGGGCTTCACAGATGATCTAGATTAAAGCACTTCTATCGTACTCACTTCATTCAAACAGATTTTGGCTTATTAAAGAAAGGAATCTCACAAATCAACATGCATCTTCTCTTCAATCACTCTTACTAAGGGAATCTTGCCTTTATTTATTTTTTTAAAACTAGTTCATGTCTGAAAACACATAGGACTTAACTAGACAAGCATGCTTCAAAAACTTACTACACTGACTTTTTCCCCCTCCCACTTCATTTCAGCTTGCCCTTAAGCGAACTTGATGAAGTGGAAAACATGGTAGGCAATGTTTGGACAAGAAAAACTCAAACTTCTCACACTTAGACCAAGCATTGGGCTAAGTGTGAGAAGGCTTCAGAAGCGGATATACCAAACCAAGTATGCTTGTACACATATGAACCAAGAACAAACAAACATACATATACAAAACTTCTCGCACTTAGACTGTGCAACGGGCTAAGTGGGAGAAGAAAAACAAACAGAGACAAAGAACATGTATCATCAAACAAACTTCTCACACTTAGACCAAGCAATGAGTTAAGTGTGAGCAGGTCACACAAGGCACAAAAGTAAGCATATATACAGATAGGTAGAAGCATGCTCAAGAAAAACTTAAGACTAAAACTGAAAGTAAAATTTACTTGGTTCTGCTAGTTTAGTTTTTCTTCTGGCTCCCGGGGGAGCCAGACTGCCTCGCCTATTTGGCCCTCTTGGCCGATGATGAGGTCGGTGTTGCTGCATGTGGTTGGCTGGTGGTGGTAGTTTCCTTTCTCTTCTTCATTGCTTTGACAGGGTGGTATCCGGGTTGGCTTCTCTAGTAGTGGAAGCGGGCATTGGATGTTTGTGAGTGGAATCGAATTTCTCCTTCATCCAGGAGATCATCCTTCCCACAAGGTCGATGACCTTGATCATCTGCTCTTTCTACTCCATCAGTATTCGTTGTGTTGCACTTTCTGCAATCAGCCCGTCCATCGTCTCCTCAATCCTCTTTTTCCACGTGGCAGGCACAGTCACCTCCTCAACTCCTGTCTCAGTTTTATCACGAGTTTCTAGGGCTGGACCTTCTTGGTTCTTTATCAATTTCCCCTTCCTTTTTCTGTCAAATTCCTGCATTTCCTTAATCGCCTCAGACACGATTTCCTCTAGAGGGGAACGTGTTCTCTCCACCCCTTGCTTACCGGTCTGACTCCTATTGGTGACGGAGAGAGTATAATTTTATTCCAAATCTTTTGTTTCGTAAAAATGATATACAAAATTGAATTTGAAAGAATTCATATGAAGTGTGTGTGTTGTATGAGCAAGGTGTGGGTATTGTGTGTGTAATGTGTACGTGTAAAGGTGTCAAATTTTGTAACTATTTAAAATTCGAGTTATCTACTTTAGATATGAATTGAGAGAAATTATAATGTAATTCAATCCAAATCCAAATATTTTATGCTTCCAAATATTAGATTTAGAATTGAATTAGAATTGAAAGCTTGAATTCTAATTCCATGTACATAATTTCATAATATACACTAGTTATCTTTCTGTTATGGGTTTCAAATTTGGGCCTTAAAACCCAACATTGTACGATATAGCAGCCCATAGAAAAGCCCAAATACAGCTGCTTCTCTTCTCCTTCAAATATTACAGCTCATTGTTTCTGATCTCGCAGTTGACGAAACAACCCTTGGGTTTTAGTTCCTAATTTTGTCATTCACTTTTGCTTATGAAGAAAAAATAATTATCTTAGCGGATTTCAGTGAGCTAATGGTTTTTATTGTAATCAAAGATCTGATTGTTACTAGCAGAAGTCTCGTTGACTTTTCTACACTAGTTTTCTACTATAAATCTATAATTGTCAATACATCATTCTATCTCGTAGCTATTAAAATAGTGGACATGAACTTTTATCAATATGAGATTTTTAAAATGTTAGGATCGTCGACTGCAACATTAGTTTGATATTGTCCGTTTAGGGTCAAGCCCGCACGGATTTGTTTTTATGTCACTCCCAAAAAACCTCAAACTAATTGGGGTTGGACATAAATTATTGAGGTTGGACATGAATTATATACTCCTTCCAACTTCCATCTCTCATCCGATGTGGGACGGGTTGGTAACCCAACATAGAATACCTCAATGAATAAAATTTGTACTAAGATCTTTAATTGATAAAAAAATATATATTAAGATTTTATCAGTTCATGTATACAATTTATGTTTTCTATAATTGTCTTGATTTAGACTATATCCATAATCATTGTTCACCTCACTTTCTTAGAAGTTTCGAGCCAACACTTTATTAGAGTACTACTTTAGAATAATCATTATCGAATTAGATAGCACATTACTTTCGAATTCATGTTAAAATTATCACTCGTACACAATTCTGAGATTTTAAGTTTTGTTGCCGTCTTTCAATTTCTTCTTCTTCTTTGTCAATAAACTAGTCTAAGTTGCATTCAAATTTTACATGATACTCCCTTCGTCCCCAAAGAATATGCACTTTGAATTTGACATGGATTTTAACGTAAAATTGAAAAAGTAAGAGAGAGGTAGAGAGAAAAAATAATTAAAATATGATTAGTGGAGAATGAGTACCACCTCATAGAGTGAAAAGAGTTTCCAAAATTGAAAAGTTCATATTCTCATAGGACAGACTAAAAAGGAAAGAGTACATATTCTTGTGGGACGAATGGAGTATATGGAAATAATTGTTTTCATGTAATATTATTTTACTATATGTTTATTTGAATTTAATTGGACAGACCAAATATATGTCAAACGGGCCAAGCTACCACAAATAGGACTATTTGTTTTTAGAGTGAACTACAAAACTAGTACCCAGAAAATAGGGTTTGCACCTTTTTAGTACCCAACATTTACAAAATCACATTTTCAGTCAAAAAGCTTCATAAATCCCAAACTCAGTCACGATTTTTACTATTTTATCCTTTAGCCTTGAAGGGTGTATTTGTCCATTAATCTATTTGCAAAGGGCACCAAATTTGTGATTTTTGAATATTTATGTACTTTTGTTGTGATTTTTGAATGTTTATGTACTTATGTCGTGATTTTGAATGTTTATGTACTTTTATTATGATTTTTTAAGGACCAAAAATCTTTGTAGTATTATTAAATCTTTGTATATTTTTAAAAAATAAATTATTTAAATCTTTGTTGTGTTATCTAAACATGAAATATTTAAATCTTTGTAGTATTATTTAAATTATTGCATTTGTGAAATCAATATAGAACGGTTTATTTTTAAAGCATTTATTTTTAGTTTAATGCTTGATTGCAACAATAATTTAAATAAAATCATTTTATAAAATAAAATACAACTCAGTTCATTTTAAGTAAAAAAAATTACAACTTAATTTTTGTAGAAAAATCGTTAACTAACAAATTATAAATTATTGTTGCAATCAAGCATTAAACTAAAAATGTATACTTTAAAAATGAAGCATTCAATATTTTCAAAATAATACTACAAATAGATATTATTTCCCGATTGTAATGTAATAATTTAAATAAAAATACAAAGATTTAAATATATCATGTTTAGATAAAACTAGAAAGATTTAAATAATTTGTTTTGAGATAATATACAAAAACTTATTAATACCAAAAAGATTTTTTGTCCTTAAAAATCACAAATGAAGAACAAAAACATTCAAAAATCTCAAGTTTGGTGCCCTCCTCAAATAGGTAAATGGACAAATATACCCCTCAATAGATGAAGGGTATAATAGTAAAAGTTGAAACTGAATTTGGGATTTATGAAATTTTGTCTGAAAATGTAATTTTATAAATGTTGGGTACTTAAAAATGTGCAAACTCCATTTTCGAGTACTAATTTCGTAATTCACTCTCGTAATTATCTTAAACTTTCTAGAACCATTCTTACCATCCTCCAAAATTAAATACTATTGCTACTGTTAATAAATATCTCCCATCGTACCTAATCTCTTTGCCACGTGTATTCATTTTCACAATTTAGTAGTCAACCAAAGTCAATGGAGTGCATATCACGTCGTATTTATTCCTCGACTTTCCATGATTTCTTCTTCAAAAGAAAAACTCCTTTTTGCAAGGGGTAATATTTACAATCGGCTACAAAATTTAATTCGATTTAATTTTAAATTCCCAAATAGAACTTAGAGTTAGAGATTCCAATCACTTTTGAGGTATCTGGATAATGAAGGTTAAGATATTTCTATAAGTATTTTATTTAATCTAATTTTTTTATTTAAAAAGGGTGTCACTTCACATGGACTAAGAGCATCAGCAGTGGAGCGGAATTCCTAGCGAAATTCTCTGTGGAATTCCTAAAAACACCTTCTGCCACATCATACGGACTTCTCACTGCCCTGCCACGTCATACGGAATTCTCACTGCACAGTAGCAGAATTCCCTGGGGAATTCCCAACGGAATTCCCACATTAAAAAAATTCACAAATTAGACAATTTCCGGAATTAAACAATTTACGGAATTAAAATTTCGACGCGAATACGGAGAAAATGCAGCCACTTTATTTTAAAAAAAATCATACTTCATTAAAAAAAATACATAATTACTAAAAAAAAAATACATTATTATAAAAATAAAAACCGGCTTCTCACTCCTCGGATTCCTCGTCGCCAGTCCTCTCGCCGTCCGTGCCGCCGCCCCCTCGCCGTCATCGTCCGACATCCCGTCGAACCCCAAATCGCGGCATATACTGTCGAGGAGGGGCTTAAACTTCCACTTGTAATGGGGCTTAAACTTCAACCATCGCACGTAACAAGGTTTCATGTGCGGCGATGCGGGCGAATGAGGGGTTCTCGGGGTCGTTTTAGGGGGTGCTGCCGATTGAGCCTCGGCGGATCCACTGGTGCTTCCCCTCGACATCCGCGCCGCGGACTTTTGCCCAACCGGGCGATGGCGATGGCCCAACGATGTGGGTGTGGGGAACTCTGTCTCGGCGGGGGGGAGGTCCGCGGAAGCAGCACTGCTACTGTACTCTCCGGAGGCGCTGATCTTCGTCCGCTTCGGCCAGCCAGATTCAACACCCGCAGTGAACTTGGGCGAAGACTGCACCACAAGAAACACCGACCAATACTTGAATTCCCCGAAGCCCTTCTCAGCGTCGGGGAACTACTGATGAGCCAGCAGCTTCACATCCTCAGCAGACATGCCGCTGGTTGCCGAGCGGAGGTTGTTTATGTAAATGCCGGCAAATCGGCTGAGCTGCCTCTTCAACCGTTCCCACTGTTTCCGGCATTGCTCCGAGTTGTACGCCTTCCCCTCTTGCGGTTTGAACTGGAGGTAGCTTTGGCTAATACGCTACCACATCCGGTCGATGTGCTGGTTTGCCCCGACGTATGGATCCTCCACTACACTGATCCACGCCTTCGCCAGCACGACGCACTCGTCCATGCTCCAGACGGTCCTCTTGTTCCCGCTGGATCCCTCCTCCACCTCGCCTCCATACACCGGGATGCCCCGTCCCCTGGCCCTCACTCGCCCGGTCCTCCCTGCCCTCCCCGTCGCCGGTGGTGCGCTGGCGGGAGTATCCCGGACCGGAGAAAGCCCCAGCTCCTCGAACGAGAACGTGTCGACGCCAGCGAACTGAGTCTCGAGAGGAGAGCTCGCCGGGTTGTCCATCACAGTAAATCTATAAAGGGCCGATAAACGTTGTCCACCGGCGATTGGCGGACCCCCTGCCTACTCCCTCCCGCAGCGAAAGGCTACCCATGCATCTGGGGCATCATCCCCGGCATTTGGGGCATCATTCCATACCACCGCGGGTACATGTTGTAGTACCCGGACATCATTGTCGGTGGCATCTAAGACTGGGGCATCATCCCCGGCATTTGAGGCATCGCAGCGGACATCGGCGTACTCCTGCCGATGGGAAAATGGGGCACCGGAGACTCGTTCGAGGCGGGGGAATCGCTCTCGTGGTGCTCCATTGTTGATTCGAAATAAATGTATTTTTAGAGAGAGAGAAACTTGTTAATACAAGTGGTGCAAATGAAATGAAGTTCAACGGGATGTATATATAGGAACCGAAATAAAATATTTAATGAAAAAAATGAAATTTCTCGGGCGTCAACGCAATGGCGGACGTCCGCACGGAATTCCGCGGAACTGTGAATTACTTCGCGGAATTCCGTATCCGTGCCTGGGACGCGCAATGGCGGACGTCCGCCACGGAATTCCCGCACGCTGGTGGGAATTCCGTGTGGACGTCCGCCATTAGTGATGCTCTAAGTCATGTGTATCGGCAATAATTTATCCAGTTAAAGTGGGCCAAGCCCAGCTTTATGGTCATATGCATGCCACTTTTCTTTGACCGCACTTATTGTCGCCAATCAAGATATATAAATTCTTTAAAATAATGATAATTAAAAACAATAATTTAGGCTGCCAATTAATATCGAGTGAAAGAGTTACCATAATTGGTAACCTAAACTTTAGAAAAGTTCGATTTGTAGCCTTAATTAATATATTCTCAAATTTGAGAAATTATTTCAATTTTGAATGGAAAATATAGACACTGTTTTTTGCCCTACAATCTAGTACATTATTTCATTTTTTCATGGAAAATATAGAAAATGCTTTTACGTACTACAATAGAGTCTATTCGACCCAATCAAATTATTTTTTATTCAATAAGAAAAAAAACCAAAAACTCACACAAAACTCTATTGAAATGGCGTTTGTATTAGAGTTACAAAAGGTCTACCGTTCACAATAGATTTGGTAATACTAAATATTGTATAAACTCAAAATTATGATCCGAACCGTTAAAAAATGTTAACAAATGATAAAATAAGAGTAATAAAAAAATATTAACACAGTGTCAACAATTGAGACCGTGTTGATATCAAAATCTTGAAATCTTGCAATGTGTCTGTTGACGTTGTGTTAAAAAATTTGGAGTTTGCACATTATATAAAGTTTGTATTTTACCACTACCCTATTTTTAAATAGTATAATCAATTTTGGTTCTGGATTCAAATCCTAAAACTTAGGATTAGTAAATAACAATTGTGAATAGAGTTTAGAATAACAGACATTTTTCAATATTTTTCATTCGCACTAACTATGCACGTCAAATATATTACCTTTGCATCTAATTGAAGATATTCCAAATAAAATGTAAATATTTCTGATTTTAATCATTGTTTATAACTTTCTACACAGTCAAATTTCAAAGAAACCGTCGTTTCTGGCCAACTTGTCGAAAAAAAGAAAAAAACAGCAAGAAAAGAGAGGGAGAAATTCTAGAAAGAGAATGAATCTAGATAGAGAAGAGGCAGATCGCCCTCAAATTGCAGTGAATACGACTGCAAATCCGCCTCTCTATGCCACTCTTCATTATTATTACAAATAGCATTTGCTTTCCAAAATGGGAGTCCCTCTCAAAATTTCTTGCAAGCTCTTCAAACTTTCTCAATCCCAAGTCTCCCCTGCCTTCAAAAATCACGTCTTTGATTGACCCTATATATCAATTGGCAAAGGATAAAGAGATTGAATAAAATAGAAGCCTCGACGCCCCATTGCATTACCAGTTCTGATCCAGTGCTTTTCGGGTCGATTTGAGGTGGCAAATTTTAATTTTCAATGTTTTTTTTTTCTGGCAAAAAATTGATTTCTAGCTATGTTTTTTTTCAATTGAGGTTTTGTAGCTGAATGTGATGAAATATTGTTTTGATTGCTCAAATTATGTGGCGGGCAACTCGGGTTTCTGCTATTTGAGACTTTGATTTAGTATTTTTTGTCCTTTTTCAGTTTAATCAATATGTGTGTGTGTGTGTGTGTGTGATGAGGTTTTATGCATTTTGGTGAGTATGAGAGCTGTGAGCAGTGGATGTAATCATGTCTTGTTATGTTTTCTCTTGCAACAGATTATCTGTTGATTGGTTGGATTGCCTTTATCAATGGTGAGTGAGAGATCATATTCATGATTTAACAATTTGGGGATAATTTGATTTTGTGGAAAATGGGCTTAATTGTGTGTGTGTGTTATGTATGATCAGGGGGAAGCTCCAGCTTTCATTTCTGATGATTTTTCAAATGGGCTTCTCTTGAAATCGAAGGGCTGTGAAACAATCATCAACATGGGCTGCAATAGAACAGTATGATGATTCACTATCTTTAATGAAATGCTATGCTTAAAGACAAGTGTCCTTGGTTGGTAATGGTCTTTTTATTCTTTGCTTGATTTTTATTCAGTTTGTCATTGGTGCCATGGGAAATGGATCTGATTCCTCCATTGGAGTTCGGATTTTTGAGAAATCCACGAGCGAATGGTAATGATCTCTCGAGAATTCTGATGTTGGTGCAGTTACCTTGAATTTGAATTGTGATATAGCTTTGAATCTTGAATTGTATTGTAGGGTGATCCCAACTGTGTTTGGGATGAGGCCTATGCTGTCAAAGGGCCACTCGGCTATAGTCTTGGATGAAGACCGGATTTTGGTCATTAAGGGTAACTCGACCTCAGACGATTGCTTTTGGTTTCTTGAGGTCTGTCTCCCTTTTAGCTGATGATTTTTAGTGTATGTATACATGTTGTGTCTGGTTTTGATGCCTTGTGATTCGACTTTTTCAGGTTAACACCGCGTTTGTGAGAGAGCAGAGAGCTAGGCTAGGTAGTGAAGTGGTTGCTTGGAGTAAAGGTGTGGTGGGTGAGGCTCAAATACCCGTTGTCATAAGTGGTCCTTCGGGGGTTGGTAAAGGCACCCTTATTGCCAAACTGATGGAGGACTTCCCAACGATGTTTGGGTTCTCAGTGAGCCACACCACCCGAGCTTCAAGAAGCAACGAGCAGAATGGCGTTCACTATCATTTCACTGAACGTGATGCGATGAAGAAAGATATACAGGATGGAAAATTCTTAGAGTTTGCAGCAGTTCACGGGAACCTCTACGGGACGAGTGTGGAGTCGGTTGAGGTGGTTACTGACCAAGGAAAGGTATCAAATTGTTGTTGTTTCATTGATGAGAAATGTCGAGCGTTTAGCTCAATTTTGAATGTGTGATTCGTGATTTTGTGTAGAGATGCATTCTCGACATTGATGTTCAAGGGGCTAGATTGGTTAGGGCTAGCTCTCTCGAGGCCATATTTATCTTTATCTGCCCTCCTTCGTTCGAGGAGCTTGAGAAACGCCTTCGTGCTAGGTAGGCAAGTGTTATTACCTTTCTATGCATCAATTGTCGTGTTATTGACATGAAGTTCGTGTTTTATTATAAAGGGGGACCGAGACAGAAGAGCAGATCCAAAAGCGTCTACGAAATGCAAAGGCGGAGATTGATCAGGGAACCTCGCCGGGGCTGTTTGATCATACCTTGATCAATGATGATCTGGAGACGTGCTACGAGAATCTCAAAGTGATCGAAATCTTATTATTTCTGTGCATGTTTGTTCATATTTTCAACATAATACTGAAATTGAATCTCACAAATCTTGCAGAAACTATTAGGGCTCAGTGATGGGAGTGCCAAAGCTACCAATATCTCAGGCGAGTTTATAATTCCATCAACTACGCGTTGCTTGTGTAATCTATTGCTCGTAATATTGAATTCAGAGGCTCGTTTTTCAGCACCAGAGACGGTCCACGTGCCTCTGGAACACACCGTCTCAAAAATCAACCAGAAGATCCTCATAAACTGCATTACTTCGCACCAAGAGAAACCGGGTAGCAGCATGTTTGTGCTGGATTTATCGTCAATCAAGGGTGGCGCGCCTGGCAGGACGAGGAGGGGTCTGAACTTCTACGCGGCCGGCACTAATGGCTTCAAAGCGGCAAGCTAACATCAACCTCTCCCATCTAAACATAATTTATTTACATTACTTTCCTTCACAAGCTCACCGAATAGTTTAATGGCGTACGGCTTTATAAACAAGCGTATGCGAATAGCTAACAAACTATTTTCACTCGTTATTCGTAACATGTTATTCACTCCTTGTATTCTCGCGAATCTTGGGATATGATAGAATATTCCAACTTTCCTTCAGACACGCACTTTCTTCTCATCTTTGGTAACTATTTTTGGGATTTAGGTAATTGCAACATTAAATTTGAAAATTACTTTACGATGGACTCAAACCTTAGACCTTTGTCACGTACAGTACAATGCATTCTTGAAATAAAAGCGAATAGACAGGTGCTTGTTGTCTGTGCACAAACCACATGTTGTATGTGATTCTGTGCATTTTATATAGCAATAATAGCACATGCTTTCCATCAATATACATGGAAAACAGTGGACCACCTTTGTAGCCAATCTAACTGGATTTTGCAAGCATTATTGTTTCAAAATGAGTACTAGTAAAATTCATGAATTAAACAATAAACAATACTATAAAATAAAAAGTTTAATATTCATTTTGAAACACATTAAATTTTAATAATTTATTTGATATAAGTATTGGTAATAGTATTAGTATCTGTATGTGTCGATAAGGTATCTGGATTGAGAAAGCATAGTAGATACTATTATTATGTTCTATTATGATAAAGTAGTGGAATAGTTGAATTGGAAACGCAAGTATTTGTATGCATAGCAACTTGGTAATAATGAAAGCATATGTTCTAAGTCGATAAGAATTTGGTATCGTCAAGCAAATAGGAAAATGTGTGGTTTGATATGGAAGAAATACAATATGAATAATATCCTTGCTAACACTAGAATTGTCGTTAAAAAAATTAGTACTACTATTAATTCAGAGTGTTTACTTTTTATGATTGCTAGAGGATTAATGATTGAGCATTTTTTTTGCTTATTATTACGATGTTTTCAATTTTACCATTACAATTACTTATAAATCAATTAAAATCAGTTCAAATTATACAGAGTTATTAAGAATTAAGTGAACTTCATAATTAGTCTTTAGAAAATTCTTGTGCATGATATCTTTGGATACATAAGCTCAATTATGAGGTCTATTAGTTACATATCTGGATTTACATGGATAAAAAACAAAACACTGATTAATCTAATTTTGAATAATTGTACTCTTAAAAATAAAAGAAAATGAATGAATCAAGGGCCATCATCTCCATCTCCAATCAAGTTACAAATGTCAGAGCATTCGGACAAACTGTAGAGAAAATGAATGAAATATATATTGTGTTAAAATAAATGGAAGGAGTAATAAAATTGAGATGCATGTAGTAGAGCCTTACCAATATTTTCGACTTCGAAAACCATCCTTAAAAACAACCAGTGGTCTGCACGTATTGAAATTTGAATATCACATTTATTTATATCCAAACTAACAATAAAAATTAAGTATAATGCATCTAAGTCATACCTCCGGATATTTAAGGGGCCTTCTCCGGGGGACCCGAAACCGCCTCGAATGCAAGTGGAGGTGCACTTATTCGTGCAAGCCTCCGCTTTCTTCGAGTTGGGCTTTTGTATTTTATATCTTTTCCTGCAATCCTTTTGATCGGGGCCGCAGACGCTTGACAACGTCTGCGGCACGTTGGAAAGCGTTTCATCTGCTGGCGCCGCCACTACTATGGCACCTGCAGACAACACCAGCGCCGCGGTGGCGGCTGCAATTGAGACGGCTTTTCTTCGGAGGAGGTGAGCTTCGTGGTGGTCTCTCGGGCATTTCATTGAGCATCTTGCGCCACCGTTGAGAAGCATTCTGAATTTTTATTTTTTTGGGGAAATTTTTTTGGTGATTGGTTTATCCATAAGTTCTTGCTTCCTTCATTTACAACCCCAAGTTTTGGCATTTTGAATTTATTTTTTTATATATGAAAAAGCGTTACTATTTCATTTTTTTTGTGACCTTATTGAAAATAAAGAATTTAAAATTTGTGACAAAAGTGGAAAATAGTTATTTCCGGTAATTATATAAATAGTACTCCGTAGCAAATGATGGGGTGCGTACTAAACAAGCCCAACAGCAATGACGGCCCATCAGCCCAAAGCCCAAGGAAGAGTATGAGTTCGGCATTACCAAAGAGTTCGGCCTCAGCCTACAGCTCGGTAAAAGCCAACCAACCAAGCTCTGCTCTCAGGTCGGCATCAAGCTCTACTCTCAGATCGGCTACCAAAGCAGTTCGGTCTCAGTATTCGACCGAACAAAGAGTTCGGCCTCAGCCTACAGCTCGGTAAAAGCCAACCAATCAAGCTCTGCTCTCAGGTCGGCATCAAGCTCTACTCTCAGATCGGCAACCAAAGCAGTTCGGTCTCAGTATTCGACCGAACAAGGAGTTAGTGGACCCATACAGGATTTCCACAACTTCCAACACACCCACTACCACGTGGTGTCAACTCAGGCCACGATCGTAGGCCATGACCTACGCTACATCCACGATCTTAGGCCATGACCTCCACGACATCCACAACCATCATTAGTGGTGATGCAAGCCACGATCTTAGTTCAATGTATAAATAGAACTTAGATCAGATAGAAAAGGGTTAAGCTCTCTAGAGAAAAAACATCATATAGCAAGTCTGTGTTGTAAGCTGTAATCCCAGATCAAGCAATACAATCTTGCCCTCCCTTCTTCCCGTGGACGTAGATTTACTTCAGTAAATCGAACCACGTAAATTCTTTGTGTCGTAGTCTTTATTCCATACCAGCATTTACTAACATCAGAAATTCGCGGATCCATCACTTCGTAGTCTTTATTCTCTACCAGCATTTACTAACATCAGAAATTCGCGGATCCATCACTGGCGCCGTCTGTGGGAAACAGAGAACCAAATTTGTGATAAAGCGAATTTTTGACCCTTTTTCCACCCCAAAAAAATGCATACCAGATCACACACTACCCGCAATACCGTTCGTGAAAACCATGAGGAAGCTAGTCCAGCCCGCAGGTCCGGAAAACAGCCTCGGGAGACAGCTACTTCCAGTTTTCACGATGAAGGAACAAGCCGCTCAAAAGGTCCACACACCGAGTCCTCCCAGCAGCCTGATTTGAATGAGGCTGTCAAGCTGTTCTTGGCTGAGAAGCAGGATGAGTTCTTAACCTTCCTGCAAAAAAGCCAAAAGCAGCCGGAGACGAAAACGGCGGATTCCCCCTCTCCCTCCATACGAGACAGTCACTACCGCAGTAGTGTCATGTCTTCCAGGAGAAAGAATCCTCGGTACCGGAATCACAGGAGAACTCCATCTCCTCCATACCGAAGAAATGTCGGGTTCGCCATGTACGGAGCATTGAGGACTCCGTTCTCGGATGATATTACCCGAACTCCCCTACCACAGAACTACCGAACTCCGTCGATAACCTATGACGGACTCGTGGATCCTCATGATTTCTTGGGACGCTATCAATATAACACGGCGAACCAGGGTCTCAACGAGGTCCACATGTGCAAGCTGTTTCCCGAGCTGCTCATCGGGAACGCGAGAAGGTGGTTCGATAGCCTCCCCCAAGGCAGCATTAGATCTTACCGAGATCTAATGGATGCTTTCCACAGGAGGTTCTTTCAGAAAGCGGAAGCCCGGATCACTTCGGCTCAGCTGCTTTCTATACGTCAAGGTCGCGACGAAAGGATCAGCGACTTCATGACGAGATTCCACAAGGAATGCCTACAAGTAGATGATCTCAACGATCTACTTGTCATTTCGGCATTCCAAAATGGAATCCTGCCCGGAGCTCTCTACAGAAAGCTCGTGGAATGCAGTCCGCAAACAGCTCAAGAGATGTGGGACATTGCGGACCAGTTCTCCCGTGCCGATGAGGCTGACCGTCGCAAACGGTCTTTAGACAGCTCATCCCGAGGAGACAGGAGGAAGCCCGATCATAGCGATCAGGGACATCCTCGCCGAACTCCTTTTGGCGATCAGGGACATCCTCGCCGAACTCCTTTTGAAAGGATTCAAAGGACTCCGGTGCAAGACAGATTGGGACCCCGTCTCAATCCCGAGAAGCCGCCCGCTCAGTTCGTACCGCTGAACAAGCCGAGAGCGGATATTTTCGAACTGCACTCTGACCTGTTCGAAAAGCCAAAGCGGATGACGAAATCAGCCGCGCGCCGACCCCAGGATAACTACTGCTCCTACCATCAAGACCACGGTCACGATACCGAGGAGTGCAGAAACTTGGCTGCAGGTATCGATGTTCTTGTGAGGGCAGGGACATTGAAAAAATACCAAAGCAAGCAGTCAAAGAAGAATAAGAAGCAGAGAGGTGCGAACTGCGCTCCTCAGGATCCGAAAAGGCAGCCGGATCCCGAAGACGATGACGAGCCGCAATATGATGGAGTAATCCTGACTATTGACGCTCTCCCTGCCGGGAAGACCAAGTCGTCCCTGAAGTCAGAGCGCAGAGGCTCCAATCGAGAGGAGCCAACGCATAAAAGGCTGAAGCAGGACGAAGTGATTACGTTCTCGGATGCTGATCCCGTCCCGGCCATCTCTCCTCACCAAGACGCCATTGTCATCCAAGCCGGAGTGGCAAACAAACTGATCCACAGGGTGTTTGTGGATACAGGAGCGTCAGTCAGCATTCTTTTTAAAGAGTGCTTCGACAAACTAGAAGTGGACCCAGCTCGGCTCAGCCCGGCTCCGCTTCCCCTGAAGAGCTTCGCCCAGGAGGACACCCGCCCTGAAGGTATTATCAGCCTTCCGATCACGGTGGGGAAAGCGCCTACTAGCTCCAGTACGATGATTGAGTTTTTCGTGGTGAAAGCTCGGTCCCCGTACAACGTCATCCTGGGAAGAGACTGGCTCAACACAGTTCGGGCCATTTGCTCCACTTATCACCTCACCATCAAGATCCCTACTAAAGGAGGGATAGCGGTCATCCGAGGTGACCAAAAGAGAGCAAAGGAATGTCTGCAAATTGCGCTTAGAAGTGCCGAGCAGTCAGATCGGCACCACCAAGCATAGCAATCACAGCAGCCGGAGTCAGAGGCAATGACCGAAGTCATACCGGAGCCGAATTCGATGACAGTTCAGCTGTACGAAGACGATCCATCCAGAACGGTTAAGATCGGCTTCGCGGGAACGCCTCTACTTCGGGAAAAAACCATCCAGCTCCTCAAGGAGTACAAAGACGTCTTTGCATGGTCTCCGTTGGACATGACCGGAGTGCCCCCCGAGGTAATCACTCATCGTTTAAATATTGATCCTTCGGTCCGGCCGATAAAACAGAAGCAAAGACTCTTTGCGGCAGAACGAAGTCAAGTCATCCATGACGAAGTCCGTCAATTGTTGAAGGCGGATGTGTTATTCGAAGTGAAGTATCCTTCGTGGGTGGCCAATCCTGTCATGATCAAGAAAAAGAAAGGAGGATGGCGGATGTGCATAGATTTCACCGATCTAAATAAGCACTGTCCCAAAGATTGCTATCCCCTTCCGAACATAGATAAAAAAGTAGAAGCTTTGATAGGCTTTGAAATTTTTTGTTTTCTTGATCTATACAAAGGATACCATCAAGTTTTAATGGATGAGATTGACGCTTCAAAAACGGCCTTCATTACTGATTTCGGCATTTTCGCTTATAAAAAGATGCCATTCGGTTTAAAGAATGCCGGAGCCACTTATCAAAGGATGGTAGACAAGCTTTTTCGGCACCTGATTGGAAAGGAGGTCGAAGTGTATGTTGACGATATAGTCGTCAAAAGCAAAAGCACTTCGGAGTACGAGCACAACCTCAAGTCCACTCTCAACGTGCTCAAGAAAGCCAACCTCAAACTTAATCCCCAAAAGTGTACCTTTTTGGTAGATTCGGGAAAGTTTCTGGGTTGTTGGGTTTCAAAGGACGGACTCAAGGCAAACCCCTCAAAAGTTCAAGTCGTTCAGAACATGGCAATGCCGAAGTCCATACATGACGTGCAAAGGCTAACCGGATGTCTAGCCGCACTGAATCGATTCCTTTCCCAAGCAGCCGAAAAGCAACTGCCGTTCTTCAAGGTGTTGAAAAAGGCACCAAAGTTCGAGTGGGGAGCCGAGCAGAAAAAGGCCTTTGACGAGCTCAAAAGTTATCTAGCCGAGCTTCCTATTCTTTCTGCTCCAACCGAAGCCGAAGTAATATTCTTATACTTAGCGGCATCGGATCAAACCATCAGCGCGGTGCTTGTACGAGAAGAAGGCCTAAAGCAGCTTCCCATCTATTTTACAAGCCGAGCATTAAGAGGTCCAGAAACCAGGTATCAACCTCTGGAAAAGATTGCTCTGGCATTAGTAAATGCAGCAAGGAGACTGCGGCCATACTTCTATGCTCACAAGGTATGCGTCTTAACTGATCTGCCACTTCGGCAAGTGTTGACCAAACCAGAAGCATCAGGCAGAATCGCCAAGTGGGCTATAGAGTTGGGAGAGCACACAATTAAATATCTACCTCGGAAAGCCATCAAGGGGCAAGCCTTGGCAGATTTTCTTGCAGAAGCAAAGTTCGATCAAGCAATTCCTGTTATTGCCGAACAGAAGAATTCTGCCAATGCCGAACTAGCACAGCCCTTGGAATCCGAAGTAGAGCCGCCGGACTGCTGGAGCGGATTCGTAGATGGAGCTTCAAACAAGATGGGAAGTGGAGCTGGTATTTTACTTGTCGCTCCCGACGGACACGAGGTAACCTACTCACTTCGATTCCTATTCCCCACTACTAATAATGAAGCCGAGTACGAAGCCCTCCTGGCCGGACTCCAGTTAGCGCAAAGTCTGCTCGTCAAATCTCTCAAAGTCCATTGTGATTCACAAGTCATAGTAAATCACATGTTGGGTACAAGTGAAGCTCGTGACGAGAGAATGAAGAAGTATTTGGACAAAGCGCAAAGCATCAGCCGAAGTTTCTCCTATTTTCGGATAATCCGCATTCCCAGAGCGGAAAATAGCCGAGCAGATACCTTAAGTAAGTTGGCCTCAGATCCGAGCTCAAAGGCGGAAGAATTAATGCATCGAAGCATTGATGAAGCCGAGGTACATTCAGTATCCAGCTCGCCGAACTGGATGACGCCGATCTTGCAGTATCTGGATCAAGGACAATTGCCCGAGGATAAGAGAGAAGCTCGGAAGATCACGTGCCGAGCACTTCGGTACGAACTTCATGAAGGAGTCCTCTTTAGAAAGTCTTACCTCCAGCCGTTATTGCGGTGCGTAGGACCAGAAGAGACGGACTACATCCTCAGAGAAGTTCATGAAGGATCGTGCGGTAGCCACATCGGAGCCAGAGCTTTAGCTAAAAAAGTTCTGAGATGGGGATATTATTGGCCAACCATGGTACAAGAGGCAGTGCAGCTCGTCAAGAAGTGTACGAAGTGCCAAATTCATGCAAATGTCCCAAGGATGCCGCAGACCGATCTATACACTATGCAAAGCCCTTGGCCTTTCATGCAATGGGGCATAGACATAGTGGGACCACTTCCTCAAGCTCCTCGGCAAATGAAATTCCTTATCGTTGCCGTGGACTACTTCACGAAGTGGGTGGAGGCTGAACCATTAGCTACGATAACGAGCTCAAAGGCATTGGACTTCGTCTGGAAGAACATAGTGTGCCGATTTGGCATACCCCACATCCTCATCTCGGATAATGGGACTCAGTTCACCGACAAGACGTTCAAGAATTGGTGCCAAGAGCTGAACATTCAACAGCGGTTCACTTCGGTCTCCCATCCCCAAGCAAACGGACAAACGGAAGTAACGAACCGGATTCTGGTGAAAGGGTTAAAAGCTCGGTTAGAACAAGCCAAAGGACAATGGGTAGAAAATCTCCCTCAAGTCCTATGGTCCTACCGAACTACACCCAAAACCTCCAACGGTGAAACTCCGTATAGTCTGGTGTACGGCACTGAAGCCGTAATTCCGGTGGAGATCGGCGTACCCAGTCCCCGAACTCTAAATTTCTCCTCAGAAATGAATGACGACGGACTGAGAGCAGAACTAGATCTCGCCGAAGAAAGAAGAGAATTGGCGTGCATAAAAGCAGCCAAGTATAAGGAGCAAGTAGCCCGGTATTATAACCAAAGGGTGAAAAAGCTTCAATTTCAAGTGGGAGATCTCGTCTTGAGAAACAACGAAGTAAGCCGAGCAGAAAAGCTGGGCAAACTCGAACCCACATGGGAGGGTCCATATCGGGTGTCAGAAGTCCTCGGCAAAGGGTCTTATAAATTGACTCACATGTCAGGAGAACAAGTACCCCGAACATGGCACGTCTCCAACCTTAAGAAGTTCCACTTGTAAGAGACAAAAGTCCGGTCAGTCCGTCTCGTGTCTAGTTCGGTCATAGGGGTATATGTTTTTATTTGTTTGTTTCTTACTTGTACCTTTTACTTGTCGTTTTTTAAAAAAAGTTTAAAGTTTTTTTTCTTTCATCTTTTTCATTTTTTCTCTATGTGTTTTGTCTCTATGTGCTTGTCGTCTCTTACAAATGGTACCAAGGTATATCGTTCTTTAAAGACTGATCCCCTTTTTAGATCGATTATTAAAGACTATTGTGAGTCCAAGCTTCTAAGGAGGATATAAGACCACAATTCAGCTTAACAAGCAGTCCGTCTGAAACGAACTGCAATAAGCCAACGATTGTGAGTCCAAGCTTCCAAGGAGGATACAAGACCGCAATTCAGCTTAACAAGCACTTCGTCTGAAACGAACTGCAATAAGCCAACGATTGTGAGTCCAAGCTTCTCAGGAAGATACAAGACCACAATTCGGCTTAAGAAATAAGCACTTCGTCTGAAACGAACTGCAATAAGGGAAAGTCCGATCCACGCGATAAACCTCGCCGAATTAGGACGACCAAGTTCGGTCAAAGAAGTTTACCTCATAAGACCGGGGACGACCATGTCTAGTCAAAGAGGTTTACTGCATAAGACCACTTCGGTTAACAGGGAAAGTCCGATCCACGCGATAAAACTCGCCGAATTAGGACAAGGGAAAGTTCGATCCCGGCGACAAAAATCGACAAATTAGAACACAAACCAAGTCCGGTCAAAGAAGTTTCCTTCATAAGATCAAAGACGAGTCCGGTCAAAGAAGCTTACTTCAAAGTCCAAATACGAGTCCGATCAAAGAAGCTCACTTCATAAGACCGATGACGAGCACGATGAAATTGTTTCGCAGAGCTGTAAGTAAGCAGTGATAAAAGCGAAAGGAAAAAATTTCATTTATTTAAATCTCGTTCGGCAGACAATTCAGCTCCCCTACGAGAAGGCATTACGCCATTACAAAGGACTATTCTACTGTCCTCGGTTGCTAAAGTTAAGCCACCTATCTGCAAAATCCTCTGGAAGCCGAGTTCGGTTGTTCCGAGCAGATGAAGAATAAGCAGGTCGACGAGATGCTATCCTCGACCCAACACCTCTTCCGCGAGCCCCAGAAGCTCTAACCCCTCGGCGATGAAGAGTCTCTGCAATAAGCATCTGCTGATCTTGCTCGCTCATAGTCACAACTCCTCGGCGAATTTCAGTCCGTCCCTGTCTTGACGATTCCGGTTGCTCCTGGGCCCGTTCTCGTCTTGACGTTTCCGGCTGTTCCGGAGTTCGTTGTTGACTTGGAGTAGGATTTTGAACAAGGGAACCAGAGGCTTGATCTGGAGTGCGAGCATCTGTTGGCGGGAAATGCCTAAGGAATCTCTCGATTGAGGGACGCCGGGAAAGAATGATGTCGTACCGAGAAGCCCAGCGCCGTAATGATTTCACAACTTGTTGGCAAGCCGAGCTCTCCAGCGCATTGTTCCTCCGGAGTACATGATATTCCTCCCACAGTTCGTCAACTCGACTCTGAACATCTGATATGGTCACTCCCCCGCGCACACGGATGTAATCCTCGTACGCAGTCCTCTCAGCAATGGTCGTATTCAGCTCGGCCTCCAGATCCTTCTTATCGGACTCTAAGTCCTTATTATCGGCCTCCAGCTTCACTAAACGAGCCAAAAGCTCGTCATTCTTCGTCTGATCGGCTATAGCTCTTTTCTCAGCTTCGTCTAAAGCCGAAGAGTACAGCCGTTTCCAGTGAAGTATCTCCATCTCCTTGAGTACAAAGCAGCTATATTAGTTCGGCAGCTGTACCGAGCAGATAGTAAAATACAACAGGAATAAAGGCGAGTACGAAAAGCTATACGAAGACAAGTGTAGAGAATTTTTCATTCACAAGGAAAATTTTTTACACTAGGAGGGCTTCAAGGCCATTTTACAAGGAAGAAACTAGACTAAGAGAAGGGAGACGAAATCATACTCCGCCAGCTTCGTCTCCGGCTCCTCGGCCTGGTTCAGCTTCTTTCTCCTGAGCTACCCCAGCCTCGGCCTCGCATCCTGCCGGCCTCGCCTCCGCCTCCTGATCGGCTTCCTTCTCCGGAAGCCCGACCCGCTCGACTTCGGCCTCCAGCTCCAGCGGCTCGGCCTCACCCTCTCCGTTGTAAGTCGAAGCGGGTGAAACGGGTCCCACGGAGGCAAAGATAGCCTCCAGGTTCTCGTCCCGATCAGCTCGACAACTCCGGACTCGGTCTGCAGAAAGCAGGACTGAGGATGAAGCGAGCTCCTCATGGAGCGGCAGATTCTGAAGCCGAGCTGCTATCTCTCGGCTGTACAGAGGCAGCACAACGTCGGCCCCCTGCTCGCCCTTATCGGTAATTAGCCTTACCAGACTACCGACAAAGGCCGAGAACTGGCTGCTCAAAAAGAGTTTCTCCGTGTAAACACGGAGAGCCTCCCCCTGGGCAGCCACGGCGGCAGCCTCCTTCTGAGCCTCCCGGTGCTTCGTCTGCTCTTGCAGGATGATGAGCTGGTTTTTGGCTGACCGGGCTTCATCCTGAGCCGAGATCCTAGCAGCTCGGGCCCTCTCAAATTTGGCCTCAGCCTGTTCGGCCAGACTACGAGCAAGATGCAACTTCTTCTGCATCTCCTCGTAGTCGTGGGATGCTTTGGAGAGCTCCACGGAGACGAGCTTGGCTCTCTGAAGATGAACAAGGAAAAAACTCAGCAGAATGGCCATCAAAAAATGTGGAAAAGAAGCCAAGTCAGAAAGCTTACCTCCGCAAAATTCGTCGGCCATTGAAAAGGCTCAGGGACGTGTTCCGGGATGTCTGCAACCACCTCGGAGATGACCAGGTCTTTCCCCGGCACTCTTGGGGACTCATGAAATTTCCCCTTCCCTTTAGCCGAACACGGCTCCGGCTCTTTCGGATCCGAAGAAGAGGTTTTTTGCCTCTTCGGATTCTTCTCGGCTTCAGACGCCGAGCGAGGGGCTCTCTGCCTCTCCGGCTCCACAAGCTCGGAGGACTTTCGGATAGCCTTATTCAGCATGTACACTGCCAAAAAGCAAGAAAACAAGGTTAGTTTTCTTCGTTAAAGCAGTAGAGCATAAAGATAAAGAGAAATCCTCACCCTCGGCCTCTTCGTCCGAAGACGAGATGTCGAACACGACGTCGCCCTTGACGAGCTCAGACTCCGTGTATTGTTTCCTAACTATGGGAATCTTGTTGAGCTCGCCATCGAGCTCGTCCAACGGTTCAGGCCGAGGATGACGGATAACGGACTTCGGCCCTCTCCAGGGAAAACTAGGAGCCGCGGTCCTATCATAGTAGAAGAAGCGGTTTTGCCACTTCGGCCACTTCGTTTTACAAAAGGCCCTAAAGGGCTGTACAGGGATCAAGTAAAACCAAGACCCCTTCCTCTTAAATTGAAAGAATTTAAGGATCGCCTTCAAAGACAAATCCCTTCCTAACTTACGGAGTTCGGCAGCGAAGGCCGACAAGTGCCTCCAAGAGTTCGGAGTCACCTGGCCTAAAGGAAGCTGAAAAAAATCTAGTAAATCTATAAAGGCAGAAGGGAGGGGGAAACGAAGCCCGCATTCTAAGCAGGCCTCGTACACGGTGGCGTAACCCTCCGGCGGGGAGTCAGCCCTATGATCACCGTCAGGTACCACCGCCTTCCCCCCAGGAAAAAAGTATTTTTCGGGTAGGGATATCACAGTATCCTTACTCAAAATACTATGGAAATACTCTACGGTCTTCTCCCCGGACTCTTTCCGGCCAGAAGACCCCTTACCGCCTCTCCTACCACTACCCGACTCCGAAGAAGAAGAAGAAGACATTTTTCTTACTTTTTGAAGGTGAAGAAAGTCTGAAGAAATTCTTGAAAGCGGAGAGAGAATTTTCGCAAAAAAGAGAGAGTGCAGAAGAAGCAGTCGCAAAAGTGCTTCAATGATGAAGAAAGGAGGTATTTATCAGATTCGGCGAAGATTTCAAAATCGTCGCACCGTTTCGAATCCCACCTTTTCAGGATTCAACGGCCGGATTTTACTGTCGCATTTAATGCAAGGCACGTCCCCTGACATCAGCCTCCCCCTTGCCTTTATCCAGAATGCCGAAGTGACTCACTTCGCCGAAGTGATTCACTTCGCCCTTCGGGGGGGGTAGTGATGGGGTGCGTACTAAACAAGCCCAACAGCAATGACGGCCCATCAGCCCAAAGCCCAAGGAAGAGTATGAGTTCGGCATTACCAAAGAGTTCGGCCTCAGCCTACAGCTCGGTAAAAGCCAACCAACCAAGCTCTGCTCTCAGGTCGGCATCAAGCTCTACTCTCAGATCGGCTACCAAAGCAGTTCGGTCTCAGTATTCGACCGAACAAAGAGTTCGGCCTCAGCCTACAGCTCGGTAAAAGCCAACCAATCAAGCTCTGCTCTCAGGTCGGCATCAAGCTCTACTCTCAGATCGGCAACCAAAGCAGTTCGGTCTCAGTATTCGACCGAACAAGGAGTTAGTGGACCCATACAGGATTTCCACAACTTCCAACACACCCACTACCACGTGGTGTCAACTCAGGCCACGATCGTAGGCCATGACCTACGCTACATCCACGATCTTAGGCCATGACCTCCACGACATCCACAACCATCATTAGTGGTGATGCAAGCCACGATCTTAGTTCAATGTATAAATAGAACTTAGATCAGATAGAAAAGGGTTAAGCTCTCTAGAGAAAAAACATCATATAGCAAGTCTGTGTTGTAAGCTGTAATCCCAGATCAAGCAATACAATCTTGCCCTCCCTTCTTCCCGTGGACGTAGATTTACTTCAGTAAATCGAACCACGTAAATTCTTTGTGTCGTAGTCTTTATTCCATACCAGCATTTACTAACATCAGAAATTCGCGGATCCATCACTTCGTAGTCTTTATTCTCTACCAGCATTTACTAACATCAGAAATTCGCGGATCCATCAGCAAACATATAGCATTAATTTAGTTATATTTATGTAATTAGACTTCTACATTCTCAAATTGAAAAACAGAAAAACATGCTCTTCCAATTCTATTTTTTTCAACTTTGCATAGATGTTCCGATTCATCCTCTTTATTGTAATTTTTTTTAGAGTGAACTTAAAAAAGTCCATGAACTATGAGTTTATCTCGCTCATAGTCCATGGACTTTAAAAATATCATCAGACATCCCTGAACTAAGGGTTTATCTCGAAAATACCCTTTTAAGGGTTTGGACAATTTGGTATTTTTACACTTTTAACATTTTAAATTTGATAATATTTCAGTGATGTACTAAATCTGATATTA
The DNA here is from genome assembly GCF_004379255.2 of Salvia splendens. NCBI lineage: Eukaryota > Viridiplantae > Streptophyta > Magnoliopsida > Lamiales > Lamiaceae > Salvia > Salvia splendens. Next base: position 17,900,178 of record NC_056047.1, on the reverse strand, counting down.
TTTCAAAATTATCATTCTTCTTCCCTTTTGTCATCCTTCACTTTGTTTCTTTATTTAAATTTAAAATTTTAATCTTATAAAATTAAATTTTAAATTTAGGTTTTTAAATATCAATAATTTTTTATTAATTAAACTTATTAATTCATGGACACTATAAATATTGATAAAAAATATTACTTTTTTTATTTAATATAATATTCAGTTGAATCGAAAAAGTACAGAAAAATAATATTAATCCTGATGGAAAAATAAGAGCTATTCTACTTAGCCTTCGTTCGATTGTTATAATTGTTTGTGATTATATATTATGAAGTTGACTAAAAATTTGATACTACTAGAAATTTTATATAGGCGTATTTTGTTTAAATTTTCTAGTTAATTTTGATTTTTTTCAAATAAATAAATAAAAATTATATTAGTCTTACATTAGCTGCATATTTATTTAAGAATAATCGTGTTATATGATCTATTTATGATTAAAATTATTAAATATTGACTAAAACTAAGTTGGCGTCGGCATACCTTATTGATTAATCATTAGACACTATCAAATATTAATTAAAACTATTAATTTTTGTTATTTAATAATTTTAATAATTAATAAAAATTTATTGATATTTAAAAATCTAAATTTAAAATTTAATTTTATAAAATGAAATCTAATATTGAAATAAAAAAACAAGGTGAAGGATGACAAAAGGGAAGAAGAATGATAATTTTGAAATAATATCAGATTTAGTACATCACTGAAATAATATCAAATTTAAAATGTTAAAAGTGTAAAAAGATCAAATTGTTCAAACCCTCAAAAGGGTATTTTCGTATCAAAAAATGGCAAAAGGACCAATTTTAAGATAAACCCTTAGTTCATGGATGTCTGGCGATATTTTTAAAGTCCAGGGACTGTAGGCGAGATAAACCCATAGCCCAAGGACCATTTTTTAAGTTCACTCTTTTTTTTTAAAATCTCATTTTCGATTTTAATTTCATGTTTTATTCCTCAAGCGTACGACACCCGCACATAAGAACACTAATAAAGCCATATAACACGGCATATTTCTTCTCTCCAACTTTACTTACGCCTCTGTGTCACTATGTGTGTGTGTGTGCATGTTTCGATAAAATTGTGCGATGTACTTAAAAAGCTTCGAAGATAATCCCTACATTCCAAAAATAGAAGAGAGTTTCACCACTGATGCTGCTGCATCTTATCTTCATCTTCATCTTACAAAGAACAAATTCTTCACTAACAACACTCTCCATTATTTCCCATTAGAGGGATCTTTGAACTCAATTTGTTTCCCATCGTTTCAAACTTCCCTCCTCAGATTCAACCAAGAATTCTCCACCCTTCTGCCCCTAATTCTTACATGCACAACCCGAGAGGAGATCGAAGAAAGAAAAAACAGAAAAGAAAATTACAATTGAAATTCGAAACTGTAAAGATGAACTTAGCCGAGTCGAGGAAGGCCTCTTTCAGCAAGACGAGATACGCCCCGGTAGTGTTCTCGATTTTGGCACGTCGTCCCCAAAGATAAAACGACTACGTCTCATTCGGTGCAACAACACAGTTGGAACGAGCTCCGGCGAACTGGAAGAGGAAGAGGGCAGAGCTTCGAAAAGACTATGCAGAGAGGAAGTATGCTTGTGATGGATATTCAGTGTGTGAAATGCGGTGGAATGGCTAGCCTATTTATAGGCCAAGCCACCATGCAGGGTCAACCAAGCCATGAAGGCTCATCATGGCGCATTCGTAACGTCGGCGATTACAAGCTTGTTGCAGGAGTGTGCCTTTCGCGTGTGGAGCGTGTGGATTTCTCACGTGGCAGTTTTGACTGTGCCACGCTTGATGATGTGTCAAGGCACTTGGATTGCTGACTCAGTGGTGGTCTAAAAAGGTTACTACGGGTCCAGACCCGAGCCCAAAGACCAATTACCAAGATCCAAGTCCAAGTCCAAGATCGAGACCGAGACCGAGCCCGAAGCCCGTGACCACGGGCTCCGGCGGGCGACGGCGGCGGCGCGCGTGTGGGCTCTTTCACCCATCTTGGTCCACTATAATTATTAAGTAACATAAAGTCACTTAATTTAAGCACATTAAAAGATGTGTCACTTCTCTTATGTGGGATAATTAACACTATTTAATTATTCCCTAAGCTCAAACTCCAAGCTTTAATTAAAAGCAAATTATGCCCAACTTTAATCCACTATTTCTCACTCACCGGAAATCAGATTTGAGAAAGTGAATATACTACATTTATCTACGTAAAATGTAGATCGACGCTATATCATTTAATTTCACAAAATTAGATGGCTCATCACATTTATTATTTGGCCAAAATCCATTGACATGACATATTTTATTCCATGATTTCTACAATCCCCACATGAGAGGAAATAGCCAAATGCATATGCATGCAGACACAAGCTCAACCCTCATGAGATATGTAAGTATTAGGATAGGTAGTTTGTGGCTTTGAACCATCCATAGTCAACATCATCGGATACACAGGCGGACTAGTAGCGCGATTCTTTGAACTATTCCTCCATCGCGTGCATCGAGACAATTGTGTTAACACTTAAACACCTCAACCTCATCCGTTCTCACGTTTTGTGTCCATTTCGGCCTTGGACACCACTTTGGGTTCATAAGTGCTTAATACGAAGCGGTCACACTTCACACTTACATAGGTGATTCCTATTTGAGTATCTTGCCCTACTCTATCTCCTTGAGAAGTCCATCTCTTATAGATCTTTAGGATTCATTAAAAGTCATGGACTTAGCCTCACCACTAGGCAAGCTTAGCAACACTCTTTTGTTGTCTGGGGAATAGATTTAGGTGAGTGTTTTACACGAACTCTCATAGCTTAGTTTTCCCATTGAACCAAGTTCTTGGCATCTCCAGTCATCGTGGTTGGGTTACCACTACGATCATTCCTTATTTTGTAGATTTCAGTCTCATTCCCTCTAGCAGTTTGTTCATTTGATTACGGTTTAACCTTCTGGTTAGCGGATCCGCTAGATTATCTATTGACTTCACATAATCAATTGTAATCACGCCAATTGTGATCAAGAGTCTCACGGTATTATGTCATCGACGAATGTGTCGAGACTTCCCATTGTACAAGCCATTATTCGCCCTTCCAACAGCGGCTTGGCTATCGCAGTGAATCATTACCGGTGGCACAGGTTTAGACCAACATGGAATGTCCTCGAGGAAATTCTTAAGCCACTCGGCTTCCTCATCAGCTTTGTCTAAAGCTATGAATTCGGATTCCATAGTTGATCGGGCTATACAAGTCTGTTTCATGGATTTCCACGAGACAGCATCACCCCCAATAGTAAAGACATATCCACTAGTGAAAAGTGAGTCTTTATTATCAGATATCCAGTTCGCATCACAGTACCCTTCAAGTACCGGGGGGTATCTTGCAAAATGCAGCCCATGATTTTGAGTATGTTTTAAGTATCTCAAAACCCTTACAAGAGCTTTCCAATGTTCTTTGCTTGGATTACTCGTGTAGCGTGCTAACTTGTTCACGGCGCAAGCAATATCGGGTCTCGTACAATTAGTCAAGTACATAATGCACCCGATAACCTTTGCATAATCTTCTTGTGCAACAGGCTCGCCTTTGTTCTTGCTAAGGTGAACATTTAGCTCTATAGGAGTCTTAGCCGGCGTGTTGTCATAAGCATTGAATCTTTTTAGCACTTTCTCCACATAGTGAGATTGTGTTAAGGTGCTTCCCTCGGATGTTCTTAGAATCTTCATTCCAAGAATTACATCGGCTAGACCCATGTCCTTCATGTCAAAATTTCTTTTCAACATGGCTTTAGTTTCGTTAATTATTCGGGTACTACTGCCCATGATTAACATGTCATCAACGTAGAGACATACTATAACATATCCGTTATTAGTATTCTTAATATAGACACACTAGTCACACTCGTTGATTTTAAATTCATTTGATAACATTACATTATCAAATTTTAAGTGTCATTGGAGCGGCGCTTGTTTTAATCCATATAAGGACTTAACCAGTTTGCAGATCTTATTCTCTTGTCCAGGTACTACAAAACCTTCAGTTTGTTCTATATAGGTCTCATCTTCGAGTTCACCATTTAGAAACGCAGTTTTTATGTCCATTTGGTGAATCTCAAGATTGTGCAATGCAGCAATCGCGAGAAGCACTCTTATAGAAGTAATTCTCGTTACAGGTGAGTACGTATCAAAGAAGTTATGTCATTCCTTTTGTTTAAAACCCTTTACTACTAATCGGGCTTTATATTTATCAATTGTTCCATCGGCCTTAAATTTCCTTTTAAGGACCCATTTACATCCTAGAGGTTTAGCACTTTCGGGAAGATCAACCAACACCCAAGTGTGGTTTAGCAAAATTGAGTCAATTTCGCTTTGAACAGCTTCTCTCCAATGCAGCCCGTCTGGGCCTGCATAGGCTACTTTCAAAGACGTTGGTTCTTCATCCAACATGAAGGCAATGTAGTCGGGACCAAAAAAATTTGGTGTTCTAACCCTATTGCTTCGTCTCGTTACTGCCTCATTTGGATCAGGCCTAGCACGCTTGCGAGATTCGGGCTCTTTATCTAATGACTTAGAGCTCGTTATTTCATCATCAATTCTTGCTTCAGAATTACGTGCTACATTTTCTAGTTTTTTACAAGGAAATGTATTTTCAAGAAATACATTATTTCTTGATTCAATTGTTGTTCCAACAGTCACAGTTGATATTTCAGACTTATGAACAACAAATCTATATGCACTACTGTTAAGTGCATATCCAATGAAGATCCAATCAACCGTTTTAGGTCCGATTGTAACTTCTTTGGGCGGAGGAACCATCACCTTTGCCAAACACCCCTACACTTTGAGGTATTTGTAGGATGACTTCTTTCCTTTCCACAACTCATAAGGAGTAATATCTTTTCCTTTGAGAGGGATTTTATTCAAGATATAGTTGGCTGTCAAAACAGCTTCCCCTCACATGTTATGTGGTAATCCTGAAGTCAGAAGCAGTGCATTCATCATCTCTTTTAGAGTTCAATTTTTGCGTTCTGCAACCCCATTAGATTGGGGGTGAATAGGGAGCAGTTGTTTGATGAATTATGCCACTTGCGTTGCATAGTTCTTCAAACGGAGCTACATATTCACCTCCTCTATCGCTTCGAATCATTTTGATTTTACAACCAAGTTGATTCTCAACTTCGTTCTTATAATTTTCGAATGCTTCTATTGCTTCATCTTTACTTCTTAAAAGATAAATGTAGCAATACCTTGTGCAATCATCTATGAAAGTGATAAAGTACTTTTTACCACCTCTAGTTTGCACCATCTTTAAATCACATACGTCCATGTGAATTAATTCAAGGGGGTTTATGCTTCGTTCAACCAAGTGAAACGACAACTTAGTCATTTTTGCTTCATGACAGATTTCTCATTTATCTTGGGTATCCACTTCATTAGCCTTTAGTAAATCTAAATTCACTAATCTTTTAATGGCTTTTGAATTTACATGTCCCAATCTACAAAGCCACAAATTTGAACACTCAGTCAAGTAAGAGGAAGTAGATGCTTTATTGTTATTAGTCAACGGCTTTGCAACACTTCGAGTTGCCACACTAAGCTTGAAAAGTCCATCGGTTACATAACCTTTTCCGAGTGACTTTCCAAACTTGTACAATGCAAACCTATCAGACTCAAATACAAGTTTAAACCCCTTATTAACTAGTATTGATCCTGACACTAGGTTCTTACGGATGTCCTGGACATGCAGGACATCCTTCAAAGTGATAGTGACGCAAGACGTCATCATGAGAATCACGTTGCCAACGCTGAGGATTTCGGACGATGCTTGATTCCCCATGTTGATCTTCCTCCCTTCAACAGCAGTGTAGGAGGCAAACTTGCTCCTATCTGAGCAGACATGAGCAGTAGCGCCGGTGTCGATGTACCAGCCACCCTTGTTATCAACAAGGTTAACTTCCTCAGTGACCACAGCAATGAGGTCGTTTTCATCCCAGTCTTTGAACTCCTTCTCAACGACGTGGGTTGCCGGCTTCTTCTTCTTGCTGCGACAGTCTTTGACAAAGTGGCCCGGTTTGCCACATTTGTAGCAGTCGCCTTCAAACTTCTTTGTAGGCTGCTTTCCCTTTCTTTTGTTACTTGGACGACTTGGGCGAGGGCGTTTGTTGGAGGGACCGCCCCGCTCCAACATGTTGCCTTTTGCATCAAAAGAGCCCTTAGCCTTTTGATCGATTTTTCGCACGTCTGCCTCAATGCGCAGCTTCACGATCAAGTCTTCAAAAGTCATCTCCTTTCGCTTGTGCTTGAGGTAGCTTTTGAAGTCCCTCCAGCTAGGTGGAAGTTTCTCAATGGTCGTGCCCGTTGTAAAGTTGTCGGGCAACGCCATTCCTTCGGCAGCAAGTTCATGGATGATCATTTGGAAGTCCTGAACTTGTTTCATGTCTGGTCTTGTATCGACCATTTTGTAGCCTAGGAACTTAGCTATTACAAACTTCTTATTTCCCTCATTATCACTGCGGTACTTTCTCTCTAGGTTTTCCCACACTTGCCTAAAGATGTTTTCAACTGAGTATACATTGTAAAAACTATCATCTAAAGCATTTAGAATAAAGTTTTTACAAAGGTAATCTGCTCTGCGCCATGTATCATAGTGGGCCATGACCTCGATGTTCGTCTCTTGGTCACTTGGCGCGGGTGGCTCGTCTTCTGTGAGGAAGTTCACAACGTCCAATGTTGTCAAGTAGAACAACATCTTTTGGTGTCACCTCTTGAAGTCCGAACCTCCAAACTTTGGCGGCTTCTCGGTGGGTGGCATCATTCTTGGTGCCATTGGTGTCGGATTGACCCCATGGAAGGAGCCTATCCCGTTGCCCCCGTAGGAGCCAACAGTTGGGTTGGGCATAGAACCCCCCAGGTTCGTGTTGGGCATAGTGCCCCCACATTCGTGTTGATCCCGAAAGATCCAACACTAGTATTGAGTCCGAAGGCACCAACACTCGATCTATTAAAGCATCCGAAGGAACCACTAAAAGTGGAACCAACCGAATCACCAAAGGTGGAACCAGTAGACGCCCCAAAAGGGTTGTCCAAACCCATTGGACAGTTGAAGAAGCGGCTGAGAAGCCAGGGGTCGGCATCATCGAGATGGTGGATGCATTGGCAGATGCACCGGTTGATGGAGTGGAGAAAGGGACGGCGGCGTTGGTGGCCGGAACAATGGATGCGGCGGTGGCCGGAGTGGTGGCAACGGTGGTGTTGACGTTGGTCGACATTTCCAGCAAAGGATTAAGTTTTGAAAGTTTTATTTCGTTTTCTGAAAGTCTAAGGTCTTCTGTAGTGTCTATCTCGTCTTGCGATTGCTGGAGATATAGCTATAAAACACTAACCGGGCGTAATACAACCGAGAGAAGATCGAAGAAAGAAAAAACAAAAACGAAAATTACAATTGAAATTCGAAACTGTAAAGATGAACTTAGCCGAGTCGAGGAAGGCCTCTTTCCGCAAGACGAGATACACCCCGGTAGTGTTCTCGGTTTTGGCGCGTCATCCCCAAAGATAAAACGGCTATGTCTCGTTCGTTGCAACACCGCAGTTAGAACGAGCTCCGGCGAAATGGAAGAGGAAGAGGGCAGAGCTTCGAAAAGACTATGCAAAGAGGAAGTATGCTTGTGATGGATATTCAATGTGTGAAATGCAGTGGAATGGCTAGGCCAAGCCACCATGCAGGGTCAACCAAGCCATGAAGGCTCATCATGGCGCATTCGTAACCGTCGGCGGTTACAAACTTGTGGCAGGAGTGTGCCTTTCGCGTGTGGAGCGTGTGGATTTCTCACGTGGCAGCTTTGATTGTGCCACACTTGACGATGTGTCAAGCCACTTGGATTGCTGACTCAGTGGTGGTCTAAAAAGATTACTACGGGTCCAGACCCGAACCCAAAGACCAATTGCCAAGTCCAAGTCCAAGTCCAAGTTCAAGTCCAAGTCCATGATCGAGATCGAGATCGAGATCGAGATCGAGATCGAGATCGAGATCGAGATCGAACTCGAAGCCCGAGGCCCGCGACCGCGACCACCACCACGGGCTCGGGCGGGCGGCGACAGTGCGTGTGTGGGCTCTTTCACCAATCGTGGTCCACTATAATTATTAAGTAACATAAAGTCACTTAATTTAAGCACATTAAAAGATGTGTCACTTCTCCTATGTGAGATAATTAACACTAGTTAATTATTCTCTAAGCTCAAACTCCAAGCTATAATTAAAAGCTAATTATGCCCAACTTTAATCCACTATTTTTCACTAACCGGAAATCGGATTTGAGAAAGTGAATATACTACATTTATCTACGTAAAATGTAGATCGACGCTATATCATTTAATTTCATAAAATTAGATGTCTCGTCACATTTATTATTTGGTCAAATTCATTGACCGGGCATATTTTATTCCATGATTTCTACAATACACTCGTGCATATTATGTGCATTTTCATATATGTACATAGCATCAGCAATGGCGCCCGTCCCGGCGGAATTTCGACCGGCGTGCCGAAATTCTGCGGCGGACGTCCGCCATTGTGATTCCGCCGAAGACACCGCAGTTCCGCGGCGTTTACGCGGAATTCCGTCGCGACGCCGCGTGGACGTCCGCCATTGCGTTGACTCCCACGGACGTCCGCGCGGAATTCCCGTTTATTGCATTAAATGTTTTTTTTTATTTCTATAAATACGTCCTGTTGATCATTTCATTCGCACCACTTGTATTAACGAGTATCTCTCTCTACATTTCTTTTATATATCCGGAATGGCTGGTAGTGGTAGTGGTGGTGGGCATTATGAACACATGATGCATTTGATTCATGCACGTGTGCGGGAATCAACGGAGAGGGATGAACAAGCGGCCTTGGCGCCAGCGGTACCTCGACCCATCCATTGTTGAACTATAATACCCCGGGACCACCTCGCCGTCCACGCTCGGTTGTATGAGGATTACTTTGCGTCGGAGCCACGGTTTGGGGAGAACCTGTTCCGGCGACGGTTTAGGATGTATCGTCCGCTCTTTCTGCGTATCGTGGGCGCTTTGGAGCGTCGATACGGGTTTTTCAGGGTGCGGGAGAATGCGGCTGGTAAACCCGGCCACACGCCGATTCAGAAGTGCACTGTCGCAATCAGGCAGCTGGCATACGGAGGCGCGACCGACATGTTCGACGAGTACCTCCACATCGGCGAGACTACTGCCCGCAATTGCCTGAACTATTTTTGTCAGGGCGTTAGGGAGATATTCGGGGATAGGTATCTTCGGATGCCTACCCCCGAAGATTGTCAGGCTCTGCTGGATATGCATGCGAATCAGCACGGGTTTCCAGGGATGTTAGGCAGCATAGATTGTATGCACTGGGAATGGAAGAACTACCCCGCTGCCTAGAAAGGGATGTACACTACTGGTTTCAAGGCTAAGAATCTCAAGATGATCCTTGAAGCGGTAGCTGACTACCGACTGTGGATTTGGCATGCCTATTTTGGAGTAGCCGGGTCTAACAACGACATCAACGTTCTCCAGTCGTCGCCCCTTTTCAATGAGCAGTGCATGGGAGTTGGTCCGGCGGTCAACTTGGTCGCCAACGACAAGTAGCACAATATGGGCTATTATTTGGCGGATGGGATATACCCTATGTGGCCCGTCTTTGTGAAGACGATCAGATGCCCAGCAGATGAAAAGAAGATATATTTTGCGGGTCTTCAGGAGGCAGCGCGCAAAGATGTGGAGCGGGCATTTAGTGTGCTCCAGGCTCGATGGGCGGCAATGAAGGGCCCAACATGGCTGTGGTATGTTGACAGCATCGCCGACATCATGTACGCATGTATTATCATGCACAACATGATTGTCGAAGATGAAGGTCCAGCACTGAGTGATTGGACCAATGATGATGCTGGTGCTGCGGGTCCAAGCCACGGCGTGGCCACTAGCAATGTACGCATGGGGATACCCCATGACGATGTCGATTGAGTCCGTGCATTTGCCGACATGCGCCAAAGACAAGCCCATGTTCGGCTCCAGAACGATATTATTGAAGAAGTATGGCAGCGGAGGGGTCGTCGTTGATGTAGTTTTTAATTATTGAAATATTTTTTTTAATTTGGTGAAATGTACTTTTTTTTTATTTAATGGAATTTTTTTCCCTATTTATGTCGAAATTTTAATTCCGGAAATTGTTTAATTTGTAAATTTGTGGGTTTTTTAAATTGTGGAAAGTCCTTCGGGAAATCCTTGGGGATATCCGCCACTGTGCAGTGGGAAGTCTGTATGACGTGGCCGGAGGTGTTTTTGAGAATTCCGCGGGGAATTTCGCCGGGAATTCCGCGCCACTGCTGATGCTGTAACGGCGTGCAAAGTAGAAAATACCACTCCACACATAAGCGAGACTATTACCATTTCAAGCGACTCGACAGCGCATTCTAATTCTTAATATGGATTCGAACAACTGCGTACAAACACAATATGAAAACTCAAGAAATCAAGCCAAAATCATTCTGTGTCTTTTAGCTCTCCTCACAACAGTTTTCAGCAGCAATGCTGCGTTGTTCGTTTATCCTCGACTCCTTGCCTAGAGATTAACCTTGTATTTTGTCTTGTGTATCCATAGATGTAAACGCGTATTTCTTAATGAGCAGACGGAGTATCTCGCACCTGCATTACCGAGCTCAGATTTATTAGTAACTAATGCAGGTAATTGTGTCCAAATACACATCAATACAATGGCTAATTGCTTCTAAATACACAAACTTTCACATCAATACAAATTCTAACACCAAACTTTCAATTGTTCTGATTTTTCAAATGATTGCCAATTTTTAATGTCATCATAATAAGTTGAAGTGGATGCTATATTCTATAGTAGTAGCTCAAGTGTAGAGCAATCCAACTACATTGGTTAAAATGAGGAGACATTACAAGAAAAGGGCTTTAATGTATCAGTTACTTGTATTCCTTCATCATCTGAATGCTGTACTTCCAGTCTAGCCGCGGCAGTTGGGCTCGTGTCGGTGTCGTACACAGGCCCCCTGTTCGGAACATCGTCCACCATCCTTGTATCCGCACTCTCTTGATCATTGGGGACCAGTTCATGATCATCTTCCGGATCTTCTTCTGCCTCGTCTTCAAAATACTCGACCGACCCAACCGATTCTGTTTCCTCCGAACTAGAGCTCTTCCTGCTTGCTTGCCGTTTATACGGTGAGTAGCCTGGCTCATCTGCAATCGCCCGTTCTGCAACGAAGAATGGCCTTATCTTCACCGGCCGCCTCTCTAGCCTGTTCGGGGAAAAGATCAAGGGCATTGCAGATAAATTGTCGCGCCTTCCAAGGAAGGGGCGTCGAGTTAGTGAAGGCTTAATCTCTACTCGAGACTCGTCCCCCATTTCTTTCAGATCCTCTTCAATCAAGTCATCTGGCAACTCGAAAGGATTCGTTCTTCGTCGTGATAAAACTGAAGGAGCCGAGCCGGGGACCGAGTCCTGAGGCAGATCAAACGGATTCCGTCTTGCTGTGGAAATAGGAGCGACTTGGAACTGAAAATCGGAGTTTTCCAACTCCATCAAGTTTATCTCCGGGATCATGCTCCGATTCCTTCTCCTCGTTAAAATCCTCTCCAACCGTTGGTTCCTTTCGATCTCCGAATTCCCAACTTCCATCAGATTCTTCTGATCCTCCTCAGTCCAAGTAATGACAGACTTGGTGTGATCCTCCGTGTCGTCGTCATCGTCTGCAGCCTCCGATTCTTGAACATCGGTCTCATCAGCCAACTCAATGCTGCCGATGCTTGATCCCGGAGATTGCTCGTTTAGGGACGTCTCGGACCTGGCATGCGACACCTGAGCAGGCTGAGGAGCGTCCTCGTCCAAAAGAGGGTGGAGCCTCGTCGGTATTATGTCCGCGATCGAGGCGTCATCCGGAGACAAGCACTCGGACCCTGAGGCCAAACCTTCTCCCTCTCCGTTCCCCCTCTCGGAATCGTACGAATCCCCCTCAGATTTCTCGTGCTCCGACTCCGATTCTAGTAGATCACCAATCACTTTCGAGATTATAGCATAGTGATCAGCCATCACTTCCCCATCACCATCACCAGTCCCCTCTCCCCTCTCTGACTCAATCTCACTCGATCCATCTACGCCTACATGAATCCCCTTACTCAATCCGTCTCCTCCTACACGAATCTCGCCTAGGTTACGCCCTAACAGACTCGAATCCACTCCCAACTTCCTCTCAACACCCCCACCGCATTTCTCAACAAAAAGCTTCTCATCCTTCTCAACAACAACACTAGCATTATCATCGACAAATTTGTGATTTCTAAGTGAAATGCCCTCGTATTTGGACTTCATTTCTTTCTCAGTCTCGTGTATGCTCTTCTGTCCGTAATACAATAGAGTTCCGAGCAGCACGGCCACGCAGACTACGACCGGAGAGACCGAAAGCAACAAGGGTGTCGTGAAAGGAAATGCCCTTGAAATGTATATCATCCCACACACAACAAACACAAGAAATGGATGATGCAAACACCCTCTAATTGGATACATCACACCTTTCCTCATATGATTCCCAAACTCCATTAATGTAACCCCCATTTTATTCCTCCTCCTTAAATCTGCAGTTTTTCATATAAATCCAATAAATTGAAACATGTACATCATCAAATCACAAGAAATAATCAGAATTAATTTTCAATGCTCACCATAAAACTGTTAGGGATTAGGATTAAGATTTGGAAATTCAAGATTCAAATAGCATCTGAGTAATTCAAAACAAGAAAATAAATCAATTTAATCTCCACATACACAAATAAATATTGGATGGGAAATTGATATAATTATGCCAGCTGAAATAGAGATCAAACCTTCAAAACCACAATCTTGAAAAATATTTGTCTCGCTCCCACTTTTTCTCCTTTTCCATTGAATAATTCAATAACTAATTCAAATTAGGAAAACTGATAATCATAGATTACAAAATGTTTGAGGGCTTATAGCCCAAATAATGGTGTGAGACTGAGCCTATGCGTGATCAAAGAGCAATTTTTTTCTTGTGAATTATGGAGTGGTGGAGGATGAGGGTGAAGGTCATTGTTTTCTGGAATTTGGATGTTTGGAATTCTTAATTTGATTTTTTTCTATGATAGATTGAAAGCCATAGATAGGATGCATACCGTTTTTAGATTAACCATTTGTGATTTGCAAAAGTGCAAATTGCCTATAAAGTCATGAACTTTCTCAAAAGTTTGGTTTTTCCCGTGAATATTAAATATTGCGTTAAAAATCATGAACTTTACATCCGAGTGCCGATTTCCCGAGTCGGGTATTCCGGCCATCCGTGTGCTAACGTGTAACTTTTAGCTGACGTGGCGGATGATTAGGATGCTGACTATGCGCTTAAATGGTTTTTTTTTTTTATTTTCCTCTCTCCCTTCCCCTAAGGCCACCCGCAACGCGTCCCTTAGCCGTCACTTATCTCGTCCCGTGGGGACGAGACGGATCAGAGACGGCGTTGCAGCCTTCCGTCTCCATCTCGTCACAGAGAAACGCCCGTCCCGGAGGGACAGCTCGCGAGACGTCTCGCCACTTGCGTTGGCGATGTGACGAGCTCCGGTTCGTCCGTGACGCCCACTCGCGGCCCCGCGAGTGGGCGTCGTTTTTATCCGAAAAAATATTTTTTTTTTCTTTTTTTTAAAATTCAGGAAAAATTCAAAAATTTAAAAAAAAATCCAAAAAATATACTAGCGATTTATAGGCATTTTTTTGCAAATTTTTTATTTTTTTAAAATTTTTTTAAGCCTCCAATCACTTCTATAAATATCAAATCATTCCCACAAATTAATCCACCATAAAAACGACATCGTTTTGTGTTCCGGCTCTCAAGTCACGCTTCCGCCTGCCACGTAAAATAAGTTTATGCCGGAAAACTATCGGGTCAGGTCGGATGGAAACAACCCGGTAAGTTCATGATTTTTAATGCAACATTTAAAGTTTACGGAAAAACCAAACTTTTGTGAAAGTTAATAACTTTATAGGCAATTTGCCGTTTGCGAAAAGTGTTAGTATGAAAATATAGGATTCAAAATTTGCAAGTTGTTTGATTAAAATTAGAGCATTACAAGTAATACAGCATATATTGCAAAAGATAAAAATTTGTAGAATTAAGTTAGTTACATGAGAGATGCTCTATAACAACCGATCAACGGGATAGCAGCTGCTCTTGCAGGAGCATTCAAACGATATGCTCGAGAAGAGTATGGAATCCGTGAAATGATATGGGCTAGATTAGATTAATATAGATTAAATAATTATAATTGAGCTACAATTATAATAGTCCATAAGCCCAACAATCATGGAACCCTGGTGACTCACCATCTATATAATGGTTATTTATTCTCCATTGTGGGAGATGAATAAAATAGCATAACATTAGAGAGAAAATACGCAAAGCTTTATAGAGAGAATTTCTAGCTTTCTTCTACGGAGCGATTGTACCGAGGAATTGTTCCTGCATCGGATCAGAATACACGTGGACCTCGATAGTAGTGGATTCAACTTGCAGGACATAATCGTAGGAGAAAACAACACAACAAGTAAGATTTAGTTTCGTTGTGTATTACGTGCTCAACTTATAATATAATTATGAATCTAGATCTATTATTCTTATCTGCAATTTCCGCTGCGCTCATTAGATGAATACAATAATTCCTAACAGTGGTATTAGAGCCTGGGGCTTGATTCGTAATTAATTTTGTTTCCTAATTAATTTGTGGATGATTTTGGAAATCAAAACTGTGATTTGATTCATTCAAAATTGAAAATTTCACGAAAACAAACGACCACGCAAGAGATGTTCCAAACGAAGTCTAAAATCACTATCGGCTTCGAGTAAACCCAGTCACTCTGCCGCTCCTCGATTTGATCGGCGGCTGCTTCTCGGACACGGACGGAGGGCTCGCACATGGCGCGGCTCCGGCTGCTGGCGCGACGGAGGAAGTTGGCGGCCCCGCGGAGGCTGGGCGGGCTGAGAAGGAAGCGAGGCGAGGCCGGAGATTTGATCGAGGGCGATGTTGCACTCTCGAGGTTGCCGGCGGAAAAGAAAATCATACCCTGCTTCCGCCGACAAATCTAAGAAAATCCGATGCAATCTACCGTCCGAAAGATAGCTCCAACGGATACTTTGTGGAACCAGAATAGGACGACGAGTGTTATGGTTATGGATGTGGAATTGGGGAACCATCTCAATCTCAATCGATCCCTAATCCCTGCGGCGAACACCAAACGCTGATAGAATGTGCGCTGCCTATGATTCAGTCGTCGTGGGTGAGGCGTTTCATGGTTTACTCTGACTTGGAATTTACTTGTGAGGTATTTGATGGTTTGAATGCCCGTGTTTCGATCTGTGGCGATGCGGCTTCCGGTGTCGATCAATTGGGAGTCGATGTGTTTCGACCCCACCGATGATGATATCGCTCTCTTCTTTTTCCCATCTGTGCCCAACCATGAGACCGCCTACGAGTCGCTCATGTTTGATCTCATTCGCGAGGATGCAGCACTCACGGGGAAGGTCATGGGCTCGGAGCTACTGCTCTTCACTTCCGTTAATCTGCCTGAAAGGATAGCGGGCTTTGATGATAATTTAGAATTAATAATATTAATCAAGCCAATAAATTATTATTTACTATCATTATTTTGAATATTAATAGTAAATGTGTCTTTAATATTAGTTTAGAATTAATATTAAGTATCTGTTTATCTTAATTTGAAATTGATATAGATTATATGATAAATTTATTAATTGGATTAATACATTTTGTTACATTAATTTCGAATTAATGTAATTTTAAATCCACATTTAATTGGAGAATAAAATTTAATTTTATTTGTTGAGCATTATTTGATATCCTACGTGATAAGCATGTTATTTGATTTATGCTCATTTTATTTAACTATAGTAGTTAGAGACCGTGTTATAGGCGGCCCAGTATGTGTAGTCCGTGTTATACTATGTCTGGGTAGGCGGCGCCCAATATGTGTAGTCCGTGTTATACTATGTCTGGGTAGGCGGCCCCCAGTAATTGTTTAAGATTTTAATATTAGATATTAAATTGACAATTAGTATCACAAAATTATTCCCCACAAAATATAAGTCTTGTTTTGAAACAAACGCGTCGTCCATCACAATTGTTTGATGCTCCTAGCCTTTTCGACCATGAGTTTTACGCCCTCGCGTTTACTCTAAATCCACAAGGTTTAGGCTCATTCATAGATGCATGGTTGGCATCGTGTGATGGGGTTGACTTGCTTAAATTATTTTGAGTAGCCATCGCAACCAAATGATTTATGGACGCATATTAATTAGATTAATAAACCAAGAATTGTAAAATTGTTGTTACAATTGGCTTGGAGGCCTACCTGGTGATATTATTGTAGTCATCAGCCCTCGCAGTGGCTACAACTATATAGACTTGGATCTTGGACCACTAAAATTTATAATTGATATAAATTCGTATTTTATGTTTGGGGGCATAATATATGTTAAAATTAGTGGGAGCTAATCAATACAATAAACCATTGTTTGATTAGTGATGCGAATGTGATCTTTGTATGCTTTTCTAATTTGCTTTTCTTTTTATTTTCTATTCAGATAATATGTCAAACTTGTGTATGATGGAAACAAACAAATTGACTAAGTCAAATTTCACGGAGAGGTAGAGAGACTGCCCAAAACTCAAGGCACAATGTGCAATGAGTGGGAGCTCAGCTATGTTTGTCATTGAGATAAATATGTCTATGAATAACTCACAGTCCTGGGTATTGGATACCTCTTGTGGTTCACATATTTGTAATAATGTGCAAGGTTTAATTGACAGCAGGAAAGTGAGGCCTGGGGAAGTAGACCTACGTGTTGGAAATGGAGCAAAAGTTGTTGCCAAGCGCGTGGGAACTTATAGATTAGATCTTCCCTCGGGACATAGACTAGATTTACATAATTGTTATTTTGTTCCGGTTATTTCAAAGAATATTATTTCCATTCTGATATTGGACATCGAAGGTTTTTCCTTCCATTTTGCAAACTGCAGATGCTCGTTTTCTAATAATGGATTGTTTTATGGAAATGCCTCTTTAGAGAATAGATTATATATGCTTGAATGCAAACGGGATATTCTCAATGTGCAAAATAAAAGACTTAAGCTACGTAATACGGATAATGCTACTTATCTTTGGCATTGTAGACTTGGTCATATCAATGAGAAAAGGATAGCGAGATTGAGAAAGTTAGACTATCTAAATTCATTTGATTTTGAATCATATGGTGCTTGTGAATTCTGTCTCAAAGGAAAGATGACTAATAAGCCACTTTCTGGGAAAGGGGTGCGTGCTAATGATGTGCTAGAGTTGATCCACACAGATGTGTGCGGACCGTTTCCAACTCAAGCAAAAGGTGGTTATTCGTACTTCATTACTTTCACTGATGATTTGACAAGGTATGGATATGTGTATCTTATGAAACACAAATCTGAGGCCTTTGAGAAATTTAAAGAGTTTAAGTGTGAAGTTGAGAAACAACTTGGGAAAAGTATCAAAACTCTTCGATCAGATCGAGGAGGGAATACTTGAGCCGAGAATTTCTTAATTACTTGAAATCGCATGGAATTCAGTCAGACTGGACACCTCCTGGTACACCACAAATGAATGGAGTATCTGAAAGGAGAAACCAAACATTATTAGAAATGGTTCGATCCATGATGAGTTTAGCTAGTCTTCCTTTATTTATCTGGGGTCATGCTTTATTGACTGCTATTTACATTCTGAATAGAGTTCCTTCTAAATCAATTGAGAAAACACCATATGAGTTATGGTATGGCAAAAAGCATTGTCTTAACTATATGCGGGCCTGGGGTTGTCCAGCTTTTGTTAAGAAACAAATGACTGATAAGTTGGAATCTAAAAGTGAGAAGTGTTACTTTGTGGGATATCCTAAACAAACTAGAGGATATGAATTCTACTGCCCTGGAGATCACAAGGTGATAATCTCTAGGAATGTGAAGTTTCTTGAAGACAATTATGTCTTAAAGGAACAAAGTCACACCATTGTAGATCTTGAAGAAATTCAAGAACCACAAGATAACATTGAGAATGAGTTATTGTCAAATTGTTTGAACAATAACTCAGTGGGAGTTTTTGATGATCTATTGGGAGGGGAAATTACTATTAGAGGAGACCTTAGAGGGACTCTCGAAGAACCTCCTCAAGACAATGAGATGCATCAAAGACAAGATGATACAATAGTTGCATCACCTCTACCTCAAGAAGATCATAGTGATATTCCTGAACCTACTCACATTCAGAATGAACAGCCCGAGCCAAAAGAAAACCAACTCAATAGGCCTAGGAGGATTCGTCGTGCACCTGAGAGACTGAATCTAATGGTTGAGAACCAAGATGAGGAAGTTGATTTAGATGACGATGAGCCTAAGACCTATACCGAGGCGGTGTCAGACACCGATCGAGAGAAGTGGCTGGAAGCCTTGATATCTGAAATGGACTCGATGTACTTCAACTTAGTCTGGGAACTAGTTGATTTGCCAGATGAGGTTTACCCTATAGGCTGCAAATGGATCTTCAAAAAGAAGAGAGATGCATATGGCAAAGTACAAACCTACAAAGCTAGGTTAGTGGCAAAGGGTTATAGTCAACGTGAAGGCATTGACTATGATGAAACCTTTTCGCCAGTTGCTAAGATCAAGTCCATTAGGAGATTACTTGCAATTGTTGCATACTACAATTTTGACATTTGCCAAATGGATGCCAAAACCGCATTTCTCAATGGAGAATTAGAAGGTGATGTCTATATGACACAGCCTGAAGGTTTTGTATCGAAAGAAAGGCCAAATGCAGTGTACAAGCTAAAGAAGTCCATCTATGGCCTTAAGCAAGCTTCGAGAAGTTTGAATATTTGTTTTGACGGAACAATCAAATCGTTTGGTTTTGTCAGAAGCAAAGAGGACCCATGTGTTTATAGTAAACGCGAGAATGGTAACGTTGTCTTCCTTATCATATATGTTGATGACATCCTGATTATGGGAAGCGATCGTTCCATGATGCAATCCGTGAAAGAATGGTTGTCTAGTTCCTTTATGATGAAGGATCTGGGTGATGCTTCCTACATCCTTGGAATTAAGATCTATCGAGATAGACCAAATAGGATGTTAGGATTATCACAATTTACTTACATAGACAAGTTGCTTAGGCACTTCTCAATGGAGAATTCTAAGAAAGGTTTTCTTCCTATGGGACATGGCATTGTATTGTCAAAGAAGGATTGTCCTTCTAATAACAAAGAAAGAGACAACATGAAAAGGATCTCGTATGCTTCGGCTATAGGATCTATTATATATGCCATGATTTCCACTAGGCCAGATGTGGCCTAAGCGCTTAGCATTCCAGACAGATTTCAGCAAAATCCCGGTGAGGAACATTGAAAAATTGTTAAGACTATTCTTAAGTACCTTAGAAGGACTAAAGAATATTTCTTAGTCTATGGTGGACAACCAGAGTTATCAGTTACTGGGTACACTGATGCTATTTTCCAAACAGACCATGACGACTATAAGTCTCAGTCTGGATATGTTTTTGTCCTCAATGGTGGAGAAGTGAGTTGGAATAGTTCCAAACAAAGTACAACTGCCGATTCAACCACCGAAGCCGAGTATATTGCTACATCTGAAGCTGCCAAAGAAGCTGTTGCTTTGTTAGAGTTCGTTAAAGAACTGGTCCGAGTGCCAATAGTGCAACACCTTTGTATTGTGACAACACTGGTGCTGTTGCGCAAGCAAAAGAACCCAGAGCTACGAACAGGAACAAACATGTTCCCAGAAGATATCATCTGATCAGAGAAATAATTGAAAGAGGCGACATAAAATTAGAAAGAGTACCCACTGATAATAATTTGGCTGATCCTTTCACCAAACCGTTATGTATAGCAAAACACAACAAGCACTTTGAGAGCTTAGGTGTTAAGCATGTTGGTAGATGGCTTTGAATCAGTGGGAGTTACAGTTTTATATGTGTTAGAAATATTTTGTGTTGAGACAATATTACTTGATCACATTATACGAAAATTTTATTTTCTATGGGTTTTGTGCACTTATTGGAATAATTGTTTAAAATGTTTGTATTTATTCTAAATATTTGTTCCCTTGAATTATGACTGTCGTTAATGGTGTGAGACATTAATGATATAGTGTAATTCTAAAATAGCCCTAACCAATGATCATCAAGAATGGGATATTGATGATATGTTATAGGTTAGCATGGGGTTTGCATCACATTCTTCGAGAATGTAGTTGTTCTCACAACTATGAGATATTAGATACTCGTGATGGATACATGGTATACTTTGGAGAGTATTGGTATACCCTACTATTAAACTGTTTTGTTAACTGTTTACAGTTTAATAGTACATGAAGTATGTAATAGTCCTTAGATTTGAGGTCATTACACATTTTGTTTGTTAAGTGGTGTGCTTTGACCTTGTACAACGATTTGCCTCCCCTCGGAGGATTGAGACACGGACTTGTGTTGGGTACATCGTAAGATAAATGGAAATGGTAGTTGGGCCAAGAATGAGATTCATTCCTTGATAAGAAATTCGAGAGAACACTAAAATTCTCTATATTACTTGACCACTAAGTCATTGGCCAATGCAAAGATATATTCGATTAAAGTAATTGAATATGATCAAATGGGTCATGTAATAAAGATGAGATAAAGTGATTGAGCTATTTGGATGACACATGACAAATCTTAGGCTCAATCGGGTGGTTCGTGAATGAAAGGATATTACTATAAACTTTGTGTAAAGGCTTGTTTACTGAATTCACGTAAACGTCCTTCATATATCGAGCTACGCTGCCAACGCGGTCTAGAAGTTTTGTGCAGACTTCGATTAGATCGTCGTCGATAATGAGGGCCTAAAGGGTCACACTATATGTGTATTTTGATCCGCTTAAGGGTACAAAGTTGGAATATAATGGTTATTTATTCTCCATTGTGGGAGATGAAAAAAATAGCATAACATTAGAGAGAAAATACGCAAAGCTTTATAGAGAGAATTTCTAGCTTTCTTCTAAGGAGCGATTGTATCGAGGAATTGTTCCTGCATCGGATCAGAATACACGTGGACCTCGATAGTAGTGGATTCAACTTGCAGGATACAATCGTAGAAGAAAACAACACAACAAGTAAGATTTAGTTCCGTTGTGTATTACGTGCTCAACTTACAATATAATTATGAATCTAGATCTGTTATTCTTATCTGCAATTTCCACTGCGCTCATTAGATGAATACAAGAATTCCTAACAATCCGCATAATTTCCCTAAAGAATACAGCATCGTGTTAACGTTGACATGTAGGTGTAGCCGGTTGTAGAGGAAACGACAGCCAATCACACCATCCCCTAAACCTAGCCAATTTGATATTAGCAACCGTACCAGTTTCTTGGACATCAAAACTCAATACGCCATTGTCATTAGGGATGTCAATGTAACCCGAACCCGCGGGCCGACCCGAATAATCCGATAAAAATACAGGGTTAGGGTTGTAATTTCGCAGCCCGAATTTAAAATCGGGCCATTCGGGCTGACCCATTCGGGTTGTCGGGTTAGGCTGGCTGACCCGTTCGGGTTACGGGTTGGCCCGTCGGGTTGAAGGCTTCTGCACAGCGAGCAGTTTTTGTAACAGTCATAACTTTCTCTACAAAGCTCCGATTGAGGCGTGTAATATATCCACGTGAAGCTCTTTCGAAGACGAAGAGAATGATATGTATTAGAGGTTTATCAGACTTCAAAATCGCGAGAAACATTGACTCAAACAAGGTTGTTGCACATCCACATATTTTGTGTACATTTTCTAATCAATTTTCTATCATTTCTCAACAAACATATAAACATACCAAAATATAGAAATATAATCAAAATCATCCAAAACAACCCTCTAAAACCATGCAAAATCCAAATACGTCAACCGACTATATAAGATCACGAAAAAAATCACCATGTGGTTCATGGATTCATAAATACTCGTATATAAAAGCTTTCTTTTAGTATATTTCCAATATAATAATGCAAAGTGTTTTGACGCCGCTTCCTCATTGAATTATGCGTACTTTGATGATTCTTAAAACAAAGATAAATTATTATTTGACTTATTTACAGCTGGAATAAATTAAATTTGACCAATCATAATTCAAGAAAACTTAGAGTTACTCCAATTAGCTAGCATCTTGATAATTCACTCTTTAACAATTCAAAATATTTTTGTTACATCTACGATGCACCTCTCACGTTATGAAAAATTTATTTAATTTCTACGAATTGATTTATGTTTTAATTTTGAAACAAAGTGTTTATTTATGTTTTAAATACATAAACATAAACATACTATTTATAGATATTTTGTAAATAATTATGTAATGAATAAGTTATTTAAATTTAAATAACTTAATCTTTTTTATAAATATTAAAGAAAATTAAAAATATGTATTTCATTGTTGAATGATTAATTAAAAATATGTATATAATTAAAGAAAATTTAAAATACGTATTATTTTTTGAAAATATTAAAAGAATTAAAAATACGTATTAACCCGAATAACCCGGTGGGTTAGCCCGAAACCCGAAGGGTTAGGGTTAGGGTCGAACTTTTATAACCCGAAAAAATTATAACCCGAATAGCCCGTACCCGAATGGCCCGACAACCCGAACGGCCCACATTGTAATATCCCAGTTATCAATCCGGGGTCCCCACATCCTTATCATTACAATCACTCCATGAGGCGAAAACGGCGCAAAGATCTGTTTCACTTGATGCCCTCCACAGCCTTGTTCATCTCATCAAATTAAGTTCCCATCATGGCTAAGAGCATCTCCAGTGGGCGGATGTCCCACTCGGACATCCACTAGGACATCCCGAAAACACCTCCCGCCACGTCACTAGGACTTCCCATCCCACTGCCACGTCACTAGGACATCCCCTTCACAATCCGCCCTTCCCATCGCCCTTCCCATCCCCTTCAAAAATTAAAAAAAAATTAAAAATCGGACGTCCGACCCACGCCACAATGGCGGACGTCCGCCCGCCCGTCGCGCCAACGTCCGAGGACACCCGACGTCCTCACGGGACGTCCGTATCCGACCTCCCCTGCCATAATGGCGGACATCTCGGTCGCCCGTCGCGCACGTCCGACCGGACGTCCGCCATTGGAGATGCTCTAACAACGACGAGAGTCTCACTAATCCCCTCGGCTTTCAACAGCCTGTCTACGGCTACACCAACATACTGAGGTCTGACGCCGGTTATGCACATACAACACAAATACACACAGACTATGCGATTGTCAGCTAACTAAGGGTATAAATCTAAATTCCTAGGCAACATCTCATTACGCTTCTCTACTGAAATTGACTACTCATTCTGCCGAGGAACCTTCAAATTCTTGCTAGAATTCAAACTATAGTTATAATTGGATCCAAAACATTCATTAGCTGAATATATATATGGTGATTAAATCTGTAATTGTATACGCCCTCAACAATAACAGCAACAAAACAGCTCCAAAAATAAGAATAAAAATCAACCGCCATAAACCCAAAATTTTCATCTGGGTTTTTCTGTCATAAACCGCCATGACCACTCATCACAGCTAAACACTAAAAAATCATAAAAAGATCAGATCTTTACCGAAGTCTTGACCCGAATGAAATTCAGCCAAACGGGGCGGATCCTACTATTTCTGTTGAAAACTTCAGTGTTATCAAGTTTTGATTGAAGTTTAATCTATTTATACAGTTTTGGTTGAAGTTTAATTTATTTATACAAATTTGCTACACACAAATTGGCAAGGTTGAACGTTTTAAATAACTAGTATTACCTCCGGTGCTATGCAGAGCTTATAAGATTTTAAAACGAGTGGATTAAAATAAAAAAAAACAGAGAACAAAGAGAGTGTAATGATGTTTATAGTTAAGAATATGTAAACAATTCAAAACATTATAAACAATAACAAAAATAGAAATATACTTCTCTCATCCTAATTTTAATAAAGTATTTCATATTTAGCAAACGATTTTATAGAATTTTAATTTCGTATGAGTAGAATAAAATAAAATAAAATAAAACAAAGGACAAAGATGACATAATGATGCATATAATTAAAAATATGTGTAAATTAGAATAAGATATACAAATAGTCAAGTATCTTTCAACTGAAATTAGTTGAAATTTACGATCATACAAAATAGTCAAGTATATTTAAAAAAGATATCAATTACAAAACCTAGACTATTATTTAAAATCTAAATTACACCATAAAATCCAAACTAAATACCCAAACTAAATTCCAAATAATATACCCAAACTAAATCCTAAATAATACTACATAAATTCATATTCATTAAAGTCATCTCCAACCATTTATACTAAACTCAAACTCATTTTTTTCAAATCAAACAGTGATTCTACTCCAAACATTTACACCAAACTCAGACTCAAAAGAATATTTCTATCTTAATTACATATTTATTTAAATTACACATAACCCCCACTATATTTTTTTATCAATAATTTTCCAAACATAATTAAATAATTTAATACAATTGTTCATATTGATATATTTATATATATTGAAATATTTACATTCAATAAAAAAATATAATATCACAAATTATACAAAATAAATAAATAATAATCTATTAAGATAAAATGGATCTTATATAAAATGTATTGTAAACTAATTAATAATAAATTACAAATAAAAATTCATATGTCAAAATTGAAAATTTTAAAACATGTTCAATTTAAAGTAAAATATACCACGTGTGATCATTGAATAGATTATTCACTTCAAGATAACATTTTTTTTGGGCAATTAAGATTTAGAAACATCTTTAATTTAAAGTTAAATATGCCTATTTAAATAAAGATTTACTTTAAGATTAGTTCATCTTTATAATTTAACTAAATATATTTAATTGGATAGCCCAAAAGCCCAACTTTTAAGGCCACCCGCAACGCGTCACGCGGGTGGCCCGTAATCCGTCACTAAGGGACGAGACGGCGGCGTGACGCGTTGCAGCACCCCGTCTCGTCCCCAGCCCGCCACACGATCCGTCCCGCCGTGACGGATGGCGAGACGTCTCGCCACGCGTCAGGGCGACGTGGCGCGCTCCGGCGCCATGCGTGACGCCCACTCGCCGACCCACGAGTGGGCATCGTCACGCTGACGCGTTGCAGCACCCCGTCTCGTCCCGCCGTTTTTTCTTTATTTATTTATTTTTTATTTTTTTACTCTATAAATACTCCTAATTCATCCTCATTTCACACACAAATACACATCTATTCTTCCCAAATCATCTACATTTCCTCTCCAATTTTCATCTAACCTCTCATCACAAAATGTCCGGCGACGAAAACTCTGGCGGTGGCGGTGGCGGCTCCGGCGGGTTCGACATCAACACGTTCGGCGACTGGGGGGCATGTACAATGTCCTGGGTGGTGGATCCGCTTCGTCGACGCCGGGGGGTACCAACCACCCCATTTTGATGTGGATACATACACCCGTCCCTCCGCCCCGAGGTATTCGCAGGGATTATCCTGATTCGGGAGGATTATTCCGTTGAACCCACTCAAGAAGAAGGCCGAGGTGGAGGAGGAAGCCGAGGAGGTGGAAGAGGCCGAGGCGGGGGAGGAGTCCGAGGCGGTGGAAGCTCCAAGGCGGAGGCGGACGAGGAGGAGGAGGAGGATCTAGGCCGTCAGCCGTACAGCCCCAAAGAAACGCTGGTGGTGTACAACGCCTGGATCAGCGTCTCGTACGATCCCATCTTCGGGAATCAACAACCTCAGAAGTACTTCTGGGAAAAGGTCACCGATGCCTACCACGAGATTAAGCCGAAGGGGTCCCGCCGCCGCACATATAAGATGCTCCGCGCTCACTTTGACCGAGTCGACAGAGATGTCAAAAAATTCTGCGCCATCTACAAGAGTGAAGCGGCTCATTACCAAAGCGGAGCCACGGTAGCCGACATTCTGAGGTCGGCTTTGCGAGTCTACTACGACGACACCGCCAAACAATTCAAATATGTCGATGTTTGGGAGGTCGTCAAAGACGAGGAAAGGTGGGCCGGCGGTGTCAAATCCAGCTCGGGCTCGACCTCGAAGCGCACGAAGCACACGGCGGGTGGCCAATACTCGTCTAGAGAGGGTGGTTTGGGCAGCACCGTACAAGAGTTTGCCTCGCAGGAGGTTGAGGGCACGACAGACGATGCCAGGGGGTCCTCCCGTGGGCGCCGTCGGCCGCAAGGGAGAAATGCGGCGAAGGCGGCTAGAGGGAGGAGGGGCCGAGCCAAATCAAGCCAGACGGGCTCGGGCTGGGTTCGGGGGCACCCTCAAACTCCCTAATGTCCATGTACATGACCGCCACAATGGCGGACACTTCTCGCATGACGCCTCCCCAATACCAAGCCTATCTTGCCGGAATAGAGTTTATGGCAAGACAACTTGGTATTCCACCTCCAGGTGGCTTCAGTGCACCTCCACCGCATTCGGGGGATGATTCGCCGACGGAGTAGTTTTTTTAATTTTCTATAAAATTGTATTTTAAATTATGTAATTTTTATTTTTTTAGTATTTTAATTATGTGTTTTTTTTTTAATTCTAAGTTGTATTTTTATTTTATGTTGTAATTTTATTTTATTTTTAATGAAGTGTGTTTATATTAATTGAATTTGTTGGAAATAAAAATAAAACATGAAATTGAATTAATAGTAATTTAAGGGACGGATAAGAGATGGAGGGTTGCAGGTTCCGTCCCTTAGTTAAGAGATGGAGTAAAAAAGTACAGAGGGGTCCATGAATAGTAATTTAAGGGATGGATAAGTGACAGCGTTGCGGATGGCCTAAGTCCATTTAAAACCTAATGAAAAAATGAGTCGTCGTCTTCTTCATCTTATTCTTCTTCCCCATTTTTCTGTTTCTGCATATATCTCATCTCTCTGTCTTCTTCGAACAGTCTCGCCTCTCAATCGCCTTGCTTCGCTGCCCTCTCTGCCTCACTGTGGCGTGCGCCGTCCGCCGATCAACCGCAACTCCACCGCTCTGCCTCGCCAATTCTTCCACCGTGCTTCGTCGCCAGCAAGAACCTGGCCCACCGGCGGCGCCGGCGATGGCATTTCTCTCATTCTCATTCCTGTTCTTTTTTTGCTTCTCAACTTTCTCTCTCGTCTCTCATTAGTCATCAGGTTTAGTTTGATAGCCAAACTCAATTAAGTGGACCAATTTTTTTCCAATAATTTCTGCCCTTCAAATTAATACTATAAATTTGCAAAAGAAATAAAGAAAATAATCACACAGTCAGCTCACGTTTCCCTCCAAAAAGGGTATTATAGTCTTTTCAACCAACAATAGATTGAAACAATGGGGAACAATTACATTAGGGCATCCACAGTGGTGCAAATGTCCCGGCGGACATCCCCGCGGACATCCCAAAAACACTTCATGCCACGTCATAAGGACTTCTCACTGCACTGCCACGTCATAAGGACTTCCCACTGCACAGTGGCAGACATCCCCAAGGACATCCCGACGGACTTCCCACATTAATAAAAATTCATAAATTCACCAAATTAAATAATTTACGGAATTAAACAATTTACGGAATTAAAATTTACGGAACGATTACGGAATAAAAATTTCACTAAATAAAAAAAAGAAAGGTACATTTAAAAAAAACTAAAAAAAGTACATTTCAACAAATAAAAATTTTATCCACGACGACCCCTCCGCTGCTAGGGCTGTCAAATCAGGTACTCGCGGGTACCCGATCCCGAAAAATCTAAAATTTGCTACCCGATACCCGATCCGAAAATTATTTCAGGTACCCGGATACCCGATGCGGGTATCTAGTCCCGAAAAATTGGGTACCCGATCCCGATTTAAAAAAAAATTCTTTGTTTAGGGTTAGGGTTTAGAGGATAATGTATGTATACCTTCTTCAATCTTCAGATGGCGGCAACGGCGGAGGGCGGCGGTGGCGGGGCGGCCACTGCTTGGGCGGCGCGGGCAGAGAGGGGGAGCCGGAGAGGGCTTGGCGGACTGCGTCTGCGTGAGGGAGAGGGAGGAGCCTAGGAGAAGACGACATGCTTGTCGGTGCAGGCGGTGGTACTCGTCGGTGGGTCTTGGGTGAGAGGCAGCCCGCAGCCGAGAGGGAGACGGAGTGAGAGTTAGACAGGGAGCTAGGAGCGGGAGGGAGTGTAAAATGTGTAATGTGTAGATCCCTAATTCCCTAAATTCAAATTGATTAATTGAGTCAAAGTCAATAAGTAAATAATAAATTGATAAATTAAATAAATCATTATTAAAGTTATATATTTTTTCGGATTTTTCGGGTATTACCCGATACCCGAAAATCCCAATAACCCAATACCTGATCCCGATCCGAAACCCGATTTTTCGGGTATCGGGTATCCAATTACCCGATTTTTTCAGGTTTGGGTATCGGGTATCCAATACCCGATATCCATTTTGACAGGCCTATCCGTTGCCATACTTTTATTCAATTATATCGTTCTAGAGTCGAATATGAGCTTGTTTTTGGCGCATGTCAGCAAATGCATGGACTCGCTCAACCTCGTCATGGGGTATACTCATACGTACATTGCCGGAGGCAACGCCGTGGCTTGGACCCGCAGCATCGGCATCATCATTGGACCAATCCGTCAGTGTTGGACCTTCATCTTCGACAATCACGTTGTGCATGATAATCATGCGTACATGATATCGGCGATACTCTCAGAATACCACAGCCGTGATCTCCTTCACTGCCGCTCATCGACTCTGGAGCACACCAAATGCCCGCTCCACATCCTTCCGCGCTGCCTCCTGACGACCCGCAAAATATACATTCTTTTCATTTGTTGGGCATCTGATCGTCTTTACAAAGACGGGCCACATAGGGTATATCCCATCAGCTAAATAATAGCCCATGTTGTGCTAGTTGCCGTTGGCAAAGAAATTGACGGTCGGACCGACGCCCATGCACTGGTCGTTGAAAAGGGGCGACGACTGGAAGACGTTGATGTCGTTGTTCGACCCGGCTACTCCAAAATAGGCATGCCAAATCCATAGCCGGTAGTCAGCTACCGCTTCAAGGATCATCGTGGGATTCTTGCCCTTAAAACCCGTAGTGTACACCCCTTTCAAGGCAGCGGGGCAGTTCTTCCACTCTCAATGCATACAATCTATGCTGCCTAGCATCCCCGGAAACCCGTGCTGAGTCCCGTGCATATCCAGCAGGGCCTGACAATCTTCGGGGGTAGGCTTCCGAAGATACCTATCCCCGAATATCTCCCTAACGCCCTGACAAAAATACTTAAGGCAATCGCGGGCAGTCGTCTCGCCGATGTGGAGGTACTCATCGAACATGTCGGTCGTGCCTCCGTATGCCAGCTGCCTCATTGCGGCAGTGCACTTCTGAATCAGTGTGTGGCCGGGTTTACCAGTCGCATCCTCCCGCACCCTGAAATACTTGTATCGACTCTCTAAAGCGCCCACAATACGCAGAAAGAGCGGACGATGCATCCTAAAACGTCTCCGAAACACGTTCTCCCCAAATCGTGGCTCCAGAGCGAAGTAATCCTCGTACAACCGACGGTGTGCAGCGAGGTGGTCCCGAGGTACCATAGATCGACGATGGATGGGTCGAGGTGCCGCCGACGCCAAGGCCGCCTGTATCTCCCTCTCCGCTGCCTCCCGCACACGTGCATTAATTCGCCTCATAATGTCATCATACTCCCCACCACTACCACCCGCATTGCTACCGCCCGTACCAAAACCACTACCACTACCTGCCACTCTGGATATATAAAAGAAACGTAGAGAGAGATACTCGTTAATACAAGTGGTGCGAATAAAATGAAATTCAACGAGCCGTATTTATAGAATTTTCGAAAAAAAATTTAAAATAATCGGAACGTCCGTGGGGTCAACGCAATGGCGGACGTCCCAGGAACGCCGCGGAACTCCGGTGTCCGCAGCGGACGTCTGTATCCGCGTCACCTTTGCACAATGGTGGACGTCCGGCATGCCGGTCGGACATCCGCCGGGACGGGCGCTATTGCGGATGCTCTTATGTCACAACCTTTAACATTTTAAACTTATATCACAATTTTTTTGTAATGGATAAATTTTATTTTTGAAATTCCACTCCAACAATACGTGACAAAAGAAAACGTTGTGCATCAAAATATGAACACTTCACTTTAATTTTTAACTTTTAGAATCAAATATATCAAAACAGTTTAATAAAATTGATCATTTTCAAAGATCTTATGACGATACAAACTACAAAGAGCTTGGGATCTGACAATACAAACTACAAATTTGAGAAATCTACACAAATTTCACGTCGGCAAATCAAACATTTTTCAGATTTTTATGAAACAAATCAGAGAATTAGCCATCAATCCGGGTGGCAGAAATTTCCAAGGGAGAGTTTACTCTTCACAAGGGAAAGACTTTACTTGTATATGAGGGCATCGCGGCCTGGTCCGACACCTATGTAGTGAACGGGTACACCTACGAGCTCTTCTATCCTCTCTACGTAGTCACGAGCTGCCTTTGGTAGCTGAGAGTACTCTCTGATGGAAGAAATATCAACCTGCCAACCAGGCATAACCTCGTATTCGACCTAACAAGAGGGAACCGAGGAGAGTAAATTAGTACCAACTAAGAAAAGGGAAATACAAAAGCAATATGAGTGAGAAGTAAAATAATGTTTGTAGAAGCGTGACTCATTCCGAAGAAAATAAGATGAGGGCTTACTTGGATCTGCTCCAGAAGACGAAGATCTCCAGGGAATGAATTGACTGGTGAGCCATCAGGTAGCTTGTACGAAATACCCAACTGGATTTCGGGTAGATCAGACAATACATCGAGTTTGGTGAAGTTCAGAGACGAGAACCCATTTATCTGACAACAGTATTTCAGTGCAACTATGTCCAGCCAGCCACAACGACGAGGGCGGCCAGTAGTCGTGCCAAACTCCTGTCCAGCAAACCTAAGAAGATCACCGCCTTTACCCAGTATTTCTGTTGGGAAAGGACCTGATCCAACTCGTGTGGTGTATGCTTTCACCTGAACCATTGACAAACAGAATTCATACAGCAATTCAGAGTACAAGTACTGAACATGAACAAGGTAATTCTACAATTATGACGAATTCATACGAGAAAAGCTTACCACGCCTATAAGATCACCAAGGACTCTTGGAGCAATACCGAGACCGGTGCAGATTCCTCCAGCAGATGGACTAGAGGAAGTTACGAAAGGGTAAGTTCCAAAATCTATATCCAGCATGGTTGCCTGACCACCTTCTACCAAAATCTTCTGTTTCCGAGATATGGCATCATTCATGAAATGCACAGTATCAGTAATGTAAGGTTCCAACCTCTCAGCAAACCTCTTATATTGTTCAACTTCTTCCCTGAGCATTTCAGGGGTATAGTTAAAACCCTTGAATCTTGAAGCAGCGTCAGATAATAAAATATCTAGCTTCTGAGGAAATGTATCCATATGCCTCAAGTCACTTACTCTTAAGCCATTCCGAATAACTTTGCTCGAATAGCAAGGGCCAATGCCTCTCCTGGTGGTGCCAATAAATGACTTAGCAAGTTCAGCTTCCCTAAGCCCGTCCACAGCTTGATGAAAATCAAACAGCAGGTGAGCACGGTCAGACACAAGTATTCTTCCTTTGCAAGAGACTCCATTGGCTTCAAGCCCATCCACTTCCTTAAAGAACCCTGGCAGATGCACCACAACTCCATTACCAATCACACAGACTGTTTCTTCATTAAGAATTCCAGAGGGAACGAGGTGAAGTGCAAACTTTTTGCCCTCTGAATTGTAAATTGTGTGTCCGGCATTCGCTCCACCCTAACAGTAAATGGCGTCGAAGAATTAAGAAAAAGCAGGTCACAAAAATGAAACCACAATCTTCTTTTAATGCGACTCAAAACACTGTATATTCAAATAAAAACTTCGCCGCCAACATTATATATCATCTGCAACAAATGGCAAGACAATGTCGAGTAGTCCTATTGTGCACCTAATAATCGTAAATAGACCTTTTAATGCATTTGCATAACATTCTAAAGAGTATATGCAGCTGATCACTATATCAACGAGGCGTTTCCTCACACAGAGCAACTATTTAATTCGCATAATTTTCCACGAGAAACCAAAAACTTGACATAAAAGGAAACTCTAAACCAGAAGCACGAACTATAAGGTAGCCAAACTTAACTCCACTGGACTAAATTATTAGCATATAATCAAAAACACAGCTTTTGCAAACCGTGAGATACACTGCATTCGCATAAAACTACAATCAAATCAAATCAAATGCAACAATCAAACATTATTTTTTGTTAGCTGGTGAGAGACAAACAGTTACAATTCCAAGTAGCGAAAATAGCAATAATCAATACAGGAACAAACGAAACTAACTACTCCACATACCGAAAGGCCCTAAATTCGAAGAAAAAACTAGGAAAGCCGAGCGGAATTGAACCTAAAAGTAAAATGCGCGCACATAAACAGACCTGACAGCGAGCGACGATGTCGAAGTGCTGAGCTAGAATATCAACGAGCTTTCCTTTGCCCTCGTCCCCCCATTGGCACCCTAGCACGCCGGAGACGTGGGTGAGATCTGCAATTCGGGTCAATTCCGATCGAGACTCACCGAGTCCTTGGTCAATCACGGCAGAGACGCTTTTCGCAGCGGCGGAGCAGATGATCGCCTTTTGCAGCTTGTGGCTGGGAAGCGAGAGTGAAAATTGGGGGTGGGAGGGGGACCCACCGTAGAGCGTGGCGTTCCACATCCGAGTGGAGGAGGATAAGGAGGTGGAGGATGAGAGATTCATGGTGATGGTGGCGGGGAAGGAGAGTGAGGAGGGTTAGAGAGGAAGTGAATGGCAGATATACTACTCCACTACCATGTAATCCTCCACTCCATCCATGTTGCTAGATATTCTTCTCTTCGCCAAAATATAAAAGTATCACAATATTAAATTATCTTAACATATTCAATGCATTGTGTTGATATCTCTAATAAATTATATAGAAATGATTTAGAGACATAATGGCAATGCATAATGGGGTTAAATTAGTAATTGTAGATTGTTTTATATTTTCACTTAAATATATATTTTGTACCTATACTATACTACCCTTATACATATAAAAATATTTAATTATATTTAAGAATTGCTTACTTAGGAAAGAAGTTATGAATATATTTAGATGGCTTGAGTTAAGCAAGTATATAGTCAAATTTCTGTAGCCAATCTCTCATACTTACCAAAAGTATTGGCTTTAATTTTAATTTTTGTTTAAGAAGTGTACATAAAATTCTAAATTGATTATTTAGTTTTAAATAGTCCAATGATGTTAAATTTTGAATTACTCTTTCCAACTTCAAGTACGTAACATTAGTTTTTCTAAATTTAATTTAATATAATGAATACTATAAACTATATTAAAACAATACATTATAGAATAACTTTAAGTTCTAAACTTATCTACTAGTAGTACGTATTTAATAGATTTAATACTCAATTTTAATTTTGTTATTACAAAAATATAATTGAATCTAGACTCTATATTTATAAATTATCAATTTAATTGCTTGAGTTCTCATATCATCAAAATTAAGATTTGAAATTTACACATGTTTTATTTTATTAATGGAAAAAATGTTAGGAAACAATGATTTAAATTTGTATACTGTAAATAAAATTGTTACATAATGTCAAAATAATGTGTTTTAACTTTTAGAAAATGAATAGTCATGTCTCACAATTAAGAAATTTCAATTTTTTTATACAAATCCCTCTCTTTCATTGGATGATAACAAATACTATAAAATAAGTATATATCCTAGTATTGTACAATTTAGAATTGAAAATAATGTTTAACAAAAAAATAATTTGACGTGCATGACTATTACTATTTCATTGGATGATATATAACACTAGGAAATTAAGTATACATATGCGTGTAGTCGTTTTTATAATTTAGAATTTTAATAATTCTTTAACACTAATAAAATTGTTTAATGCAAATGACTGTATATAAATACATGTAGTCGTTTTTATGACTTTGGATTTAAATACGAATAAAACAATTTGCGATGACTATTATCCTTTCATTAGAGGATAACAAGTAAAAATTAAGTACAATATTTAATACATGTGGTCATTTTTATGACTAGGAATTATAATAATTATTTAATACTAATATTTGACTATGAATTTTAATAATTATTTAAATATAATTTGATGCGAATAACTATTACTATTTCATTGGATGATAACAATTAAAAACTATATATATATATATATGCACGTATATATTCTAGTACTAGTTTTTTGCAATTTAGAACTTTAACGATTATTTAACAATAAAATAATTAAATATATATATATATATATATATATGCACGCATATATACTAGTTTTTTGCAACTTAGAACTTTAGCAATTATTTAATAACTAAATAAATTGGATGCGAATGAATATTACTATTTCGTAGGATGATAACACTTTGAAATTAAATATATATACATGTAGTCGTTTTTATGACTAGGATTTTTAATAATAATTTAACACTAATAAAATAATTTAATGTTAATGACTATTATTATTTCGTTAGATGATGCAATTAAAAATTAAATACATATCTATGTACGCATATATATTAGTTTTTTGCAATTTATAACTTTAACGATTATTTAACAATAAAATAATTTAATATATATACAGATGTATATATACTAGTTTTTTGGTATTTAGAACTTTAACGTTTATTTAATAACAAAATAATTAAATATATATACATACATGTATTCATATGTATATATACTAGTTTTTTGCAATTTAGAACTTTAATGATTATTTAACAAATAAATAATTTGATGCAAATGAATATTACTATTCGTAGGATGATAACACTTAGAAATTAAATATGTATATACATGTACTCATTTTTATGACTACGAATGTTAATAATTATTTAATACTAA
The DNA here is from genome assembly GCF_004379255.2 of Salvia splendens. Classification (NCBI taxonomy): domain Eukaryota; kingdom Viridiplantae; phylum Streptophyta; class Magnoliopsida; order Lamiales; family Lamiaceae; genus Salvia; species Salvia splendens. The sequence goes on along the minus strand of NC_056047.1, from coordinate 17,864,973 downwards.
TAAAACAATTTGATGCTAATGACTATTACTATTTCGTTGGATGATAACAATTAAAAATTAAATATATATTTACGTCCTATATATACTATAGTTATTTTAGAATTTAGAACTTTAACGATGATAACACTTCAAAATTATTCATACATGTAGTCGTTATTATAATTAGAAATTTAATAATTATGCAATACTAATACGAATAGCTATTATTTTTTCGTTGGATGATAATATTAAGAAACTAAATAAACATGTATGTAGTTGTTTTTATAAATAAAAATATTAAGAATTATTTTAATATTAATAAAATAATAGATGTGAATGACTTTGATGATTGTTTTATAAATAAAAATATTAAGAATTATTTTAATATTAATAAAATAATAGATGTGAATGACTTTGATGATTGAATTCAAATGTTAATGTTGCGATATGAATTTGCTAAAGAGGAGTAGTAATTTTGATTGATGTATGTTTAGATAAATAAAAGAGTAGTAATTTGATATGAGTTGACTTTCCTTTTAAAATAAATTGATATATATATATATATATATATAGGTATTTGATCAAAACAAGTATTGGCTTAAACCAAGAAATGCAGACGACTTTCTGTCCATTGGATTAGCCAATCTAATCTTAAGATTACATTAATTAACGGCTAGATTTATTGGGTAGATATTAATATTTTAATTACTTATAATCTTAAAAGGTTAATTATGTAAATTGCATTATGTCGTTAGTTATAGTATTTCCTATAATTTGCTCCTTCATGTCTCCACTAACCATTCTTCAGCGTAGGTTATCAGCCCATAATTTCATCTCCGTCAATTATTCGTTGAATTTTGATACGTTGTTCCATTTAATGTCGTTCTGCTAAGTGTTAACATTTTAAGATATGCTAAAATTCTCTATCGATTTAGTTATTGTGGTGTAGTCTTATTCCCTGTCAACATTTGAGTTTCCATTCCAAAATCTCGATACTACGTATTTCAGTTTAAATTTCTGTCTTCCATCCATTATTTGAATTTGTGGTTCTTGTTTCTCGGTCGAATATATACGGTGAGTTATTACAATATACTCCCTCCGTTCCATAGTAGTGGAGTCATTTTGCCATTTTGGTACGTTCCATGGTAGTTGAGTCATTTCCCTTTTTAGTAAAAGTTAACACACTTCTTCTCACTTACTTTACTCTCTCTTACTTTATTCTCTCTTCATCTCTCTACTTTCTTAATCTCCGTGCCGAAAAGAAATGCCCCCACTACTATGGAACGGAGGGAGTACTTCAGTTATTCATCTCATTTTTATTGTATGTGGGCATTTTTTATTTAGACGTATGAATTTAAGTATCTGAAATTTCATTGATATTGTTTAATGTTTTGATAATAAGATTTGCTAGTTTATGTTATGATATAGACATCCGGGAATGGATTCTGAAACGCCATCTACTTTGCATGTAGATAATCAGTCACCCGTAGATGACATTGTTGAGAATACAGGTTTTCATTTAAAACATCCTTCGATGACTTATACTTATAATCTTTTTTCTACTCTTGCTTATGTATCAATATAAGTAACGATGTAAGTTTTACTTAGTTGGCGTGTGGCTATGACATTTTAGTGGAGGCTGTTTGTATACAATTGGTATCAACGTTTTTATGATATGCTTATATCTGTGTTTAGTATGACCCATATTTGTATAGGATAGTAGTATAACTTTTATGAAGTGTGAAGTGTTGGGTCGTGTCTACCTCGACTCTAATGTCGAATGACTAGACTCAGGAGTAAGCGAGTGTGCACATTTGAGAATTAATGCAAAGCTCGGTCCAGACACAACGCTCCTTAAATCCACTGGATCACTGGGTCCAGGAACTCAAGAGAACTACAGTGTTTTTGTCGTTGGACACACTCGACTCCCCTTCAAAAATAAATCCCTCAACCCGAATACTATGAATTAGTATAGGGAAGTGGGGTCGATCCCACAGAGATGGATTCGCAAAGTAGTGGTAAGAGACTATGGAAACAAACGGCTGCTGCCACGCAAAGGGGTTGAGATTTAAACTACCACTAGATCTAGGCAAGAAATGTAAACGCTAGACCTAGGACACAGAAAACTTACTGGATTCAGACATCAATACCGAAAGACACAATTACTCCCTAGACTAAGCAAACGACTACCTAATCTAGCTAAACAGTAAGCAAATAACAGTGGGGACCATATCTCCAAAAATAGCAAGTACGGTAAAAAGCTGCAGATAACCAACCCTTGCTCCAACTAACTACGACATGCACCTTCGCAACTTAACTAAACTCGCAGATGAAGAAAACAGAGCACACACCTAGATTCAAACAGAATATAAAGATTTGGACGCCGGAAACTTGCTATGAATCGGAAATACATCAGATCTACATAAACTAGGCGAAATGAAATGAAAACACGTAAGCTAGGCATAAAATTAAAACACTCCTGCTCAGAATCACTTCAGACGCTTAATCCACTCCGGATCCAAGCCATCCGAACTCAACAACCAACAAAATCAACTCCATAACTCCGATTCTCACAGATCTGCTCCGATAAACTCCAAATTCCAACAATCACAAACAACTCCACAACATCAGCAAAACAAAACCCCGATTCATCCACAAACAAACTCCATTCTTCCAGATCTCACCATTAACCTGCAATAATCCTGAAATTAACCGCGAAAACACCCAACTCCAATAATCCAACTCCAGAATTCAAGTAAACACAATCAATCAACAAAAATCATCACGATCTACGTAAGCGAAAACGAAACTTGCATAAAAGTAGAGAAATATCCAGAAACAAAAGAGGACCGAGCTTCGAACAGCGAAGCTCGGCGAATTCAGCAGAAACAAAAAAAAACAGAAATAAATTGTTTCTTCGCCCCAAAGAAGGACGGTGTTACAACCGTCAAACACTATCGGAAAGCTAAATGTGAACCCCAGCACGAACCCGAGATCCTCCGCGAATTAGAACCAAGTATGTGAAAAGTGAACTGAGCAACAGGCTGTTCGTGAGGCCTCCACCGAGAAGGTCCCTCCAGCTTGCATGCTTCTTCCTTTTATAGATGCGGACATAGCCTTCTAGAGTCTTCGTAGAAATCCCTATTCTACCCTTCAACTCCGAGGCTTCCTCCGTCAAGCAATGTCTTTCATAATGTCCACTTTTTCGCCAGTTTCCTAGGACTATGCAAGCGTCCTCTTCTTTTCCTGGATCTAGCGAAAACCTTCACACACCTGGCTTAAAACATGCGTTAGACCCAGTAATTTCACGAAATAAAACCCCTAGACCGATGCATGAATTTAGCCTTATCAAACTGCTCACACTTAAACCATGCTTGTCCTCAAGTATAAAAGACAAGAGAAAGAAATAAGGCGAATTTCAATGCACGGTCCCCAATAACGACTCTACAAACAAAAACAAAAACAAAAACAGACTCCTAGACCTAGACAACTGGCAAAATAAAAAAAAAACAGACTTATAAAAGAAAACAACACAAAGAATCAAAACACAAACAAGCATGAACCAGGTTAGACTTTTAGGCAACCGTCCCCACAAGCTTAAGTTCAATCCGATCGTCTGCAGTCTTCAAATCTTCCCCCTTCCCTCTTCTACCTAAACGGTCCGTCAGTTCGTCAAGATAGCCTATTGACACCCCAGCTGTTAGGTTCGCTCGATCACTCATTCCTCACCAGGTATGTTAGGATCAAAACGCTCCCCAGTTAAAGTTATGCCACTGATGCGTTGGGTTATGAGAGTTTCTCCTTTCTACAGTCCCCTTTTTCCTTTTAAATCCTGGGTCAGGTTACTATTGCTTCCTGCCCTTAGATTTCCCCCCTTTTTTTTCCTTCTATTCCCCCTTTTATATATATATTTTTTCCCTTGGACTTCGTCCAGCTTATACCTCCGAATTTTTAGTTTATTTCTCCCCTAGACTTCGTCCAGCTTATACCTCCTTTTCCTGGACTTCGTCCAGCTTATACCTCCGAAACCCATTTTTTCTCCTTCATACTCTACTCCCTAAGCATCAAGTGGCAGCCCAATTTGCATGTTAGCACAAAAAAGTGTTTAGGCTTGTAACTTGCTCTTATAGTAGGGCTGCACAGCTGGGTTATCTAAGGATTTTTCCATCGTCCCAACTTCATTCAGACCGCCTTTGGTTTATTAAGGAAGAAGGTGTCAAAGTTGACATGTATTCTCTCTTCAATTGCTCTCACTAAGGGAAACCTGCCTTATTATCTCACTAGCTCATGCGAAACACAAATCCTAAAGACTCTTAAAACAGAAAGAACACAAACACCATACTTACTCCCCCCCCTCCCACTTCACTCAAGCTTGTCCCCAAGCTATCCTAGTGAAGGGGGGAAAATGAAGTAAGAACAGCAGACAACAGACACAAACGCAAACAAAGCACAAAAACAAAACAAACTTCTCACACTTAGACCGAACATCGGGCTAAGTGGGAGAAAGCGCAACATACAAAACCAAAACAACCCCTTCTCACACTTAGACCAAAAATTGGGCTAAGTGTAGGAAGGTATAACACATATATACAGAACGAAGCATGCTGGCACATAAAAACACAAGCGAAAGAAAAACGAAAAGTAAAAGACAGAAAAGTAAAAGTTACTTGGTTCTGGGGGAAATTCAATTCGAGTTCAGGCCCCTGCGGGAGCCAGACTTGGGTGGCACTGTCTGTTGGGTCACTTTAACTTTCTTTCGTGCCGGTGACTCCGGCGTCTCCTTCTGATCTTCTGTGGGTCAGGGTACGGTTTTCTTCAAAAGCACGGGCCTGGAGGAAGACGGGGTGGTCTGAGGCCTTTGGGCTTGTGGCGGCTTCTGCACAGCTAGACTCCCTTGACCCGACGTCTTGGAACCGCCGCTAGGTTCAGGAAGTTCCATCGGTGTCTCGGGGAACTTCGCTTGAAGCCACTTCGTCATCTTCATCATCAGTGCGACGGCCTCCGCCATCTTGTCAGAACGCCTTGATGATTCTGCCACTAGGTCGATGATACGCCCCTTCAGGGCTACGACCTCCTCTCTACTTCTCCCCATTTTTCTCCGTATCTCCGTCACTTCTTTTCGTACACCGATTACCTCCTTCCTCACATTCTCTACTTCGTTTCTCACTTCCTCAACTAACTTCCTGACTTCTGCATCCTCAGCACTGTCCCTTCCTTTACCCCGTACGGCCACAATCCCCTCCAAGACCATTTTCATCTCTGACCTCATCCATCCAACCTCTTTCCTTACTTCTTCTACTTCTATCCTGGCTCCGGCTTCCATGTCAGCAGTATCCTTCGCCTCCACCATCTCAGGCTCCTGCTTCGTCTGCGCCTCCGACTGACCAACCTCATAAAAGCACACGTCCCTTCCCTGTGTAATGAGCAGCCCCTTATTGAAAAAGTAGTCCACGTTGAACACCTCCGGGGGTAGACACATCTTCACTTCTCTGCAGGACTTGTGGATTTTCATAATAACGTTGCGTTGCAGGTAAGCCCCTAGAAGGTGGCATGTGTAAAGATGTCGGGAAGGGTTGGCTGTTACTTGATGGCAGGCTTGGGCTAACCAATAGCCCAAGTGAACACGTACTCCCTTGGCCATGCACCAAGTGAAGTACAAGTCGGGGGTAGTCAGAGCGTTGTTGGCTGTGCCCATCAGGTTGTAGCTAATGAAAGTCTGGGCGAATCGCAGGACCCTGTTCTCAATATGGTGGGCCTTCGACCAGCTGGTTTTGAACTGACCTACCCTAGGGTGAGCCACAAACTCCCATGCGTTCTGCGTCTTGAATCCCGGCGTCAGCTTCGGCAGACCAATCATTCTCTCGCTCCACAAACCCTCATCATCCTCTGTGCGCGTAAGCAGTCCCATCCGTAGAGTCCATTCACAGATGCTCATCACATGCTCTTCATTGAAGAGCCGGAATTTGATGGAGTCAGCATTCAGATCGGTGGTGGACTTAAATCGGAAGGTGAAGAAGAATTCCCTTGCCAGGTCTATTGGAACTTCGGCGGTGCTGTGCTTGAGCAGCCAATCAAAGCCGATTGCGTTGATATAAGTTCAGAATTCATCATTGCAAGCGATCTGCTTGAGCTCCGATGAGCTGTACATTTTTCCAGACTTAGCGTACTTGCCCTGGGCACTCTTCTCCTTGTGGATGGTTGCGCGTTTCGGGTCGTCAAACTTTCTCATCTCGTCCAGGAGCTCTCTTGTAATCCAGATCTCAGTTGGCTCAAAGTTGAGCTCCTCTTCTTGTTCTTCTTCAGAGTCTCTAGACCCAGCAGAATCCTCGGGCTCTGCAGCGTATGGTACCTTGGCAGGTCGAGGAAGTGAGGATTCAGTGGATTTCCCTTTCGCCTTCTTGGTCTTGGAAGGAGCAATTTGTTTCCCCTTCCTTTTCTTCTTGGCCGCGTGACGGCGTTCCTCTGCATCACTCTCCCCTCTACTCGGTCTGGGAGATTCTGCCTGCTCAGGTGCTGTGGCTTCTGGACCCAGCATTTCTTCCTCCGTCTGCTGGACGGTTTCATCGATCTCATCAAGTAGGCTCCGACGAGCCTGTCTCCGCGCTTCCCTAGCGTTAACCGGTGAATCGGTCCCTTCGGGGACATCAGTCAGATCCACTATCAAATCCAACCCGACATCGACGGGTTCTTGGACATTCTCAGCACCGAGGGCTTCTCCTTCCTCGTTCAACAATGGGGTTGCCCCTGAAAAATAAACAGGGGTCTCTATCCCCTCCAAGCCTTCTCCAACGTGGGTTTCTGTACCCGTAGACTTCTCAGGGGTTTCCCCCTCTCTGACAACTTCCTCAGTAATTAGGGCTTCGTCGCCCCTAACCACTTCTGGGGTTTCCCCCTCCACATTTCTTTCAGCATCTAGGGCTTCGTTGCCCTCTGGAATTTCAACTCCATCAACAGGGGTTTCCCCCTCAACACGGCTATCAGTAACAGGGGTTTCCCCCTCAGTGGCAGATCCTAATCTGGGTGCACTTACGGCCAACAACTCCAACCCCGCGGCCAGATCTGCTTCGTCTTCGCGAGTTTCTGCAGCGGTTGGTTCTGAAACGGCGGCAGTGGGTTCTGCGACGGCCTCCGGCTCAGCGGTGGTTTCTTGAATGGTCTCTGGTGGTGGTGCGGAGGATATTGAGGCGGTTGGTACGGATTTCCCCATTACAGCCGCGAACATGGCAAACGCCTCCATCGCCTTTTCTGGTCCCCCAAACTTTTGTAGCATGTCTGCCATAAACACCGCCGCACTTGAATCGGCGGATCCTGAGGTGTTCCCGGCACTTTGCTTGTTATCCATGGAGAATTCTGCAGAAATTTTTTTTTCGACAAAGACTTGGACGGAAACTTCTTTGATTAGGGTTAGAAAAGAAAACCTAGAGAGAGTTTGGGATGTAGAGAGAGAGAGTAAGTCAGTAAAAATAAAAGAACACGGTTATTATCCGATAAGTATGGGCGAGGACGAATTTGCAGGTGGGTTGCAGGCATGACGCCAGCGACTGTACGCCTCCCATAAAGGTGTCCTTTGAAATCCAAGCCGGTGCCAACTCCCTCCAAAATTTTACTTCTCAATTCCCTGCCCAAGTAACTTCCTTCTGCAAAATCACACTTAGAGAAAAACACTAAACTAAAAAAAATTGAAACGCCAGACTCCCCGGGTCTAGGGTATGACAGTATCAAAAACATTCCTTAAGGAGTCTAGTATTTCAAAAATATTTTTGGAAGATTATTTTTCTGATTTGTTTGGGTTTTTCTTGATTTTAAAGAAAGCGATTAAATATTTACATTTTATGTTCAAGTGTTCTCAAGATTCCCTAGGTCAGGACATGTTAAAACTTCTTGGATACTGGACCTAGGAAATTCTCTAAGAACACTCACTTCCCAGACCGATTAGGCGATATCAGGGAGTGCGCGTAGTGGCATTTCGTCCACTACACACATCTCCGAATTATCCCTAAATACCTTCACCCTATGGCCATTGACAAGAAATGGAGTAGAGTTTGGAACACTTCCCTGGATCTCTACTGCTCCATTTGCACGAAGACTCACAACAGTGTATGGTCCGACCCATTTGGACTTCAGCTTACCAGGCATCAACTTGAGCCGGGATTGGAATAGGAGAACTTTCTGCCCAACTTGCAATTCCTTGACTCGGAGGTTCTTGTCATGCCAAAGTCTTATTTTCTCTTTGTACCACATTGTCGATTCATATGACTCCAGCCTTAGCTCCTCCAACTCCTGCAGCTGCAATTTCCTCCCTTCCTCGCAAGATTCGGGTCTCATGTTTATCTCCTTGACCGCCCAATATGCTCGGTGTTCTACTCCCACGGGCAAGTGACACATTTTGCCGAACACAAGCCTATATGGTGACATCCCAATAGGCGTCTTGTACGCCGTTCGGTAAGCCCATAGTGCGTCTCCAAGCCTCTTACTCCAGTCTTTTCTAGACGGATTAACCGTCTTTTCCAGTATAGCATTTATCTCTCTGTTGGATATTTCCGCCTGGCCGTTAGATTGAGGATGATAAGGTGTAGACAGTCGATGGTGGACGCCATACTTTCTCATCAAAGCTTCAATAGTCCGGTTGCGGAAATGCGTCCCATTGTCAGATATTATAGCTCTGGGCACTCCGTACCGATTGAAGATATTATCTCTAAGAAACTTCGATACCTCCTTAGCTTCGCAAGATGTGGTTGCCTTGGCTTCTATCCATTTCGAAATATAATCCACTGCCACTAGTATGTATGTATTCCCGTATGAAGATGGAAATGGACCCATGAAGTCCATTCCCCAAACATCGAACATTTCACAAACGATCACCGGGACTTGCGGCATTTCATCTCTTCTGGAGATTCCCCCAGTCTGTTGACACCTCCCACAATTCTGACAAAACTCGAACGCATCCTTATGCAATGTAGGCCAGTAAAAACCACTATTTAACACCTTCCTTGCGGTCTTCCTAGGTCCAAAGTGACCTCCACAAGCTAGCGCATGGCAATGATTCAGCACATCCCTCTGTTCCCACTCCGGAATACACCTCCGGATTACTTGGTCGGCTCCCATTCGCCACAAATACGGGTCATCCCAGAAATAGTTCTTGGCCTCGCTTTTCAATTTCATCTTCTGGGCCCGGGAAATTACTTGTGAACTGGGCACCTCTCCAGTGACTAAGTAATTTGCCAGGTCTGTGAACCATGGCTCAGCGTTTTGATGACATTTCCCTTTTTCGGCATCCCCTGGACCTGTTAACACCATAATCTCTTCCCAGCTGATAGGTCGAGGAATTTTTTTTACGTAGTACAAATGTTCCTCTGGGAATGCATCCGGTATTGCTTCCTCGGTCTCCCCTTGAAATATCCTGCTCAGATGGTCGGCTACTTTATTTTCTGTTCCTTTTTTGTCTCTGACTTCCCAATCGAATTCCTGCAAAAGCAACACCCATCGTATTAATCTCGGCTTGGATTCTTTCTTTGCCAACAGGTACTTTATAGCCGCGTGGTCGGTGAAGACTATCACCCTCGACCCAAGCAAGTACGGGCGAAATTTCTCAAATGAGTATACTACCGCCAGCATTTCTTTTTCAGTAGTGTCATAATTTCTCTGAGCTTGATTTAGCGTTTTTGAAGCATAAAAGATCACATAGCTTTTCCCATCAACTCTTTGACCTAGCACCGCTCCCACGGCATAATCGCTTGCGTCACACATAATCTCAAAGGGTAGATTCCAGTCGGGCGCTCTAATAATAGGCGCAGATACTAGCCTGTCTTTTAACAACTGAAACGCCTTTTTGCATTCCTCATCAAAGACAAAATCAACATCGTTATGCAACAAGCGGGTGAGTGGCTGAGCAATTTTTGCGAAATCTTTTATGAACCTCCTATAAAATCCTGCATGCCCTAGGAATCCTCTCACCTCCTTCTGATTCGTTGGGTAAGGCAGTTTTGAGATCACTTCAATCTTTGCCTGGTCTACCTGTATACCTCTTTCCGAGACTACGTGCCCTAGGACAATTCCCTCAGGGACCATAAAGTGGCATTTCTCGAAGTTCAAAACCAAATGTTTTTCCCGGCACCTTCTCAATACTATATCCAAACTAGCCAAACATGAGTCAAATGAATTCCCGTACACAGTGAAGTCGTCCATAAAAATCTCGATGCAGTCCTCCAAAAGATCCGAGAAGATACTCATCATACACCGCTGAAAAGTGCCTGGCGCATTGCACAGGCCAAACGGCATCCTCCTGTAAGCATACGTGCCGAAAGGACACGTGAAAGTTGTCTTCTCCTGGTCCTCGGGATCCACATAGATTTGAAAATACCCACTATACCCATCTAGGAAACAGAAGTATTGCTTGCCTGCTAACCTCTCCAGCATCTGGTCAATGAAAGGTAGAGGGAAATGGTCTTTCTTGGTCGCTTCATTTAACTTCCTATAATCGATGCACATCCTCCACCCAGTAACTAGTCTGGTGGGCACCAATTCGTTCTTGTCGTTCTTGACCACCTGTATTCCTGACTTCTTGGGTACCATATGGACTGGACTCACCCATTCACTGTCGGGTATGGAATAAATGATTCCTAGGGAGAGTAGTTTCAATACTTCTTTCAGCACTTCCTCCCTCATGTTAGGATTCAATTTGCGTTGAGGATCTCTGCAGGCTTTTGCTCCTTCCTCCAAGCGGATGTGATGCGTGCACAAATCTGGACTAATTCCTACCAAGTCAGAGAGTGTCCACCCAATAGCCTTCTTGTTTCTTCGGATTACCTTCAGCAGTCCCTCTTCTTGTTCCTCGGTCAAGCTGCTGTTGATAATCACAGGGAAAGTTTTGTTCTCCTCTAGATACGCATACTTTAGGCCTGGTGGAAGTGTTTTCAACTCTTTCTTGGGAACATCTTTTTCCTGGGGTGAGGGATTTTTCTCTGTTACTTCCGTTGTAATTCCCTTCCTCGACCCAGCAGAACCTTCCACACTCGCCACATAAGGTGTATTCCTTGACCTAGCTAGCTCCGGATTTGCACAGAATTTTAGAATTGCTTCAGCTAGCTCCTCATCTGATAACTCGCTTGTGTTCATTGCTTGACACCAACTGGCCACTTCTCTATCAATGGCATGACTCATCCCGGAGTTCTCAATCTGTTCCTGCATTAATTCCGTCTCAAGGTATTCTTGGACCAAAGGGTTAATAACATCTATAGCATGCAGATTTTCAACGTCAAGAGGTTTCTTCATTGCCTCATCAATGCTGAATGTGTATTTCTCCCCATTGTAATCAAGGCAAATTGTTCCATCAAAAACATCAATGATAGTCTTAGCGGTACGTAGGAAGGGTCTCCCTAAAAGTACTCCGCCCGACTCTGCAGACTCATTATCACTCATCTTAATCACATGGAAATCAGCAGGGTACAAGAAGTCATGTACCTTGACTATCACATTCTCAAGCACCCCTTCAGGACAGATGCATGACCTGTCCGCCAGTTGAATCACAACCCTCGTGTCTACCATGCCTACCCCCACTAATTTCTTGTATATGGAAAGTGGTAACACATTTATCGACGCACCCAAATCACACATAGCGTGCTCGATTCTCACATCACCAATAGAGATGGGCAAGGTGAACATACCTGGGTCATTGCATTTAGAAGGCATCTTCCTCTTCTGAATCACTGCGGAGACGTTCTCGCCTATCAGAATTTTCCCACTGGGCCTAGCCTTCCCAGCTATAAATTCCTTGATGAACTTGCTAAATACTGGCATCTTCAGGGCCTGTAAGAATGGCAGATTAATTTCCAACTTCCCAAAAATGTCCATGAAGTCTACCGGTTCCTCCTTCTGTTTCTTGGCTTCCCCCCGACTCGGAAAGGGTTTCAGTCGCTTCCCTGCTCCGGTAGAACTTTCAGCTGATAACTCTCCAGTTTCTTTTCCCACTGCCTCATCTTCCAACTCCGGCTCTGGATCGAGGAAGAATGGTTCAGTTGATCTAGGCAAATGTTTCTCTAAATCTCCTGTCTTAAGGTCATCCTTGACCAAGGGACTTCCTCCCTCCAAGTGTCTTGGCCTAGAAATTGTATCCTCTTTTTCCCTGTCTTCCTTGGGATCTGTCACCTCCTTTGTTCTTATCACTGGCCCATCATATCCCTTCCCGGATCTCAAGGTAATCTGACTTATATTAGCTCTGTCCGGTGGCCTTATGGAGGCGGGAATCTTCCCTTCATTTCCCCTCATATCACACAAAGAAGTAGCTATCTGGGACAATTGCTTAGCCAGCATATCCATGGCTGCTTTCTGCTCCTGTTGAGCATCTTGAAGCTTGTGCACTACGTCATTGTTCGATTGCAGGTTGTTTTGCATATGTTGCTGAGAACTGACGAGGTCGTGCACCATATCATCGATACTTTTTGGTGGTTTCGGTGGCTGACTGGGTCCTGGGCCGATACTTAGAGTCGGTCCACTTGCTTGATTCTGACGAGCGTTTCCTTGACCGCCTGAAGAGTTATTGTATTGATTTCCTTGGCCCTGGTAATTGTTCTGAAAATTCCTTTGGTGTGGGGGTACATAAGAGTTCCCTTGACTGCTCTGATTCCTGTTTCCCCAGCTCGAGTGGTCTCCTTGGTTCCGATTAATCCAGTTGCCCTGCCCCTCTTGATTCCTTCCTGACCAATTACCTTGTCTTTCGGGCTGAGGTGCAAACTGCTGACTTTGTTGCGGTGCCGGCTGATTCTGTTCATTGTCAGTCCATCTGAAATTTGGATGGTTTCTCCAGGGCGCATCTCTCTGTCTCCCTGGATTCCAGCTCCCATCGGGATTCCAACTTCCCATTGCATTGACCTGGACCTGATAATCTCCTTCCTGGGTCCCGTAATATTGTTGAATTTGATTATCTCCTGGACCAGGAGATTTCTCCTTCCCTTGTGAAGCCAGTGGAATCGCCCTTTCAATCGCGTTCAAAAGAGCCTTCTCAAGCCTATCAATCCTTGCTTCGACTTTATCATCTTCTTGTTCTCTCACAGCATGCACCGATCCTCTTCTCACTGCATTCGTAGGGTTATCGTACGCCTTCTTAGCGTCAATCAACTTCCCTAGGATCTCTCTTGCCTCACTTCCCCTTTTTTTTTGTGAAATTTCCCCCACTCGAGGAGTTCATTAAGTCCTTTGACTCGGGAGTGGCTCCTTCGTAAAACAGAGAGTAGGTCTCTGCCTCTATCATTCGGTGATTCGGGCATGCATCCAACAACCCCTTAAATCTCGACCAATACTGACTCAACGATTCATCGTAATCTTGCTTACACTCTAGTATTTCTTTCTTAAGTGCATTCGTCTTGTTGGATGTGAAGAAATAATCTAAGAATTCTAACTTGAAGTCCCTCCACGTGCGGATAGAATCCGGAGGCAACCTCAATAGCCACGTATTAGCTTCCCCCTTCAAGGTAAACGGAATCGCTCGTAGGCGATAATCCTCCTCTGTTGCATCATTCGGCCTCTTCTGAATACCACATAACTTACTGAATTCATTTAAGAACTCATACGGACACTCATTTCTACGCCCAGAGAACGTCGGCAAGATGCCGAGTACGTTTGTCTTGATCTCGATAGTCCTCTGGCGTGGATTCATCACTATAGCTTGAGCTGGTTCTCCATCTAAATGGGCAGTGAGAGAGCCGATTTCTGGATCCGGGTCTACCACCTGCGCCATGACTACTTCCTCTGATTCCCCTGTTTTTGACTCTGTTTTTGATTCGGGTGGTGATTCTGGATCTTCGCGTCCTGATGACGTCCAAGATTCGTCGCTAGTGGATTCACTCGGAAACGGACCTCCCGTGGTGAACCCTGATCTGGTGGTCACAGTAGAGACTGTATCCTTAACTTGCCAATCAAACTGGCCGTGTTTCCACCCAGATGAGTTGCTCCAGTAGGTAGATCTTGAGCCTCTGCTCATAAACTGCAAACAAAAGAGAAAGAAAACAAATCAAAACTATTTACACCACAGACTCTGAACACTAACACTAAGCACGCCATCCATCCCCGGCAACGGCGCCATTTGAAGTGTTGGGTCGTGTCTACCTCGACTCTAATGTCGAATGACTAGACTCAGGAGTAAGCGAGTGTGCACATTTGAGAATTAATGCAAAGCTCGGTCCAGACACAACGCTCCTTAAATCCACTGGATCACTGGGTCCAGGAACTCTAGAGAACTACAGTGTTTTTGTCGTTGGACACACTCGACTCCCCTTCAAAAATAAATCCCTCAACCCGAATACTATGAATTAGTATAGGGAAGTGGGGTCGATCCCACAGAGATGGATTCGCAAAGTAGTGGTAAGAGACTATGGAAACAAACGGCTGCTGCCACGCAAAGGGGTTGAGATTTAAACTACCACTAGATCTAGGCAAGAAATGTAAACGCTAGACCTAGGACACAGAAAACTTACTGGATTCAGACATCAATACCGAAAGACACAATTACTCCCTAGACTAAGCAAACAACTACCTAATCTAGCTAAACAGTAAGCAAATAACAGTGGGGACCATATCTCCAAAAATAGCAAGTGCGGTAAAAAGCTGCAGATAACCAACCCTTGCTCCAACTAACTACGACATGCACCTTCGCAACTTAACTAAACTCGCAGATGAAGAAAACAGAGCACACACCTAGATTCAAACAGAATATAAAGATTTGGACGCCGGAAACTTGCTATGAATCGGAAATACATCAGATCTACATAAACTAGGCGAAATGAAATGAAAACACGTAAGCTAGGCATAAAATTAAAACACTCCTGCTCAGAATCACTTCAGACGCTTAATCCACTCCGGATCCAAGCCATCTGAACTCAACAACCAACAAAATCAACTCCATAACTCCGATTCTCACAGATCTGCTCCGATCAACTCCAAATTCCAACAATCACAAACAACTCCACAACATCAGCAAAACAAAACCCCGATTCATCCACAAACAAACTCCATTCTTCCAGATCTCACCATTAACCTGCAATAATCCTGAAATTAACCGCGAAAACACCCAACTCCAACAATCCAACTCCAGAATTCAAGTAAACACAATCAATCAACAAAAATCATCACGATCTACGTAAGCGAAAACGAAACTTGCATAAAAGTAGAGAAATATCCAGAAACAAAAGAGGACCGAGCTTCGAACAGCGAAGCTCGGCGAATTCAGCAGAAACAAAAAAAACAGAAATAAATTGTTTCTTCGCCCCAAAGAAGGACGGTGTTACAACCGTCAAACACTATCGGAAAGCTAAATGTGAACCCCAGCACGAACCCGAGATCCTCCGCGAATTAGAACCAAGTATGTTAAAAGTGAACTGAGCAACAGGCTGTTCGTGAGGCCTCCACCGAGAAGGTCCCTCCAGCTTGCATGCTTCTTCCTTTTATAGATGCGGACATAGCCTTCTAGAGTCTTCGTAGAAATCCCTATTCTACCCTTCAACTCCGAGGCTTCCTCCGTCAAGCAATGTCTTTCATAATGTCCACTTTTTCGCCAGTTTCCTAGGACTATGCAAGCGTCCTCTTCTTTTCCTGGATCTAGCGAAAACCTTCACACACCTGGCTTAAAACATGCGTTAGACCCAGTAATTTCACGAAATAAAACCCCTAGACCGATGCATGAATTTAGCCTTATCAAAGTGATTTCATCCTATTATGACCTATAAGCATACTACTTCCAGTAGATGGAATATTATTTTTAATTTATTATTTTTTGGATAGTGGTATCACTTATGAAGCGATTTCATCCTATTGTTACCTATAAGCATACTACTTCCAGTAGATGGAATATTGTATTTAATTTATTTTTTTTTTTTTGGTCTTTTCTAATTTTGAATTAGTTCAGATTTAAATATACCAGAATGCCCAATAGAACTTAAACCATTTGTTGGTCGTAGCTTCCCTACATTGGACAACGCAATTGAGTTTTACGAGAACTATGGGCGACGTGTCGGATTTGATACAAGGAAGAACGGGTCAAAGAAGGTTGATGATATCACCATATGGTTTTACGTGGTGTGTAACAGAGAGGGTGAACAGAAGTTTAACGATCAACAACCCAAACGACGACGCAAATCCAAAAAATATGGATGTAATGCTTCTGTTGCCTTCAAATTTGATTCAGATCGTGGTTACGTAATTCAACACTTTAACGAAGAACACAACCATCCCATGGTTGCGGTACAACACCACAAGTTCATGAGGCTAAATCGTCAACTTGAACCAGTTCATCAAAAATTTATTTCAGATTGTGCTGGTGCTAATATCGGGCCATCTTTAACTTTCAAGCTGCTGACTGAATTGATGGGCGGTTATGAGTCTGTTGGGTGTACTGTGTTGGACATTTGCAACTATACACGGGATATCAGAAGATACGCTGAAGGATGTGACGCCCAAATGATAATAGATGAGTTGAAGAAGAAAAAGGAAAATTGTGATGCCTTCACGTACGAGTATGAAGTTGATTCCCGGAGTCGTTTGATTCATTTGTTTTGGTGTGATCCTATTGCCAAGATGAATTTCTTGCAATTTGGTGACATCGTTTCATTCGATACTACGTACTCAACTAACAGGTAAAAGTTTTTTTTATTAAAATTGATGCATGTATCTGTTATGCTACTACTTTGGTTTATTATGACATATTATTTGATATATCAGTATGCACGTGTAAATCTTTTAATACTATATTTATTTCCTCGAAGGTACTCAATGATTTTCTGTCACGACCGCATTTTCTAAGGATAGAAAACACGGTTGATCGCGACTAGGGGAGGGTTAAAGAAGCGGGGAAAGAAATAAAGGGAAAATAAAATCAAGCATTGGTTGCGATACATGACTAATCAAGTGCTGATACATAAAAGAAAAGATATTTGATCATGAAAACTCGAGTAATTGTTTGTAAAGAAATTTCAAAATATCAGAGTTTTGCACAAAATAGACTTGAGTCTTTTAAGATGCACAACGGAAACAAATGAACGCGGTTCCATGTATGAAGACATGAACCTCCGAGAGTCAAAATCTGACTGAAATAAATGTCTTGTCTCAATAGCACTTCCTCCACCACTTCGCTGCTCAACCTGCACATTTAGAAATATATGCAGGGCTGAGTACAAAAGTACTCAGTGAACACATTGCCGAAAATTACACATATACAATTGAAAATATTGTCAAGCCATCATCACAGTAACACTCGGGGGTGTTATTGAAAAGACCCGAGCTTACTAAAAATATCACATTGGGTTGCAACCCCTTTTTCCGTTACTTAGCCATATCTGATCACATTGTGCCGTCGAGATGGTGTTCTCGCACGGTCACCTTCTCTGCCCATCATGTCAGAGGTATTCTTGTGCCGGGAAGGTGGCCACCTTCCACGGTCACCTGCTCTGCCCAACATGTCAGAGGTAGCTTGTGTACACTAGTCTGAGCGGGGACACCACCCTCACTGGGACCCGAATTCGACTTATATCATCATTCATAATTCACTTGGCCGTAGCCAACAGATATGCATCATACACAAAACATTTATGGCAAGACAACATCTTTAAAAATCACGAACATGTGTTCGTGTTTTCGTAACAAACGATTTGTATTTTTAGTATAGGAAAGCTCACCTTGATCGTTTAGATTCCTTAACTTGAATCTTTCGTTCCGACTTTACTTGCGAAAGCACCCTTTTAAAACAAATCACAGTATAATAATACATTAATTAGACTCAATGACAAAACTACTTAAATTAGAATGCATGCACCCTCATTAAAGTCTTTTATCTCGTTTCTCGATTTTCGGGTTTTTTCGATTATTCGGCGGCCGCTAAGCCGATATTATTATAAACTATATTATTATCTTGATTATCTATATAAGTAACTTTTATGCGTTTAACTCCGAGCTACGATAGATTTTTGTTGTTGTTTGTTTTGACGTTAGGCAAGTAAATAAAACACGCAAATATATAATACACCTATATGAATATAATAAATTTAAATAAATAAATAAATAAATAATATCCCAAAATCAAAATTTTGATGTCCGATACATCCAACAAAAGTCCAACAAAATTTAATCTATACATCCTGCGTTCTAGTAAAAATCGGGAACTTCAATGCGGACAACCACAAACTTGAACCGATCATACCTACACCAAATTAAATGAACAAGTGAATAAATACTTAAATAATTACTTTAATACACAAATAAAATAAAATAAAATAAAAATGAGAGAGAGGGCAGATACATAGAATCGTTTTTTTTAAGCAGCAATTAATGCTGCATTAATGGTTACAAGAAAAACAATCATTATCCTCTGACAGAATATTTTGATAGATATCCTTCCCACTAGCCATCTTCCTTCTGCTGGAAGATACATATACATGCCCCACTTGCCATATCTCTTAAGTATATGTAAATATATACAAATCATTTATGCCACTCACCCACGCCACCATCTAATTATCTGCCCACACCAACACAACAAAGGACAGAGGAGTCGGAGGAGGGAGATTGCACACAATTGTAGACTCAACACTACAGCCCAACACTTTAATTTCCACATAAAAAAGGTAAACAACAAACATTTCCTTTCATTCATATATGTACAAGCATGCATATATGTATTTGGAAATAGAATCTGCCCCCACAAGTTTAACAACATACTGTATTTCACCATTAACTCATCCATATAGCAAGGCTTATACTCATAATTCACCAAATTCAGGAAATAGAAACCAAATAGAACCCTACTGCCTTAATAACTAGAAAGAAGGAGAAAAACTTATCTCTATGAATCTGCCGGATCCGGCAGCGAGCTCGGCACTCCGTCGCCGACGATAACAGCCCACGCTCCAAAAACACGTATGTCTGTTTTCATTCCTGTTAAAATCTGAAAAGTTGAACTAATCAAGTTTAATATAAAAATCTTTGGGGTTTAAATAAAAGAAAAGAGAGGAAATGGATGAACGAATTCCGACCACCCTACTACCTATCGAAAATCGGCGTCGGCGGTTGGGGGAGGTTCTCGGCGACGGCGGCGGAGGCGGATCCGCGACGGAGGTGGATCCGCAGCGGCGGCGGCGGTGCGGCGGATCCGGGGGAGAGGAAAGAGGTGGAGGGTCGCAACGGAGAGCTGCCGCGCGTACAGCAGCGGCGGCTGCAGTGGTGTGAGCGTGGCCGAGAGAGAGAAGAGAGAGAGAGTAGAGGGAGGAAGAAAAGAGAGGGGAGAGACGGATGGAGAGAGAGCGCCGTCGGAGGTGGCGACAGTGGACGGTGGCGCTGAGGATGGCGGCGACGGTGGCAGCAATTGAAAAGGGAGGAGTTGCTCTCATTTTAGGTTATGGTGAAATGGGGAGGAAGATGAATTGGGAGTATGTATATACATAGCTTAGTGTTTAATTATCAATTGCTTTTGGGCTGCACTTTGGTTATTTGGGCTAAGAGGATGATAGAATTAATAAAATCCGAGCCCAACTCCTTTTAGTAAGTTGGGCTGCAGTAAATATTTAAAAAAAAAAAAAAGAGGTGGCCAAGAATTAGTTGGGCTGGGAATAAAATTTACTTGGGCCAGATTAATTTAAATCCTTGGGCCGATGAATAAATTTAATGGTGAGGAATATTTAATTAAATTCCGGAATAATTTTTGAAGTATGAATAATTTATCCCAAGTCCGAAATAAATTTTTTTTTCGAGGGGAAATGGTTGCGATAATTTAATTATGCACTTTTATAATTTTGGGGATTTTATTTCGATATCAAGATGGAAAATGCGAGAAGCCAACGAAGGAGTTATAAGCGTAAGCGGCCGACCGGCGTCGCACGCGACGCCTTGGGCGGCCGCCGAATAATAAAAAATACCCGAAAATCGAGAAACGAGATAAAAGACTTTAATGAGGGTGCATGCATTCTAATTTAAGTAGTTTTGTCCTTGAGTCTAATTAATGTATTATTATACTGTGATTTTTTTAAAAAGGGTGCTTTCGCAAGTAAAGTCGGAACGAAAGATTCAAGTTAAGGAATCTAAATGATCAAGGTGAGCTTTTCTATACTAAAAATACAAATCGTTTGTTACGAAAACACGAACACATGATCATGATTTTTAAAGATGTTGTCTTGCCATAAATGTTTTGTGTATGATGCCTATCTGTTGGCTACGGCCAAGTGAATTATGAATGATGATATAAGTCGAATTCGGGTCCCAGTGAGGGTGGTGTCCCCGCTCGGACTAGTGTACACAAGCTACCTCTGACATGTTGGGCAGAGCAGGTGACCGTGGAAGGTGGCCACCTTCCCGACACAAGAATACCTCTGACATGATGGGCAGAGAAAGTGACCGTGCGAGAACACCATCTTGACGACACAATGTGATCAGATATGGCTAAGTAACGGAAAAAGGGGTTGCAACCCAATGTGATATTTTTAGTAAGCTCGGGTCTTTTCAATAACACCCCCGAGTGTTACTGTGATGATGGCTTGACAATATTTTCAATTGTATATGTGTAATTTTCGGCAATGTGTTCACTGAGTACTTTTGTACTCAGCCCTGCATATATTTCTAAATGTGCAGGTTGAGCAGCGAAGTGGTGGAGGAAGTGCTATTGAAACAAGACATTTAATTCAGTTAGATTTTGACTCTCGGAGGTTCATGTCTTCATACATGGAACCACGTTCATTTGTTTCCGTTGTGCATCTTAAAAGACTCAAGTCTATTTTGTGCAAAACTCTGATATTTTGAAATTTCTTTACAAACAATTACTCGAGTTTTCATGATCGAATATCTTTTCTTCTATGTATCAGCACTTGATTAGTCATGTATCGCAACCAATGCTTGATTTTATTTTCCCCTTATTTCTTTCCCCGCTTCTTTAACCCTCCCCTAGTCGCGATCAACCGTGTTTTCTATCCTTAGAAAATGCGGTCGTGACATTTTCGCTCCGTTTACTAGTAAGGACAACCATGGCCGTGCAGTGTCCTTTGGAGCTGGTTTGCTTTGTAGTGAGAGCGCGGATTCGTTCTCTTGGCTTTTTAAGCAGTTTGTGAAATGCAAGGGCATACATCCCAAGTTGATAATTACTGATCAAGACTTGGGCATGAAAGTAGCTGTTGAAAAAGTTCTTGTGAATACACGTCACAGATGGTGTATGTGGCACATCATGGCAAAGGTAGCTGAAAAGGTTCCTAAGTCACTTCTTGGAAATACTAATTTTAAAAAGGATTTGAATTTATGCGTTTGGTCTGAGTTGATTGAACCCACTGAGTTTGAAGACAAGTGGAAGAATGTGATGGAGACTTATGATCTTGTTGGCTCTGAATGGTTTGTTTCTATGTTCGAATCAAGAAGGTATTGGGTTCCAGCCTACTTTAGGGACTTTCCAAATAGTTCGTTGATAAAGACGACATCTGTTTCGGAGTCGCAGAATAGCTTTTTCAAGAGGTACACTCAGTCCAGGGCGAACCTTGTTGTTTTTTTAATGAATTTCAATAATGCAGTTGATGCCCAAAGAAACTACTCTGCAAAGCTGGATTATATGGATTATAATACCACTGCAAAGATGAAGACAGAATGGTCTAGTGAGAAGCATGCATCCACAATATTTACTGATGGTGCGTTCAAGGAAATTCAAGAACAGATTATGGAGGCTTATAACCACTGCAGTCTGGTATCGATATCTAATGATTCAAGTCCAGAGGTTTATAAGGTTTTAGATCTTTTCCAAACACATGGTCGGTCACATTATCTGTGGAGGATTCTATTTGTGTATGTGGTTGTAAGATGTTTTCGAGGACTGCTCTTGTATGCTACCACATCTTCCTTGTGTTGAAGAACAAAAAATTCCCATTGATTCCTGAGTATCTGATTGGAGGTCGATGGTTGAAATCTTCTCTGCTTAAAGCTGTTCATGGAGTCCAAAACTCAGATGTAGCAACGCATGTTTATGTTGATGAGAAGAAGAAGGCTCAAGCAATTTTATTGGGAGAGATGTTGGGTCTTTACCAGGCGGTGTCTGTTGATATTGATCAAATCCATGAGCTGACATCGATAGTGCATGAAGCTCGACAACAAATTTTTGCCGACGGGGTTGTAACGTCTACTGCACAGAAGAAGAAAATAATGGAGGAATTTTATGGGGCTGAGACACCCCAGGAAGTGGATGTACAACCACCTGAAGTCGTCAGCACCAAGGGATGTGGTAGTAGACTCCCTTCAAGAGTCGAGAAGGCTTTGAAGCTTAAGAACAAGCTTATGCGTCAATGCAAGAAATGTCAGGAGTGGGGTCACCACGATTCAAGGAATTGCGACAAATTTAAAGAGAAAGAAAAGATGCGGTCCAGAAGAAATTCTGATGTTTGATACAATTTTTTTAGTTTTTTAAAGTAATGTTCATTTAATTCATTTATGGTGAACACTTCGTTTGCAAAGTTACGTATGTAGAAATTAATGAAGTTCAGTCTTCAATTCGTGTGGCTTTCTCTTTGGCAATAGGTATATGTTATGGATGAAATTTTGGATTATTTTGTCTAATGTTACTGTTATATGATCATGACCTATATTTTCATCTATTATGACATATTAGAATAAATTAAATTTTTGTGGTATAAAACATAATCCATGTGTTATGACTTGAATGTAATTATATTTTGACCCTATTTTACCATATTTTTTATTATGACACATAACATTAATTAGTATGACCCAAAGATATGTCTATATTTTTTAATAATTTTTTTTTGTCGTGCTTGAATTGTAAATGCGTTTTTAGTATGGTTATGCCATGAGTAAAAATGCGGTTTTTGTTTTATGAATTTGTTAAACAACTAAAGATTTTGCGTCGAACGTACTTCTTATCAGTTTGTTCGTTTGTGTCCCAATAGTGTTAGGTAATGCTTTCTGGGGTTGTATAACTTGACACATAGTATACTAACAATTCTATGACCTACATATGCACTTTATTATGACACAATATACGGAGTACTGTTTACAGCATCAGTTTTCGTATAACACATCCAATAGGAAAGCAATCAGATGGCATTGCAATGAATTTTTTTCCTAAATTATAGATGAAACAGTTTACGGTTGTGTTTGCTATCCATGAGCCGTGTAAAACGCAATTCAAAATCAAGGGTAACACTGTCACTAAAGAAACGAACAAAATGATCCACTTATTTAAACTACCCAATAAACATTTGGAGAGATTTATAGTTTGCTATCATGTGTTCTACGTTGATCTTGGTTTTCTTGTTTTCCTTTGCATAATGTTTATATGCCGCCTCTTTATTCAGTAACGCACTGTGATTATTTCCTGCCAACATCAACACACGGTTGTATCTAGCTCTTAAATACTGTAGCACACCTTTATTTTTTTCGTTAGTCCATAATTCCATTGTCCCTCTCTCTCACCCATGTAGACTTCAAGGTGTCTAAGCAAATAAACGCCACTGAAATGTACATAAATATGCCTGTTAGTCAAGAATTTTTTTCCTGTTATGTCACTCTTATTTTGCCTTTTTTTAAAGAGCAGCGGTACAAGAATGAAACATATTAAGCATAATAACATGGATTTATGTCATGCATACCATCGGTAGCTTCTGTTGTTGGTTTGGATGCAGAATGGCCTTTTCCTTATGAAAAAAAATCACAATTACATACTAGCTTCCAAAATCGATATAGTAGTACCTCCTTAAAAAAACTAGAAGGTGTAAGCAATATACCCGTATGAGCTTTAGGGATCCGCGGTGGCTTGTTTTTAGTGTTTCTCCTATGATACACTGGGTTAACAAAATAAAAGACGTTATAGTTTTGAAGTATTTGAAAGGGGTGTAGGTCATGGGATACTACAAACATCTAACCTTTTCCGTCATTTGTTGAAGATCCAGATGCTCGAGTATTCACCATTATCGTAGTTGATTGTTGGTTTTTCTTGTTCGTTGCTTGCTGGAATCGGGATAGATTTTCTGGGCTGGAACGCTTCTTGTGGATGGCCGATTTAGGTGAAGTATCCGACGAATCTTCGCTCGAACGAGAAGTGGTTGTAGCTTATAATTGTTGTGCCGATTCAGAATTTCCAGAAGTAGTGGGTGATTTATGGATTAGGGTTTTTTGGGGTGAGGTAGATATGTTGGGGGGAGAGACGAATTGAATGGGGGGGGAACCAAACAATCAGGTTAATGGAGTGTGGAGTAATGATCCCATGATTTCCGCGAAGAAAAAACGGAACGTCAGTTTATATTTTTTTTAGTTCCCATATTACCCTTTTATGCCTCAATTCGTTATTATTATGACCTAACAAAATGGTTGACAAGACTAAATCGTGGCCGTTCAAAATCAGATCCTCCGTTCCAGATTTGGTCTGTATTTTTGTACTTAAGGGCGTATTTTGATAGATGAAGACCCTATATAGGTATATATATATATATATATATATATATATATATATATATATATATATTGTTTTATGTAAAATAAGGGTATATTTGTCCATATTGAAATTATGTTTATTGCAAAGTGACATAGGGACATTATGCCATGGAGACATTGTGTCTCTATATCACTACCCTACACTATATTGACATTGAGACTCAAAACTCTAAATGTGATAGTTAATTTTATTTTTTAATATTAAAAATATGAACAACGAAATTACACATGACAAATTATAAATCATTAAATCCCTTAATTTCTATGGTCTTAAATTAATTGTAATTAGCAACTAAGGGGTGAGTTAGCAATTGATCACACCCCTTACTAGGATAATTATTTAAATTCAAATGGTCTCCAAAACCAATTTTAGTATGAATTAATATATATTTATTTTGGATTTAATTTATTTCCTTTTCTCAAATTTTATAAATAAAGAAGAATTGAACTACAAATACGACCTCATATTCCACTTTCGCACAAAAATAATATCTAATTTTTTATTTTATACTATTATTTTTGGTATCTCAATACAAAAATAACCCTATATACCAAATATGTGATTTTTGAGTCATAGAGGATAGGAAATTTCAATTAAGTAATACCAGAACTTGCTTTGTAATTTCTTTTTATTCATTTCATCTCATTTTTCTTCTTAGTTTCTACTTCCTCTTTTTTCTTTCTTTTCTTCTTTTTTGTTTTAGTATTTTATACATACACCGAATTCACATTCATAATATAAATTAAGGACAAATACTTTAAACTAATTAAATACTTTTAATTTAAATATTTTATATCATTTTAGGACTAAAACACCTATTTAAAAATATTCAATCATTTTATATCGTTACAAATATAATTCATATTTTTAAATTATATCAGCAATACTGAGACGTGACTGAGACATGCAGACCACAAAGCTAAACCAACAATACTGCGAGAACAAATCTGCAATCATTTGAATAAACTATATCGGGAGTATGTAAACTGCAAATACTACTTGGTAACATTGTAATATTCATAGAGTAATATTGCAATTTGGTAAGATAAAAAAAACTATTACGAATAATGCAGGAACGTAACACTGCAATATTCATAGAGCAACACTGCAATATGATAACATACTACAAATAGAGAATGTCGATTTTGCCCTTCGACACGTTCCAATTTAAATAAAATGGACTGGCACATAACAGTTTGAGTATCAAACTAGCTTCAAATCTAACCGCGAATGATTTTACAATTAAAAAGAATTATCATATTAATACATCCCAACTTCTACTTATTTATATTTGGATATGATGAATAATTTTTTTCCCTACGAGATATACGTATGAAAATACCCCTCCAAACGAGAAGGCATTTATCAGCATACACACGGATTTAATTTTACACAGTTTTCTGATGAAATGAAATCCTGCTTCTAATCGGAGAGAGAGGCTTCTGATTCTCGTTTATGGCTGTCCCAGCTGCCATTGTTGTTTTGCCGTTGGGCGTTCTATTCTTCTGTTCTGGACTCGCCGTTAACCTAATCCAGGTGCCTCACAGTTTCAACTTTGTATGAATATGATTGATTGAGGGTTTGCTTGTTTGGGATTTTTTAGTTTACAACACTTTTGAGCCAAATCGAAATTGAGTTTTGTGCAGTTTTGAGCTGGTTTTATTTGTTGCAGTTTTCAGCCAGCGATAGATAAATCAACGATTGTGCAGTTTTGCTTGCTTTAATCAATTTGTTTTTGCTTTATAAATTTACCTTTAGCTCACTGTTGTCTAAGCTGAGTAAATCTTCCTTAGTGATGTGTTGCCTCTTTTAATTACTTTCACTGTCTATTTTTCCAGGCAGTGTGCTATGTGCTAATAAGGCCTATTTCGAAGAGCACTTACCGGAGGATAAACCGGCAGGTTGCAGAGCTATTATGGCTCGAGCTTGTGTGGCTGATCGATTGGTGGGCTGGTCTCAAGGTGAAAATCCTCTGTAGAAATGGCTATATAACCTACCAGTAATCCTCAATTTAGCTTATTAGCTCCAGCATATGTCGCTATCTGCAGTGGAAGTGTATATCAGTTGACATAACTTATTGATTGAGTTGTCGTGTTACTGCGTTTACTTGCTAGTTTGATGTTAATCTTCAGTACAGTTTGTAGTTGCTAGGGGCGATGGAAGACAGTCTTTTGAGCCAACAATACTCTAACAACAGATTGAGCTCTCTAGAGTCTAACTTGTTGGATATAATCTCATTGAGCATGTTATGTCGTTCTTGAGATTCTTAGATAAAAATTATGCTAGTGATAGTGATGATCCTAACCAGTTTTAATCCTTTACATGGGAAGTTTTTCTTGCCTTACAGATTCTGCCTACACTATACCACCCAAATCTCAATGTCCAAAATATTTTGTTTTAGCACGCTTTTGTTATATTCATGAATGTTCATTGAAGCTGTTTGTTTTCATTTGAACCACCTGTCTGCCTCACGTCCCTTTGCTAATTTGGTTTCAGATTGAACTTTACACTGATTCTGAAACCTTCAAGTTAATGGGTAAGCCCACTTAGTTCTTCGTAGATAATCTGGATACCTTGATATTCCTTGAGTCACTTATGTCATGTTATATTGGTTATTTCCAGGTAAAGAACATGCACTCGTCATGTGTAACCACAGGAGTGACATTGATTGGCTTGTTGGATGGGTATTGGCTCAGGTTTGCCATCTGCCTTCTAAACAATGATTATATGCATCTGCCAATTCAGTATGAGAACTATGTCTATTTTCCCCATGCGCATTGAATAATGAATATCACAATTATTTAATGCAGAAAAATGGACCCACTTATTTGAAATTGATGCATCATATCCACATATATAATGAATACATTTTGTATTATCAGCAATTAAAGTATAATCATAGATTAATTTAGCACAGGTACATTGTTGGAAGTTGGTATTTGGCTCAACTTGATTTTCAAATTGAGTGGCAACAAGGATTTCACCTAGTTGGAGATAATAATGCATACAAGAGATGCTTTAACGGATTTACCTATTCCGGTGCATGCGCCATGAATCAGATATATAGATTCTGAGACAGTCATTTTTTATTATTGGAATAACAATACCCTCAAGAAACATTCTTGTGTCATATTTAATTGCTGAACATAGAAAGTTTTAGGTAGTTTTGACATATGCTTGATCACATCTGGCTCTCTGGTGTCATCTTTATTACGGCGCTATTAGTTACCGAAATTTGGATATCTTTTGACAGCGTTCAGGTTGCCTTGGTAGCACTCTGGCTGTTATGAAGAAATCGTCAAAGCTCCTTCCTGTAAGTGCCTAATGATAACCTTCTTATGACATTAATCCCATAGCTTTCACTTGAAGTTAGTTTTCAATACTGTTTTGTGTCTTCTGATCATTATATGAGCAGTGTTGTTAGGGGTGCGGGGTGCACTGGGGGGACGGGGCGTGTGCCCCACCGCCACCACGAATCGGGGTGCATTAATAGTTCAAAATTTTCATAACACACTGCATTATTTTTTGTATTGATCCACCACTGCATTTTTTGAATATTACTGCTGTGTTTTTTTAATCGGAGTACTTTAGATACATAGGTGGATGCTCCTAATATAATGAATATAGTGGGTAATGCATTTTTCTATTTAAGTACATGTAAAAGTGCCTGCAGCGTATGGAAAAGTATCTATGAGAGACAGAGAGAGAGCGTGCATATGTACTTAGTTAGTAAATGAGACCCTCTTAGAGAGAAAGAGAAAAAAAAAGAATTATTAATTAAAAAGAGAGTGCCTATGACAGAGAAAGAGAATGTCTATGAGAGTAATTATTATAAACTACCTAAAAAGTTGTCTATATTTAAATATAAAGGAGATTGTTCGTCTTCTTCCCTTCTCATTCCAAATCACCCCATCGTCACCCCTCTCTCGCCCCAGCCGCCCCGGCGCCCCATGAATGTCGCTCGCCCCACAGTGGTTGGGGCGATTACAGCAGAGCTTCGAGCAGCCCCACACCTGGGACGCGCCCCAGGCTCACTTTTAATAACACTGTATAAGAGTCATATGACAGACTATTTTGATTAAGTTTATTCATTGTTGAAATGATTCTACATGCAAAAAGCTAAAGACTTTTCATAGTACGACTGGCAGCAAGTAAATAGGACTCTTTCTTTAAATAAATAAAACTAAAATATATGAGATGAAGGTCGTACGGGCACTATATCTGGAGTTTATTACTCAGGGCCAAAAACTACAACAAGAAGTGCTGGAATTTGCACCGATAATAAATTATGTTCTCTTTCGTAGTACTGTAATAGTCGAAAGACACATAACAAGTGTGGCCAGTCAAATATGACTAAAACCATCTTCCTGCTGTGTCCATTAAGAAGTTCTTGTTTATCTATTTTGCTCCGTGTATCCTTTCTGTTCGACCTTTTCTTTGGAGCGGGCAACAAGGCATGCTCAAATATACAATGTAATTTTTTTTCCGAGCAGGTCATAGGATGGTCTATGTGGTTCTCTGAATATCTCTTTCTTGAAAGAAGCTGGGTAAAGGATGAAAGCACCTTAAAGGTACTGTTGAGTGGTTGAATATTTGGCAATGAATTTTCAATCATTCTTATTCCATTTTACTTTTTTCATATGTGTGTATTGTTTCTTTCTCTTCTGTTTCTACCTTACTTGATTGCCTAATTGATGGTAGTTAACATTTGCTGCAGTCAGGACTTCAACGGCTAAGGGATTTTCCTCTGCCATTTTGGCTGGCACTCTTTGTTGAGGGGACTCGCTTCACGCAGGCAAAACTTTTAGCTGCTCAAGAATACGCAACCTCAACAGGGCTGCCAGTTCCAAAAAATGTATTGATTCCTCGAACTAAGGTTACAACTCAACCCTTTTTTAAGATGCATTATATTTCCATTTTGCAATGCTTAAGCCTAATTCTAATGCATTATATTTCCATTTTGCAATGCTTAAGCCTAATTCTAACCAACATGCTTATTTCACATTTTAGAACTCAGAAACTTGAATTCTTCTAATTTTATACTGATCTTCTTTTAAGTTCTTAACCAGTGTTGTCAAAATGTCGCTTGGGTCGCTTGGGTCGCCTGGGTCGAGACCATCACCGCCCCAACATGGGTGGGTTGATCGAGATACAAGGTCGCTGCTGGGTCGAGTGTGTCGGATGGGTCTCCCTAAACACATGCTATCTATGATTTTCTCAAATCTCTCACATGTTTTCTGACTCTCTCAATCACAATTCTCTACATATATGCATGCACCAAATCAAACTTTTCAAACCTACTTTCTACACTTTAGAATTCAGCATCTTCACTCCTAAACAAATAAACAATTCAAAGATCTTTTGCTGCCACCCTTCATATATTCCTTTGTTTTGATATTTTCAGACAATGGTTTTAATTATTTATTGTGTTTTATGAATTGTTTTGATATTTTGATCATTTCTATTTTCCACTTATCTCTATTCACATGAATTGCGTCTACATTTATATTATTTGATATATTATAAATATTAGAGCAATATATTTGTTTTACTATTTAATATTAAAAGGCAAAAAAATTAGCCTAGATTTGTGGGTCTCTCGACCCCATCGACTGGTCGACACCCGCTACCCGAATTTTCACCTCATCGACCCGGTGCGCCCCGCGACCCTAACAACACTGTTCTTAACTAATTATCGTTGTAGCCAAGTTATTTCCAGAGATTCTAGTTACTTATTATTTCCTGAAATGGAGGCTTCACATTTTCTAGAAGTTCTCATGGTTTGTCAAAATGCGTCTCATTAAATATCTAGGCCAGTTTGGTCATTTTTGTAAATTTAATAATGTGGCTCACTTTCTCATTTCAGCATTGCTTTTCAAGATTGATGTATCACGGATAGCTCTTGTTTCCAAGTAGGTTTGGAATATTGGGGAAACAGATAGTAGTATTTAGACGAAACCATAAACTTATGTGACCGCATCAGTTAAGATAATCCATACTTTATGGAACATTGAATTTGGTATTAGTTTCTGGCTTCTTTCTGAAATTTAGTGCCCCTTCTTTCTGTGTCTTACTTCACTTCAAGTGTTACTCCTATTTAACTAAGCAGTGGATACTTCTGGAGGCAGCGGAATCTTGAGATTTTCTGACTTCATTGCTGTTTTTGTCTTTTTTATTCAAAGTCCCATATGTTCAGCATTGTTTCATTTTGGCCATCTTTCAGGGTTTTGTAACAGCAGTAAGTCATATGCGTTCATTTGTTCCTGCTATATATGACGTGACGGTTGCTATTCCCAAAGCATCTCCACAACCAACCATGCTCAGACTTTTTAAAGGACAATCTTCGGTGGTAAGCCTGTAAATCTTATTACCAAAAACTTGTTGATTTGTGGTTGGAAATATTATGTGGTTTTGACCCGATTTATGCAACTACTGGTTCAGTGTGAAAAATGGTGTTTCTAGTAATTACAGAATACATAGCTTGCTACTACTTCGGTGGATTTTAATTGAACCCGATTTTTGTGCTTTTCAAATATTTATGTTATTACGGTATTATTAAGGTTCATGTGCACCTCAAGCGACACTTGATGAAGGATTTGCCAGAAACAGATGAAGCTGTTGCTCAATGGTGTAGAGATGCCTTTGTAGCCAAGGTGTTTCACTTCTACTAAATCGCTATTTGATATTTTCCATTTTCTTAAGTGTCTTGACCTTATCGAGAAAATTGATCAATGTCATATTCTGATCCTCTTAACAGGATAAGTTATTGGACAAGCACATAGCTGAGGGCTCCTTTGGTGAAAGATGGCAAGACACTGGGCGTCCAGTGAAGTCCCTTTTGGTAATTACTTGATAGTATCTCCTTCTATTCCACACGCTCTCTATCGAGCAGATGTAACATGTTCTCGTCTCTTGCAATGACAGGTGGTCTGTTCTTGGGCCATACTGCTCATTTTGGGAGCATGGAAAGTTTTCCAGCGGTCCTCAATCTTCTCGTCGTGGAAAGGCATCACCTTTTCAGCAATTTGTTTGGCTATCGTGACAATCCTCATGCAGGTCTTGATTCAGTTCTCGAAAGCTGAAAAGTCGACCCCTGCTAGAATCGCTCCGACAGGAGGGGGAGATGCGTCGAGTAGGCAACCAAAACAGCAGTAGGTGAAAGCGTGCGCATCTCATCGGCCTCACTATCACTATCCTTCCTGATCCAGCTGAGTTATCTCGTCCATTTTATATATGTATTTTCTAACAGTTGACATATGCATGTTCTTGAATTTCTTATTTGAATGTACAAACACAATTAACTGATCTTGTCATGATTTGGGAGAACAACTTGGCTTGAAAATTCATTGTTGTTAATTCAACTGTGATGGGATATTGGGGCAAATTTTATAGTGAAAGCAGAGAGGTTTTTTTTTTTCTTGTTTTGTCTAATTCTCTCTTGCTCTGTAAAATGTGACTGGACTTCAGATTTTGGAATGGAGGTTATTGACATAGGGGAGTTGATTCTTGATTTGTTATATAGTATTTGGGAACAAATTATGCTGATGACTGAATACGAGGTTGGATTTGTGTAACAATCGAGCAAAGGTATTTATTTGATGGATTGCTCTAAAAATGTAAGGTATATCATCGAGTTGCTTATTCAAGAAATCAAGTTCCCATTTATATATAGTACTCCTTTGATCTGATATTTATTCTCAGTGCATAAACTTTAAAATATAATCACTCCTTCCTGAAAAGTGTGAACTATTTTATTATTAGCCCGTTCTTGAAAAGTATAAACTTTGTAATTTTTATAATAGTTAAACAACACATTAACGTACGCATCATTTTAATTGCAAATTGTACCATTATATTATACTCTCTGTCCACGAAAAATAGAGCACATTTGTTATTTTGATTGTCCATGAAAAATAGTGCACATTTAAAAAAGAAAAGTTTTCAACAATTTCTCTTTTACTCATAATATGGTCCCTACATTCCACTAACCCTACTTCTCTCTTACTTTTTTCCCTTCTCTTTTACTAATAATATGGACACCACATTTCACTAACACTACTTCTCTCTTACTTTTTTCCCTTCTTTCTTACTAATAATATGAATCACACTAACATTACTTCTCTTTTACTTTTTTCCATTCTCTCTTACTTTACCAAAAATCCGTGTCATTCACAATATATCCTATTTTTCGTGGACGAATAGAGTACTACTAATGATGTGGAGTTCATTTTCTACTAATACTACTTAAACTATCCATTAGGCATGGCTTTGCTCCCTCTAGTGCAGGGGGGAAGCTAGGAATTTGTAACAAGTGGGGCAAATTTACATATAAAGGAATTTTAAGAATTTAAGGAGGGGCATTTAGTGAGAAATTAGAAGAAATAAATTATAAAATATCATGAATTATTAAATAAATTATTAAATAATACACATAAATCCGCCCCTGCTCTAGTGGTGCACGGTGCACCGAGCCTCTTTTCCCAATAACACATGTTGAAAATGGCAACCAGACCCCAATTTATGAGCCCGCTGTCACTAGAGTCTCACAAATAGGCCATGTACCAACCAAATTGAATGGTGATGATGTATTTCAGTATATTAACATTTAACATGATAATTTTAAAGTTTGTCTCAGAAATATATATAAATGAAAATTAGCGTAATAATTAATCGGTACATATGTTATTATTGATATGTATTTATTTAATTTCGTCATCCATTTATTGTTCACCTTCTTTTCAACACAAGTTTTAACATATATAAAGAAAAGTGGATTGAAAAAACTAGCAGAAAACAAATTTCATTTATATTTAATTTTATAATAAAATATGAGTTTGATGATAAATAAGAGATAGACGAAAATGACAAAAATGAATAATAAACAGAGGACGAGGGAAGTATAATTTTTTCTTATATCCTTGAAAATAAAATAAACATTTAAGATGTTTCTTGTCATGATTGAATATAATAATAAAAATAAAATGTGAATCTTATTTTATTATATTCTGTTTATTTGTTTGATTTGATGGAATGAAGGAGAGAATAAAATGAAAATTTTAAAAAAAAGGCAAAAAAAGTAATTTCGACGAGGATCACCTAAAACATCATATCTAAATTTAAAAAGACAAATAGATGCTTTTAATAAAACCAAAAAATTAAAATTTGAACTTTGCACTGTAATAGATCTCATACGCTCGTTTTGTTTCCCTTCCCAATATTTCGCAATACTTCCGGTTTACTTCTTTTCTTAGGTCTCGACGAGTATAAAATACTACTACTGCGAAGAATAATTTCTTAGGGCATCCATAGTGTGCGGACGATAGGCCGCTCGATGCCTCGGGCACGCCATCGTCTGTCACTGTGGGTACACGAACGATGGATGATGCGTCGTCCTCACCCTAAGCTTAGTCCGCGGACGAAGCGCAGACGATAGGGCATCGTCCGCGTCATCGGCCGCCCACTGTGGGCGACGCGGACGATGCAACGCGTTTTTTATTTTTTTTTATTTTTAAATTCGAAAATTGTGTTTATATAAAATAAAATTGTATACCCCTACCCCACATTTCATTTGTAACCTTTCGATTCAGTTTTCCACTCTCAACTTACGCTATAAAATGAATTCCGGTGAATACTCAAGTCCCAATAGCCCGATGTTTGGAGACGGTACACGTTGGCCGGGTACACAACCTGACGAATATCAGTCGTTCGACCCCAACACGTAGTACGATCCCGATTTCAGTACGAATTCGTACGGTCTCACTGACATGGAGCCGTTTCCAACTCGCCCTGCCGCCCCTTCCCGTCGCGCTGCCGCCCCCTCCGCCGCTGCCCCCCCCAGAAAGAAGTGGACCAAGTACAGGGCGTACAAGTTGCCACCTCCGGCAACGAATGAAGAGTACGCCCCCGGATGTACGAACTACCAACCGGATGAAACCCTCGTCTTGGCGAGGTGTTGGATGAATATATCGGAGGATCCGATATTCGCTAACAACCAAAAGCAGCTCGCGTACTGGGAGCGCATCGCCGAGCGCTACAATGAGGCGAAGCCGCCGACCGCGTATAAGCGCCATAGGGAGCAGCTCCGCAAGCACTGGGATCAGGTGAAGAAGCAAGTCAACCTGTTCGCGGCAGAGTACGAGAAGTGCTCGAGGGAGCATGGAAGCGGCGAGAGCTTGAGCAATGTGCGCGATAGAGCGTTGTTGTCGTACCAGTCCCTGTACGGCGACTTCAAGCATTTCAGCATCTGGGAGCTCTTGAGGGACACGCAGAAGTTCCAAGGCGTGATTCTGCACACCGGTGTGACGAAGAGGACGAAGACCACCGACGCTGGTGGTTACACGAGCAGCGAAAGCGGAACTCGTCCGGCGGACCTCAACCGGACGTATACGGAGGAAGAGAGTTCCGCCACACCGATGTCCTCCCGGCGTCCCATAGGTGTCAAGGCTGCGAAGAACAAGGGGAAGGCGAAGACGACATCCTCCTCGCAAGCCGCCTCCCCATCGCCGATCCCGACCCCGACCCCTACCCCGACCCCGACGGCACTTGCCTACTCGGAGTTGGCAACGGCCCTCGATGGCGCAGACGTTGTTGGACACGCACAACGCCCTCATGAAGTGTACGGATCCGGTTAGATCCGAATACCTCCAGGGGTTGATCGATGAGCTGCGATGGAAGTTGGGAATTTTGTAGAGTATAACATTTTTTCTATTTCTAACCCGTGTAACTTTTTTTTAATCAATGTAGTATTTGCCGTTTTTCATTTAATCATGGTGTTTTTTAATTAGTTTGCATTTATATATTTGAAAACATTTAAGAGCACCCAGAATGGGGCGCCCGATGGCGTCCATCGTCCTTGGGCGCGGACGATGGCACCATTGTGGGTGCCGGCCATATGGATCGCCCAATGCTCACGCCCGATACATCATCCGCGGCATATGGCGCGGACGATGGCCTATCGTCCGCCCCACTGTGGGATCGGCGGACGATGGTCGAGGACGATGACACGTGTTTTTTATTTTTCTATTTAAACCTCGTTTCTCATTCACTTTTCATACGAACATATTGCCTCTCTCATTTCGCTCATCTCTCACGAATCTACAAATCTCGCATACCAAAATGAACTACAGCGATGACACCAATAGTTCTAGTTCCTCGGAGTCAAGTACTTCGACATCTGAAGCCTTAGATGCAGCCGTTGAAGAGGCCATGGCGGAATGCTTTGAGGAAATGCAGCGCGAGGAGGCGGAGGCGGTGGCGGCAGCGGCGGTGGCGGCCGAGCAGGTCCATAGGCCTATTCGACGTCGGACGTATGTCCCACGCGACCACGCGGCAGCTCACCAACGTCTGGTTGAAGACTATTTTGCCGATCGACCACGGTGGGGACCGACTATTTTCCGCCGCTGGTTTAGAATGTCGCGTTACCTTTTTCTCAGCATTGTTCGGGCGTTGTCGTCACGTGATGAATACTTCACGTATCGGG
Organism: Salvia splendens; assembly: GCF_004379255.2. Taxonomy (NCBI): domain Eukaryota; kingdom Viridiplantae; phylum Streptophyta; class Magnoliopsida; order Lamiales; family Lamiaceae; genus Salvia; species Salvia splendens. Next base: position 17,829,064 of record NC_056047.1, on the reverse strand, counting down.
AAGACGGCATCGGCAAACCCGGCCTTACACCATTGCAAAAGTGCACGGCTGCAATCCGTCAGTTGGCCTACGGCACTACGGCGGACATATTCGACGAATACCTCCACGTCGGTGAAACAACAGGCCGCGAGTGCCTGAAAAGCTTTTGTAGGGGGGTTGTGGAGGCCTACGGCGACACATATTTGCGCAAGCCGACTGCCACTGATTGTTAGGACCTGATGAAGATGCACGAGACGGTGCACGGCTTTCCTGGGATGCTAGGGAGCATCGACTGTATGCACTGGCAGTGGAAGAATTATCCGATGGCGTGGAGAGGCCAATTCACTAGTGGTTACAAGGGCAGCCACCCGACGATGATCCTCGAAGCCGTCGTTGACTATCGGCTCTGGATCTGGCATGCTTACTTCGGCGTAGCCTGGTCGAACAACGACATTAACGTCCTCAACTCATCCACCCTCTTCACCGAGTAATGTAACGGCAACGGCCCGGTCATCGAGTTCACTGCCAACAGGCGCCAATACCACATGGGGTACTACTTGGCCGATGGCATCTACCCACGGTGGCCTGTTTTTGTGAAGACGATCAACTGCCCAATTGGTGAGAAGAGGGTTTTATTTGCGCACAAGCAGGAGTCGGCGAGGAAGGATGTCGAGCGGACATTTGGTGTGCTCCAAGCGCGGTGGGCAATTGTGAAAGGGCCAGCTCGTTTCTGGTTCAAGGAAGTCATCTCGGACGTCATGTATGCGTGCATTATCATGCACAACATGATGGTCGAGCATGAAGGTGGGAGCATCACCGAGTGGAACGATGATGACGGTGCATCTAGCTCGTCCAGCACGGCGACCGAGTCCCCCGCTAGAGGATTGCCCCCGGGCTTCGATGAGGTTCTAGCTAGACAAGCCTCAATGCGCAACCAACAAGATCATGGTCAGCTCATGAACGACATGGTTGAAGAAGTGTGGGCACGTAAACATCGTCGCTGAGTTTGCGTATTTTTTTTAATTCGTATTGTAATGTATTAATTTTTATAAATGAAATGAAGTTTGTTCCTAATTTTTGTAGTTATTTAAATATTCAAATAAAAAACTGATGATGTGGCGCGCCATGGGGCGCCCCACTGCAGGTGGGGGTTAGGAGGATAAAACTGATGACGTGGCGCCATAGGGCGCCCCACTGCTAATGGTCTAAATTAATTAACAAAACAATAGCAAAACCTATAGGGCGCGCCTTAGGGCGCCCCACTGCAGGTGGAAGGGTAGGAGGATAAAATGCTGATGTGGCGGTACATAGGGCGGGCCACTGCTGATGCCCTTACCACCCGTCTCATGTTACGCTCACTTTTTTTTACTCGTTTCAAACTATTTATAACTTTTATTTTAAATAAGAATTAAAATATTTAATTAAGAAATTAGAATTGATTAAACATTGCATTATTAAGTGTTCCAATTCTTTTACTATACATAAAATACTAATTTATTTATCCTAATTATTCAATTGTTAATTTACTATAAAAAAGTGCAAGTAGGAAAAGAAGGAATTAATTTACAAGTCGGCCTTCTCTGGAAAGACCAATATAAGTGCACGGGTAGATCTGGGCTTCTCACTCATCGTTACCGCTCCCCAACTGTTTAACTTAGGGTACGTGACAGTCTCGAATTCATAGGGTTTTAGCTGCATTTTTTGTTGGAATAAATTTTAGTATTTTTTTATAGATATTTCTAGAAACGTAGAAGAGAAATGAGTCGGAGCTTAGGGATTCCGGTGAAGCTGCTGCACGAGGCGTCTGGGCATGTGGTGACGGTGGAGCTCAAGAGCGGCGAGCTCTACCGCGGAAGTATGATCGAGTGCGAGGACAACTGGAATTGCCAACTTGAAAACATCACCTACACTGCCAAGGTCTCTAATCCTCTTTCCAATTTCCCCTAATTATGTCAATTTTTGTTCATGTAATTCTCTCTATTTGATGTAATTCTGTGTATTTGATAGCTGTGCTTGCGAGGTGCTTGTTAAATTCAAGTTAGATTATAAACCCTAGGAGTGAACTGGTAGTGGCAATTTTGTAATTAGGTTAGACCTTTTTTTTCCTTCAGAAAAAGTTGAACTGGTAGTGGCAATTTTGTAATTAGGTTAGACCTTTTTTTTCCTTCAGAAAAAGTTGAAGTTGCTTATTTATATTTCGATTTATGTGATTGTTAGAGTAAGGAGTGGTTGAATGATTCTAATTTCTACATGAAGATGTATTTCATAATCCTTTCAATGTATCTTGAGAAATGGATCATGCTGAATATATTTTAAGTGATTGATGTTAGGATATCAAAATACCCAAATACTAGTGTGATTATAGATGCCATCAAATTTCGGCCTGGTTACAAATAATCGAGCAGTTTTCATAACCTTAGATATCTTTAAAAATGCACTACAAAATCTAGCGCATTCATCACCTCCAGGGATGTTTTTGTGATTATCTCCTTAGATGGTGTTTGGTTTCCTAGATAAATTAGTACTAAGATACAATCTAGGATAGAGTTGTGAGATTATTATAGTCATAGGGGGTTAGCTATGACTAATTATCCCATGATTATCCATCTAGGATTGAGTTGTGACATTGAATCTCATGAACCAAACTCACTACATATTTAATCCCGGTATACAATCTTGCAAACCGAACACCCCCTTAGTGTGTAGATGCTTTCATATTTGCTATTGCAGTGACTAAATTCATTTCACTTATCTGAATTTGCTGTTGTTCAACCTATTGTAGGATGGAAAGGTCTCGCAACTCGAGCATGTTTTCATTAGAGGCAGCAAAGTCAGGTGTGGATCCATTTTCTATTGTGGATCCTGAATGTATTTGTACCAAATAAGTTTAAAGGTGACCAATTGTGGATTGTTACAGGTTCATGGTCATCCCAGATATGCTTAAGAACGCTCCCATGTTCAAGCGTTTGGAATCTAGAATCAAGGTACTCTTATCTCTTGCACCTCTATATTTTTTCTTCGCGTTGGCTTTTGTATTCTTGATGTTGCTGATCCTCTGTTGCTTTCTAACTATAAAGGGCAAGGGTTCGTCACTTGGAGTAGGACGTGGGCGTGCTGTTGCAATGCGAGCTAGGGTATGCACTTTCTTTATGCTTGGAAATGGAATGTTGTTTTGATACTGTTTAATTTACCTTTTTCCAATGATGAGGGTGTCATGGTCGTCCACTGCTGACTACTTATAAACTGAAGTTGTCGTTGTAAATGGTGTCGGATTTGGCTCCACCTGATTCTTGACATTTCCATTGGCAGGCTCAGGCTGCTGGTCGAGGAGCACCTCCAGGTAGAGGTTCTGCACCACCAGTGCGGAGGTGATTGTAGTCAGGCAATTGGTGTTGAATGCTGCTGTAAAGTGGGCGTATCCATTGATCGCATTCTTAACCTATACTTGGTCTTTGATTTCTAATTTCCCTTTGTTTGAATGTGAGAACTTGCTATGGCTGAGATAGATGAGAATCGACTAGTTTTTGGATAGACTGGTTGTGGTTTTGTAGTAATGTTTTGGATTGCTGGAATGTGCAGTTTATGACTCTTTGTGGTGAAAGTTATCAAGTTCTCAAGAAGGCTTGTATTATGTATGAAAATTTGATCCACTTTTTAAATATGAATGAAATAGTTATACATGTATATATGAAAAATGATAATTTTTAATGCATTATAAATGCTACATAGATTGGAACGGAGTATATAATTACTTGATATTCTTTTTCGAAAAGTCTTGGACCTTCTAATTTAATTTATCTATCAGAATATATAAATAGGGAAGTGATCAATTGCAAAGAAAACCCTAATTCCAAAGGAAGCTACAGTATCAACTAATAATTTGATTCACAGTATAATTAAATCAATGCGCAATAGCAATTCGTAGCTATATAGCTGCACCTCCGACTAGCAAATACTATACAAAATAAAGATATAAATGTATATAGTTGTGAAGAGAAATCATAAACCGAAAGCTTATAAATGTATAATGTTATACTAACTTACAGGCAAATGCAAGTGGATAGGAAATAGAGCATAAGATATAATAAAGCTTAATTTATAGTAGTAAAATAAAACCTGCGACTTTTATGCTACACTTTTGTCTTAAATCACCTACGTAGCTGCTACAAGATTCAATTCATTAGTTCTATTACTCTAAAATAAAGAAAAACACAAACCTCACATACCAACATGATGGGATCTTATCCTGTTTTCCTTAGCTCAGCTTCGCCATGTGCGAAATGGCACCTATCTCCGAAGGTGCACGACCCTTTCCCGAAGTTCTCGCAGAGCTTCGTCTTGAAGTTTCCGCCCCTGCCAGTGGAGGCCGCCGGTGCGTCTCTCCCCGCCTCGCCTGCCCCGCCTCCACAACCAATGCTGACGATAAGCTCCCTCACCATCGCACTTGCTTGCTGGATTTGCTCGAAGGTTCCCTCGAGCTCGATGTTTTTGAGATTGGGATTCGCTTCGTGGTCTCTAATAGATAGTTTGGTCCCCGTTTGCCTGCATATATGCTTCGAGTTCACTCCTCCTTTCCCGATTACAGCACCAGCTAGAGAAGCATCTACGCTAATTTTGGTTGTGGCCGTTAAACCAAAATTAGCTGTGGGTCCAGGAGCGTGCAGCTCCGGCCGGGCACTGAACCTGCCGGGCATAGGTCCAGCGGCAAGGTGAGGATTGTCGTGGGAGTGGGATGGCATAATTGGTTTACCGAGCTCCCATTCCCCATGGGCAAAGTTGCATTTATCGCCGAATTTGCAACCCTCTGCAGTCTTGTATTTGTTGCATATTTTGGTTTTAACAGCAGCCGAAGAGCCATAACCGTTCTGGTGGGCAGGCAGTGGGGGGCCGCCTACTGGTCGTGGGGTGGGAGCAGGAGCCAGGTTCATCATCTGGGCAACAGCATTGTAGCCACCAGGAACATGGTGGAGAAAGTGGCAGTTCTCACCAAAGGGACAACCGGCAACGCTACAAACAAAAGAAATACAGAGATTAGACCTTAATTAGCATTTATCTAAGTCACTAGATAGAAGAACTCCCATCAACTGTACCACTTGTGCTTATCAAGCAGATTACCAAATCGAATGCCAAAATTAATCTCTTATGATGAAATTGCAGAATAACACATAATACAGATAGAATCACTGGAAAGGGACTTGAAAGGCAAAATTAGCTAGCTATAAGCATTTCATAAAAAAATGTCTTGAAAGCCCTGCTTGAGTTTTATTTCTTTGCAAGTTCTTCTCTTCCTTATTTCCCTTTGAATAAACTTGATCAAATACAGTATATAAATCACAATCAACTTACAGGATTGTAGGTCACTAGAGACTACATAAATTTTCCATATAATGCATTGGAAAATTTTCTTTTCGATGCATTAAGAGACAAAGGGAGAGATAGTAGGAGCATCATGATAGTATATTAGTATATGTAGGTTTAAAGCAAAACACATGATCAAAAGAAATCAACAATCAAGCAAGTTAAGTTCCCCAGAATTTCAGTACACAAATACCACAAAACTCTAGATTCTAATTTCTACAGATCAAATGTTTCCATTTATTCTTGCCACACAATTACACAAACAAGAAATCCTAAAGCCAAAGAGTATAGCTTCCAACTAAACATTTCAATCAATAAAACAACAACACCGCCTCAAACATAAATCAGGTTGAATTAGACTCTCCGACAGAAACCAAATAAGTGAAGATTAAAATGCCGACAACATACTAAAATAAATAGTAACTCAACTAAGCCGATGAATCAAGGCACTTCCCCAATTTCTAATTTGCTAGATGTGTCGAATTTAGATATGCAGAAATCAAATTGAGTGATGCATAAACTAGCAACAAAATATGAGAAAAAGCAACATTCCATCAAAGAGTTAATGGATGCAAAAACGCTGTTAAGGGAGTAGTTATCTCAAGCGTCCATCCACATCAAATCTGGATAATGATATCATTACTATGAAATGGTAAAATCTGTATCAAGAAAGAAATTGATTATTCAACATCTTCATTACTACGAAGATTTCCAGTATAACATGAAATGCCCTCGTCATCAACTACAACCATTTTTCACAGCATTACAGCCTGCTGTTGGATATTAGAATTTCAAATATTCATTTAGTGAGTTGAGATTTGAACCTGAAAAATTTCGTGCATGGCTTCAATTTGCTTCCTATACCACTTGATAAGGAGTCCATTTCTGTTGCAAGACATTAATTACTTTTTCTCAGTTTCCTAACATTATTCATTTGATGTTTTGGTATGTCACTTGAGCAGTATCTAAAACTGCATACTACATGAGATAATAAATACAATCCATAATATCAATTTACTTTAAAATCTTCCACATTAAATGTGTACAAATTTTAAATAATTTAACCGGTAGATCTCATTGATTTCTCAACTGAATAATCATTCACATTAAACAGATCGAGAAATTCTTTCTTCACATATTTCCTCCACAACCACGCGGGAAATCACGAATTTCCAGATCTTCTGAGCAATTAACATACTACAAATCTTAAAAATCCAGGTAGGAAAAGAGAAATAGACATTTATTCGAGATTCAAGCGCTAATACCTGGCTTAGATTTCTTAAAACCGCCGTTAGCAAATTCAGCTCTGCCTCTTTTGCGATTATCCATAGCTCAGAGATCAAAATCACACCGAATGAACCACAAAAACAACTGAAACAAGATGCTCCAGAAACCAATAATCCAGTTAATTCGCGAAAATGTGAAGTTCTGAGAGGTGAATTGCGATATAGAGTAGATAAAGAGAAGAAAGAACACAATAATTGATTTGTCGAGCTCCACTGAAACAGTGAAGCTAGGGTTTTTATTGAAGCTAGAGAGAGGGATGGAGGGAATCACAGAGCGTCACTTCATTTTATGTGATGAGCAAAAATCGATGACTGTTGCGATGTCACGTGCTCTCCGATTCACCTTTAGAAGTTGCGTGCGTGCATACGGAAGTTTTTAATGGGCTTTTTTCGGAATGGGCTCATTGTTGTCACAGATTGCCCGGCCCAGATCCTCAATAAGGTAAGGCTTCAAATTTTGATAATTTGGAATTTTATGTTGTCGAACCCTTTTTTTAGTAAGTTACAAGTGAGGCCTCTCTTAGACAGGACCATCGCCACGTCACATTTAATTTAGAGTAAAGTACTATTTTGATCCTAAACATATAGCCGAAATACGATTTTGGTCCAAAATATCCACTTTTTAAAAATCGAGTCCTAAACAAATGAAAACGTCGCCGAATCGGTCCTTTTTTAACGGTTCCGTAAAAAACTTACGGTCAACCGTATATTAGTGAAATTTTGACTTAATTAACATACTAAAATATAATTAATTAAAATAAAATTTAAAAAAATTAAAACATACGACTTCCACCCTCTCTTCTTCTCATCCATCTCTCTCATGTCCTTCCTTCTTCCCCAAATCGTACTCTCTGTCGCCGGCATCTCACCGGCAGCCGGAGTCCTGTGGCTTCAATTTATTATGACTATTGAATGACGAGCCTATCAGCAGGCCAAGACAAATTAGAAGCAGCATCAATTGAAGTCTTGTAAACCTGCGTTTTCCGGTATGAAGCTCTTTCCATATACTTCACCCTTTTTTTGTTTCTCAATTCTCACATATTATTAGAGCTAGTTAGTTAGTTAGTTAGATGTAAGCCTATATAAGGCATAGCTTGGTGTAGTATGAAAACAACAATTCACAATGTAGTCAATAAAGATTTTTTATTCTCTCCATCTCTTCTTCTTCTTCCCATGCAACAAAAACCGGTAGTTTTCCTCTGTAAATATATAAATATGTTCTTCATCTCCTTCCATGGAGTTCTATCATTCTTCATCCATCTCTTCACATTTCACCTCTGATTTTCACCATGATCGGTTTGATAAAACTTGACATGGTATCAGAGTAAACATCTTCCGCTGCGTGCTTCATCTCCGCCGCATCCGACTTCGACTGAGTTCTTCAAAAAAAAAATTTTGGATCCGCAATTTCTTCTCACCGATTGAATTCGGTTCTTATCTTCTCAAATCACCGATTGAATTCAGTTGTTTTTTCTCTATCGCCGATTGAATTCGGCTTTCTCATAGTTTTTCTCAAGTGAATCTCTGTATTCACGATCTATTTCAGTTTTTCTCAAGTGAATCTCTGTGTTCACGATTTGTTTCGGAAGTGAATCTCCGTGTTCACGATCTGTTTCATTTTTTTTCTCTTCTCAAGTGAATCTCCGTGTTCACGGTCAGTTTCATTTTTTTTTCTCTTCTCAAGTGAATCTCCGTGTTCACGATATATTTCTTCTCATTTTGAATCGGTTCGATCTTTCTCTCTTTGGCGTTTGATTTCAGCCGATCTATTTTTTTTTCTTCTTCGATTGTATCGGATATTTCCAAGGTTTGATTCGGTTCTGTGGAGATTAGGATGTGGTGTTGTTCAAGTCAAGTAGAGTGAAGTTCACGTCCAGTAAAGTGAAGTTGCAATAGAGTGAAGTTGCCAATGCAGTAGAGAGAAGTTGCTAATGTTGTAGAGTGAAAATTGGTGGTGTGAGCCTCCTGTGTTGGAAAGGGCAGCACTATTGCGTGTGGTTGAGATGTTGAACATGGCTTGATCAAGCCGGCCGATGATGGCTTGATCAAGGGCTTGATCAAGCAGGTCGATGATGGCTTGATCAGGGGATGGAAAGTTGATAAGCTCAAGTTGTTGCCAATCTTATTGTGATCTTTATGCTATGGATGTTGTTCTAGGAAGCAATGCTCGATATCAATAATATGCTCAAGATGGAATGTAATTAGGATTTAGTTAGAATAAGATTGAGATGGTTGTAGTTCTTCTTCTTTTGTTGTTTGTTGTCAAGATGGTAGCAATTGTCTTGCTTCCATCTTGAGGGGAGCTATTAGAGTTAGTTAGTTAGTTAGTTAGTTAGTTAGTTAGATGTAAGCCTATATAAGGCATAGCTTGGTGTAGTATGAAAACAACAATTCACAATGTAGTCAATAAAGATTTTCGATTCTCTCCATCTCTTCTTCTTCTTCCCATGCAACAGAAACCGGCAGTTTTCCTCTGTAAATATGTAAATATATTCTTCATCTCCTTCCATGGAGTTCTATCATTTCTTCATCCATCTCTGCACATTTGACCTCTGATTTTCACCATGATCGGTTTGAAAAAACTTGACACATATCTGCTCCGTTTTTCAAGAGTATCACTCTTACTTCTCTTTCTGTAGTTGCAGTAGTCAATTTTATTATCCCATTTTTTATACGGATCAATTTTTTAAAATCGATTCAAGACTTATTAGTGACTATTTTATTTACTATTCCCAGCCTTGAGGACCTCCTTCGCGAGCTCCGGCGAGGTGATGACGACGCTGAACTTGTTGCCGAGCTTGAGGGAGTAGATGGGCCCATGCGATTGGGCGTTTCCGAGCTTGAGGGAGTAGATGGGGCCGTGCGAATGGGCGAGGCCGGCGAAGTAGGTGTGGAGCTCGGGTCGAGGGAGAGGAGGTTGCAGATGAGGGGAAGAGAGAAAGAGGGAGAGGGAGAGGGAGAGAGAGAGAGATCGATTTGGGGAAGAAGGAAGGAGAGGGGAGAGATGGAAGGGAAGAAGAGAAAAAAGATTGAGAAATTAAGATAAATTTTACTTTATTTTTAAGTATTAGCTACAGTAATCAAATCATCTAATACGGTCAAAATTTACTAATTTACGGTTGACCGTCAGTTTTTGACGGAACCGTTAAAAAAGGACCGATTCGGCGACATTTTCATTTATTTAGGACTTGATTTTCAAAAAGTCAATGTTTTGGACCAAAATCGTATTTCGACCATATGTTTAGAACCAAAATAGTGTACTTTACTCTTTAATTTACACCATTCATAATTTTACTTTTGAATTGAAAAATGAGAAAATATATAATACGAAGCAATTTGGAACTTTTTATACTAACATAATATAATGATAATTAATACTTTTTGTTAACTATACATGTAAAGAGTTGACAATGTTTAAAGATAGAGGAGGGCATACTTCATTAAACTGGAATGCGAATGAATTTTTTGTATCAATATTAAAAAATGGTGAAATATATTCAATATTAAAAAAATGGTAAAATATCTTGTATGAACAATGTGATTGCTTTGCTCCACTCCCTCGTTGAACTGGACCTAGCTGCACTAAGGCCTCATTTGATTGTTTTGAAAGATTTTAACATACATTCGTGTAAAGATCATTTTTCACGCAAATTGGGATTGAAATTTAGTCATTGTTTAGGGTCCAGTCATTATTTCCATGTTTGGTTGGAATTTTAAGCCCAACAAAAGTGGGCTATGTGGTGATTTGTCCATTACAGGGTTCGTGTGTTAGTTTGCAGAAGATTGTATTTATACCCGTGACTTCAATTTGGTTTGCTACTAAATGTAAATTTTATATATGGTATAAACTCTAAACTTCAAAATAAAGTGTAACTTTTAAGATTTTAATGTCTAACACAATATCAACAGTTGACTCTGTGTTGACATTTTGTATTGTTATTATTTTGCCATCTATTGACATTTTCTAACAGTCAAATCATTGTTTGAAGTTTGTACAGTATTTAGAGTTTGCATTTGATTACATCTCATAGTCCACCAGCGCAATCCAAACCAAAAACACTGATGATGTTTTAGATGAAGAATCTACAATCACTGCCTCATTTTTCTATTATGTACACACAAACATGAGTGATAAATCCTGCGACCATCACTCGTCATGTTTGTGAGTGTAGTACGATGATATAGTAGGAAAGTAGTAGGAGGCGGAAGCTATACCACAGTGATGTGGAAAAGTGTATTCAAGAATGTACTGTTAGCTACTTAGCTAACAAGAGAATGGGATGGCTAAGAGCATCCACAATGGCACCCGTTCCGGCGGACGTCCGCCATTGTGCAAAGGTGACGCTGATACGGACGTCCGCGGCGTTCCCGGGACGTCCTTGGCGACGTCCTTGCAGACGTCCGCCATTGCGTTGACCCACGGACGTCCCGATTATTTTTTTATTATTTTTTTCAAAAATTCTATAAATACGGCTCGTTGAATTTCATTTCTTTCTCCTCACTTGTATTAACAAGTATCTTTCTCTCTCTAAATACTTTTCTTTCGAAGATAAATGGAGCACCACGATAGTGATTCCCCCGCCACGAGCGAGCCACAGGGACCGATCTTTCCCGTTGGCGGAAGTACCTCAATGTCCGCCGCGATGTCCGGAATGGCGGGGATGATGCCCCAACCCCAAATGACGGCGGGGATGATGCCCGGATACTACAACATGTACCCGCCTTAGTATGGGATGATGCCCCAAATGCCCGGGGCGAGTGCCGGAATGACCCCAATGTCGGGGATGATGCACGGAATACCGGGGATGATGCCGCCCCAGATGCCCGGGATGATGATGCCGGGGATGATGCAGGGCTCGCCTGTCGCTGCGGGGGAGTATGCAGGGGTTCCCCAATCACCAGTGGACAATGTCTATCGCCCCTATATGGATTTACTGTCGACGGCAACCCCCCGAGTACTCTTCTCGAGACTCAGTTCACTGGCATCGAGACTTTCTCGATGGAGGAGTTGGGGCTATCTCCGATCCGGGATTCTTCCACAGACGCACCAACGGCAACAGGGAGGGGGAGGACAGGGAGAGGGAGGGGCATGGGACGAGGCACTACCTTGCCTGCGGCGGGGTACAATGGTGAGGCGGGGGCCGCTGAGGTGGGGGGAGGGAGTCCAGCGGGAAAAAAGAGGACCATCTGGAGCACAGAGGAGTGCATCGCGCTTGCGAAGGCGTGGATCACTATAGTGGATGATCCATATATCGGGGCTAACCAGCATATCGACAGGATGTGGTGGCGCAATTAGCCAAATCTACCTCCAATTCAAACCTCAAGGGGGAAGCCTCACAACGGAGAGCAATGCCGAAACAGTGGGAGCGGCTGAAAGAGATAGCTCAGCCGATTCGCTTGCATTTACACAAACAACCTCCACTCGGCAACCAGCGGCATGTCTGCCGAGGATGTGAAGCTTCTGTCTCACCCATCAGTTCAAAGACGCTGCGGCGGGCTTCGGGGAATTCAAATATTGAGATGTGTATCTTGTGGTGCAAACTTCGGCCAAGTTTACTGCCGGTGTTGAATCTGGCTTGCCGAAGCAGACGAAGATCAGTGCCTCCGGGGATTACAGTAGCAGTGCTGGTTCCCACGAACTCCCCCCCCCCCACCGAGGCAGAGTTCCCGACACCTTCATCGTCGGCCCGCCGCCGTCGCCCGGTGGGGCAAAAGTCTGCGGCGCGGATGGCGAGTGGAAGCGCCAGCGGGTCCGCCGAGGCCCAATCGGCAGCTCCTACCCAAAATGATCCCGAGCTCCCCTCACTCGCCCGTGTCGCGCAACATGAAACCCTGTTACGTGCAATGGTTGAATGGCGGACATCGACCGATCGCCATTATAGGTCGTCGCTGAAGGATATCATCAACAGTATGCGGCGCGATTTGGGGTTGGGAGACATGGCGGAGAGTGGCGAAGAGGGGACTACCGGCGGGGACGACGAGGGTACTGGCGGCGGAGAATTCGACGAGTGAGACGGCTGTTTTTTTTTAACTATGTAATTTTTTTAATAATTATGTATGTTTTTTTGTACTATGTATGTTTTTTTAAAATAAAGTGGTTGTAATTTCTCTGTATTTGTATCGAAATTTTAATTCCGTAAATTGTTTAATTCCGTAAATTGTTTAATTTGGTGAATTTGTGAATTTTTATTATTGTGGGAAGTCCGTCGGGATGTCCGCCACTGTGCAGTGAGATGTTCTTATGACGTGGCAGTGCAATGAGAAGTTCTTATGACGTGCCATGATGTGTTTTTGGGATGTCCGTTGGGACATCCGCAACACTGTTGGATGCCGCCGATTTCATAGACCTCGGAACAGTGTCAATTTCACACGTTTTCATACATTTTACACACGGGCAAGTAAGAAGTCAAATATTGTTCGAAATACTTCGAATAATAATTGATTAATGCCGCGGGAAAAGAAAATGATTAAATCAAACAAATTTATGTAGCTATTCGTTCAATCCATTGATAATGATGGGCACTCCTATGTTTGTTAGTATCTCACAATTTATAAATAAACCGGTTTTATTTTATTAAACCATTTTTAGTTGTACAAATTTGGTCATATAAATTTACTGATTTTAAAAACCATCATATAAATATAGTAGGAGTACAGTAATATTATTCTCTCATTTTTTCTTTTCAGTATATTCCACTTAGACATGCACAAGGGTCGAAAACCACCGGTTCAGGGTCATGAACCGGCGGTTCAAGGTCGGGGAATGTATGAACCTGAACCGGCCCGCCTAGCTCCCGGCGGTTCCGGTTCCGGTTCAAAAAACCGGCGGGTTACGGGGCGGTTCAAAACCGCCGGTTCCGGCCGGTTCGACGGTTCGACGATTTTTTTTTTTTTTTGCATTTTCAACTTTCAATTTTAATCAACTTACATTACACTTTTCAAGTTTGTTTTTTATGGAATGTGAGTAAATAAAATTGAAAAAATACGGATAAAGTTGCAATTTTATTGAAATTGCATGTTTACAAATTACACGTTACAAGTTACAACAATTACAAATTGAAAACATATGGCGGTCTTGAAGTCTTAAACAAAATTTAAATACAAATGAGACTACTAGTGAAGAACTAATTACAAATGACAAGAAACGATGTTGAAGTTCTTAAACGTATAAGTATTATATATATACTCTTAACCGGCGAAGAAGATCTTTCTACATAACTAAATTAAGGACACCTTTAGCAATTCAACTTAAATGTTGAGTTTCGTCTAACAATCAACAATATAGTAGAATTGTCAAAAGTTTCCCTCATATAGCCTTATAGAGAAATATACTTCATCGACTAGAGTATATACAAATACAATTATGTAATTGTTTTTGCATATACAAAACATATGGCGATTCAACCCTAAACCGGCGGGTTGTCCACGGTTTCCGTCAGAAAACCGCCGGTTTCTGACCGAAAAACCGGCGGTTTCTGACCGGTTTGCAGGCCTACACACTGACCCTACGGACTAGCCTCTGAAAAGTTGCCGGAACCGTCAGAAACCGGCTCCCGAACCCGCGGTTTACCCCTCAAACCGCGGCGTTTACCCCGCGAACCGCCGGTTCCAACGGCTATAACTAAACCCCTACGCGAACCCTACGAACCCCTAACCTACGAAACCTATTTAAACCCTTTGAACCGGCGGTTCGAACCGCCGAACCGCCGTTTTGAACCGCCGGTTCAGGTTCAATATATTGCCGAACCTGAACCGGCCCTTCCGACCCTTCAACCCTTCTGCCGGTTCAACCCGCTGGTTTCCGGGCCCGGTTCCGGTTCATGAACCGCGGGCCCGAACCGGCGGTTAACCGCGGGGCCGGGTCGGTTTGTGCATGCCTAATTCCACTGAAGATGCCACAATTTTATTTTTGAACCGGAACCGGGCCCGAACCGGCGGTTAACCGCGGGGCCGGGTCGGTTTGTGCATGCCTAATTCCACTGAAGGGGCCACATTTATTTTTTATTAAAATTTCTCTCTCGTAATAATATAAGTAGTAGTAGTACTACTATATTTAGCCGCAAGAATGATTTACATTAATTCGATCAATTATTATTCTCTGTAGCAAGAGCAAAATGGTAAATTCCACTCGGTCTGCTTATGCCGAAATGAAACAGCTCACTGCCTCACTCAACGGCACTATCAAAGCTTCTCACAGCCTCAACTACACTACATAGTTTTAGTTCATCATCGAACCCTCAGGAATATTTACATACACCTTCTCTGCACAACACATTTCACACATTGCGCAGCGCAACAAAGGATTTTTTTTTCTCTCCCAGAGCATTTCAACTGAGGTAATTAAGAAAACGGGCTGGTAGAATGTAGGTTCGACTGTGTAAACTTGATCTGCCTTTCACACTGTGTAATCTGCATTTCTCGGAGTTTGTTTGTTTTCTGTCTTTTCTCTATAATCTCTCGTTTCTTCTCTTTTCTTCCATTGTGTGAGCGCTGGGTTTTTGTTTCTGCCTATTGTGGATGTTGACTGAGGAACACAAGTTTTTTGTTGATTTTAGTACAATGTATGTTGTGATTTGGTTGTTAAATCTGTGAATTTTTGTTTACTGATTGATCGATGCATGATCTAGGATTTAATTTGTTTAAGAAGCTGCAATTGAGGGTTAGGTTTCGTTTCATTTTGTCGAAAGTGAAGACATTAGACTAATTTGATTTGGGATTTTTTCAAGGGTATAAATGCTGCTTCGAGTTGTTTGTTTTTCCTATCCCAAAATTAGCTATGGCATCAAATTTCCAATTTGATAACATTAAAAGGCTACTTTCAGTTAGGTTTTGATGTTGATATTGTTTGTGGAAAGTAAGGAAATTGATAGACTAAATAATTGTGTATTTCTCTAAATTAAAAAAATGCTACAAGATTTTATTCTATTTCATGTTGATGTAACTTCTTTGTGAAAATGTCATGTAAAGTGAAGCTGAATCTGTGAAAACCATTTCAGCATCCTCTAACGTAGAAGGAATGGCTGCGGCAGCAACTCGCATCACGCAACTTATGGTTGCAAAACCCTGCATTTCTGCTTCCCACCAAAGTTCTAGGTCGAGCATAGCATGCTTTGGCAATGAAACTAAAGGAGCGTCTTGGACAAAGCTTAGGAGTTCATCGTTTTTATCTGCCACACAGAACTTCTATAAGAACTGCCACAGCAATGCTTCGAAGTCTGAAAGGCATGCTGTAAAGGCAATGGCTGCTGGAGGTGATAACAAACTTTGCCGGATTGCCCATTGATCTGAGAGGTTGGGCTTATCTTTGTTTCCATCGAATTTTTCTTTTCATATGTTGGGGTCTCATATTGATGGATTCTCTTCGTTTACAATGCGAATACAAATTATTCAGGCTAGTGAATTAGGTTAGTTACTAACAAACATTGTATCATATGCAGGTAAGAGGGCATTTATTGCCGGTATAGCTGATGATATGGGTATGGATGGGCGATTGCAAATCTCTTGCTGCTGCAGGTGCTGAATTCTTGTTTGGACATGGGTTCCAGTAAGTACACCGACTAGTGTTTCAGCTTCGTCTTTACTTGTGAAATTATTGTTTATTACTAATGAACACCAACAATTTAAGGCACTAAATATCTTTGAGACCATCTACGACGTGGAACGTTTGACGAGTCACGCGTGTAAGAAATCACCTCTTGTGTCTGTTGAGAAATACTTATATTCCTTAAGGTTGTCTATTGACAGTCTTGGACACTTTTATTTTTAGGCTGCCGGATGGTTCTTTGATGGAAATTACTAAAGTCTACCCATTGGATGCAGTTTTTGACTCTCCTGAGGAAGTTCCAGAAGACGTGAGAAGAATTTTAAATCCATGATACTTTTGAGTTAAACATGTTGAGTTTCTGACATCTACTAATTTATTTTTACCACGGTGCAGATAAAACAAATAAGCGCTACGCTGGCTCTTCTAATTGGAAGCGCTACGCTGGCTCTTCTAATTGGACTGTGAAGGTCTTAGCCTCGTTGCACTTTCTTCATCTTCATTTTCTCCATAAAGAATTTCCTTCTTATTTATGTACTCCCTTTGTCCCGCTTTAGGAGTCTCGGTTGATCAATTTCGGGCGTCCCGCTTTAGGAGTCCCAGTTGGGATAAACTAATAAAAAGTGCCTACAATGTAAGTAAAAAAGTATTAAAAGTGAGTCTCAACATCCACTACAACATTTATTTATTACACACTTAATTAAAATGGGTCCCAACATCTACTACAACATTTATTTATTACCCACTCAAACACTTTCTTAAAACATGTGCCCGATTCAACCGGGACTCCTAAAGCGGGACGAAGGGCGTAATTATTATTCCTTACTAGAGGAGGATTCACCATAGTATAGCACGCTACATGCTATATGCTTTCTTGCCTCAAACAACTAATGGCATTAGAATCTGAACCTGAACTTTTTTGTCCTATTAGTATATGAGTAGGATTAATAATTGTCTTGTTAAATAATTAGTCCACTTGATCGGTATTGTCTTGCAGGAAGTTGCTGAATCAGTGAAACAGGATTTCGGGTGCATTGATATTCTTGTGCATTCACTTGCCAATGGCCCGGAGGTAATTATCACATTTGCCCTCGATTTTTTGTCTTTTACTTATTTTTTAGTTGCTTGAAAATACTGTTTATCCTAAAATGTGTAGGTTACTAAGCCTCTTCTTGAAACATCAAGAAACGGTTATCTTGCAGCCATATCTGCATCGAGTTATTCCTTTGTTTCCCTTCTCAAACATTTTCTACCCATCATGAATCCAGGTATGTGCATCATTTTTGCAGATTGATTTGACTCATTTCATTACTGTTACTGATTTATAACCTGTTGGCAGGTGGTGCTACGATTTCTTTGACTTACATTGCATCCGAGAGGATAATACCAGGGTATGGATGCCCTTGATTTCTCAAGTGTGATATAGTCTAAACTACTTCCTTTCATTGTATAACATCGTTCCTTTCTTACAGATACGGTGGTGGCATGAGCTCTGCAAAGGCTGCTCTCGAGAGTGACACACAAGTTAGTTCTCTGACTTCTTAGTCTTTTCTTTTTCATCTCTTCTTACACCACCGTGAAGTTGTGACAACTATACACTTCGATTTAGGTACTTGCTTTTGAAGCTGGGCGAAAACACGGCGTGAGAGTCAACACCATATCCGCAGGTATTGAAGCAACTTTTTTTTAAAATTTTTTTTGTAACATTGTTGGGACTCTCTCAGTCTGTTCGTACAATCAATAGTTACACGTTGACATGTTTCAGGCCCGTTAGGAAGCCGGGCTGCAAAAGCCATCGGCTTTATTGACATGATGATCAACTACTCATTAGAGAACGCGCCCTTGCAGAAGGAGCTTACTGCTGGTGAGTATTTTTCTGCAACTCATTTTGTTTTAGAAATACACGTGTTTGAAATCCTCATTGTCCCCAGAAACGGGAGGCGAACGATAGGACTTGTGAGATGGTGTCTAATTTTTGTATCTAATGCTATGCTTGACGTTTGAATTGAACAGATGAGGTTGGAAACACTGCTGCTTTTCTGTCTTCTCCTCTGGCATCGGCCATCACTGGAGCTGTTGTCTATGTCGACAATGGACTTAACGCGATGGGAGTTGGAGTCGACAGCCCTGTCTTCCGGGATCTTGATATTCCAAGAGCCCAAAGAATTGAGGAGAGAGCATTATTTAGCAGGGCGACATTAAAAAGACTTGATTTTTAGTTTTGATCTTCAAATAACCGATAGAGGCTTGCATTATCTTGCACGCTTGTGTTGAGAGAGGCAGAGAGAGAGAGAGATGCTTGTGTTTTGTTCATCAGGATGTACAATTTTGGTGTGTTTTTTCTTAAGGTTTCTTCAACGTGTCATGTAGAGATGTCAATCGGCACAATCCACTCAGGTTGCTGGGTTATTCGGGTTGTACATTTTTCGGGCTTAAACTTTACAACCCTAACTTTCAGGATTTTGGGCCAACCTGTACAGCTAATCAGGCCAAAAGCTCTTTAAAAATAACTCAAAATGAACTCTTGTAAACCTTTTGAGATGATTCATGTGCATAATAAACATATAAACTAAAAAGCCTTAACCAAATGGTCAGGGGATCGGGGATCGATCCCTGTCATTGGGTATTGGAGCAACTTTAAATCCTTGGGCCAGCTTTCCCATCCTTTGAGGTGTCTACAAATCAGCGCGTGTAATAGTCACGAGCAATTAAATCTTTGGGTCAGCTATCCTACCCTTTGAGGTGCCTACAAATCAGAGTGTGTAATAGTCATGAGCAACTTTAAATCCTTGGGCAGTCACGAGCAATTAAATCCTTGGGCCAACTGTCCCACCCTTTGAGGTGCCTACAAATCAGCGCGTGTAATAGTCACGAGCAACTTTAAATTCTTGGGCCAGTTGTCCACCTTTTGAGCTGCCTACAAATCAGCGCGTGTAATAGTCACCGGGTCCGCCGGTGGATACCTTGGTAATTAAAAAAAAAGCCGTATTTATAAATTGATAGCTTTAAAGTGATGATAATACCTTTAAGGCTGTAAGAATATCCAATCTTTGCTTTTAATGTATACCTCTTTCCGAGACTACGTGCCCTAGGACAATTCCCTCAGGAACCATAAAGTGGCATTTCTCGAAATTCAAAACCAAATGCTTTTTCTGGCACCTTCTCAACACTACATCCAAACTTACCAAACATGAGTCAAATGAATTCCCGTACACAGTGAAGTCGTCCATAAAAATCTCGATGCAATCCTCTAGGAGATCCGAGAAGATACTATAACACCGCTGAAAAGTGTCTGGCGCATTGTAGATATAGTTCTTGATATTTAAATAATATATTGAATAATAATCTAATACTATATTAAATAATTTTTATTTTTTCACCACTTTTATGAAAATTTGTAGAGTATATTGTATAAATCTTTTAGCATGTATAATAAAAATTTAATGCAAGATGCATAATATGATAGGTTTTTTTATAAAAAAATTTGGACCATTTCTCGATTTATGCGTGTCATCCTTGCGCAGGGGCCATGCTAATCTTCTCTGTATCGTTCCAATTTTATCGGATGTCCCCGAAGGGACATGCATAATATGATAGGTTGTCATTGTAAAAAACACCATTATACATTTGATAATACACATTTAAAAAACGTGAAGTAATGTGATTGATGTGAGTAATAAAATGATACTCCATAAACCAATGGCCAGTAAACAAATCAACCAAATGGTATAATCTCATTGGTTGATAAATATTTTAAAAAATTATATATCTTTTGTATATTTTATTAATAAATTATAAAAATTATACCAAAATTTGTAGTTTTTCATCCTCTATAAATAGAGACCACATTTGTTATAGTTTTGATCACAAAAAAACATCGTGTTTTCTTTCATATAATCCTTCTTCTTTGATAATATATTTTTTTATTTTATAGTCTTCTTTGTTGTTCATTATGAATAATGATGAGGGTAATATATCTCGGATTCTCAAAATTTCTATTTCTAATTTTAATATGGATCTAGGTCATCCTCTATTCTGACTGTAATTGAAGGTAAGTTTAAAAAAAACCTCATTTGTCCCATTATGCGTTTATTTACAAATCTTTTATGTGATTCAGTTGGGCCGTACATCCATTTATAGTGATATAGTAAGTTTTAGTGTATTAAAAAAAATTATTACTTTTAAAATGTTTTAATCTTTTGGCATCAAATCATTTATATACTCTGCACTTTTTTTTTCAAATTTTCAACAAAAGAATGATTTTGTTCTTAATATTTAAATTTAGGTAATTAATTGTAGATATAGTTCTTGATATTTAAATAATCTCTCGAATAATAATCTAATACTATATTAAATAATTACTAAAAAAGATCTTCTTATGGTAGTAAGAAGAAAATATGTTTTTTGAATGAGAGAAGATGACAGTTTGAGGGATTATATTAAACTTGGAGAGAGCTAAATATTCGTATACTTTATTAACATTTATGATACTATGTAAATAAGATAGCATTAATAAGAGTTATTTATTTACAACATCAATGAGTATTTGGTGAAACTTTTAATTTTCATAAAATACAATATTATATGTAGTATACTACTCCCTATCTCTTTATAAAATCAATAAATTTAAATTATGGTTGGATATAAATCTCTCCCATCATCAAAATATTTAATTACATTTTTCTCTCTACTTACTCCAACTAACAACTCCTCTTAAAATCTCGTGCCACTAAAAAATGTGGACATATTGAGTGGGACGGAGGGAGTATATATTTGTCATTAATTTATCAAATTTATAATTTTTTATTATACTTAAATTATTGTTTTTATACACCCTTCAATATAATCATCTTTGTTCTTAGTATATTTTATCATGTAAGCTTAAACTACTTTTATATGTTCTTCCATTAGTCTCTTTTATTTATCAATTACATACTATCGTACTAAAATATTAAGTATGTAAAACTGAAATATTTTGAAAATTGACAATTATCTATTGCTAAATTAATTAAATCATATATTTAAACATTTTATAATGCGTTAGAAGGAGAATATAAATGAAGGACCGACCTAAACCAAACTTAAGAATAAACGATACAACCAATTAAAAAGTCAGACCACACTTTCTTATTGTGTATATTCAATATTATTGTGCTTTCATAAATTAAATTTAAAAAGTATATAAAAGTTAAATAGACAGTTTGAAAATATATATAGCAATATTGTGTAATTTATTCATTTTGTTATTGCTCCGTTATAAGTTAAATAAACAGTTTAAAAATATATATAGTAATAATGTGTAATCTATTCATTTATTATTGGTACTGTGCTTATATATTGGAAGCATAAGTTCTTACAAGTGATAATGTAAGCATTATACTCCATGTTGCTATGTCGATTATCCCTAATTTTTCAACAATGACAGTGATTTTATCTTATGCGGAGAGTGTTAATAAAGTTAAATTTAATATGTATCCTACGTAACGAATTTGAAGTAATATAAACTAATTCAAATACTTCGTTCTATATAAAAATACTAAAAATCATATTCCCTCTGTTTTATTAGAAATGAAATATTTGCTTTTTTGTATGAGATTTTTATGTAATGTTATCTTGTGAGTTAATGTGGAGAGAATAAAGGAAGAGGGATGAACAAATAGATGTTGTTTCAATTTACAGAAATGTTTCACTTTTAATGGGACAACCCAGAAAACATTTTATTTTTTAATAAGACAGAGGGAGTAGTTATTAACAATACTCCATTCGTCCATCAATAATTGCTCCATTTTGTCATTTTCATATGTCCACTAATAAATGTCTCATTTGCTTTTACTTTTTTATTACTTTTGATAATGGACCACATATTCCATTAACTTTATATCGCTCACATTTTATTATAAAACTAAATATATAAGTATGACTTATCTTTCATTATATTCTTTTAGGTTTGTGTTAAAATGACAACATCTCTTAAAGTGACACTGTGACACTACGTATCCAGCAATATTATAAACGCCATACAACAATCTATAGATTGTTGTCTAGCGTATTGAATATTGCTGGCCGAGAAAAATTGATGTATAGTATATTGGATATTGCTGGCCGAGAAATTTACCCCTTGAGCATTTTTCATGATTGCCGCATGGCAGCTGATTATTCGTCCACGTGTACAAATGATTGGCTAGGAATGGTTGTATGGTGTTACTTTAAGAGGTGTTGTCATTTTAACGCACCCCCTTTCTTTTATTCACTTTCCATAATTTTTTTTAAAAACTTTGTTAAATCAAATTGAGTTTGTTATCCGTAGACGAAAGGAGCACATAATTATGTACTCATCTGATTATTGTAAAAGTCGTGTGTCACGCATTGCGCGGGGTTAGAAGTATTGTTCATCTTACATTCTCTTTTTTTATTAATTTTCCATTAATTTTTTTAAAACTCGTACTAAATTAAACTGAGTTTATTATTTATGGACGAAGAGAACACGTAATTTTGTATTCATATGATTATTATAAAAGTCGTGTGTCGCGCATCGCGCGGGGGCTAAACTAGTTTTAATAAATGCAAGGTTTTGGGGGAATTTTTATTCTTTTTATTTCGTCGTTAGCAGTTCACTTATTCAATAAATCTTATGTACGTACCCTTCTAATCAAACATGAAAATCTTATTCACTTTATTTCAATATACTTCTGAGTTTGGGACATGATCAAGTAGCCATAACATCTTCATTCTTCACCAAGAAGTTTGTTGCAATTGGATTGCAGCAATTGAAAGAAACGATCGTCAACGACATTAATCAACGCTTCGATTCCGTCTCCGGCCGGAGCTTCCATGAGTACCACTACGTTCATGTACGGAGAGCCGGTGCAAACCCTAGCTGGCTTCCCCCAACCGAAATCTGCCTCGTACAACCCGAACCTTATCCAACTGCTAAAAACACATCTCCCCGGCTTATTAATACATCAATGGTTTCATCCAGCATTCGCACTATATATATCATCGTTCATAACCCCTTTCATGAAATCATCGCCCACTCCTCGTATGGTTGCCCTCAATCTCGACACAACGTCTTCGCCCTCGTCTTCGTCTAACGAAAGAACCACAGGTACCCCAAGCTGCAGTTCCCGAAGGTGCGATCCGGCAGCCCAACTCTAGGGCGCAGGTTCACCGCATGAACAGCGGGGAACAAAGTCGTCCCCGTCCCCGTCCCCGTCCCGGCCTTTATATGCGCGGCGACGAAGCTCCGCCATAGGAGAGGAGACGGCTTCCACCCTAGTAGGATCCTTTACCTCGCTTCTAGAAGCTTCCAGCTTCCTGATCATCTCCACCTTCTCCTTGTCGAAAACCAACCTCCCCGTTGTAATTTTCTCTCTCGGGACTCCAAGGTACATCGAGGGCGGAGGCGAGTGCGAGGGCGGGAAATGGAGCGCCATGTCGAAGGAGGGGTGGACACTGGGGAAGGGCTCTCGTTAAGTTTATATACTCACTCTGTTCCCTCATAGTTGAGTCATTTTTCCATTTTAGGAAGTTCTCATATAGTTGAGTCACTTCCATATATAGTTACTTTTTTCTCTTTCTTACTTTACTCTGTGTTACTTTATTCTCTACTTTATTCACTTTCTACTTTATTCTCTCTACTTTTCTCTCTCTTACCTTTTTATCTATTTATTTAACACATTCAATATCCCTTTTTTAAACTCTGTGCCGAAAAGTTTCGCCTCAACTATGAGGGAACGGAAGGAGTACTTACGTTCAAATAACAGGCAGTTCCAGTGAAAACTTTTTTAAAATAAAAACTTTGAGAATTGAAAATCATATCAAGTACTATCTTTGTTCCCTCATAGTTGGGGCAAAACTTTTCGATACGGAGTTTAAGAAATGGATGTTTGGTGTATTAAGTAGATAGATAAAAAAATGTAAGAGATGTAAAAAGACAGAATAAAGTAAGTGATAGTAAAGTAAAAGTGAGAAATTGTTACTATATACAAAAATGACTCAACTATGAAGGAACTTCCCAAAATGAAAAAATGACTCAACCATAAGAGAACGAATGAAGTACATTAATATTAGTTGGTATTACAAAAACATATCAGTTTCTGATATTGAGTCATGAACTGATATCTGATATTATTGTATTTACGAATTGGTATAGCTCTGTGTTCAGACTTTAAAAAAAAAATAAATGAACCATGAGATTTTTTTTTTAAAATGACAACTGAAAGTCATATTATTTTTTCTAATATATTAGTATTAGTTGATATCAAAAACATATCAGAAAAAAGTAAAGAGGCCAACCTTAAGTGTGTCTGCCCACGGGACGGTGGATGATTCCAGAAGCTTCCCTGCAGCAGGTCTTCCCCCACGCGCGGACGAACGCCGCTGCAGACGACCCATCCACTAGCTTATGTGACAGAAACAAGCCAACGGCGAATCCTCCACACTCGAAGAAACTGATCTTCACAGACAGGTTTCGGGTTTCGGTCCCGTCCGCCGTGGGGAACAACTGCTTCACCAATTCCTCAAAATTAGGGTTTTGTGTGAAGTGTGAGAGGGGAGCGTGAACCCGGGCTTCGACAAACTCCGCGCCCGTGTCGTCGCAATCAACGTGCGAGTTTTGTACAACTGTGCCTGCAATGGGGTAGAAGATGGTTAGGGTCTCCGACAAAGACTGTCTCAGACGTTTCGAGATTTCTTGTTTCGACGTAGATCGATTGTTTTCATATAAGAAAATGAAGGGAATGTATTCTGGTGATTGCATTTGATCAATAAATGAGAGTTTGTGGATTTTGGAAGCGAGTGGAGTTGGAGATGATGGTTTTTACAATATGGTTTTGTGATGATTGTCTGTGCCATTTTAGTTTTTATTTTTTTCTTTTTTTGGTATCTTGATTTTCATGTCAATGCTTTTGATATATATAGGAATGTTAATTAGAAGTCATTCAATAATGTTTATCTTACATGGTAGGTACAATAATAATTAATACTCCAGCCGTTCTATAAAATTCCAGCCGTCCTATAAAATACATGTTTCTTAAGAGCATCATCAATGCAAAATGTATGTTTCTTAAGAGCGTCTGCAATGCAGCCACGCGTTGCAAGTCCATTGGTTTTTATGGCGGCCTAGTGGTTATGTGCAGAAAAACGACATCCTGTAAGTTCGTGAAACGATTTTGTCGCAAGGGTCGTCGAGGACTTTCACGATACGAATTTGAGAAACCGGCAATGCATGCACGACGCCACATATTGATGAATATGCATGAGAGGCTTCATGCGCCATGGATTTCCTGGTATGCTCGACAAGATAGATTAGATTGTATACACTTACAGTAAAAGAATTGACATGTTGCATGGAGATGTACAACAAATACTAGTGCGCACATCCAACATTAATTCTCGAAACAATTGTTGACCAATGTTTATGAATTTGGTATATTTTTTGGCGTGGTTGGGTCGAATAATGACATCAACATATTTTCAAAAAAAATTACTACTCCCTCCGTCCACCAAAATTGGTCTTACACCAAAAATGGAAAGTCGATCTCAATTTATTACTTCATTTTTTTTATTTTTCTCTCCTACTTTATTAATAGTATTTGTTATTCTCTATCCTACTTCTATCCATTTTACACTTGCTTTTTCATTACTTTGATCAAATATAATTTTGTGTTAAAACTCGTGTTATCCACCTATAGAACTATATTTTCTAATGAGAGAGTATAAAATAACTGAGGATATAATCGGCAAATGGAATAAGAAAATAAATGGGAATATAATTATAAAAATATGCATTAGCCATAGTTAAAATGTTAAGTGATATAGTAAGTTAACATTTAAGGACGTAAAGAATTAGCTTAGAGAAAATTTATTTACTTAGTGTGTCACCCCTAACTATTCAATAGATGGGGTTTAGCTTAAACCTTTGGTTGTAGCATGTAGGTTACTAAAAATTTCCAGTACCTTATTAAAAATAATCGAGGCTATTTCAACAACCACCATAAGTTAAATGCGGTGAGGAGACCTTCGCAATCCAAATCAACCACCTACAGCGACTCTTTTCCCGTTTGCCCTGATGATCAAGTCATTCAACACTTACCGGAGCCAGAGAAGCCAAAATTGGAATGAAGC